>NC_141689.1:1634049782-1634649782 GCF_964263255.1 Lissotriton vulgaris
TTCTTTGTTCTATCTGTGGCGGGCTCTTGCCGGGAACCATGACTGGGCGGACGTTTACGATCTGGCCAGGGCTAGGGGTTTCTATGTGCTAACTTGTGCTGGACTGTCTGGTGGGGTCTCGGACTGTGGCGCTTCCTCAACACGTACTGCAGAGATATTCCTTCCCATCCCAATTGGTGACTATGGCTTACTGTGATTATTTCATGTATGGGGTGGAAGAGTGTAATTCTGGCTGGGGAGATCGGGAGACTTTGGATTTGGCCCTCCTCCAGTAATAATAGGTTTTCCTTTTCTTTTCTTCCTTTTCTTTGTCACTATATTTCGGGTTCCTTAATGGGCGACAGGCACACTGCTGGGGGGGGTTAGGCCGTAGCCTCTGCATGCGTGTAGGGTGGGGGGGTTGGGGGATGGGCTTTTAGTTATTGTTTTAGTTTCTATGGGCCTTGTTTTTCTTCTTACTCTCGTATTCTTTTCTTTTCTTGTTTCTATCTTGAGTCTGTGCATGGGCTTGGTGGTGGGCGGACGACGGGGGACGCGGTGCTTACTGATTGGCTTCACTATCCTGATACGTATATTCTTGTGCCGCCATGTTGCCTGGGGGATTCCGGCTTCTGCTGTTGTTGATTTTCGCGTACCTAAGCTGCCTGCTTATGTTCTGAAGTGATTGCATGGACTCTGTTCTCCCTGCTTACTATTTTTTTTTTAAAAAAAGAAGATGAACATTATATTTGGGACAAAATCTTAAAATTAACCTTCACTGCTCCTGTGACACGGTAACAAGGCGCTATCCGATGTGGTTTAATTGCTTGCTACGTTGTATTGATGAGCTACTGTGTCGCCGTATTGTTTGCATTTGTGCTTCAAATGGTTTCGTGGCCGGCCTGATGGTTGTAGGCCCGTATTTGTTCTTCTTATATTGCACAATAAAGGTTTCCCAAAAATTAAAAAAAAAAAAAAAAAACAATGTATGAAAATCCTAATATCCATTGCCTACAAAAAGAAGTAAGACCTAAAAATGCTCGAACTTCTTTCTGTGTAGAAGGTACTGGTGTGTCTAAAATTGCCTGAATGCGATCTGATGTGAGTGCACGCCCCTCCTTAGACAAAAGGTGACCTAAGTAGGTTATCTTTGGTCTACAATACTGCAATTTCTTTTTCGATACTTTGTGATGATGTGAAGCAAGGAAAGAAAGCAAAGACAGGGTACACTTTTCACATTGTTCAGGGGTATCGGCTGCCAACAAAATATCATCAACATATTGTATGAGCGCCACACCTTCAGGTAGAACAAAAGAATCAATTTGTCTTTTTAATGCTTGGCTGTAAATACTAGCACTCTTAGTATAGCCTTGAGGAACTCTACAAAATCTATACGATCGATTATTCAAAGTGAAACCGAGCAGATATCGGCTATCAGGATGAATAGGGATCGAAAATAAGGCGTTCTTCAAGTCTATAACAGAGAACTTAGTTGCAGGAGGTGGAACTAAAGTAAGAAGTGTTGTGATGTCAGAAACCATTGGATATTGTGGCACCACTATCTTATTCACCTCCCGTAGGTCAATTATAAATCGATAAATCCTAGTATCAGTATCTTTCTTCAAAATTGGGAGGATCGGACTGTTACAAACATTACATGGAACTTCTTCAACAACCCCAACTTCAATAAGATCTTGTACAATTTGTGTGAGTGCTTCCTCACCCTCCTGTGAAATTCGATATTGAGGCAAATGTGGTAACACAGCTCCCTCCTTTACACTAATGTGCACCGGTGGAATAACCATCTGTCCCACATCAGTATCTGAAGTAGCCCACAAAGTTTTAGGTAGGGAGGCTAATGCAGTATCCTCTTTAGTAATGCAAACTCTGTCCGTTACTTGGTAATTGTCATTCAAAATCACACAGACTCCTTCAGGGGAACATCTTATTGTGGCTCTGAAATACTTGAGCATATCAAGACCCACAATATTGACTGGTGTATTTGGGGAGAGTAAAAACGTGTACGGAGCAGCAAACTTATCAACATGAAATGCAAGTGGTTGTGACAATGGGCTAAGGGAAGGTGTTCCATCGAACCCTATCAATGTAATCGGTAAGCCAGACAGGGGAGCCCTCTGAACCAATTGTTTAGACAAAGCGCTACGAGTAGCTCCTGTATCAACCAGAAACTGATAAGTAGAACCCAAAATATGTGCTGTAACATAAGGACCCCTCTGATCTACTGGAACTTCAACTGATTCCTTACCCCATCCTACGCAATCCTATGCATAAGCAGAATCATGTAAATCAGGCTGCACATAATCAGACATCTGGTATTGGTTGCGCCTATCAAAAGTATTAAACCCATTTTGTACCCGCACATTAGAATCAAACCTAGGGCGATCGTTCGTGTTGCCTCTGGGTCCTGAATTTCCCGCGCGATTTCTCATTGGTCCTCGGCCACGGACATAGCGTTGTGAGCGCAAAAACAGACACTTATTGCCCAATGGCCAAATTTCCTACAATACGCACATTGGTCAACAGCCAAATTCGAACAAGTGTAAGAGGAACCATAAAATCCTCGTCCGCCTCTATCGTTACCTCTAGGAGGTGGACCATAAACCTGAGATACATAACCTTTGTTTTTAATTCTTTAGACTTTTTATCCTTGCTACCCTTCGCTTCTAATTCCTGACGTTCGTAATATTGAGCCATCATCAGGAGGGATGGCGGAGAAGAGGTAGTCCAAGAGCTTTCACTAGCTTTTAAACGGCTAGCCACTCCTGGTAATAGATTCGTAACATACTTATCTACAAACAAATGTCGGCCCGTATAGTCCGTTAGCGACTGGCCACTAAAATCATGAAAGGCTTCCTCGAAACAGGTAAATAAATCTGAAACTGATTCCTCTGCCTTTTGCTTACAAGATGCTAAAATAGTCCAATCAATCTTTTTAGGGGGAATAATCGTTTTTAACGTAGTTAATATTGCACCAGGAAGATCTAAAATCAACTGACATGGCTTTTTCGCTGGTTCCCTATCCTCATCTTCCCTCTCTATCTCCTTCCATAATGCCCCATACACTGCACAATCATCAACTTTACGCACGGATCTCCACATATCAGGCGGTAATATTAGCCCGAAAAATAAATCAATATCAGCTAATGTCATGGTACAAGAATTTATGGCTCCCTCAACTTCCTCATAGAAAGCGGCTGGATTTTTCCGCGGATCAGGCAATGCAGCTTTAAGTGCCATGACATCTACTTTATTCCAGGGAGTATACACCCAATTATAAATAAAATAACCTTTAGCATCTACCCAAAACTTATTGTCACTTGTACTCGCTCCCTTAGGAGGAACATATAAAGGCGCGGCCTCTCGCATAGGCTTTGCATGCACTATTGCGGTCTTATCTGTTCCAAAGATAGATGATTGTTTCCCGTCGACCAACCCCGTCCGTCCATCTGTTTTAGCTTTCCGTTTCCCCACCTCAGCTCGTAGTTTAAACAGCCGCGTGATCGTATCAGTCACCTGGGGGGATAGTAAAAAGACTTTTACTCAATTGCTTACAATCGGTTGCTACATCATCAGGTTCGAGAATATCAGAAACTTTTCGGAACATGTCAACAACTTCTTCTGCAAAATGCTCAGTAAAATATATTTGCTCTCTATCTTGCCATCCCTTTAAACTATCTAAGATACTAGAAACAGTAACAGTATCATGAAGTGCCTGACGGGAGATCTTTCTAGGTTCGGCTGCACGTTCGACCGACATCAAGGAGCGGTATCAGGTTTCGTTTTATCTGCCCCGGAATCCTCTTCTTTGCCAGATGTAGCGGACAGAACGGCATACGGAGGCAGAGGACGATCCAACAATGAAAAATCATCTTGTGGTTTATTAAGGACAGGATAAAGAGGTTGCCGAACAGCATATTGGCCAGATATCAGTAATATGCGCTCCTTCTCCTGTCTCTCTTCCAATTCTTTCACCTCTTTCTTCCTTAATTCTTGCGCTTTTTCATACACATTCTTCCGTTGTTCTTTTTCAATCAGCGTTTGCTTACGTTTCTCACGCTCACATACTTCTTTCACCCACATTCGTACACATTCAAACATGTATTGTCTAGATTTTCGCTCGAACATACACTGTTCCACATACTCAATCTTTCGCATATCAAATGACCCATTCTTTGGCCAACGTAACTCAGGATCCCTTCGCTTGTATTTCCTCCATAATGTGCTGTACATTGTGGAAGAAAGACCATATTTTAGATACATATCTCTATGAGGCGTCCCTTCTAGGGAAGCGGCTGCGATTCCTCAAGTCTTAACCGGTTATTTCCACAAAAGCAGCACATCCCACGAAGAGCGCTAAAAGGCGGCATGCCAAAAATAGTGCAAAATATGCAGTATTATAATCAAAGTAGCACTTAAGGTATCTGTAATACGTTGTGCCGTTCAAATCAAAATCGCATTTTAGAGAAAAATCTCCTCATTACCTGCCTATATGTATTGCAACGCATATATTACACTTACACATACACATCATGACTAGTCATGCCAAACCAAAATTGCCACAGCAAGCGTATCCTAAAACTGCCTTGCCAATCCCAGGCTTCCAAAACCCACAGCAAGTACCGTACAACGGTTTTTACCAATAACAGGGCATCCAGATTCCAACTGCCAAGTTCTAAATTCGACCAAACGGCCACTGCGCGGTAATCCAACAGAAGAGATCTCAGTCGAGGACCGGCACCACCTGGATGGTCAGATCAGAAAGAAAGGAAAGAACGCCTTGGATGCCAAGACTCGGGTCTCCTCTGGCATGCGATCGCGTCCGCAGCGAGATTCCAATCCTTCGTCACGACCACTTCTTCGGGCATCCAAGTCGCCGATGAGCCCCACGTGTCAGGCGCCAATTGATGTAAGCAAGCCTCAGCTACTAGGCCTACTAGGACAAGGGGTTCGCCCTTCTCTGCACAGAGTCCTCAAACCATAGGAAGAAGTTGGCAATGAAACTGGAAAATACAAAAGCAAAGTTTATTAAACCTTTAAAGGTGGTACCTCAGTCCACAAAACACCCTTCAGTTTTGTATAAAGTAGCACACCGAACTAAAGCACATGGCCCCTTTTATACACAATGAGTGGCTCAAAAGAAGGCGGTACAGAATACAAGAGCAGTTTTATGACCATACAAGGACATATTGGAAAGTACAATCGATAAGTGGGCGGAGTTAACAGTCTTCAGAAACTAGTAAACACATTCCTATCTGGAACTAATTAGAAACAGCCGCAGACCCTACTGGGTATGTCTGGGCATGCTGGAAGTGGGGGATGCTAAATATAGCCTGTTGCCGGGCAGACTGCAGGCGCAGTTAACAAGGTGGTAGGACAAAGCACATGATGAGCACATAGCAATGTATGGCATACAAATTGGCCGCTACGAATACAAAATGGAGTCGGTTCATTTGCTACGATAATGGTCAAATACAGCATGTCTTCTGCTAATGCTTAAACTAATCGCCGTTGATTTACAACAAGTGTATCAACAGTCCATGGCACAGAACAGAGCAGGTACATCTGAGGCAGCAAATGAGAGGGGATAAGTGCATCAACAGTCCATGGCAAAGAACAGGTACATCTGATGCAGCACATGAGAGGGGCACAGAGCATCAACAGTCCCTGGCAAAGAACAGGTACATCTGATGCAGCACATGAGAGGGCACAATGCAGCATCCTAACAGCAACAGGGCAGTGTTCACAACAGAGCAGGTACATCTGAGGCAGCACATGAGAGCGGCACAGAGCATCAACAGGCCATGGCAAAGAACAGGTACATCTGATGCAGCACATGAGAGGGGATAAGTGCATCAACAGTCCATGGCAAAGAACAGGTACATCTGATGCAGCACATGAGAGGGGCACAGAGCATCAACAGTCCATGGCAAAGAACAGGTACATCTGATGCAGCACATAAGAGGGCACAATGCAGCAACCTAACAGCAACAGAGCAGTGTTCACAACAGAGCAGGTCCATCTGAGGCAGCACATGAGAGGGGCACAGAGTATCAACAGGCCATGGCAAAGAACAGGTACATCTGATGCAGCACATGAGAGGAGATAAGTGCATCAACAGTCCATGGCAAAGAACCGGTACATCTGATGGAGCACTTGAGAGGGGCACAGAGCATCAACATTCCATGGCAAAGAACAGGTCCATCTGATGCAGCACATGAGAGGGCACAGAGCATCAACAGTCCATGGCAAAGAACAGGTACATCTGATGCAGCACATGAGAGGGCACAATGCAGCATCCTAACAGCAACAGGGCAGTGTTCACAACAGAGCAGGTACATCTGAGGCAGCACATGAGAGGGGCACAGAGCATTAACAGGCCATGGCTAAGAACAGGTACATCTGATGCAGCACATGAGAGGGCACAATGAAGCATCCTAACAGGAACAGGGCAGTGTTCACAACAGAGCATGGAAAATCTGAGGGAGCTTATGAGAGGGGCACAGAGCATCAACAGGCCATGGCAAAGAACAGGTACATCTGATGCAGCACATGAGAGGGCACAATGCAGCATCCTAACAGCAACAGGGCAGTCTTCACAACAGAGCAGGTCCATCCGAGGCAGCACATGAGAGGGGCACAGAGCATCAACAGTCCATGGCAAAGAACAGGTACATCTGATGCAGCACACGAGAGGGCACAATGCAGCATCCTAACAGCAACAGGGCAGTGTTCACTAAAGAGCAGGTGCATCTGAGGCAGCACATGAGAGGGGCGCAGAGCATCAACAGGCCATGGCAAAGAACAGGTACATCTGATGCAGCACATAAGAGGGCACAATGCAGCATCCTAGCAGCAACAGGGCAGTGTTCACAACAGAGCAGGTCCATCTGAGGCAGCACATGAGAGGGGCACAGAGCATCAACAGTCCATGGCAAAGAACAGGTCCATCTGAGGCAGCACATGAGAGGGGCACAGAGCATCAACAGGGCATGGCAAAGAATAGTTACATCTGATGCAGCACATGAGAGGGGATAAGTGCATCAACAGTCCATGGCAAAGAACAGGTACATCTGATGCAGCACATGAGAGGGCACAATGCAGCATCCTAACAGCAACAGGGCAGTGTTCACAACAGAGCAGGTACATCTGAGGCAGCACAAGGACGTGTGCCATGCGCCCCGTCCCATGGACATTAATAAAGCAAGGGTGGTCACAATGGACAATCCAGACACCAAGTACATTGACATGTGAGTGATGGGAACTGCACCTCACAGCACAGAATCAGGTGGACTGATTGACCTAGTAGCTTCGGACACAGTGGCAGGATCTGATACAGGATTGGGAGATACAGCCACAGTACCAGTGACTGACACATGAGTCATAGACCCAGACACACTGCCAGCACCAGAAACAGGAGTGTGAGACACAGCCACAGCTCTAGTGACTGACAAATGAGCCATAGACCCAGACACACTGGCAGCACCAAAAACAGGAGTGTGAGACACAGCCACAGCTCTAGTGACTGACACATGAGCCAGAGACCCAGACACACTGGCAGCACCAGAAACAGGAGTGTGGGACACAGCCACAGATGTAGTGACTGACACATGAGCCATAGACCCAGACACACTGCCAGCACCAGATACAGGAGTGTGAGACACAGCCACAGATCTACTGACTGACACATGAGCCATAGACCCAGACACACTGGCAGCACCAGAAGCAGAAGTGTGAGACACAGCCACAGATCTACTGACTGACACATGAGCCATAGACCCAGACACACTGCCAGCACAGATACAGGAGTGTGAGACACAGCCACAGATCTACTGACTGACACATGAGCCATAGACCCAGACACACTGCCAGCACCAGATGCAGGAGTGTGAGACACAGCCACAGATATACTGACTGACACATGAGCCATAGACCAAGACACACTGCCAGTACATGTCCCTGTACAGTGACCAACAATTACCATGCCAGCATCTGAGACATGAGAGTGGCGAACACACACAGTAGCAGTACCTGAAACAGGAGAGGGAACAACTGACACAGTGCTACTACATGAGGCATGACAGCGAACAAAAGACACAGTGCACTATCTGACACATGAGAGTGAACTGCATCTGACCCACTAGGACCACTGAAATGATGAGCCACAGGGCTGTATGGGCCAGGAGGCAGGGTGGCTCTGGGAGCAGGGGACAGCTGTACTGGAACGACATTGGGGTGGTCAGGTGTCACTGGTGTGTGTCTCCGTTTCTTTGGGATATGTAAGGGCACCCTGGACATAACTGGACTGGTAAGTGGTGCGGGCTCATCTAAAACATCACCCATCAAAGGTGGTTCATGTGCTGGTGGTGGTTTGCTCTCTGGGGACGTACTGGACCCTGCTTGACGCTTGCTATGGCCCTGCCTTCTGCCCTCTGTATCATGTGTAATGGGGGATGCAACAACAGTGTACTCCTTCCTCTGCTTCACCGGGGTGTGGATGGTAGTAGAGGTTTGGGGGGCTCCACCTCTGACACATGTGGTGTACGTTCCTTCAACAACACCAGCTTCAGGGGATGCAGGGGTGATGTATGCCTGTCCTTGGTGGATGTCCTGTGAATGGGAGAAGCCTTGGCCCTGGGAGGTGTCCTGTCTTTGGAATGTGCCTTATCCCTGGGCGGTGCTCTGGCCCTGGGAGTTGCCCTGTCCTTTTTAGTGTCCTTGTCCTTGGGAGTGTCCCTGGCCCTGGGAGTTGCCCTGTCCTTTGTATTGTCCTTGTCCTTGGGAGTGTCCCTGGCCTTGGGAGTTTCCCCATCCTTTGTAGTGTCCTTGTCCTTGGGAGTGTCCCTGGCCTTGGGAGTTGCCCTGTCCTTTGTAGTGTCCTTGTCCTTGGGAGTGTCCCTGGCCTCGGGAGGTACCCTGTCCTTTGAAGTGTCCTTGTCCTTGGGAGTGTCCCTGGCCTTGGGAGTTGCCCTGTCCTTTGTAGTGTCCTTGTCCTTGGGAGTGTCCCTGGCTTTGGGAGTTGCCCTGTCCTTTGTAGTGTCCTTGTCCTTGGGAGTGTCCCTGGCCTTGGGAGTTGCCCTGTCCTTTGTAGTGTCCTTGTCCTTTGGAGTGTCCCTGTACTTGGGAGGTGCCCTTGCCTTGGGAGTACCTTTTGAGTGGGATGCCTGTGTTACATGTGAATCCCTGTCCCCTAACACCCTTTGAGGATCCTGTGTGTCAACTCCAGGGTAGCTGATGTCGTGTTCTGTGAAAGATTTCCCTGTCCTAGGGGATGGTGTCTGTAGCCTCCGTGCCCTGCCTTGCTGCCTGTGCCTGCTTCTAATGCAATACCCAGAAAATGAGGCCTGGTCAGAAATGTCACTCTCCCCTGAGACATCAAGTGGTGTGGATGGGGGAACTGAAGTAGAACCTTGTCCATGCGACTGTTAAATGGCTGCAGACACTGTGTTGGATAATGACTGAACTGTTCTGTGGAGACCAACAACATTGCCATGCATCCCCTCCATGAATGCTACCACCTGCCCCAACTTCCTATTGTGGTCTTGGAATGCATTGATCATGTTGGTCTACCCTACACACAGCTGTCACAGCAGATCAACTGCCTCAGCACAAAGGGCAGTTTGTGTCACAGGGGCAGGGGCAGCGGTGCCTGGACCAAAGGCCACTCTGCTCCCCCTACTCTGGCGAGCACAAGCAGTACTTGTTGCAGTTGGTGGCAGCGTAGGCACAGTGTGCTATGTACCGACTGAAGGTGAAGATTGCCTACTCCCTGTGTCTACCAACAGGGCTGACTCACCAACACTGTCTGAAGATGAGGACGATGGTGTCTCCACATGTGAGTCCTCAGGGACAGTTCTGTCCCCCTGTCCGGGGCTGCTCTCTTCAGTCTCATTCTGCGTGTGTGTGATCTCTGATCCGGGTGCATTTCCACCACTAAGCTCCATCGTTCGTGGGTCAGTACCCTCGGCCAAAGCTGAAAGAGAGTGAAAAGAGGTATACCTAAGTGCCACACTCACGTATTGCAAATTACAAAATCAAAACTTCCTTGACTGCTGACCAACATGTAGCACACATCCTGCACACGAACCACCCCTACCAGACATCCTCATGTCATAGAACCGGGGGTGCCTGTGAAACATGTACATCAAACAAACAGGGCAAGTGCATGCTGACCACCACACATGTGATGCCATGGGATCACAGACCTCAACGGCATGTCCTGGGACCCTGCACTACAATGCAACTGGTATGTCCACCTGGATGACATGGATGCTAACGCTCACTCCGCTAATGGCACCAACATACTATTGCAGCACAACATTCACACCACAGATGTCACTACTGTGTCTGAACAGCAATACATGCATACACTCAAAAGTCACAAACCCATTCAGTCTGCTTACCGCTAGTTTGCTGCTGCTCCCCTCTCAACCGGGCGGACAGGTCAGGATGTGTCACAGCTATGATACGTAGCTTTAGAGGGGTGATGGTACGTCGTGCAAGCCGGCCTGATCTTGGAATCATCCCCAGTGTCATCTCTACCACATTCTTGCTGAGCCTGGAGATGTCGTCCCACCGCTTGTGGCAGTGTGTGTGTCGCCTATTGCACACCCCACTGCCCTTACATCATGTGCTATGATCCTCCACACGGCCTTGCGAAGGTGCAGCTTGACCTACCATGATGGGAGACAAGAGGGGGCAAGTCAGTGGACAGTTGGCCATTCACACAGATAGGAGCAACACGTATCTTTCAGCAGCCATGCACAGTACAACACATGTGAAGGTCACACAGCACACCGCAAAGATTGCAGAAGCCAGGAGTCAGTGACCACCTCATGCACACCAACATGTCCCCCACTGCACTTACCACCTGTCCGGTGGCACCGTAGAGCCGTTCATAGTGGCGGAGCACACCGTCCACAAGGACCTCCAGCTCCGCTGCGGTGAAGGGACGAGCATGGCAAGGTCCAGGACTGTGGCACAACAGCAGCAGTTGGTGGATTGCTCAGCAGCAGCAGGTAGATGTGATGGGTACAGGCTGCAGTTGGTGGATTGCTCAGAAGCCGCAGGTAGAGGTGATGAGTGAAGGCAGCTGTTGGTGGATTGCTCAGCAGCAGTAGGTAGAGGTGATAGGGCAGGCAGCAGTGGCTGAAAGCAGTGGCTGTGTGCTGCAGAAATTCACACATTTATAGGGCCCTGAGCTCATATCAGTGGCACACGTATGCAGCAATTGGTTTTCCCGGGCTGCCTCATTCAAAATGAGCCAATGACTGGCCCTGCTGTGGTGGTGCACGGCTTCCGCTATTTTTAAAATATCTTACGGGTCCCGCGTTACCTGGTTCCATTGGCTACATGTGCCAGGACCATCACGGTCACATTCCCTCAACTGCATGTGCACGCTACCGCGGTGGTGCATCTTTTCAAAATCATCACTCACTGGCATTGCAATGGCGGAGCACGCATTCCGTGGGGGCGGGGCAGGCTAACACATACACTTGAATGTGCAAGTGGAAATGGCAGTTGGTATCCCCCCTTTCAATCACATAGCAGCACCCATCGCAGACCGCCGGGTAATGGCAGTCACCCACCGCCGGGTGCGGGCAGTGGGTGACCGCCCTGTGTATTGATGTCACCCTGGCATGGATGGCCACGGCTGGTCACCCACCGCCGGGTGCAGGTGGTCGCCCACCGCTGGGTGTGGGTGGTGGGTGACCGCCCTGTGTATTTATGTCACCCTGGCATGGATGGCCATGGCCAGTCACCCACTGCCGCGTGCGGGCAGTGTGTGACCGCCCTGTATATTGATGTTACCCTGGCATGGATGGCAATGGCCGGTCACCCAGCACCGGGTGCGGGCGGTAGGTTGTAGTGTAGTTCCTAGTTTCCCACTAGGCCCTGCGCATTGGAATAACATAAACAGTAGTATCGACGTGGAACTGCTTATATTCCAGGCCTCCACTGACTATGCTAAACTTAATTGGGTTGTGTTACCAACTAGCTCAGAGGTCACTGGAAACTTTCTTCTCTGCATAGGAAGTGATCAGCTTCCTTGGCACAGACAAGAAGGGATTCAGCTTTCCAACAACCGTGCAACATGACAACTTTGCTCCTCAGATCAAGAGTCGATCTCTAGGGTCGTGTGAAACAATAGACATAGATTTCACTCAGTCAGTCTAGTGCAGTTTACTTTCACAGTATGTAGAGAATAGAGAGACGGGCGTTTATCAATAAAGGGTTAACATTTATTGAACAGTCTTTCTTCTCATACAAGAGAAATGTATTGCCACAATTGCAATAACTGTTATGATAAAAAGTACGTACAGTAAGATAAGTATTGCGAAATAGAACTGTAAAAGCATTGATATGGTTTCTTAGCCATACAATGGTTTAAAAGTAATAAAACATATATACAGTCATATATACATTAGGCTAACATACTCAACTGGTGCTTCTAACTAAGCCTACCCCAGTGTGCCTGACCTAAGCCTAACACGGGAGAAGGGGGAGTAAGTAAGTAGCTTAAGTTAAGTTGGTTTTGCCAAGGTTTGTTTCAAGAATTCTCGTCTAAGGGTTTAGTCAACACCATACCTCTGAATAGAATGATGGAGGATTGGTATCTCCTTCAGGGGTCTCTCTCGATATCCCAGTCACCTGCGAGGGTAAACTGGAAGCGCCGGGACTGGATTTCTCTGCACGAGAAATGCAGCGGCTTCTCTCAGCGCGTCTGGAGGAAGGAGGGGTGACAGCGTCCGCGGGCAGCTGGGCTGGATGTCTTCGCAGAGGACGGCTGCACGGCTCCTCAAGCGTACTGCACCATAGGTCGCGCTGTAGCGGCGATAATGGTAATCAGTAGCTTCACCACCACAGGATAGCAGGCTGCAGCGACAGGCAACGCTCAACAGCAGTTAGCTTCGCTCTCACAGCTCACAGCTTCGTATTGCTTAAGGCAACGTTGGTAATATTTATACCTGACAGGTGCCGGGTTTGACGCAAGTTTGCTGGACATAAGACGTCAATTAAAGATGTCACTAGGAAGTGGCAGCTATCAGTTGCTCATTAGAGTTCCATTACTAATCAAAACATAGCAAGCGGGGATTTCCAGGTTTGCTAAGTTTTTATCTTGTTGAAGAACTCGGAGTGTTATCTAGGAATATCAGATAGTGACTGCTGCTCTGTCATTGCACTAATTGGTCGCAAAGGAAGTAGCAGAGAGTCATGCTGGAATGTGGCTCTGTGGCTCTGCTCGTGTGAGGCCAGAGATGACTTTACAGAAAATCGCACTTGAACGGTTATGCCAATATAGGGAACAAATGGATTTATAGCCGAATAGGGGCATAAGGTCACAGTATCGATCAGGAACCTAGATAAGCACATGACACCCACTCCACGAATTCATGTCCATCAAAATTACTAAAACTAAGCAATTTAGATGTATGTGTAACATTGTGTAACATAGCCCACCCCAAAATACATAAATGCATTCGAAATAGGCGTACTTGTAATACATGGAATTTAGGTACTGTACGTTTTTTAAAGCATAGTAATCACTCAAAAGGTATTGCATATGAAGTCAATGAACGATTATGCAAAAGAATTACACATGAAGTACCTCTGACAGAAGAAATGCGAGATAAATCATCACATAAAAATGCATTGTAATAATATGTGTGCTAGAGGCTGGTGTTATGTTATTATGTCTCTAGATGTGTTTAGAAATAGAAGTGTGAAGCTTCTGTTCTCTAAGAATAGTTTTTACGTTAAGCAAAGAATTGTTCGTGCCAAAAAGAGAGGGTCAATATTTTAAAAAAAATTGTCCAATTCAAAGAAAAATCAGTTTACCAAAGCTCCTGGCAGTTTTATGTTGATCAAAACTGAAGGCCGAATACAGAGTTCATGGGAACGCTGTGTGTCGGAAAGCTTCTCAAAAGTTATTGTTTCTCTGTGGGTGAGAACATCGTATCAGACAGGCTCGCAAAGAATTGGTCTACAAAATCAGGTGATAGTTCAACCAAATTAGATAGCGCTGAAACTTGGCAGGTGTGAGAATGATTGCTGTCATCGAATGCAGGATCAGCAATGCTCACAGAACGTTGTACCTGGATGATGTTGCTTTTGTCACTTGCTCCACTGTTACCACTTGGCTGTAGTACAGGAGTCTCCACGAATGCCGTCATCAGGATTGGTAGCCGCTGGGGACAACACAATGCGTGAGCCGTTATTGGACTTAGCAAAGTATCGACGTCCATTGGTACTGCTGATGGAAGTGAAAGACAGATGTCCAACACGCATTCCTCGCCGCAAAGCATACACCGTAGCACAGGTAAAATGCAATTTTGCCATATCGGTCTGAATGAAAGGAACCAGGTCATGTTTAGATCTCTCAGCCTGGCCAATCCGAGGACGTTAGTTATCCTGTCCCTGTAGCGCATTGCTAGGATTGTTTCTTCCATTCCCATGGGAGCTATGTCTGAGCCGAGGCTTGCCATAACGTAGCAGGAGGGTCAAAAATAGAATCCCTGCGATGAGTCCAAAAAATAGTGGAATACCACCAAAGATGGAGTGCACAAAATTAGGAAAGATTCCCAAAATTGCCTGGAAGGGTGTTAGCAGTCCCGTAAAGACTGTCTTAAATATGCCTGGGATGCTTGTAGCACTAGACATGTTAAGGAGTTGGTCGAGCATTTGTACGAAATGCACGGGGCAATTTGTTGATAAAAGGTCATGGACTTCAGTAGCCGTCCTTGCGACTAGAAGATCATACGTCTCTTTAGATGACGTTATAGGCACTGTTGTCTGTAAAAGCACAGATTTCATTTTGCTTAATGTATCAATTCGTATAGAATAGAGATTCAGACGAGGCCAGAGGGGAGTCACTGTGTCTGGAGGCCCGCTCGGGAACAATGCTTGCATACAACATTTGACCATGGACGTTACTTCTACTAGATAACTTAGTCCGGGCGCGAGGCCACAGCACCTGTGATCCGTTCTTAGAATGTAACTCCCGTTTGCGAGTTGCATAAAGAAGGGCTCTATCTGAGTTGCAGGTGTGACTAGCTGGTGGCATGAAAGGTTGTTTGAATTGCCATCACATGCTCCGTGTAAATTAATACCCTGACACAAAAGTATACCGCTTAGTGAGTGTTTACAGTTGTCACCACTAAGAAATACATTTTTGTCGCTGTCACTATAGCAAGAATGAGTGTATGGTAATTTCCATTCGGATTTAACATATCCCTTACCCAATTGTTCATACTGGCCAGCAGGTATGTATTCAAGGCATTTATGAAATCGGAAAGTTGTTATCGGAATTGTGATAATTCCGTGTATTATCCATTCAATGACAGGGCTCTCTGACATTGTCAATGATAATCTCTCGAGTTTCTCGATGCTCAAGATTGTATAGTCTGCTCCTTTCTGTGCCAAACTGATCTGTTTATCAGTAAGGTTAAAAATGGAAAATAATGACGTTGTGTTTATTAAACGCCAAGGCACATAGCCTGAACGAAGATTTTGCAGCGTCCAGCCTAGTTCTATAATAGAGCGTAATTGAGACTGGCCATGTTGTAACATTAGCAAATCTCTGTCTATCACATCAAAGGCAGAGGATACAATATTGTCCAAAGAATATATTCTGGAAGACAGAGTCATTAACCCATTGTCTACTACAGAAAGTGATTTTTCCAAATTAATACGATCAATTTCTTGGAATTTTTACAGCAGTTTCAATTTGCTTTACTTTCCAAGCCTCGTTGTAAGCAGCATAGATGCTGGTCGCTATGAAACGCTTTTGACGCTGTTTGCGTGGTCCAAGAATGAAATCGCGCAAATCAGCACCATCTTTTAACAAAGACAAGTGTTGCTTAATTTCAGCCAGTGTGGATGAAGTTAGCCATTCTAGGCAGAGTTTACCTACACTGTATGTGGTTATAATTCCTGGATGTTGTCTCTGGGAATATCTAGGGTCTAATCTGGTCATTTTTAAACCCTGTGTTTTGTTCAGGAATCTATCTTGACAGCTATTTGTGTCTGTAGGCCAGATTAACCACTTTTTCCAATCAGGATGTGTTCTGTTGAAATGTAAAATGTGTGACACGTCTAACTCATTATCTGCAGTTGTATTCTCAGCTATTGGCTTTGGTATAGACGGTGTTTTCATTTCTTTGTTCTTAGCTAGGCCAAGACAAGATGTTTGGTGTACAGTGTCATTTAAAAATAACATTTGTTCTGGTATCATGCAGGTTCTAAACAGTGCTTCTATGCCTTGCACCTGCCAATCTTTTGTACCCCAAATTGATTTTGTTTCAATATTATTTTTCCAATAATCGAAACCAAATGTCATCATTTTGTCATAAAATGCTTCTGAATATATCAATTTAGAATTTGTCAGCATTGTTTTCATGCCTGTTTTATCTAACAGTTTATAATAAAACGTTTCTGCATCACTGGTGTTAAACCCTGAAAAATATTTGAATTTCTCAAAAAATGCTTTAGAACTGCTTTTAGGTGGTGTAGAACAATGTTCCCATTGATTATACATAAAAACATTTCTAGGCTGTGCAGATTTATGCAAGTAATGATCCCCATAGTGGGTATAACAGAATAACTGCTCATAACTAGATGAACCTTGTAAATAATCATGATCTGTGAATCTAGCTGACATTACTAAATCAGACATCATGTCATTAATACTGTTAAAGTCCCAATCATCAGAGAATGTACTAGGTGTAACAAAGTCACTTAAGGAAACCTTTAGTTGATGAGGATACTTCAGGATTTCGACCGGACCATAGATCTCATAGTCTGTTTTCTCCCATACTACCCCACCAGGTATTGGAATTGCTGTGACATTTACTGTTGACAGTTCTCTTTTCTTCACGTGGGATGATCTGTGTGGTTTCAGGACTAGGTTGATGTTCTGACTTGCTGTGTCCATTGTAATATATTTTCCTTCAATGAATTTTCCCAAACACAGTACCATGATGAGCCAAAGCAGGAGGAAAAATACACCTAGACCGAACCAGAACTCTAGCCAAGGGGAAATTAGGTAGATTTCCTTCAGTTGATGAAAGAGTTCCGTTGCTTTTTCTTTAAAAGACTTTTTTGTTTCTGGCATCACTTCGGGCTCATTTTCATCTTCAGAGAAGTTGTCGAAGTTGATGAAATAACCAGAGGCAGTTCTGTCAATTGATGGGATTGTTCTTTCAATCTGTCTCTCGGTAGCACTTTCTGATGCCACATTATTGTAGACTGGTGTTGTTTCTTGACGAACTGTTTCAATCTGTGTTTCAAGAGGCACGAGTTCCATGGCATTATTGCATAGTCCTTCATTGTGCACTGCAGGCTGATCGAATGTGATTAGTCTTTCAGTTTGAACCTCTTGGATTGTTGCAAGTTTGGGTATTCTGTTGTTTCTTGGGAGTCCACTGGGCCTACTGTTGATTATAGGCCACATGCTTGTGGTTTTACCAGGTCGATGGACACGACTCTGTTCTCCTTTTTACCAGCAAGGGGCGGTAGCACAACTGATCTTGTTCCGGTGACTGCTAAGACAGGTACTGCTTTTCTGTAAGAAGGCCCAAATTCCTTCTTAACCGCGATCTTTTCTCTGACTAGATCCCCAATCTTTGGAATCCAGACAGGCCTTGCTGGGGCTGGGGCTGTTGCGGGTGGTGCCTCGTCAGTGGTATTTGGCTGTTGCTTTAACTTTATGTTGCTTAATGATTTTCTTGTTTCATTCAGTTCCTGTAAAACAGCCAAACGGTCTTTTACTTCAAACTGCGTTGTTTCTTTTTGTACCACTGACATCTGACTATCGAGGTCCTGAACGCTCATTCTTATTCCGAACAATAGTTCGTATGGGCTGAAACCTTTTAGAGAATTTCTTGGCATGTTGTTAAGACTAGTCTGGACACTTATTAAATGTTTGACCCACCCAGCGCCTGAACCTAATACCTTCGCTGTTATAGATTGCTTTATATCCCGGCTTTTTCTTTCTACCACACTTGTGCGACAGACAAGAATACCGCAACCCAATTCCCATGCTAGCCATGGCCTCCTTATAGGCTCGAGAGCTGAAAGCAGGACCCTGGTCAGAATGGAACGTGGTAATTGCGTATGTGCCGATATGGACTCGCAAATCTTTTATAACCGTTCTAGCGTCAGCCGAGCGCTGGGGACCTCATTTTTTTAAATGTTTTTCGTCTTAACTGTTAATAGGACGCAGGATGGGGTGTAGGCAGCGTTACGCTCTTTCTGACTGGTAGCCGGTAGCAAGGTTCGCTACTGCGATCCCTATTGCAGTTTTCACAGTTGTTTGCATATATTTGGTGATCTACACTCATTCCCGGCCACCAGAATACTGATTGTAATTCAGTCAGTGATTCCTTGATCTCTCTGTGCCTTAGACCCAAACCCATGTGTGCGTCTGCTATTAAAAATATTCTCCTGTTCATGTTTGGAATTACTCTGTCCCCCACTCCAGGGATTCGAGCAAAAGGAACGGAGTTTGCATCGATTATGTATGCATAATTGAGTGGATAGTTTACGGGTAGTGCTGCACAGTCGCTTTTTACGGTCGTTTTTACTGCTAGCATGGTTTCCCCGTCTATATACTTATCTGTACGCTTTTTTGTGGCTACGGAAGCCGGGTTAGTTGCTTCCGCGGTGGCTGTATTAGCCAATGAATTCCCTGCAACGTGAACGCCATCACGTTGAAGACTCTGTGCGTGAATCACGTGAGTCTTTTGTAGTTCTTTGTGTAAAAGAGCTACCTCGTTCCAGAGCAATTTATGCTTTATTGTGGCACCTGTGTCATCTTTGTAGTTGTTTTCGATCCAACTCTGCAGTTTGTTGTTGTAAGAATTGACGCAAAAATGAGAATCGCACACGATAAGTGTGGGGAATTCGCGTTCTGCATTTTCGAGCGCCATCTTTAAAGATCTGATTTCAGTTCTCTGAACCGAACAGTTTCTTACAGATTCAGTTTTTGTTACTTTCGGTCTGAATTTACCGCACAGCCAACGACCTTTAATGATCGCACATGCTGCATTGTAGGATTTACTCTCTACATTAAAATGCTGTACAAAGCTATCTGTATAGATTACACAGGCATATTGTGGGAGAGGCAGAATTTCGATTGGCAGAGGATATTCTTCTTCATATTCTAAATCATTCAGTTCTTTGTATTGCGGGGCGAAATAGTATTTCACGTCTTCCGCTCCTAGAGAATCTATACACTGTATCCATTTCGGATCCAGTGACACTGTAGGCAGGTTTACTGGGCTGAATAGCGCCTCGAAGGCGGATTCCGCTGTAAGGATATTAATCCGTTTGCCGTGTGCTAGTTCTCGTTCATTTGCTAATGCGATTTGCACTGCGTTCACAGTTCTTTCTGTGCGACTGAATGTTTTTTCTGCTTGTGTGTACAAGTGAGATTTAATTGAAATTGGTACCTTTTCTCCCTCATTAGAGGTTAGGTACGTGAATCCGCATCTTCCTGGGATGACTCGGATTACAAGATCGATCGTGTTGTCACGCGTATCTAATTTTGTTTTTGCTAACATGTCTGTTTGCAGTGATCTCAAAATTTCTGTGTGTTTTTGAGTCCAATTGATTTGTTTTAAATCAGGTTTTATTAGTTCGTAGAGAGGTTTAACCCTCTCTGCGTAATTTAGGATGTAAGTTCTTCCGAAATTCAGAAAACCTAGTATAGATTGTAAATTCTTCAGCGTTTTCGGAGCTTGGAGTACAGCGCACTTCTCTAAGAAGTTGTCCGCTAGGCTTTTCCCTTCACTTGATAATTCGTACCCTAAAAATAGTACTGTCAGATGGGCAATTCGAGACTTTTTAAAGTTGAATTTGTAACCCTCTGCTGCGAACCCAAGTATAATGGTGTTCACTCTTTTCAAGTGAGTATCCAAGTCGTCGTCTGTGAGATAAATATCATCTACGTAAGATAATGCTTCATCATCATAGATTTGTAGTAACTCTGTTACCCTAGCTGAGAATAGTCCTGGGCTGTTCTTGAACCCCTGTGGGAGTCGACAGAATTTTTTCTGTGACCCAAATGCGGAGAAAGCGGTCAAATACCTGCTTTCTGGTGCAATGTTTTGACAAAAGAAACCATTAGAAATGTCTAATGTCGTTTTATATTTTTTCCTAACTATATTATTCATTAGGGCTGCACTATGCGAGTTTTGTACTGCAAAAGTTTTGCAACATGTATTAAGGTGTCTGTAGTCCAAAACTAGACGATATGAATTGTCTGGCTTGGAGACAGGAAACAAAGGATTGTTCATTTGAGAGGTGCATGTTTCAATCACCCCCTGGTACTCAAGTTGATCTAAGATCTCCCTGACCTGTTTTTTAGCTTCTTGCTTTATGGGATACTGCCGTTGGGCAGTTGGTTCACTTTTTAGTTGGATTTTGTGAGGCGTAGAATCCTCATCCCATCCTACATGATTTTTATACAATGCAGGTGCCTGGGCTACTGCCCATTTCCTTGCATATGTATATTTTTTATGAATCGGAATGTGATTCGAGA
Source organism: Lissotriton vulgaris (assembly GCF_964263255.1). Lineage (NCBI taxonomy): Eukaryota > Metazoa > Chordata > Amphibia > Caudata > Salamandridae > Lissotriton > Lissotriton vulgaris. Next base: position 1,634,070,322 of record NC_141689.1, read on the forward strand.
AGGCAGGCATAATCACTTCTTCGCCACGAGGGCACTCCCTGACAAACTCCGGGGGCCAATCTTTTTCAGCTAACAGAATATCATAGCCTTTTGAGAGCTTATCCCAAAATAGACCCTTAATTTTCCTAGTCTTATCACCCTCTATACGCAATGTTATTTCGTATATTTTATGGGGCTCGCTAAGTCTGGCGTCGGCAGTTTCAACCTGAATGTATTCATTCGTGTCCACTGTCTCCAGATGACTCATCAAGATCTTGCGCGCTATACTGATTTCTGCTGCACTGTCCAACATTGTCAATGCCCACTCCCCGTTTTTCAACTGTGTCCTCAGTATTCTCGGCATGGTTGATTACTCTAATACTGGCTACCTTCTTTTTCTGAAATTGAGATTTCTTATTTTGAGCAGGTTCCTTGTCTTTGGACTTGGTGTGCTCTCCTGGGTTTGACCGTCCTCTTCTTTCCGAATTCTGTGGAAAAGATCGAGAGGGACGTGTATCAATACTTTGATATCTATCAGGTTTTTTTATATTATCCCTATTTCTAAGGTTATATCTTTTCTCAGAGGGCTCCCGTTGGGGAGACTGGCGTTCTCGAGTCGGAGTTCTCTCCCTCCGTCGAGGAGACCTTCCTCTGGACTGGAAAACTTTTTCCTTGGGAGTGGATTGTTTATTTCCATCCCAGCTCTTTTTAGGAGTGTTTAAATTATTTTTAATAAATAATTTTTCAGGATTTTCGAGCAGTTGGGGCTTAACTGGTTTCCCACCCAAGCTGTCTCTACCTAATTCTTCATAGCATTTTTCTATGATTTTTGCAAGCTCAACAGGATCTTTTATATCTGTTTCCTTCAACTTCTGGCGAATCGCCACAGATGCTGCTTCTCCCTTTACATTGGCTAATAATATAGCCGTGACCTGCTTGAAGTCTTTCAGTAATTTCATACCTAGATTTAAAGCTGGTTCTGGACCGAATTCATTTTGAATCTGTTTTAGCACGTCTGGTATTACCGCCATAGACGGAACACCGTGTGTTTTTGTGTAAATGGAAGCAAAGACTGTACCCCAAGTGTCGCAGTCCTCCACGTGTGGTGCGATTCCCATAGGAAGGCAGATGGTCAAGATTCTGTGTTTCTCAATAGGGGTAGTATCAGGAAATACTGCCTCTATTTGAGTGATTTTCTGGGCTAACCAGAAAGGAATTTGTTCCCGTTTTACGGGTGTTTTACCAAGACATGACTGTATGTTCTGTGGTGTAATTTTATTTGTGTTCCCCTGATGAGGGGTCAGCTGGTGTGAATTAACAGCTGGCTGGACTGTTGCAGTCCGTATTACATATTGGACTAATTGCCTATGTATTTTTATTAATGTGTTTAGCTGTGCTAACAGCTCTTCTCTTATAATGTCAGGATGTGGTGTGTAGCTGGCTAGAACCGGCCACGTGGCTCCTGGTCTACCTAGTGGACCGAGCCTAGTTATGTGATCATTGTGTTTTAGGGCGCCATTAAACCAGAGCAGGTGCTCTTGAAATTTAAGTGGAATTTCAACCTCCTCGAAAGGAGCGTACTCTTCCGGAGGTTCCTCTATTTTGTAATAGTGAAACTCTTGTGTTATAGCGTTTACCGCTGGAAAGTTTATCCATGAATAGAATACCTCTGTCTGCCGATACTCGTGAGCCTCTATCACGAAAATTACTGTACCACCTTGAGGTGGCAGTCCGTTTTCTATAAGTTTTAAAGTTATAGATCTTCTTAACTGGACCGGGATGATAATAGCACCCGGGTCTGTGTATTCGGGACCTTGCTGAGTCGCATCTACTTCGGCCCCAGGGGCTCCGTTTTCTGGCATTGTAAAAATGCAGTTTTTTGCAGAGTAGGTCTCCAAGGAGACAAAGATTAGATGCACAATATTTTGGAACACTGTATCCTTCAACGTTGAATAAACCAGAGCTTTACATAGGAATCTCTTCCTACTAAGGTCGGGCGGATTTTAACCTTTCACCCACTCCAGACGTCTATTGGAGTATTTACGGGCGAAAGGGGTGTGAAATATGCACGACTGAGTTACTCTATAAGTCTTGCGTTAGTTTATCGCCTTACCAAACGTTAGGGCGCCATGTAGTGTAGTTCCTAGTTTCCCACTAGGCCCTGCGCATTGGAATAACATAAACAGTAGTATCGACGTGGAACTGCTTATATTCCAGGCCTCCACTGACTATGCTAAACTTAATTGGGTTGTGTTACCAACTAGCTCAGAGGTCACTGGAAACTTTCTTCTCTGCATAGGAAGTGATCAGCTTCCTTGGCACAGACAAGAAGGGATTCAGCTTTCCAACAACCGTGCAACATGACAACTTTGCTCCTCAGATCAAGAGTCGATCTCTAGGGTCGTGTGAAACAATAGACATAGATTTCACTCAGTCAGTCTAGTGCAGTTTACTTTCACAGTATGTAGAGAATAGAGAGACGGGCGTTTATCAATAAAGGGTTAACATTTATTGAACAGTCTTTCTTCTCATACAAGAGAAATGTATTGCCACAATTGCAATAACTGTTATGATAAAAAGTACGTACAGTAAGATAAGTATTGCGAAATAGAACTGTAAAAGCATTGATATGGTTTCTTAGCCATACAATGGTTTAAAAGTAATAAAACATATATACAGTCATATATACATTAGGCTAACATACTCAACTGGTGCTTCTAACTAAGCCTACCCCAGTGTGCCTGACCTAAGCCTAACACGGGAGAAGGGGGAGTAAGTAAGTAGCTTAAGTTAAGTTGGTTTTGCCAAGGTTTGTTTCAAGAATTCTCGTCTAAGGGTTTAGTCAACACCATACCTCTGAATAGAATGATGGAGGATTGGTATCTCCTTCAGGGGTCTCTCTCGATATCCCAGTCACCTGCGAGGGTAAACTGGAAGCGCCGGGACTGGATTTCTCTGCACGAGAAATGCAGCGGCTTCTCTCAGCGCGTCTGGAGGAAGGAGGGGTGACAGCGTCCGCGGGCAGCTGGGCTGGATGTCTTCGCAGAGGACGGCTGCACGGCTCCTCAAGCGTACTGCACCATAGGTCGCGCTGTAGCGGCGATAATGGTAATCAGTAGCTTCACCACCACAGGATAGCAGGCTGCAGCGACAGGCAACGCTCAACAGCAGTTAGCTTCGCTCTCACAGCTCACAGCTTCGTATTGCTTAAGGCAACGTTGGTAATATTTATACCTGACAGGTGCCGGGTTTGACGCAAGTTTGCTGGACATAAGACGTCAATTAAAGATGTCACTAGGAAGTGGCAGCTATCAGTTGCTCATTAGAGTTCCATTACTAATCAAAACATAGCAAGCGGGGATTTCCAGGTTTGCTAAGTTTTTATCTTGTTGAAGAACTCGGAGTGTTATCTAGGAATATCAGATAGTGACTGCTGCTCTGTCATTGCACTAATTGGTCGCAAAGGAAGTAGCAGAGAGTCATGCTGGAATGTGGCTCTGTGGCTCTGCTCGTGTGAGGCCAGAGATGACTTTACAGAAAATCGCACTTGAACGGTTATGCCAATATAGGGAACAAATGGATTTATAGCCGAATAGGGGCATAAGGTCACAGTATCGATCAGGAACCTAGATAAGCACATGACAAGGTGACCGCCCTGTGTATTGATGTCACCCTAGCATGGATGGCCATGGCTGGTCACCCACCGCCAGGTGCGGGAGGTCGGCCACCGCCGGGTGCTGGCGGTGGGTGACCGCCCTATGTATTGATGTCACCCTGGCATGGATGGCCATGGCCGGTCACCCACCGCCGCGTGCGGGCAGTGGGTGACCGCCCTGTGTATTGATGTTACCCTAGCATGGATGATCATGGCCGGTCACCCACCGCCAGGTGCGTATGATCACCCACCGCCCGCACCCAGCGGTGGGCAACTGCCCGCACCCGGGGGTGGGCGTCCGCCCACACCCGGCAGTGGGCGACTGCCCGCTCACGGCGGTCTGCGGTGGGTACTGCTATGTGACTGAAAGGGGGGATACCAACTGCCATTTCCACTTGCACATTCAACTGTATGTGTTAGCCTGCCCCGCCCCCGTGGAATGCGTGCTCCGCCATTGCAATGCCAGTGAGTGATGATTTTCAAAAGATGCACCACCACGGTAGCACACACATGCGGTTGGCGGGGTGTGACCGTGATGGTCCTTGACCATGCAGAAAATGTTACGCACAATTGCAGTATCAAGGATCATCTTCTGTGTTGGCGGAAGGCGTACCCGGTTGCCATGTGTACACACACTGCATGTCTCCACACACATGTAATGTTTATAGGTGTACATGTGTGTCAGGCCATATCCGGAATGCGTCAAGAATCATTATGTCATGGCAATGGCCCTTGTCCACGTGTCTCATTTATGTCCATTAGTTGCATGTGTGGTCATACTATTGACCTTGCCAGTGGTTAACAAAGGCCACTGATGTGAGCCCAAGTTGCGTCATATGTACATGGCTATGTGGTGACGTCTTGGTTATGAGGTCACACGTTTCTAATTGTACACATCTACACAGTACATTAAGGCTGTGTACCCACATTTTGAAGCAGTCGTGAGTGTGTGGTTTGTGTGTGCAAGTAGCAATGATGGGGGTATACATGCATTTTGTGTATGCGTCTGTGTGTCGCCTGTTGTGTGTCCATGCCTGTCATGTGAGGATGCACAGCATTGTATGTGGGGTCATGGGTGCATTAAGACAAGGAGGGTGTGTTCCATGCTCGTATTGTGTGTGCACTTCCATGTGTGTCTGTGGGGATGCTTGTCCACACATGGTCCCTCAGTCATGTGATGTTGGCTGTTCTTTCAACATGTGTGCACGTACCATTGGACATGTTTGCACACAGGATGTTGTTTGTGGGTGAACATTTTGTGTGTAGTTAGCTGTAGTGCCTTATGTTTCTGTCACGTCACACATTCAATCAGTGTCTGTAACATGTATTATTTGTATTGTGTTGGTCAAGAAGTGATAGTGTGGCACAGCTGTGTGGTGTTGGTCTATTGACATCTGCTCCCATCTACTCCCACACAGGAGGGCTCCAAATGTGCATCGACCACACACTGGGCTGGAGGACATGGTTGAAGAGGAGGTTATCCGCAAATTCCGGCTTGACCGACCGACATTGCAGGACCTTGTAGCTCAATTGGCACCTCATCTGCAGCCACGCAGGCCATATCCAGGAGCAATTACACCCACAGCAAAAGTGATGGCGGCACTTCACTTCTTCGCGACAGGCACTTTCCAGTACACAGTTGGTAATGCTGGGGGGATGTCACAATCCATGTTCAGCATGGTACTGCAGGATGTGCTGCAAGCCATGATGCATTACAAGGATGATTACATCCATTTCCCACGACCAGCGGAGCTAGCTGCAGTGAAAGCTGACTTCTATGCCCTGGGCCAGATTCCACACATAGTGGGTTCCATTGATGGCACACATATTGGCCTGATTCCACCCCAGGATCGTGAACCCATCTATCGCAATCGGAAGCACTACCATTCTATCAATGTGCAAGTGGTGTGCTGGGCTGACAACATCATATCACATGTGTGTGCCAGATTTCTCGGTTCCGCACATGACTCCCACATCCTGCGGAGCAGCATTGTCCCCCAACTGATGGCTAATCAGTGTCAAGAACGTGCGTGGCTTGTAGGTGAGTGTGCTGTGATGACTACTGTGTTGTATGTGTGCCATGCTGTTCTCACCAATCCTGGTAATGATGTATGTGTCTGTCATCCCCCTAGGCGACTCTGCGTACCCAAACCTCCTGTGGCTGCTAAGCCCCCTACGGGATCCAACTACCCCAGGAGAAATGCACTATAATGTGGCCCATGGGAAGACACGTCGGGTGGTGGAATATATGGACTGCTGAAGTCTAGGTTTCGCTGCCTGGATAAAACCGGGGGGGCCCTGCAATACTCACCCGGCAAAGTATGCAAAATAGTGATTGCCTGCTGCATGCTCTACAACCTGGCCTTACACAAGAACATTGAACTGATCATGGACCCTGCAGACCAACAGGTTGCTCCGCCTCCCATACCACCCATGTCCAGTGATGAGGATGGTGGGGAGGAAGAAGGTGTGGACCAGAGGCGTCCGCTCATTAATCGCTACTTTCCTTGAATGTGAGTAACTACCTCTTTTGCTGCTGTTCAATGCCTGACGTATGTCTGCTGGTGATGGGTGGATGTGATGTGTGAATGCTGCCTGTTGTGTTCTGTTTGCACATGTGTGTGGGACATGGTGTACGAGCAATGCTCCTTGATGTGTGTCCCGTAATCCGCTTACTTTGAGATGATTGTGGGAAGTGGAATGTTGCAGTACGTTGTTGTGTGACGGGTGTGATTCAGTTTCCTGACCTGTGCTTGTTGTTCTCTGATTGTCCATAGGTCACTCACACAGAGCCATGATTCCAAACAACATTAATCCCTGCACCTGGTGATGACAACAACTGTGACAAACCTGTGTTCCAACATGGAGATCACACAGCCTTCAGTGTTTCCGTGATTTTTATTTACAGGGTGTGGATTACTGTTAGTGCACATTTACAAATAGGTGTTGGGGGGAAGTGTGAGTTGAAGGTCATGTCAGATGACAACACCGTGGGGACACCACATTGTGTGATGTACACCTAGTCCAACAGACGTGTGCCAATGCTTGGCATTGCGGGGCAAGATAGTTCGCAGAGTGAATGCCAGACTCAAGGAAGGGTGAAGTCAGTGGCGGCCCCTCTTTGAGCGGGTGGATGGTGCATTGCCACTGCTCTGTGCTGGATCCAGCCTCGGACGGCCCCTCCGTCTTGGAGCCAGAGCGGAGCCAGCTGTGGGGGCAGGTTGTTCTGGGACCACCTCCCTGTCAGTGGCCTCAGGTGATGGTGGCGGTGGTGTTGGTGCTCTGCCCCGCTGGCCACTTGGGGGAGGTGGTGTTGGTGCCCTGTCCCGCTGGCCACTTGGGGGAGGGGGAGGTGGTGTGGCGCGGGATAACCACTCCCTCCAGAGAGCTGTTTGCTGCCCCATGAGGTCACCAATTTGTCCCATTCGGGTGTCCATGGACCGCAACAGCTGGCAGGTCTGTAGCAAGTCTTGGTGTGCCCGATTCGCCTGTGCCTGCGACCGCTCGTAGGAGGCTTGCACTCTGGCAATGGCATCCAGGGTCTCGGTCCCAGTATGGGCTGGGTGTTGTTCCCGACCTCGCCTTGCACCTGTACTCCTGTTTGTGAGCTGTGGTCTCACCTGTGTCCTCCCCCGTCAACTCTCCCTGCTAGCCTGAGATGTTGATGGACCATCATCGGACGATGGGTCAGTCAGGGTGGCACTGGCAGGAGTGGTGGTGGTGGTGGTGGTGGTGGTAGCTGCACAGCTCACAATGGCAGGTGTTGGTGTTGTGACACTGTCCAAGGTGATGGAGGCAGATGGCCCTGGGAGTGTGCTTGGGCCAGCATCATCCTCTGCAACCGAGGTGTCCATGGAATCTTCACCGGAGAGTCCTGGCTGTGAGGGGGTGACTGGTGCTGGCGGTTGCTGGTTTTCCCTGTCAAGATGCGATCACCTGCGGGACAAGAATTTAATAATCAATGCTGTGGACATGACAGGTTTGTTGTTGTTACATTACAAATTTCTAGGGAATCAGGACATGGTTGTTGGTGTCATCATGTTGGTGTGGTAGACAGTACTGGTCATTATGGTGGTGTGGAGGTGGGGAGACAATACTTGTTTTTGTGTGTTCCGGTCCTGCTATTGGATGGTGCCCTTGTGAAGATGGCTAACTACCTGTAAGTTTGACGGGGGAGATACACTGGTCAGCAATTGGTGGGCGGACTCCATCTTGCTCTGTGATGGGACATGGGGGCCTGTTGGGAGTTGTAGTGCTGGACCACCCCTCCCACCCCCACCCCCACCCTCCCTGTGGACATGGGGGCCTGTTGGGAGCTATAGGGCTGGACTCTCACCCTCCACCACCACCCTCCCTTTGGACATGGGGGCCTGTTGTGAGTTGTAGTGCTGGACTCTCACCCTCCACCACCACCCTCCCTGTGGACATGGGGGCCTGTTGGGAGTTGGAGTGCTGGACTCTCACCCCCCACCACCACCCTCGCTGTGGACATGGGGGCCTGTTGGGAGTTGAAGTGATGGCCCCCCACCCTCCCTGTGGCCATGGGGGCCTGTTGGGAGTTGTAGTACTGGATTCTCACCCCACCACCACCACCCTCCCTGTGGACATGGGGGCCTGTTGGGAGTTGTAGTGCTGGACTCCCCCACCCACCCACCCACCACCACCCTGTGGACATGAGGGCCTGTTGGGAGTTGAAGTGCTGGACTCCCCCACCCACCCACCCGCCACCACCCTGTGGACATGAGGGCCTGTTGGGAGTTGTAGTGTTGGACTCCTTCACCCACTCCCCCACCACCCTCCCTGTGGACATGGGGGCCTGTTGGGAGTTGTAGTGCTGGACCCACCCACCACCACCCTCCCTTTGGACATGGGGGCCTGTTGGGAGTTGTAGTGCTGGCCCCTGACCACCCACCCTCCGCCACCACCCTCCCTGTGGACATGGGGTCCTGTTGGGAGTTGTAGTGCTGGACTCTCCCCCCCCTTACACCCTCCCTGTGGACATGGGGGCCCTGTGTGAGTTGTAGTGCTGGACTCTCACTCCCCCCCCCACCACCACCATCCCTCTGGACATGGGGGCCTGTTGGGAGTTGTAGTGCTTCTGTCCCCCCCACCCCCACCCTCCCTGTGGACATGGGGGCCTCTTGGGAGTTGTAGTGCTGGACTCTCACCCCCCAACACCCTCCCTGTGGACATGGGGGCCTGTTGGGAGTTGTAGTGCTGGCCCCCACCACCACCCTCCCTGTGGACATGGGGGCCTGTTGGGAGTTATAGTGCTGGACTCTCACCCCCCCCAACACCCTCCCTGTGGAAATGGGGGCCTGTTGGGAGTTGTAGTGCTGGACCACCCCACCCACCCACCACCACCCTCCCTGTGGACATGGGGGCCTGTTGGGAGTTGTAGTGCTGGTCCCCCTACCACCACCCTCCCTGTGGACATGGGGGCCAGTTTGGAGTTGTAGTGCTAGACTCTCACACCCCCCCCACCACCCTCCCTGTGGACATGGGGGCCTGTTGGGAGTTGTAGTGCTGGACTCTCACTCCCCCACCACCACTCTCCCTGTGGACATAAGGGCCTGTTGGGAGTTGTAGTGCTGCCCCCCCCACCCACCCCCCACCACCACCCTCCCTGTGGACATGGGGGCCTGTTGGGAGTTCTAGTGCTGGACTCTCACCCCACCACCACCCTCGAGGTGGACATGGTGGCCTGTTGGGAGTTGCAGTGCTGGACCCCCACCACCCCCTCTGTGGACATGGGGGCCTGTTGGGAGTTGGGAGTTGTAGTGCTGGACTCTCACCCCCCATCACCCTCCCTGTGGACATGGGGGCCTGTTGGGAGTTGTAGTTCTGGCCCCCACCACCAACCTCCCTGTGGACATGGGGGCCTGTTGGGAGTTGTAGTGCTGGCCCCCCTACCACCACCCTCCCTGTGGACATGGGGGCCAGTTCTGAGATGTAGTGCTGGACTCTCACCCTCCCACCACCCTCCCTGTGGACATGGTGGCTTGTTGGGAGTTGTAGTGCTGGACTCTCACCCCCCCCACCACCACCCTCCCTGTGGACATGGGGGCCTGTTGGGAGTTGTAGTGCTGCCCCCACCCACCCCCCCACCACCACCACCCTCCCTGTGGACATGGGGGCCTGTTGGGAGTTGTAGTGGTGGACCCAAACCACCACCCTCCCTGTGGACATGGGGCCTGTTGGGAGTTGTAGTGATGGACCCCCACCACCCTCCCTGTGGACATGGGGGCCTGTTGGGTGTTGTAGTGTGTGTGTGTGTGTGTTGTATTTGTATAGCGCGAACAGTAAGCCGTAAGCATCCCGGCGCATGTACTCCTACCACAAGGGAACCCCTCCTGGCTTTTCCTTGTGAGGTGTCCACTCCTGGGCATCCCATGGTGAAACCAGGCATCCCTTGTGTATCGGGGGCCATTGTGGAGACTAAGCAAGCTATTGCCCAGAGTTGCAGCGTGGGGCCCATGCTTAGATTCGGCACTGAGGTGAGAATATCCGGTCAGAGGAATTTAAGCCCGATCCTGCCGAGGCGGGAATCGAACCCTGGTCCCTGGCCAGCACTCTGCATCAAGGTCTGCCGCTCTAACCATTGAGCCACACTTCTCTAGTGCTGGCCTCCCTACCACCACCCTCCCTGTGGACATGGGGGCCTGTTGGGAGTTGTAGTGCTGGACTCTCACCCCCCCACCACCCTCCCTGTGGACATGGGGGCCTGTTGGGAGATGAAGTGCTGGACTCTCACCCCCCCCCCACCACCACCCTCCCTGTGGACATGGGGGCCTGTTGGGAGTTGTAGTGCTGGACCCCCACCACCCTCCCTGTGGACATGGGAGCCTGTTGGGAGTTGTAGTGCTGGACCCCACGACCCACCCACCCACCACCACCCTCCCTGTGGATATGGGGGCCTGTTGGGAGTTGTAGTGCTGGATCCCCCCACCCACCCACCCACCACCACCCTCCCTGTGGACATGGGGGCCTGTTGGGAGTTGTAGTGCTGGACCCTACCCCCACCCACCCACCCACCACCACTCTCCCTGGGGACATGGAGGCCTGTTGGGAGTTGTAGTGCTGGACCCCCCCCACCACCCTCCCTGTGGACATGGGGGCCTGTTGGGAGTTGTAGTGCTGGACCCCACCACCCACCCACCTACCACCACCCTCCCTGTGGACATGGGGGCCTGTTGGGAGTTGTAGTGCTGGACCCCCCACACACCCACACACCACCACCCTCCCTGTGGACATGGGGGCCTGTTGGGAGTCGTAGTGCTGGACCCCCCCACCCACCCACCACCACCCTCCCTGTGGACATGGGGGCCTGTTGGGAGTTGTAGTGCTGGACCCCCCCCCCCCACCCACCCACCACCACCCTCCCTGTGGACACGGGGGCCTGTTGGGAGTTGTGGTGTTAGCTGCTTTGACAACATGCAAGCCTGGGAACGTAGGAGGCAACATTTGTGGTTGATCATGGTGGGTGCATTTGAGCCCTGGACTTCACATTTGGTTGACTGTGTGGTCCATATGCATGGATTGGAGCCTGGGAGATGTGTCTTGGCAATTGTGCAAGGCAGACGATGACAGTGTGATAGTGGTCATTGGTTTGTACTTATCAGCCTCTAGTCCCTCTTCTATTCCTTCCAGGCTCTCAGGGTGCAGTATGCCCAGCACCTTCTCCTCCCATTCGGAAAATGGTATAGGCTCCGGGGGAGTGCCACCGCCAGTGTGTTGTGCCCGCAGGTGGTTCTTGGCCCTGATGCCTTTCACCCTTGCCTTGAGGTCATGCCACCGCCTCTGGATCTCGTGTTTGGTGCGTGGCACGGTCCCTGAAGCATTGACTCTGGTCACTATCCTGTCCCACATGGTAGTTTTAGTTCCCAAGGTGGTCTGCTGGGCTAGGTTACCGAACAGATGTGGTTCCACACGGATGATTTCATCCACCATGACCTTCAACTCACTCTCTGTGAACTTGGGGTTTTTCTTGGGTGCCATGGTGTGTGATGTGCAAGGTGTTGGTGGGGTGGTGATGGGGTATGCAGGTGTGTGGTATATAGGGATGGTGTTGTGGGGGTTTGTGTGGTTGGTGTGTTGGTGTGCAGGTTGGATGTGTATTTGTGTGTGTCTGCTGTTTGTACTATTCTGCCTCTTTCTTCCAGCTGTTCTGTGATGCAAAGGATTGTGGTAATGGGAGGGATTCATTTTATACTCTGTGGTGGTTTTGTACCAATGGTTGTTACCAGTCAGGTGTTCTGTGGGTGTGGTGACTTGGGTGCTCTTGTTTGTGTTGGACGGGGTGTCATTGGGAAGTGTAGTTGTTGGGGGTGGGTGTTTCAGGTGGGTGTGTTCCCTGTTTTTGTGTTTTATATTTACTTCCGTCCGCCATTATTTAATCGGTTTGACGGCAGGGGTGATGTTTGTTTGGTCCTTCCGCAGTCAAGCTCCGTTTGTTGGTGCTTTTTTTCAGCGGCGGTCGAGGAAGGTGTTGAGTTCCGTTGGGACGGTGGGGTTATCCTAATCGTGCGGCCGGACCCTCCGCATGTCTGGCGGCGGTTGGGCCTGTTTCCGCGGTCAATGCGTCCGCGGCGGACGGTGTTACTGTGGTACCGTCCACTTGCGGCGGTCTTTGATGTGATCCGTCCGCCGCGGTCGGTGTTTGATGACAGAAATATCCTAATCGCAACCGCGAAATATCCGCGGTGCGGTCAGGAGTATTTTTGCCGCGACCATGGCGGACGGGACCCGTTTCCGTCCGCCATCCTAATGGGCCTCTAAGTTTGCGATAAAGGGGAGCCTCAACTCAGAGTGGCAAACATACACAGATAAACTGCTGGGGGCTGTCAATATGCATCTCAGAAAGCTGTTTTCCACAGTTTTCAGGGGTTGGGTGTACGCAAATCCCCATACACCTGCCCCATACGTAGCTGCTGAGATGCATTCAGCTTTGTAAATGTGTATTAGTTCTGATGGAGGTCTTCTCCCAAGCTTCCTCGCGAAGTAAGCAAGGGCTGTTGTAGATCTAACAAAAGCAAGTTTATTTGCCGCAATGGCTCATGACCATGTGTCATTGCAATCAAAGAGTATGCCCAAGTAATCAAAGCTAGTTGTATGCTCTATTTTTTGTCCTTCCAAAAACATCTCCCTACATTTAAGGCTCTCTGGCCCGCACCTTATTATATATGTTTTTGTGGTATTTACTTTAAGGTCCAGATGACCCATATATTTGGTAAAACTATTTAAAACCCGCTATAAGCCCACTTGAGTTCTAGACATTAGAACTGCATCGTCAGCGTACAGAAGAGCAGGAATAGGGCGTGCCGCTATTCGAGGAAAATCTTTATTATCCTTAATCAGTGCCTCGTACAGGCCATTTTTATAAAGGTTAAATAGAAAAGGAGGCAGGACGCACCCTTGCCTGTCTCCTCTTCGAATAGGGAAAGGGACGGTTTGATCACCTGCTACTCCGAAGCGCACTCGTCCCTTAGCTTCGCAATATAGGCGTTTAAGGAAATTAATGATTTGGGTGTCCACCCCTATCTGTTTAAGAATGACCCACAGCTCACTATGTCTCACTGAATCAAATGCGGCAGTAAGATCTACAAACGCCAGACACAGTCTACCTCTCTTCACCAGTGTATTCTTCCCAACTAAAATGGCTAAGTTTACACTTTGCTCCACGGTCCCCAGTCCCTCGCGGAAGCCGTATTGGATATCGGACAGGATATTGTTCTCTTCTGCCCAGTCTTGTAAACGTTCCAATATGATTTGGCACACTACTTTAGTCAAAGCATCTAGCAAGGAGATGGGTCTGTAACATTTTGGATCCTGACGGTCCCCCTTTTTGAAAATCTGAACAATGGTGGATTCACCCCATGTTGTGGGGAATGGGGCGAGACAGCTGGCCATTAAGACTTGGATAATAATTGGCTCCCAAACATCGTTATTGGATTTCAAAAGGTCGATGGGAACCCCATCAAGTCCCTAGGCTTTCCCCCCGCACTCGCAGCAAGCGCACGTGTCACCTCTTCTAATGTGAACTGGAGATCAAAATACTCACTTGTTGGGTGACTGGTGGTTACCCTCTGGAGATTTTCACTGTGGGTAGCTTGGTTGAAGGCTAAATTGTATACTCCTGAGAAGTGGTCAATACACTGCCTCTCGGAGATAGCAGCTTTTATTGATGGCCCTTCCCCGGAATTCAGGAAGGGTGCTTTTACAGCCCTCCAGAATGCCAGACTATCACCCCTTTTGGAGGTTTCATGAAGAGATTCCCACGCTTCGTTTCTTAAAGTAGTTTTTCTTTCCTTAATGGCTGCCTATATGCCGCTCTTACAGTTCTGATTTTTGTAGCATTTTTGGGGAGGTTATGCAGTTCCTGTTTTAGGTTGGAATGTGCCAGTGTGCACTATGAATTAAACCTGCTGCCGGGTTTTTTACTATTCTTTGCCCTGACAGTTAGCGATTCTCTAATGGCCATTGTAATAGCCTGGAAGGAGGAAATAATGCTAACGGGGGATATGGCCCCACTTAGACAGGTATCAAATGCTGGTCTACACTTATCTATCAATTTTTTTAAAACTCTGCGGGGTTCACCATCGACCAGCGTAGACTGTAACCATTTGTTTTATCAATAACAATATCAGATAGGGCCCTTTCGATTGCATCTAGCCTAGACAATCCACTGCCGGGAACTTGAACTGAGAGGCAGAGTGAAAAATGATCACTCAGTACAATCTCATCTACATAAAAAGATATTAGTCTCTGGGCATGGCTGTTAGATACCAGAATATAATCGATAGTCGAATGACAGCCCCGTCCATTATAGGTACAGGGCATAGGTGCAATTTTATTATTTAATTAATTGGCAAAACCCAAAGTCGTGCTAAAGATCAGTTTATTATACAAATACCCCAGAACAGAGTGGTGAAAGTGAGTGTTACTGATGCCATCTTCAAGTAAGACGCTGCAGGTTTTTCTATCCTTACTTTGACATAAACTACAATTGAAATCCCCTGCCATTATCACCATCATGTCTCTTTGAGTTTTACTCATCAGAGCCTGCAGGTCGTTGAGTAATTGAGTTAAAATACTAACTTTATCTGGGGGAATAATATTGTGAAAATGTATCAATAAAATCATAAGGTGTACCTTAACATGGATATAAATAAATTGGTAGTAGGGTACCTAGCTCAACAGCTCTATCGTCTTCACTGCTAGCATATTGGATATGTAAATTCCAAGTCCCCCTTTTGCTCTACTGCTCCTGCCTTCTATGACTGGGGTATGAAATGTTTTAAAACCATTAATATGTATTACTTCCTTTGCCCATGTTTCTTGAAGACACAGGATAGTATGACTCGATACAAAATCCCCAAATAGGGGATTCGTCAATTTGGACAGTAACCCAACAACATTCCAGGAAGCTATGTTACATAAGGTTCCCTCTGCGTTAATGATTGATGTACCTGCTAGACTGGTTGATCTACTTTCACGGATAGATTTTGATCCTACTGGGTTAATGGCAACTATAACATTGTTAAGAATCGTGGAGATTTGACTTGTACTTACTAATGCCTGATCCTCTGTGATAGGGGGAGTTGGTTGAACTGGAGATGTCCTATTTTTATTATTGTACCCCTTAGTACTACGATATCTATTGGTACTATGGTATCTATTTGTACCCTCCTCCGCATTTAAGGCAAATCCTAAAGAGGGGGCCCGTCAATCTTGATCTTCTAAGGAGCCAAAGATGTGAGCTAGTAGCTATTACTTGTATCACAAGTCATTTATGATGCGCTCCAGAATATTGAGGTAGAAATATCAATAGCCACATGGACACAACAACAAAGCGCAAAATATCAAAAGGTAAGTAAGTATAGATTTTATTTATCTAAATCTACTTATGTGTACCTTGAAGATACATATTGTTAGACCTGGCATCCTTGGCGTGGTTTCCTCTGTCTTTTTGCCCCTGCTTCCTTTATTTTTGACTGTGTGCTCAACTTTGTTACTGCTGGTTTAGATACTCTGGGCACTTTACCAATGCTGATCAGTGCGAAAGTGTGCGTGCTCCCTGTGTAAATTGTCATTCTGATTGGTATCAATGATTGGCATATTTGATTTACTGGTATGTCCCTAGTAAAGTACACTTGGCATGCCCAAGGCCTGTAAATCAAACACTACTAGTGGGCCTGCAGCACTGGTTGTATCACCCACACGAGTTCCCTGTAAACTTCTCTCAGGCCTGCCATTGCAGTGTCTGTGAGTGCAGTTTTACGCTTCCATGTCGCCCAGGCAAGCATATCCATTTGCCAGGCCCTAACCTCCCCTTTTGCTGCATGAAAGGCATCCCTCAGGGAGGCACAGGATATCTTCATGGGCAGGGTGCAGTGTATGTGAAAGGTAGGACATGTACTGCTGTGTTTTGCATGTACTGATAGTGAAATGTTGCCAATTTAGTTTCTCACTATTGCAAGGACAAGTTTACCATAGGAGCATCCTTGTAACATTTTAAAAGTGCAACTTCCAATTGGGAACAGCTAGAAATTTGGAGAATTTAATAACACATCTTTTAGTAAGGGGGGTTTTAAATTGTGTGTTTGAAAATGCCAATTTTAGAAAGTGGGCATTTTCTTGTTTCTTGTGCCTCTGCTTGCCTATAGAATCAACATCTGGTTTATATTGGCAGGGGCCTGTCTGCACATTCACTCTAGACAGTCACACAAAAGGAGTTGAGACATGCCCTTCAAAATGCAAATGGTCCATCACCAGGTTGATGGGCCTTCCTAGGCTAGAGTGGTGCGAGGAGTTGTCACCTACACATGAATAGGGCTGTGCCTGTCCTTTCACAATGCTGTCTCCACCTCCTGTAGTGTGGCTGGACCAGGGAGGACAGAACTTGTTCTACTAAGCAAGAGACACTTTCTTTTGAAGCCTGCAAAGACTTCAAAGTCCTAAAGGGGTATAAGTATTGAACCTGAAACCCCAGCCTATTAGAACACTTCTAAATCAAGAGATACCTCTGCCTAGGAGAAGAGCTGTGTGGAGGAGTACTGCCCCTTGGCTGTGAGTTGCTTTGCTGGGTTGGCCTGCAGTTGCTGCTTCTGCTTTGGAGAAGATGAAGGACTGGACTTTGCTGTGTATCCTGCTTGTGAAGTTTCTCCAAGGGCTTTTGTGTGCTTTCCTCTTGTTGGACCTCTCCGGGCCATCAGGTTTGTAGCCTGTTTTGGAGTTGGATGTTTAGCTTTCATAAAAGAGGGTCTTTAGTTGGCAGGTTTGTACCCTGTCTAAGTAGAGACCCTTCCCTCATCTGCAGCATCTCTGAACTCCACTGCTGGGGTTTATGACCTGCTTTGTGGTGCCAATTCTAGTTATGGGCCCTAAGAGGTTGTTTTGCTGCTTGAAACCAGCTCAATTGATGAATCGCGGTGCCAGTGCCTGTTTTTCCAATGCAGCAGCGAAGGAGAACTTTCAATGCACCACTGTCGTGCGGCCAAAGAAACCGCCACAGTGCCTGCCCGTAGCCGAAGAAACCGCCGCAGCCTGAGTTCAGAGAACCATGCCTCTTAAGTCCAAGTCCTTTGCTCCAACTCCAACGTGGGCCCTGCTGTGCGGCTGTAAGAATTGATACATCATTGGACCGCGGTGAAGAAATCAACGCAGCACCTCTTTGCCACCGCCACATCGACCTCCAGCACATCCGGATTTCCACGCATTGGGCCAAGATTTTCCAACACATCACTCACAGAGAAGAATCATCTTGGACTTCAAAGTCTTGCTTCCCCTAGAGTCCAGATTTGGCACACCACTTCTGCATGCAGCAGAACTGACGCATCACCTCCCCTCTGACTCAGGAACCAACACATTGCTGTGTTGTCCAATGCTTTCCGCTCTGCGGCTGTTTTGCCTTGTGGATTTTGACACATTACAGGTACTTTATATAAAATCACTGCATCCATTGAGTTATATGGACAGAAGTGCTTAAACCTTTAAAAAGTCAAACTTTGAGTTGTGTATCTTGGATTTTTGTTGTTTTGGTGTTGTTTGGGTTAGATAAAGATACTTTCTTTTGCTAAACTGGTTTGGTGTCCATTTGTAGTATTTTCACAGTGTTTCTGTGTGTAGTATGTACAAATGCTTTACACATTGCCTCTGAGATAGGCCTGACTGCTCGTGCAAAGCTACCAAGGGGGTGAGCAGGGGTTATCTTGGGTGTGTAATTCCCTTATCCCTACTAGAAGGAAGGGTCCCTATTTAGACAGAGGGCCCGATTCACAGAATGAACTTACTACTTTTGGCATTCACAGAATGCACTTACTACTTTTGGTATTCACAGAATGCACTTACTACTTTTGGTATTCACAGAATGAACTTACTCATTTCGGTATTCACAGAAGTTAGGACTACTAACTTTAGGACTCTTAAATGCCTTCTGTGAATACCGAAAGTCTTAAAATTAGGATTTTTCTCAATTTAGTAGTAGTAAAGTTAGGACTACTAACTTTAGGACGCCTAAATGCCTTCTGTGAATACCAAAAGTCTTAAAATTACGATTTTTCTCAATTTAGTAGTAGTAAAGTTAGGATAATTAACTTTACTACTACTAAATTGAGAAAAATCGTAATTTTAAGACTGTGAATACCGAAATGAGTAAGTTCATTCTGTGAATACCAAAAGTAGTAAGTGCATTCTGTGAATGCCAAAAGTAGTAAGTTCATTCTGTGAATCGGGCCCAGAGTGTATACCAATGCCAACTAGAGACATCCATTTCTAACACATATATATCTTTATTGTACATTGATATGGAGTTAAGAATAGTAAATCTATTCTTCCTCTATATGCACTTACCTTTTGACATTTTTTCCCTCGATATTCTATCCATGATATTAGTGTATCTTGCAATGTCTAGCCTCAAAATTTCATAGTGTAGTCATCATTTGTACCTCCTAAAAAAATTCATTTAGACATGACAATTAACAAAAGATGTAAAGACATATGATTTACGAATTACAGCTAATATGTGAAATGACATGCACATTTTGTTTGCACCCATTTTGCATGTTCTACTAACCATAGTGCTGCAGTTTGTATGGATAAGTAGTGTCACATAGGACTAGGGGCTGTAATTATGATGTGGTCCTTGGCTCACTGTAGAGCAGAGAACCTGTTTTGATGTGCTTGCAGTGCATAAAGTAAATTCATTTGATCCAACATTTCTCCTAGTGAACTATTTTATACAGGAGAGCTTAGAAACAGAGAGACAAACCTTGCTCACTGGCTCTGAGCTGTAGTCTCTGAACATGAGGATCTAACTTGGAAATATATTGGGGTATATGAATTGGTTTTATGCGCCGCAGTCTCATAAGACAGGCGCTCAGCTCTGCACTGAGGTCCCGGAGCCCATTCCCAAGTAGTACCCTGGCATTCAAACACAGACACGGTTATAATGTGTGCTTATCTCTGAAACCAACTATGAACCAACACCTAAACTGCCTGGAATTACATTCATGCCCACTTTAGCCTCAGTACATAGGTCTAAATATCTTCACCAATGAATTAGTCAACACCTGTGGAGTCCAATGTAAACCACCTTGCATTGCAAGCCACAGCAAAAGCGTTGTGATGTTCTGACACAGCAAGCTGAATATATTGAAATTACCTGGCACACAAAAGAGCATCATACAGGATTGCTCTGTCTGCATTATGATACAGCTTTCTTCTTTACAAAACACAGAGGAGCTGGGATAACTTTGCTGTTGCCATAGTTTCATTGCTGCCTTCGATGAGCAGCTTTTTGAGATAAGATATTATCAGTGCATGCATGAGAAGAGAGCCAGGGGACAGTGTTTAAGACATTCAATAAAACAGAAAAATCTCATTTTCCCAGTGCAGCAGGATTCCTGTGGAAACCAAGAAAAAGTATAAATTGCACCATTAGAAAAGAGGTATAAAAATCATGCAATCATCATATATAATACATTTTGCTGTATATTCACTTCCATCTGTTGGCCATGTTGCTGCTATTGTAGATGAAAATACCTATTTGCTAAACGCATAATTATTTTGAACGCCATATATTGTATTGGTAATATGTGTGATTGTTGTCCTCCTGTGTGATATCTTCAAAGACTAATCTACAATCGATTAAAATCGAGTATATAACTAAATGCAAAGTTTTATAGCAGCAGACGGTTTAAGGAAACCATGAGGAACTTGTGCTTTTAAATAAAGAATTGCTTGAACTAATGGCAGTATGGCAGACATCTTGTTTTGTGTTGTTTGTTTTTTAGAGAGAGGAAGATGGATTATTTAGAGGCACACAATAACAGAGAAATGAAAGATCATAGCAATGTGGACATTTCCAGCCAGCTGTAATGTCCATGGCTCACCTGAGTCTCTGCATGGAATTAAGTCTTTTATGAGTCAACCCCCTCAGAGGGAGGAATAAGTGTTTGGGAATGGGATCACTGTTAGGAATTATGAACAGTATTTTCTATTGGTTTGACAGAGAGGGAGCTGCTGAACATGCACCTCCCTCTCTTTCAAACAATTTTCCTCTGCTTTGAGCAAACAAGAGCAAAATGCTCTTGCTTGCTCAAAGCGGAGCAAAGTTTGCTACGGCTTCGCGGGAGCACTAAAACCCCCGCCAAGCCATAGCAAAGAGCTATGTCCAGGAGATGGGCATGCCGGGACAGAGCAGGATATGACCCTGGTGGGTGGCATTTCCCAGGGCCATCTTTGGCTCCAGGATGGGGGCTGTGTGGCTCACCTCCAATCTTTACTTTAGCCCCCAGGAGGTGGTAGTCCCCGGGTCCGGGGGTCTGCAACGGAGCCACTCCATTATATTATAAGAGTCTCGGGGAGGTGGCAATCCCCGGGGCTGTGGGGGGCTATGCGAGCTCCTGCACTTCTATAATTCATTGCCCCGGGGAGGTGACGCTCCCGAGGGGATGCGGAGGAGATTGCAAGGGTCACCCTCATTTCTATATTTCATTGCCCTGGGGAGGTGGTGGTCCCCGGGCGGTGGAGGGGCCTGCCCCCTGCATTACTAATGTTCATTGCCCTGGGGAGGTGGCAGTCCCCAAGGCTGCAAGGGGCCATATGGCTCCCCAATATTATGACATATATCCCCGGGAACTAGGTCAAAACGGGGGCCTATTTTAAACAAATTTGAAAATACATCGCAACCTGGCGGTTAACATTTATTAACTTTTTTTGTGTTGTGGGGTCCCAGAAAGACTCAGAAACCATGGCTAGGGGGTCAGGGTATTCCTACTCTGCCTCCTTTTCTTTGAAGACATCACACAGGACGACAACAAGCCACCTTCTGAGAAGGTCCTAAATAAGGGCCTTAAGCTGCTAAATATCAAGAAAGAGAAATTCTGAAAACAAGGGGCAAGATTCAAAACGGTTTGGCGTAGGGTTAGCATTACCTTTTTAATGCTAACCCGACGCTAACTCTTTTTGGGAATTAACAAACCAACGCAAATTGGTATTTGTATAGGTTTGGATGAAAAAGTAACGCAAATCAGTGCGAAACACTGCATTGCATTACTTTGCATCAAGGGGGAGTTACATGGGTGTACATTGGCGTTCCCATTCAACAACCTATTTTTTTTAATGCTAAACCCTATCTACTAACATTAGTTTAGCGCCAAAAATTAGCCCAGATGAAAAGCAGGCTTTATAAGGAGAAACTTTTTGATTTCTCCTTTCATTTCCAACTTTGCATGCATGCTGCACATAGCCATAGTATTTTTTACAGGCAGGATAATCTTCCTGTACACAACTTATGCTGGACTCAGGCCCACACTCTAGCACTATAGCGCTAAGATTGGTGCCTGGTACACAGCAGCTGAAATCAGTGCAGCCGTTAGGGAGACGGTAGGACAGAGCCATATCTGTCTGAATATGGCGCTCTCCTGCTCCCTCACTGTCAAGCAGCGCAACATTTTTTGCTGCTGCACTGCGTTCCCTGACACCTTTGAGTATCTGGGCCACGGTGTTAGACCTGACATCCTTTGCATGGTATTCTCCCCAACATTTTGGCTTCATCCCTCTATTTTTTGCTGAAATTGTTTATGTTGGCTTTAGAACTCTGTGAACTTTACCCCAGTGGTAAGGTGCTGATGCTTTCTTTTTTAAACATGGACAGATTTGCTTATACCTATTTGGCATATTTTTTTTAACTTATAAGTCCCTGGTCAATGGTACTACGTGAACCCAGGGCCTGTAACTGTGTTGCTAGTAGGCAGCAACACTTGTTTTCCCTCCAACTAAAGTAACACTATAAAGCATGTCTCAGGTCTGCCACTGCAGCAACTAGTGTAGTTGTAAACAGTCATTTTGACGTGGCAAAATAAACCTTTTGCCAGGCCTAAAGCTTCCTTTTTAATACTTGTAAATCACACATAAGCTAAGCCCTAATGGTTCTAGGGTAGGTTGAATGGTATTTTATAAAAGAGGACATTTGTACCTACGTTTTACATGTCCTGACAGTGAAAAACGATACTGAAAAACTCATAGTCATTTTTCACTGTGACAAGGTTATATCTCCATAAACTAACACTGGGTTCCCCAATTACATTTAATAAGTGATAACTTCAATATGGGAACGGATAGTGAAATACTTTTTTCATTCATTTTAGTTGCAATTTAAAATATCTTTAATGGTAAAGTCGGATTTTAAATGACTAGTTAGAAAATTCCACTTTTAGAAAGTTGGCATTGTTCTGCCTAAACCAAATGCACCTTACTACCGGTGTCTGAGGTCATATGACCGTGAACGGCTCGCCTGAGGTGTGTTGGGTATTCCTTCTAGACATAGGGAAAATATGGCCTGGGTGTAGAGGGTGTAGATCCTCCTGACAGGATGGCTGGGGAGGAGTTATGCCTCTGTCATGATTATAGTTCCAATGACCTTGCCGTCCAGCATACACAAAGGAACCTGACACCAGGCCTGCCCTTGCCTGTCCTCTTCTGGAGTGACTCCTGATGCCAAAGTGGTGACCCCATGTCCTGGGCCTTTGGTTGGCATCAGAGTATACTCCCCTAAACTCCAGGCGAAAATTCAGACGTTTTAGACTCCTCACAAGCAGATTCTTCATGCCACGAATCACCGTCCATAACCCCCCCCATGCAAAGCTTTAGCACAACCAGATCTTCATTTCAGCTAAGACTGTCTGCGTCAGCAAGGACCAATGTATCTACAGCCAAATGCCAAGTTCCAACACCAATCTGCTCTTTGCACAAACAACTACCTTACACGTAAAACACCAACATGATGCTCCAGGGGAAGCTGCTCCTCGAGATTGACAATGACCCCACAGCCCCCACCAACGCCAAGCAACATCAGAGACTGCTCATTTGGACTTGTACTTTGAGAAGGTAAACTCCTCAACGGGGAAAGTCTGGTCCCTGTATCCGACCTGCGATCCATCGCGGGCAGTGGGAGCTTGTGACTTTAACCCAGTTCAGGGCGACCAGAAACCAGTGAGTAGCACTTTGTGCTTTTGGCCACTATTTTTCACTTAGAACTTTAGAAAACTTCCATTCTACTGATTCGACTTTTGTTTTGGTGTCAGTTTTTTAATAAAATCAACTATATTTGTTTTTAATTGGTTTGAGATTTTTCTGTGTTGTGCTTTCTCTTTATTATAGTCTAAGTGCTGCAGGCATACTTTGCACATTGCCTCTAAGTTAAGTCTGACTGTTTTGGTGTCAAACTACGGAATGGTTAAGCACAGATTATTTAGTGACTTTTGTGGTTCACCCTGACAAAGATTGAGTATATTACTTGGATAGGGCTCGTACCCCCTCAGCGAATAACCCAATTTCTTACACAAAGCTTTTCGATATATTCCTTGACACTGTGTTACCACATTCTATAACCGTTAGCCTTGCCATGCCTTTCAGAACTGAGCTCCAAACTCACCTCTTTAATGAATGTTTCAATTGCTGTTCATAAACATCTTCCACCCTCTTTCTGCCCACTGGGGATCCATAGTGAGATAAATGTCAGACTCTGTATTCTGGAACCTGGTGGGCATCCATAAAGTTATACATTTCATACCCTGCCTTCTGGATTCTAGCATGTACACAATTTCTGAACTGTTTTCTCTATAATATCCACTCCTCAACAATCCCTGCTTGGACAGTGCTGTTATGCCACTATCAGTAAGCTTGCACTTTGTAAATACATCGGGGGCTTATTCACAAACTGCATTTTGTAGTACTGTCATGCTGGATGGTCCACAGAGTTATGCAGGGAAGAGGCAGACGTAGAACAGTGGCATGTCGCTAATGTTGCAGACCATCTTTTCTGTTAACAGCCTCTTCCAGTAAGCCCCAGGAGTTATCTTAAACAGGACGACATGGTCTTTTAAGATTGTGAGGCCTTTACTTGGCAGGATCGACAGGATCGGGTGACATTCACAGACAACGTCATTCCCTTCGAAGCCCCAATAATCGGAGAAACAGGCAGGGTATGGGGTAGCTAAGAGATGCCGAAGTCGCTGACGCTAAAGGAAGAAGTCCAAAGAAAATGCTGGTTAGAGAATACCACTGGGCAAAGGGTCCAGAACAGGAGAGATGCAATCCATGCTAAGTGGAGTAACACGTGAACCTCAGGAAGATCCCGAAGGTGCCGGGAGCCCACCTTCCCTACAAGTCGCCCTGGCACGCTCCTGAGGAGCGTGGCTTGCACAGGTACATGCATGTATCCAGGGTTGCTGAGGGAGCAGGGAAAGTCAATCGGAGAGCCTGTATCTGGGGAAGGGCATGTAAACTCTATATTGGCTCCACGAAGACCTGGCCAAGCTGTAGTAGGTGGGTCAAGGTTTGAAGAGTGAGAGGCCGAGAAAAGCGTATTGTGTTTTTTTTAACAAAGCACATTGTGTTCTTTTTTCTCGTAGTTCTTCATGTACCTCTAATTCCCTAAACAGTGAAGTAACTGCTAAGACATGGTGACGGGCTTGGATAACCAGAGTGGTGCTCTCCCTCACATCCCTCCCTTATCTTACTAGTGTGACTAAACACTTACCTGTGTAATTTTTCTTTATTCCAAGGGGTAACCGAGGCCTTTCTAGCAATCCTTCAAAGCAGCAGCCTAGAAGAGAAAAAGAAGAAGACACCTTTTAGCTTTTATTTGCTGAAAACGGATAATGAATCAGATAATTCTATAGACTTATACATGTGTCTGACTATGGTGTCCTGCCCATTTTACAAGTACACTTTATAATACTACAAACTGCTATTCAGAAACCTATGTGTGAAGTTTATGCCTTTGCCTTGACAAAATCTATATGTGTGGAGCTCTATCCCTAATGTGGAGTCTCTGCACAACTAAATCTACATCTTAATAGTAAATGTATAAGGGACATGAGCAAGTGGCTTGAAAATAGAAAATGAGGAATAGTGATGAATGAAAAAATGATAAGGGAGGAGTAAGGAGGAGTTTAGGAAGGGTCAGGGAGGGGGTTAGGGAAGGATGCCAAACCACTCACAAACAGTATGCCTACAGCTATTCACAAACTGCAATTATATAGCCACAACAGCCAAACCGGCACCCTAAACAGTAGTAAAGTACTCCAGCTAAGGGTTGAAGTAAGTTTAGCACCACAAATGGCCATCAATTGGTACTGCAACTGTTAGACTTGGTACCATTGGAGTGAGTCTCCCTTCCATTTTTTGCTGTTGTCTCCTCTGTTTTTAATTTGTTTTGCCGGTTTTAGATGCTTTGGGCACTATGCCACTGCTATTCAGTGCCACAGTGCAAGTGCTCCCTATTGTAAATTATTGTAATGTATTAGTGACTCAATGATTGGCTTATTTGATTTACTTGTCAGACCCTAGTACAGTGCACCATGTGTGTCCAGGGCCGGTAGATCAAATTCTGCTAGTGGGCTTGCAGCACTGATTGTGCCACCCACAGAAGCAGCCCTAGGCCCTAGGGCAGGGTGCATTGAATGTGAAAGGTAGGACATTCCCTGATGTGTGTAGCATGTCCTGATAGTGAATTACAGCCAATTTCGTTTTTCACTATTGCAAGGCTACCTGTCCCCATAGGCCAGAATGGGCAGTTTGATTATAACATCGTATAAAACTGACCCAGGGAACATGGTAGAACAACGAATTTAGTATGCCTGAGCTCAGAATGATAAAAAACATCTTTTAGTAAAGTTGGTTTTTAACATTCTGTGTTTTAAAATACCACTTTTAGAAGATATGTATTTTCTTGCCTAATTCATACAGCCTGCCTCTGCTAAGTTGTGCATTGCATGTCTGGTTTGTGAGTAACAGGGGCCGAGGTGGCTCTAGGAGGCAGGGCGAGTCAGCACTAGGCTGAATAGACATATCTGCACTTGGAGTGGTGGGAGGAGTAGCATCTGCGCCTAAATAGGGCTTTGCCTGCCTTCCACAATGCTGTGGTGCGTCTGATGACCTTGGCCCACACTGACAAAGGAAGAAGTTGTGCACTGGCAGAATGCACCCAGAGCTGGTTTGGACTAGGTACACACACTCTCTGCCTTCAGAGAAAAGGATTTTTGGTTATAAAAAGGGGGACCCAGACCCCAGGACTTTAGATCACTTCTAGACATCAAGACGGACCTTTTGCCAAGGAGAAGAACCAGAGAATCTGCAAGAGTTTTTGACTTCCCCTGTGCCAGTGGCTGCTTTCTGGGGTTGGCCTGCAGTGGTTTCTTTATTGCCAAGGAAAGGAGAAAGACTTTTATTTGCAACTTTCATCATCTTGAAGAAGAATCTCCAAGGGCATGAACTGTGCTTGCTTCCTGCTGATGTCTCAGGGATACAAGACTTCACCACCAGCTCACCCCTGAATTTCCTTGCTGGGAATTCTGTCTGCAAAAGCCTGTGTGTTGTTGGGGGCTGGAAGCGCGACTCAACGAGAAGAAGTATGTCGCCACCGCAATGGTCACCATCGCATCACCGGAGAAGCATGTCTCCGTCGCAGCTGTGTGTCGTCGCATCACCGGAGAAGCGTGTCGCTACCGCAATGGCCGCCGTTGCATCACTGGTGAAGTTTATAGCAGGGCATGTTGCAGCTGCAAAGTTACAGAGTCACTGTACCGCCATCAGGCGTGTAAGCATCGCCTTCATGTTGTCGCATTGCATCAAGGGCGCCATCTTCTCGCATCGCACTGGATCGTCGCATTGAATCAAAGTGCCATCTTGTTGCATCGCAACTGGGTCGCACCATGAGATCATCGCATCACCTCCTATCCGGTAAGGAACAGACGCATTGCCTACTTTGCGCAAGCACTGAAGAACAGACGCATTGCCTCCCCCAAAGCAAGGAACCGACTCATCGTTCGTCCTGCGAACCTTTTGCTCTTCTTGCGTGATGCATCCAAAGGTACTTGTGAGAAATGTGTTGCATTTACCATCTAAAGTGAACTGAGTTATTTCTACCATCTTAAAGTCATTTTCTTAATACTGTATTGTGGATTTGTGTCATTTGGGTCCTGTGTTAAGTCTATATAAAGAATACTTATTTTCATAAAACCTGTATTGTGTCCATCTGTAGTGTTTTCACTGTATTACTATATGTTTTCACAGATGCTTTACACACTGACTCCGAGATAAGCCTTCCTGCTCATGCCAAGCTACCACAGGGTTGAGCAGGGGTTATTTAGGAGTGTAGCCCCCTTACTCTGACTAGAAGCAAGGGTCCCTATTGTGACAAAGGGGCAAGCTATTGCCATCTAGAGACCCCCAGTTCTAACAGCAACCAACTGTGCAAACACATCTCATGAACGCTCACTTGTATTACGGAGACACCTTTGTTGGCAGAGTCGTAGGCAGGGAAGGAAAAAGCAGTTGGAGCATCCAGAGCTTGCTGTTGGAGTCGAGAGCCGAGGGGAAACCAGCTCTTTTCCCACCCGCCAAGCTGCCCACTTGCTGCTGTTGCCCCTGTTTGTTTCGCCAGATCTAGGGGGTAACTCAGTGTTTGCCTTCTCCCACAGCTGGTTTGCTTTGATGGTGGGGGTGGGGCACAGTGGCAGCTATAGCATAGGAGTGACCAAAAAGGCACTAAGGTGAGCGAGTGCCCGGCAGTCGCCGTTAAACTAGGTATAGTGGCCTCAAACCTAGGGTCGGAATCGGCCATGTTTGTGGGTCATGCTGTTTGCACCCAGTCAGGGGTCACCAATGGACACATCAGGCCCTGCCCGTTTTGCACCTATGTACCAGCTATTACCCCTCATACTGCCTCCGCCTCTCACACTCCAGCATGCAACTTTCAGCACCCCCGTATTTACCACAACATTGCAGCTCCATTACAGCACATCACAGCTTAGTGTGTTTTGACTTTGCTCCTCTCACAGCTCTCTCACTCTGCTACCGACAGACTTTCCCCGCTGTTATGCTGTGCTCCTATTGCTTCACGCTGTGTTGCACTCTAGAATGAAAGAAGTCCCGAAAGCCAGATGGCCAGAAAATTACAGCTAGTAACCTAGAAGTTGGGGGGAATGTGGGAGATGGACACTGACTCAATCAACGACTCAACGCTCAAATATCTACTAAACCAATGCAGCTTACAATCAGTCACATAGCAAAACAGACCAGGTGGCCCAGACAAGGTCAACGCAAACACCTACAACAACGCCCTTACAGGCTCTTCCACTCTTTTTTCTTCGAAGTTTCTCTCTACTAGGAATCGCAATATAAGGCATAAAAACACAGGACCAAAAGGCGACACCACAGCAATTGCCAGGAGGCAACAAACTCAAACTCAAACTAAAGTAAACAGTTGGAGGAGGGGTAGACAGGAAGCTGGCCCAACAAACCCAATTGGTGGTCTCCTCATCTAAGACTCAATCGAAGGCTAACAAAACCTTATTTTCCATCAACATTATTTCTTTCCAACTACAAAATCCTCATCCTCATCATCTGTTTCAACCTATCCTGCTGACTGTTCTACTGGTTGAAAGAGACTTCTCCATCACTGTCCATCTTGTTTTGGCTAAGGGGTCAACTACCTGTGCACGAAACGTGCATTAATTCTGTTAATGAACTATTGTAAGATTCAAATTCAGTAGCTTCCAATGACACAGACTCAGTAAAAGCCATTAATCCCTTGACAGCTCTACAGACTTTATCAGCCCACACAATAGAAGTGACTTCCCAAGTCCATCAAGCCTTAGGATTTACTAGGCTGCATACAACTGACCTTGACCCTGAGACCGACAAAAAAGAATCACACTCCAAATCCCCTGCACGTTTTACCCTGAATGCCTCAGATGAAATATTTGTTAGGGGAGCTTGATCAAAATCCACTGAAAACAAACTTGTTAGGGAAGGAAGCAGTAGCAATTGGGCAATTGTCTATTAAGGCTACTCTGTTTTCTAATAATTCCACTCTTTTGGCAGCCACAAGTGCCTTAACCTGGCAGTCTCATAAATTAGAACTCCAAGTGTATCAAATACAAACTCTAGCAACTGCAATAATCAATATGGATTCAAAATAACAAACTTGGAAAACAAGTTCAATACATTCCACCGAGTAGTAGGGGCTACAATATGCTCCTGCACCCCCATGGTGGACAAGCTCTGTACTGTTCCATAGCTACTTTCCTTTTTGGTTGACAACATAAAACGTAACCATCTCTCTAATGCAGACTATAAAACAAAAGACCGACTCAGCGTCTCCACCTCTGCAGAAAAGAGCAATGGCCTAGAAGGCTCATATCTAGAACACTTCCTGATGGGAGCTTTACCCTTGCAACCTCACAGAGGGTCGCTATGAACAACAGTACAACCAAACCGGGGAAAGGTCTGTGTTTCTTCTGTGAGCCCCGTGGGGGCATACAAAATGTCCCTCGTTCCTCTATCTAGACCCAGAAGAAAAGGTTAAAGAAAAACACAAGATGAAACTGGTGCTTCTAGCGGGCATAGTTTTGCCCTTTAACTGTGTGCCCAAGATACACACGAAACCCCAAACCAGATTTATAAAGGGCGGCTAATCACCCGATAGGGTAACCAGGCACTTGTAGGTTCCGGAGGCCTATTCGAACAGACTGGTCTTGAGGGCCATTCAGAATTCTGGAAGTGAGGTGATGGTCTGAAGGTGTGCGGGTAGGCTGATCCAGATCTTAGCTGTGATGTGGGAGGAGTGTCCTCCAGTTCTGCTTCATAAGATGTGGGAAGTATAGGCAAGTGAAAGGGTAGCAGAGAGTAGTCTTCTTGACGGTTGATGGAAGTTCAGGCGGTAGTTAATGTATGCGAGTTCTTGGTGGTATAGAGCCTTGTGTGCGTGGGTCTGCAGCTTAAATTGGCATCTCTTCTGCACAGGGAGCCAGTGGAGTTGTCTGAGGTGGGGTGTGATGTGGGTCATCGGGGAAGGCCATAGATGAGTTTAGCTGCTGCGTTCCATATTGGGAGCTGTGCGATGATTCCTACTTAGAGGGCGTTGCAGTAGTCCAGTCAGCTGATGATGAGGGCCTGTATCAAGGTCCGTCTCGTGTGTACGGGTAGCTGATTGAAAACCTTATGTAGTAAGCGCAGAGTGAGGAAGCAGGCAGATGAGACGGCTTTGATCTGAGATTTCATGGAGAGCTTGTTTTCAATGAGGATTCTGAGGTTTTTGGCTTGGTTAGAGGGAGTGTTTGGAGGTCTTAGGTCTGATAGCAAATATGTGTTGTTGCTGTTGCCAAAGATCAGAACTTATGTCTGGTCTGTGTACAGCTGCAGGCAGTTGTTCTTCATCCAGTCCGACAAGTTTGTCATGCATCTGTGAAAGTTGGTTCTGTTGGTGGGGTTGTGGGTGAGAGAGAGGACGAGTTGGGTGTCATCTGCATAGGAAATTATGTTGAGACTGTGGTATCTGACGATGTTGGCCAGCGGGATCATATATGTGTTATAGAGCATGGGGATGAGGGAAGAGACCTGGGGGACACCGCAGGTGATATCCTTGGTTTCAGAGTTGAAAGGTGGCAGGTGGATCTTCTGAGTTCTTCCAGGGAGGAAGGAGGTTATCCATCTGAGCGCATCCCCGAGGATGCTGATGTGGTGGATTATTTTGATCAGTGTGTGGTGGGATACGGTGTCAAAGGTTGCCAAGAGTTCAAGGAGGATTAACGCTGCTATTTCTCCTTCAATGAGGAGGATTCCGATGTCGTTGGTGGCTGCGATCAGGGCAGTTTCTGTGCTGTGATTGCTGCAGAAGACGAATTGGGAGACGTCGAGTAGCTGGTTCTGCTCCAGGTTAATGATCTTTTCCAGTACTTTCGCATGGAATGGGAGCAGCTAGACTAGCCAGTAGTTTTTGAGTTTGCAGGGGTCAGCAAGGATTTTTTGAGTAGTGGTCTGACTTTGCCATGTTTCCAGACCTCAGGAAATGTTGCGGTGGTGATAAAGGTGTTGAGTAGGGAGGTGAGTTCCTGGCGGATCCTTTGGTTTCTACTCTCAGCTCCTGAGTGAATGGATTTCATGGTGGGGGTGGTGTCAATGTGTGTTTTTTTTCAGTTACAATGATGGCGTATCAGTCGAGGAAGTCCTTAGGTGTAGTTTGGGGTTCGAAGTTTCTATCTATCGCTGCGATCTTTATGTGGAAGAAGTGGGCGAGGTTGTTGCACAGTTGCTGTGAAGGTATGATGTTGTCTTTGCTGGCAGCCGGGTTGGAGAATTCCTTAACAATGTTGAAAAGTTCCTTGGTGTTATTGGCACTGGTTTTGTGTTTTAGGCAGTGGTAGAGGTTGCCATCTCCTCTCCAGCTGTTTGCTGTCCAGTTTCGCTATTCTGAATTCTTCAGTGTACCAGCTGGTACTTTTTGGAGGATTTTCTCTGGATGTTACTCTTGATGTGGCCAATGCTGTCTTCAAAATTGGTGATCCAGGCATTGAGATCTTTCACTCCCTGTTCAAGGTTGGTGGTGGTAGCGTGGTTGGAGGTGTTGAGGGTGTTTACCCATCTGGTCTCTGAAATTTGGGGGGACGTTGGTCATTTTCTGTTGTGACGGTGCGGGAGTTGGAAATGCTGAAGTGGATGATGGAGTGCTCGGTCATGTGAGTTCTGTGACATGGCTGTATTTGACACGGTTGCTGGAGGTGAAAATTGGGTCCACCGTGTGTCCTATTGTGTGTGTAGGGTCGTGGATGATCAGGGTCAATCTGAGGCTGCTCTGTCAAGGGGGTGTGCAGTGTTTTTGTGGTCGGGGTCTCAATCTGGACATTTTGGTAGCTGAGGAAGATGTAGTCCTTTGAGTCTATGGCTAAGGACGCAATTAAGTCTGTGATGGTGTTTCAGAAGCTGAAGTTTTTACGGGAATGGAGGCATGTAAGACACATTTCCTGAGAACGTTATACTTAGGTTTTGTGATTATCTAATAGTAGTAAAATTACTCAGAAGTGTAAGAGTAAATACGCATGTAAATTTACTCACAATCGTAAGTTACCATTGTTAATAAGCCTGTTGTAGTATGTTTTCATTTTATGTATACATTCTTGTCTTACCCTTTCCTTTGTTTAAACTTTGTCTTGTTCTTACTCATGCCTCTCTTCTTTTTCATCGCTGAATCTAGTGATTTGCTCCTTGACCTATTCCTGTCTCCAGCTTTTCCTGTACTATGTCCCTTAAT
This sequence comes from Lissotriton vulgaris, assembly GCF_964263255.1. Taxonomy (NCBI): domain Eukaryota; kingdom Metazoa; phylum Chordata; class Amphibia; order Caudata; family Salamandridae; genus Lissotriton; species Lissotriton vulgaris. Next base: position 1,634,102,553 of record NC_141689.1, read on the forward strand.
ATGCCCTGTGACTAAACCAAACCTCCCTTACAGGCCGCTCATGAGTAGAGGCTTCCTTGGGAATAGCTTAACGACATCCAGGTTCCTGTATCATCTCACTCTTCTGTTATCCCTCCTCGTCCACAACATGGACCTGCCTGATCTTCCACTGTATTTGCTAGCTCCCCTTTTTTCCATCCACCACTCCCTTCCAACATTCTCTGCTCCTCTTTCATACCTCGCCCTCCCTTCTCATGAAGTAAGCAATCTGTATACGAAACCTCTTCCCTTGAACAACCCATGGTCTCCCATATTTTCCTACCATCTCTAACTTCTCATTGTCCCCATCATAAATGGAGGTGACCTGTCCCTCTCCTCCCAAATACTCGACCTTTCACATACCACTTTATTAGGTGCTTGTATTTCCTGTTTGCCATTGGCCCGGCAACTTTTTGTCCACCCTGCACATCACCCATGGTCATTTGCCTCCTTTCCTCAAGTGCCTCCTACGATACCACCTCTTGTAGTACCGCTTGTGCTTTCCTTCATGCCTTCCCAACCTTTTACTCCTTGTTATACGTCCTCATCTCTGTAACTCTTATCCTCCACCTTTGAATCCTCCAGTGAGGATTCAACAATAGGTTCTGCCTCTTCCTTGACTGCTTTGATGCTCTTCACAATCCCCCTTTTTCATTTGATTCCTTTATTTCCTTAACTCTTTGCCTAATTGGCCTCCTCCTAAAACTACATTTCTGTATTAGCTACTGCTTTGAGAGCTCTCTCAACCACCCAATGTGACTATGGCCTTATCCTGAAATCCATGCTGCCTCTAATTGCCAGATCTGCTGTGCACCATCTACTGCTTTCCCTTGTGAGTGATCAAAGGTCTGGAGACCCACCCTATCCCACATTCCTATGGCTGTGTTCCACTGTCACTCCAACGTTCCTCTGTACATGCAGGTACAGTTCTTCTACATACCAATCCTCCTCATTTCCTTTTCAGTGTCCTACCCCTTTATCAAATGTACTGAGAAAACAAATTTCCTTTTCCCCTCTCCTCCGATTACCACATTGTTCATAGTAATTTAGTCTATATCCCCCTAACCCCCATACTAGTCCATGCTCCCAACTTAGGAGGGAGACTCTCAACTTTTTAAGCTAAAATTGTTTTATGTTAGCTTTCGCCTACGCAGCCAATCTGACTTCACCGTCAGGCCAAATGTACCACCTGCCCTTGCCAACCTACCTGCAAGTTTCCCCAGCAGTTAATTTGCAAAAACAATAAGTGCTGAGGCTGTCATCAGGAGGCAGCTTGCACCAGCTCATTTCTCCAGTTAGCGCCGCCTAAAACAGAACCAGCTACTAACCATGAAAGTTGGGGGAGTATGTGGCATAATAGCCAGAGCTCTGACTTTGGAGCTGGGAAACCAGGTTTGAGTCTCAGCTCGACTCAACATCCTGTGATTCTAGGCAAGTCTCTTAATCACCCCGTTCCTACCAGAAATGAATGTGTCCTTAACTGGTGCTCATGGAAAGCACTGGTGTTGATGATTAAGTGCCGGTCCTGAGCACCAGAAGCCACTGGGTCAAATTAAGCAACGCCCTTCCCCCTATCTCTTTAGGTGGCTGCCTCCAAGTCACAGTGTATCTTGCAGTGTGGGATTGCCTACTGCATTCCTCATGTGACTCGACGCTGCCCTCCTAGTTTTTATTGCCTTTCTGCTTTGAATTCTTCCTCATCTCCAACCCATCACAAATGAATGCTTCAGTCACCACCTGGCATTTCCATCACCCTGCAGCAAGGCAGCCCTGTCTCTGTTCCTTCATAAGGTTGCACTAGAGTCTGCAGTTCACTGACACCTTCCTAGAGGAAAACTGTGGAAGGCCCATTGTCTCAGTCCACACCCTCACACCCATCCAAACCCACACATGGTATGGGGCTTATGCCCACAGTTTTTAGAACTTTACCACAATCTCCCAAGCCACAACCAGCTTTGCTTGTACAGTGCTCTGTTGCTCAGTGGGCTAGCACTACATAAATACTTTGTGGATTATTTATGAGCCCTTGCGTCACTTTTACTCTGCTAGTGCGTCACTTTTTGTGACGCAACAGCAGAGTAAAACATGTACCTTGTTGCACCTTATTTGCAAAGTGCCGCATCTAGGTAGATGCGTCACTTTGTAAACCCCTGTGCCACATAATACCTGCGCCAGGTATAATGTATGCAAGGGGGGGCGTTTTGATGCAAGAAAGAGTCATAGAAGTGACGCAGTGAAATCTATGAGATTTCACTGCGCCATTTCTTGGACTCTAATGCGTCAAAATCTTATGCCTGCTTCGTGGCAAGCGTAATACTGATGCAGGCACTAACTACATGGGACTTGCCCATGTGAAAGTACACATTGCTGGAGTTGCGTCACTTTTGTGGCAAACTTCAGCAATGCGTCACTTTTGCGCCTACAGATACGCCAGAAATACTGACATATCTGTAACTCCTTGCGACATGATGCGTCATACTGGAAAAATTACGCATCGTTGGTGTTGCAGGGAGAGCGCAGTGGAAAGTGACGCCATGCTGTTTTCACGCAGTGATGCGTCACTTTTCATAAATGAGGCCCTTAATGTGGCAGTGTGCTTTTATGTATGCATGCATTCTTGTTGTAAAATAGAGATTTGGAAAAGAAAAACATTTCTAAAACCTGGTGAATTTGAGTGTGTCTTAACTGTCATCTAGAGACGAGCAAAACATACATTTTCTCACGGTGCAAAGCTAGCACTACATACTAAAACAACAAATCACTTGTATAAGTTTCTGAAACATCATGATTCTTTGCTGTACCGCTCAGATGAACACAATAGCCGCCTTCTGTTGTGACCTGCAGGCTTGAATTAAACTATTAAATAGTCTGCGGGATGTCAGGTCACGGGGGCATCAGCAGCTTTAGAACACATGGGTAAAGGTAATGGAAAGGATATGTACGCCTACACATTCAATTAAACCAGTGCAGGTTTCACCGTCAGTTAAATTATGTTAACATATTTCAGATCAGTACACCGATTTAATCCGATAAAAAAGGCAATAATTAAATTTGTTTCTAATTTATATGGCAGGGACGCATCCATATGTCAAATCGCATCTGACACTTGCAGTCATCTTGTCCAATCAGCAATACTGGCTGTCTTCTTTATGACGGTGTCCTTTTCAGCCTGCATGATGGAGAGCATTTGAAATGGGCATGAAGCAGAAGGATTTCTGCATGCTAGTGATATACTTAGGGGCAAATTTGGAGTAGATTTTGCTTGCATTCATGTCATTTAATTCACAGCCCTTTTAGGGTACACAGACGCACTCTACTCCTTACACGCATACAAAGTACATCGAGATTAGAAGAGAGAGACAGAGAGAGAGAGAGTCTGTGCATTTATGTAGTACTTAAACACTATTCCACACAGTACTGACGAATCCAGTGCACCAAGCTGGTAGACTGAGCAGACTGGTGGATTTAGCATTGGTTTGCTAAACGTTTTGTGTACAGAAGACATTGTAAATGCACAAAAACTGGATTTGTGGCTAGACAAATATAATGCTGATTTGCAGATTTGCCTTTATTTGGCACCATCGACTCGGTTCACTAGCATGGTAGCTCCATACCTGTGGCAGAGTTTCTACTGTCGAAAGTAAGTGGTTTTGAGTTTAAACATGAGTGTTCCTATAGAAGGAATAGAGAGTGTAGATTTACTGTCCTCAGGGCTTTAAGTGGGATGGATAAACTGGGGGGTGTCTCAAAGGGGCATGGCCAGTGTAATCAGTGGCGTGGCTTTAACAAACTTACACAAAAAATCTGTGTTTAGAATAGTGTGCCGCCCAACTTGTATTTTGATGTTTCTGTCATTGCATTCAGATATGTGAGAAAACAAGCAACATCATACCTGCAACAAGTAAGGACTATTGGCTTTGTCAATGGTTATTAGTTGCATACGATAAATAAGTTGCAACAATGGCTTGTTACATATAATATTGAAAAAGCTTCCAATTAAAGCCCCGGTGACCCTACCACAATGTTGCTGCTCTTGTGTTCAGAAAGAGAAGGGAAATCCAGAAAGAAAATGACTCTTTAAAGGATTTCCCTTCCCCCACAACGCTCATCTGGCATGACGTCATGCCGTCACTTCTCCACTAGTGAGAAGCAAGCAGTGTGGGCAGCGCACATCGATGTGCTTGCTGTCTCGAAATGGGTCTCTATCAGGCTATTTTCCAACCTGCGTTAGTTATCAAAGATCCAACCCCAATGTGTCTGTAGGATAACAACGAAACTTTTCATTAAATGAAAAAGAGTAAATAATAAGCACAAGCAAAGGAAAGAGGAAAAACACACGGAAAAGTAATTTTATCTGTAAGAAGTATTGAATTGAATAAATCAACAAATAAATATACGGGGATATGAAGAACAAATCAGTATAGGCAAAAATGTTATGCACAGATGTATGCAAAAGTCAAACGGTCAGTTCATAACAGATCATCAAACTCCTTGGATTACTGAAAATTAACCAAGTCAAATAATGTACGATGGTTAACTCTTGACGCAGATGAATTGCATTAGGAGATGATGACAGGGTCGACGTTTCGGTCTTGGTTGCAGATGTCATAAGATCATCATCAGGACTGTAATGTTTTTTGCAATGAGATTCATGGACGAATCCAAGCTCCCTGGGTAGAAAGGAGTCACATTCCTCGCCCACAGGTCTACTTGCCAAAAAAAAACCTAAACCATTGTCCCTGTTCTGGGAGCAATTTGATACCTAATTAAGAGGAAGCGCCAACATGGTCCAGCTACTGGCTAAGCTAGTTAGCCTACTTGAGATTCAATTAGGTAAAGTATAACTTTTCAAAAATCACAATTCCTAAATATTTACAAACTATCTGACTTCCCTAAAGAACATGATTGTAAATACATATTAAAATAGGCACTCTACCTTGCAGTTTACAAGGCCTACTGAGGGGGTGACTTATTTAAAATGTAAAAGTAGTTAGCATTCTTTCCTGCAGAAACAGTAATTTGGACACATTTGACTTATTTAAAAGCTGCTGGAGTCAGACTACACAGGTAGATCTAAAGCCATGTTTCCTTTGTCAGTTCTCATGTGAGAATAACTTTCCATGCCATTGGTGTATTATCCTGTGGCATATACTATGGCCTTACTGTGATGTTAAATATGTAAATTTGGTGTTAGCCAAGTCAACAATGTTTTAGGGGTCACAGCACATACACTGGGGCCTAGGCAGCCAGGACCCAATGTGCAGAGTTCAAGTGCCAGTGGTACCAGTCCGTAAAACATGGGGGTGACCACGCAAAAAGAGGTACTTTCGCAGGTTGATATATTTTTTCACTACACCGTGAATCTTCACTTTGTAAATGCTTCCCAGAGACAATAGACAACAGTAGGAGTCAAATTCTAAGGAAATTCTAAAGTGACTATACCGGGTCTGATTCTCAGAAAAGAGAAGTATACTCCCATAGCATTCTTTGCAGGTCTGGAATTTATTTGACTGTTTTTGAATTGACAAAAGTATCCGGAAGCTGTAATTGTCACAGTTTTCTCAGAATTATGTCTGGAAATATTTTTGCAAGAACACATTCACAGAGGTATATTTGGTTGAGTAAAAATCTCTGCACTAATTTACAATCATCTTCTAGAGTGTTTTTCTTTTACATTTCAGAAAAATATTCTCCTGCTGTGCATGGTTCATGCCCATTCCCTGGGCAAAATGATTTACTTCTGCCTCTCACATTAATAAATACTTTGTGTACAGGGGGAAAATGGTAGAAAGAAGGGTTTTGAGTGTCCAAAACATCAGTTTGGAGCTTGTATTGAAACTTTCCTAGGCATCCCCCAATAAGAGGTACATTCTCCAACCTCCAGAGAGAATTGTTTACTCCCAGTTAGCATTCTTGTACAGCTCATTCACATACTCTTTCATGCCTTTGGGAATTGACCCACAATTATCTATAACGGGAACAATTGGAATATTCATGTACAAATAGTACATATAGAACAAACTTTTTCTTCTTTGCACTTTTACTAATAGGGAGTTGGACATTTCAGGGCTGACTCACGAAAACAAGTAAGAGTACTAATGTAGTACTATTTTACATACTCAAAGGTTTTGTGAATCAACCCCATGGTGTGCAATATTATGTGGTATTAGATGAATTTGCAAATGTACATTGACATTGTGTTAATACTAAGAGTGAATTTTCACTCGTAGATAAAACCTTTCCCATGTGAGTGGAGCTTTACCTGGAAAATGATATTTTAATTAGATCCAGAAGGTGTAGACTTTGGTAATTCTATTTGTGAATATGACCTTTTTTGCACAAGGATACAATTGCTTGGTTTTGAGAGGAAAATTAGCTGTGTCAAGTTCCAGATCAAGGAGAAATTCTTAATATATTTCTTTTCATTCATGTTATAGTAGCCGACTACTAGTTGTTTTAACATGCAAAATAGCTATTGCAAATTAAAATTTCATAACACAACTCTAATAAAAATAAGTTATCCTTCAGGAGTCTGTTTCGAGCAGACATTGTTGTGAGAGATAGTTTGGGGCAGCGATACCAACATTTAAAGCAACGCAGCACAGCGAGGCCACTTACTGTGCTGTGTTTCCTGAAAGAGAGACCGAAATGCACCAGATATACAAAGATAAGGTGCAATTCATCTGCCTCCCTGAGCTGCTCCATTGTGTGCTGCTAAGTGCCAATGCAGGCACCCTTGTGCCTCGCTAAAAGGGGGCCTCCATTACAGTCAAGATTGTTTTTGTACAAGAATGGACTCCTTTCTGCACAAAAACAATTCTTAAAGGTAGTTTCCTTGTTCAATATGTGATGCTCAATGCAGCACACATACAAAAAGGATGTAATGAGGAGAAATAAAGATATCTCTTCTCTTTACGCCTGGACAGGTCAGCATAACATTTTGACACATTTCCAGGTATACAACTTTTTGTAAATCTTGGAATGTGCCATAATCCAAGGGTGGACGTGTGGGAACGCCGCTTAAATCATGGAACGCCTCCCTGCCTCATGGTAATGCAAGGCAACACAATGTCCTGCCTTGTGTTTCTTTAGATTTCCTAAACCACTCAGAGCCATGCAACGTGGCTTTGTGTGGCTTAGTGAATCCCACTTAAGGGCTTGAATTGTCCTTCATCACATTACGTAAGTGCACAGCAAGCCCTTAGTAAATCTGCCCCTTGTCCTCAAACTAAAAAAATTCTTATCGAACCAGGGTTCAGCCAGGATCCTACATGAAAGTTACTCATGAAGTACGTCCTTGCGTACTATTTTTATGCAAGACACTGGCCAACATTGTTTTACAAATTGTGACATATTTTGTTGAGAAAACTACGCATGTTAAGTCAAATAAAATATCACACATTTAACAATAGCAATCACTGCAAATCCTTATGATATAGTTATAACTCTCATATATATGAGTTAACCAGACTCCCTTTTCAGAAATTGTACACTAACTTTCCGCAGTAATTATTGTATTCAACTATTGTTTTTATATATATTGTATATTATTGTAAATTGCTCTGATATTGGCATATGAATAGACCACGTTGCAGAAAAGCTAAAAATGTACAAACTGATAAAATAAACGTTGTATCAAGTGTGGCAGGTTTGTCTCCATTAAATAATCTGAAGGTAGTTAAGGAAGAAGTAACATAGACTAGGTATTACTGGGAGACATACCGCAGGATATTTGTAGCGAATGTGAGAAAAGCTCTAACAGGGAAACACAACAGCAAAAGAAGGAAGAGATAAGGGGAGAGTGATACAGTATTTTATTTTTTTGGTTTTATTATGGTGTTTTCTGTAGCCGCATCATGCAGCTTTTCAGCCATTTGAGGGTGGAATGCTAGAAAGTCAAACAAATGATGATTATATTTAAACTCCACGTTTATTATGGAGCATGTTTTGGGACCAGAGCAGAGTTACACGTTATGGTTAGTATACTCCCCAGTGCCCAAGTCCTGTTTTATGGAATAAGGATCACCGCAATTTCTGGGCCTAAAATCTCACTTACCTCCATGAAATATTGAGCAATACAGGGTTAGGGACAGGTAGATGGGTACAATCGGAAGAGAGGTAGTGGGCATTGGACCTGTGGTGAATACCTACAAAGGTGTAACTCTTTGAATCTTTTCATGTTATTTACAATAGCTTTTTGTGCCATGTTTATGTTCTTAACTTCAAAATTGCGTGTCAAAAAGCCCCAAACACCTGCATTGTATAGAGGTGTGGGAGAATGCAATATTTTATCGTAATTGTAATTGCATTTATATAGTGCTAACTACAACTGAGGAGGCCTCAAAGTGCATTTTTGGCGAGTAGCACATTATTCTGGAACCCAAAGATGATTAGAGGTAAATTAGTAAAGGGAAACATTAAATGAATTTGAGCGGTGGACATGTGAGTTTGTTATTTGGATTGAAGAAGGACGGTGGAGGGATAGAAGTTGGAAGGGTTTGCATTTATTTATATGGAGCTTGCTTCTCCTGATGAGGTGCTGAAGTGCTCTTGGTCGAGTAGCAACCTACTCCAAACCCCAAACAAGATTAGTGGGAATTAGTATAGAGAAATAAGAAATTAACTTGAGCAGTGGGCATGTTAGTATGGTAGCTGGATTGAAAAATGTAATGGAGGGATAGGAGAGGGAAGGGTCTGAAAGTGTTTTTCTGGACCTCTTAGCAGTAGGGGGAGATTTGGGATGAGTAAAGGGGAGGTGGAGGGGGAGAGTCACAGGGAAGGGTTTAGAAAGGCTTGTTTGGGAGACCTGAATAGTAAAAGAGTTTTTTTTCATGCAGGGACAAGGTACAAGTAAAAAATACGCCCATTTCCTCTTCTCATGATTCAGATAATCAATTTGCATAGCGTTGCTTTAGAGCCTTGTTCACCATTTAATCTTGCATGTAAAAGTATTGTTCGCCCACTGACTGCGTGTTTTCATGGTTCTTATAACTTAGCCAAAGAGATATGACAGCATTTAAAATTGTAATTTTGCATCGGAGTATTCTCTAATTACGGGTATAGTATGTATATTTCTGTGCCGCCGTAAAGGAAATGTATGCTCAAGCCCTAAAACTGTGTCAAGGTAACCATAAATGGAATATCTGAAACCACCTCTGTCGTTAGGATTTCTATTTCCTCATTTTATAGATTCACATGAATTTATATGAGATAGGAGTTTGCCATTTATGCTATACTCAAAAACTTTCTGAAAGTAAATGTGTTTCTGTAGTATGGTGATTTACTGCAGGCAAAAGTACTGGCAGGTAGAACAAGATTTCACACTGTGTGATTCAAAGTAAACATGAAGTGCATTATGACTTTAACCAAACAATGGGTTTTGTACTGGAAGGTTAGCCTGCCAATACAAAATATTATGCTCAGACTAACTTTAAAGCATTTTCCACTTTGGGCAAGTGCTGTACAGTGAAGCATGCATGCAAAGTCAGGCAAGTTTGGAGAAATAAAACATGTCTTCTTTTTAACACCATATGTTATGTTTTGCTGCAAAGCCCTATTGACGAATGTTGGTAATAGGGATCTTTGTCAAAACCATGGGTGAATGTATGTGCCAACCATGGTACGCCTGTTTGACGCAAAGTAAAGAAAAGCAGCATTAGTGCTGCTTTGCATACTTTGGGACTGCTTCCCAGTGCAAATAAAGTTTTGTACTGGAAAGTAAATCCCAAATAAGGATTTTGCACCAGTTTGAGTCACTATCCTCATCCTTTTGCTGGTAAGCTACAGTTCTTAGGTGGGATCCAGAGTTAGTATCATATTATTGCATGATACCAAATTAACTTGTGATTATATTGTTGTTCAGAAACCTAAGGGTTTTCCAGGGGAAAGTGAAGGCCATTGGAAATTCTGGGTTATCAAGTTACGCTATTACAGTGGTCAGGTAACATCTGTCTCCATGTGTGCACCATCTAGTTTTGTCTCGGGTTCTTTTGGATGGGTCCAGGGTCTGCATGTTCCTGGGGTTCACTGCTTGGGTGGGGTGGTTACTGTTTCCTACAACTGTGAGCAGTGTTTGTTGGTTTGAATGAACATGTTGAGAAGCCAGATGGTGATGGATGATATGCAAGATGAAGCAATGGGAACTCAAGGCCCTTCGGTGCTAAAGTTCCTCACTTGGATTGTCAAGGGTCTGAATAACTATAGGAAGATATGCAAGGTGGTTGCATATTTTCAGTGGCAAAAGGTTGACATAGCCATACTCACGTAACCCACCTGGCATCTGCGGGTGGCATATTAATGCAGCAGTGTATACAGTGACGTTGCTGCACTTCTAGCTTCAATGCACATGCTAGGGGCATGCTGGTCTGGGTCCGGAATGGCTCGGGTGTCATTAATTCAGGAGGGATGTATGGACATGCATGGCAGATTGTGGTGGCACACTGTTCCAAAGATGATCTGGTGGCATCAGTGGTGGGGATGTATGCTTCTATTTACAATGATCCACATTTTTATTACGCTCTGTATACCCGCTAGCCCAGTGGGGAGAATTACTCCAGATCTGGGGTGAGGACTTCAACTATGTACTGTGTCCTGAGTGGGATCGCTCCAAAGGACAGCATCGGCAGCCCTTCACTGCGGCCCGCCCCCTCAGTAAGATTGCGTTGCAGTGCAGCCTGCTAAACATCTGGCAGCACATGTTTCCCACTCGCATAGATTTCTGGTTAATATCCCATAACTTGGCACCAAGTGTGAGGCGTTGCGAAGCATTACCGTGCACATACTCCGACCACTCACCAGTGGTTTTTGAGCTGGAATTGCATAGCCCGAGGTCACCTGCCTATTCCTAGCACTTCCCACTGTACTCACTCTAAGACACTGCATTTCACGAAAAGCTGGCGCAGGCCATCGATTAGTACTTTTGCACTAACATTGGCTCAGTCGCAGAGTTCACAATGGTCTGGGAGGTCTTTATGGTCTATATAAGGGGAGTCACTCTCTTTAAACATGCCGGTGTACTTTGATCGCTCTGCAGTCAGCTGGTAAGGCTAGAGGTGGAGATTGTTGGCTAGCTGTGCAAGCTGAGCAGAGGTTTACTTTATGCTTGGCAGAACAGGTCTCATGGTAGTTTTACCGTTATTATGCAAAGTTATATAAGTCACGTCTCTCATACAATGATAATGCCACAACTAATTATCTTGCCATGAAGTAGCTTAGAGTAGAACATAGGGAATATTTTATGGCCCAGTTGCTTCTCGTGAAGATACAGAAAGCCCTCAAGTAGATGCCAAGCAAGAAAGTGATGGGTTGATGATAGCTTTCTATAAGGCCTCTATATGAAGAGATGGTAAAAGACGGTTGCATGCCGCCCAGGATGCATGAGGCCCTCGTAATCGCCCTGTTATCGCTGGACAAACCAGCTCGTCATTTCAAACATTATCGCTTCTGAATGTTGACACAAATATTTTTGTGAAAAAAACATGCTAACCGGTTGGCATCGTTACTCCCTGATTTGGTTGGGCTAGAGCAGTCCAGTTTTATCACCGAAGGTCCTTGTATTACAACTTAAAACGCTGTTTGGAGCGATGCAACAAATAGATCCTAAAGTTTACACCACTGCAGGATTTTTAAATGCTGTGAAAACATTTGTTTAGTTGAGTGGGGTTTTATGCTGGTGATATTGAGGTGCATCAGAGTCAGCGATGTTTTTCTCCGGTTAGTTCAGGTACTGTACACACGTCCGCCTGCCCATATATGCCTTAATGACATTGTCACATATACCATAGATATCACAAGGGGCACCAGACAGGGATGTCCGGTCACTGCTAATGCTTGCCTGGATAGCTAAATTGACGACTTATTCTCTCAGTGAGTATCATGCGCATAGATAGCTCCAGTTCCCGCCATGCAATTTGTTCATTTCAGCGTGTGCTGATGACACTCTTCTAAACATCGGTAACCCAGAACATAACCTAACTCCGGTTCTGCAGGAAGTTGTGTTGTTTGGGGGGAACTCCTGTTTGTGCATCAACTGGGATAAATCCATTGCATTTTTGCTTACTGCCACCGCGATGCTGGTGCATTTAGAATACCCTTTACAATGGATGACTGAATCTGTGCGATATTTGGGAAACCAGGTTCCACGGATCCGGCCATGGTCATATCGGATAACTATGGTAGGGTGGTGCAGAAACTATTGGAGTCGGTTGACTGATGGATCAAGCTATCTTTGACACTTGCTGGGCATTTTGACATAAAGCAGTTGGTGGTGTTGCCTGTGTCTTGGTTTTATTTTTGAATATTCTGATCCTATTGCCCATGCAGTGTTTGACAACCTCCGCACCCTCATGGATGTGTCTGGCCTGGGCTGAGAAACAGCCACAAGTGTGTTTTGGGATACGCTGACTCTAACCTATGAGACGGGTGGAATAAATGCACCAGACCTGAAAACCTATTAAAGAGTTGCTCAATGCATGCCTGCACACTATTGGCTTCATGGCTCGTGGGATCTACTGCACCTGTGGCTTGAACGTGACGCGGCCTCCCCACTCTTGCTGGTACAGGCTTAGGGGTCTATTAGGATGTAGGGCAGATCACCACCGCCCACATGGCAGTGGCAATTCGCCCTACATCCTACCCCTCCCGCCACCCATTTCCCCCGCCATATTAGTCTGGCGGGGGGAACCTTGGCGGACGGAAAGACTGTCAGCCGGTGTTCCACAAGTCGAACAGTCGACCGGGCGGAAAAGGGGCTATGTATGGTGGCAGTGTCTGCTAAACACCGCCATCCATATTAGCATGGGAGCGGGAAGCAGCCTTTCCTTGGCCTCTTTGGGATACCCACATGTAGACAATAACAAAATGAAAATCCCATAGGCCTATTTAGAACAAGCACTCATATAAAGCACTACACCTTAGAAGAAGAATCACACTAGTACTAAAGTAAGCCCCTTAGCCTCCAGACTATCTCATAATCCTCAAACAACAAGTATCCACTAGATTACAAATTAGTACTAGTTAACACGAGTCCAATTGGTAAAATGAATAATAAAAAAGTACAGTTCCTACGTTGCACCAAAACAGAAGGATTAGAAGCATGGGGGCTGATTACAATAGTGGTGGCAGGACTGCCGACAGGCCGTCGGTGGTGGTACGACTACTGACAGCCCTTCGGTCCAACTGCTGAATTACCAGGCTCCCGGTCGAACCCTAATTGGTCGGACGCAAGACTGCCAGCTCTGCCAAGATCTTAGATTCCGAAGGGGCGGCGGTCGGAGTAGCGTCCCTGAATGGCAGCAGTGTCGCGGCAGGCACTGCCGTAGGGATTACAATATCCCTTCGCGCAATAACCACTCCACGCATCAGTTTGCGTAAAAGGCCATTTATTGGGACAGGCATGAAGACCATAATCAACAATAACTTCTTTAACAGTTAACAATCCCCCCAAACATCCTGCCTTTCAACCATCATTCACACAGGTATTCCACCGGGCACTCCCAATTCACACCACGACCTCTCCACGTATACCATTCCCATTCCCTTTCACTTCCAAACTCTTCCCGCATCTCCATCCATCGCATTCCCATCTACCACACTCCCATCCTGTACCTCTAACCCCCTCCCCGGAAGGGTGATTCTGCCCGTCATGGACGCCCAACCCCTCCCTGACATGCAAACTCCCTGTGTCAACCTGTCCTAAACTGGCGCTCTGAAACTCGTCCACAAAAAACTTCCGCACTCTGGTACCTAACCATTTGTAGGGTGGGCAAAACTAAACCTATTCCCTGAGGCACTGGGGACAGGAAGAGGAAATCCTCCCTCTTCAATCCCCTTAAGTAGTCTCCTAACCCCCACCCCATAACCCCACTTCTTAACCTAACCCTCTGCCTGCCGTCCTCTCGCGTGAACACCCCGGGGAAAAGACTGGTCTGTCGACCTGCTTTCCCCGGGGGCCGCATTGCGCAATAACCACTCCATGCATCAGTTTGCGTAAAAGGCCATTTATTAGGACAGGCATGACAGACCATAATCAACAATAACTTCTTTAACAGTTAACAATCCCCCCAAACATCCTGCCTTTCAACCATCATTCACACAGGTATTCCACGGGCACTCCCAATTCACACCACGACCTCTCCACGTATACCATTCCCATTCCCTTTCACTTCCAAACTCTTCCCGCATCTCCATCCATCGCATTCCCATCTACCACACTCCCATCCTGTACCTCTAACCCCCTCCCCGGAAGGGTGATTCTGCCCGTCATGGACGCCCAACCCCTCCCTGACATGCAAACTCCCTGTGTCAACTGTCCTAAACTGGCGCTCTGAAACTCGTCCACAAAAAACTTCCGCACTCTGGTACCTAACCATTTGTAGGGTGGGCGGGTGGACAAAACTAAATCTATTCCCTGAGGCACTGGGGACAGGAAGAGGAAATCCTCCCTCTTCAATCCCCTGAAGTAGTCTCCTAACCCCCACCCCATAACCCCACCTCTTAACCTAACCCTCTGCCTGCCGTCCTCTCGCGTGAACACCCCGGGGAAAAGACTGGTCTGTCGACCTGCTTTCCCCGGGGGCCGCATTGCGCAGTAACCACTCCACGCATCAGTTTGCGTAAAAGGCCATTTATTAGGACAGGCATGACAGACCATAATCAACAATAACTTCTTTACCAGTTAACAATCCCCCCAAACATCCTGCCTTTCAACAATCATTCACACATGTATTCCACCGGGCACTCCCAATTCACACCACGACCTCTCCACGTATACCATTCCCATTCCCTTTCACTTCCAAACTCTTCCCGCATCTCCATCCATCGCACTCCCATCTACCACACCCCCATCCTGTACCTGTAACCCACTCCCCGGAAGGGTGATTCTGCCCGTCATGGACGCCACCCAGGGAACCCCCGGAGGGCGGTTACCTGCCCCACCACACGTGCACCTTTCGCGTTCATTCACGCCTACACCAGATCCTCTCATTCCAAAGAAAACTGAGCAGATCCCGCAAGTCCATAAGGTAATATGCGTTTCCCATGTGCGAAAGGTACACGCCATCGTCCCGAAAGAGAAGCGGCTCCTCCATCCTGAGCCTGCCATGAGCCAGCACTTTCAGTCCCTGATCCGCACAAAATAGTCTCATCGTCCTGTTTAACTTCCTGCGGGCCCGTTCGATGGCTGCAGGCTTAAGGGCCCCCCTCCATATCTGTCGTGGTATGAACTCTGTCCACATAATACAGGCGCCAGCCAGATTGCGCTTCATCACTTTAAAATCCCGCTGCATCAGATGTAACAAGGACACCCCCGATTGCCTCACCAAGTCATTTTCCCCCAAATGAATCACAAGCAAATCCGGGCAGCCCAGCTGGGCAATTTTCTTCGTAAGCCATGGTAGTAATTCTCCCCAACGCATTCCACTCTTGCCGCACCATTGAACTTCATGATGACTACTCCGTAGGCCCAGGCTACGACCGTACACCTGCCTATCCGCATATTTCGAGGCCCAATGGACGAAAGAGTGTCCCACAATCCAGGTAACCGTCTTGGCTCCCGGCCCCCGGACACAACCTACGAAGAGAAAGAGGTTAGTACCACAGCCATAACGAAATGAACACCACAGCCGCAGCCGCCAAGGCTAGCCCACGCCCCACGCCTCACTTGCGCACATAGCGTTCACAGCAACGGGACCGCCAACGACCGATCCGCTGAATCTCCTCCCACGACCAACCTAACCCCGCCGCTGCAGTAGCTGCCCCGATCCTAAAGGAATGGGTGCCAAAACGCGCCGGATCCCTGCCAGCCCTTCTCAAAGTCATGCGCAGCACTGCCAGCAGCTGAAAAGCCTTCAATCGCCTTGACGAAACATGCACAAAAACCTCACCCTCCGACCTTCGCACTCGGCCACAAAAGTCCACCCATTCACTCACCGGACATGCCAACCCACAACCGCTCTCCGACAGCCACACCCACTTACCCCGACCAACCTGATCAGTCTTAGAACGACCCAGCCAAATACCCAGACGCAACCCATCCAATCGTACATCCGCAAACGTCCTACCCGGCACTCCCCTGGCACCCAGTAACGCAGACACCCTGAACGCCCCAAAAAACATCCAAACCATGCAGAGACGAAACAACGCCACCTCATCCGAGTCCAAACAGCAAAAAGGTAATTCCCCCAACAGTCTCACCAACAAATCAAACGTAGTCGCCTCCCGAGGCGCCCCCCCCTTCCCCCGCCACCCTCAACCGACCCCAACCTTTCAGAATGCGACTCAGCAGATCCGCCCTAGCCGGATCGAAACCCAGGTAAACCATACTGTAGAAAGAAATGCCAGCCAACTTGCCCGCAATCGTTGTCTGAGACAGGCCCCTATCCATGCAGTCCAGCACAAAACGTACCACCCCCCGTTCACAGTCCTCCTTGGGCATCCGCCACGCACCCCTTCTCCAACCCAAAAAGGCCCCAAACTCAGACCAAGTCAGCCTGTACGCCTTCCTCGTGGACTCGGCAATCGAGCTCTCAACCAACCCCACCACTCTCACTCCCCCCAGGCCCAGATACCCTCCGGCACCTTGGTCTTGTAAGCCTCCGCTCCCGGCGCCAGCCTCCTGAAGCGCTGCCACTGCGAACGAGATAACGCATCCGCAATTTCGTTACTCGCGCCAGGCACATGTTGCGCGCGAAACAGCACATTGAGTCGCAAACACAGCAGCATGAAACTTCGCAGCAAGCGCAGCACACGCAGGTCTTTTGCCTTCTGATTATTCACCAGGTCAACCACAGTCATGTTGTCCACGTGGAAAAGCACCGACCTGTTCCGGAATTCCGGGCCCCAAACCAACAATGCAACCAACAGGGGAAAGAACTCCAGAAAAGCGATACTCCTGTCCTGACGCAACCAGTGAGACGGCCATTGCTCCGCGCACCAACGACCATTCCAGAAAACACTGAAACCTGCCGCCCCCGCCGTGTCAGAGTAGAGCTGCACCTGCCACACCATCTTGTCACGAGCAAAGTCCAGTGAAACGCCATTGAAGTCCTCAAGGAATACCAGCCAGACCTGCAGGTCAGCTCGCACCCCCAGCGTGTCCCTGACCCTGTGGTGATGGAGAACCGCCCCAGACATGGCCATGCCGAAGCGCTGACAAAACATCCTCCCAGCCCTCACCACCGTGCAGGCAAAGTTCAACAAACCCAGCAAACGCTGCACCATCCGCAGCTCAATATTCGGGGCACCAAGGACCTCCCTCAACACCTCCTGTATCTCATCCACCTTCCGCGCTGGCAAGCGCGCCTGACAGGCCACTGAGTCCAGCTCGATCCCCAGGAACGACAAACAACAACTGGGCCCCTCCGTCTTCTCCGGCGCCAGCGGCACCCCAAATTCCTGAGCCAACGACTGAAACTGGGCCAAAGCCGTGCCACACACACCCGACTGACCCGCTCCAACAAACAGAAAATCATCCAGATAGTGAGACACCAGCCGGTGCCCACTGTGGTCCACAAAAGCCCACTGCAAAAAGGAACTGAAGGTCTCGAAGAGTGCACAAGAAATCGCGCAACCCATCGGCAACACCATGTCCTTGAAGATGGACCCACCAAACTGCATCCCCAGCAAGGCAAAATCCACCGGATGAATGGGTAAGAGGCGAAAGGCTGATTTGATATCACATTTGGCCAACTCAGCCCCCTTTCCAGACGCCCGCACCAGACCCACAGCATCATCCACCGACGCATACAGGACCCTGGAGTCCTCCTCTGCGATGAAGTCATTCACAGAACCCCCTTCCGGCCAAGACAGGTGATGTATCAATCTGAACTCGCCCGGCTCCTTCTTGGGCACCACCCCCAGTGGCGAGACAATAAGATCCGGCAAGGGCCATTCAGCAAAAGGACCCGCGATCCTGCCCTCCGAAACCTCCTTTTCCAGTTTACGCGCCACCACCTCCGGCAGTTCCTTCGCCGACCGCAAATTCTCAGCCCAACGCCTCGCCCGTGGACCCTGATAGCCGATCCGAAAACCCTCCACAAAGCCCCAATACAACCTCAACGCGGCTTCTCTATCAGGGTACCGGGAGAGCCATGGACCCATGGCCTCCACCTTAACCGGAGTACGGGCCCTTCGGCCAAGCCTGTCCTCTGCCTCGAGCAAACTTCCACTGTTCCGAGGGCGTGGCAAAGGTGAGACACTGCAAGACCGCATGACAACCCCAGCACTTCGAGCCCTCATGTTTAAACTTACAGGCCTGTCGATTGCAGAAACCTTTGTTGAAACCCCAACATGCCCCCGAGGGAGAGGGCTTGCAGTACAGTCCCGCCGCTCCGGACCACACCGCCTGTGTCCCTTGCCGTCCGGCACCTCCATGGCCACCCGCCCCAGACTGGGCGGGACGTGGCTGAAAAGACCAATAGGTCACCGGAAGACCACTCGCCGTATGCGTCGACGCCGCCGCCTGCGTTGAAGACATCCACTGAACCCAGAGCTTCTGGTCCACATCCCCCCATGGCTTATCCGGATTAACACTAATCCGCGCACGAAACTCCTCGTCGTAAATCAACCAAGCAAAACCCCCAAAATGCAACTGCGCTTTCCGGATCACATCCATGTATTTGAACAACGCAATCACCCGATCCGTGTGCTTCTCGCAATAGATGCTTGCATAAATCAAAAAGGCCGACGTCCAATTCTCCATCGTGACCGGGACCCGCGGCCGCCGGGTCAACTCCCACTCCTCCTCCTTCGACCCTTCCTTCGCCTGAATTTCCCTGTGCATGAGTTTAAACACATCCACGTACTCATGCCGCCAAATCCTTGCCCTCGTCTTCTCAGACAAATGCGACCCGAGAGGCATCGCCAAACCCATGTACGGCAATTTCTTCCGCAACTTCTCGACACTGTCCTCACTTCCCCCTTGCCCATCAGTCTTATCAGTCTGCGCGCTCGCCGCCACCACCTGTTTCTTACCATCCAGAGGAACAGGCCCCACCGCACCCGGTGTCCCGCCCTCCCTCACAGACCCATCCCCCATGCCCACAGACCTGCAGGCCTTCTTCCTGCCCCCCTTTGCCCCATCCCCCCAAGCATACCACCAAGCGCCCTCACCTGTTAAAGTTGCCGCGTCTCCGCCGGCTTCACAATCCCCCCGATGGCCTGGCCGGCGCCATCTCGAGTCTCCTGCAAAACACCAAGCCTACTGGTTGGCGCTCTGCCGTTCCCCCAACCCTCATGCTCATGCACTTCACCCTCTTCCAATTCATCCTCCTCGTCACCATAATCCAACATCTCCTCATCCACAACTGGACATTCAAACTCTCGCACCTCAGTCACAACTCTCTTCGCACCTTTCGCTTGCACTCCGTGGGATGGGTTGGGAAAAAACCTAAAATCACTAAGGGGGACTGTGTGGTCATAAATTTCAACAGGCCCAATCTGGCTGATAAACTTTTTTGGGACGGTTCCGTTATAACTCTTGATGATCATATGAGACCCGTACCACTGGGGTTCTTTTACCCCCCCTTGAGGAGAATTTATGTTGGATACCGTCACAACACCATGAGCTCAAACAGGATCTCACGCCCAAGGGCAGGTTTTGTGGCAGGCGCTACCATGGGTTCCCCTCAACGCCTTGCCCAAAGTTCAGAACCTATATCACTCCCACTACCAGTTCAAGGGGAGTGTGATGCACTATCAGTTAGCGGGATACCTACAAACAACCGGTTTGTCCCATTGTCAGGCATGGAGGGCCCAGAGAGTATGGAGGGTTTGGAGGAGGTCGATTGACCACTAGCTCAAGGGCGACCACCCCAAACAGGACCCAGCGAGCGGGGGAAGAACACGACTTGTAAACTTGCTAGCTGGAATGTGGCAGGTATCAAAAGCAAGGTAACTAATGAGGACTGGGTGGGAGTGGTTCGCGGATACGAAGTTATCGCCATGCAGGAGACTTGAGACACAGCGGATAGTTTTTACCTGGATGGCTTCACTAGCTTCGTTAAAGCCGCATCCCCAAGTAGCTCAGGTAGAGCCAGGGGTGGGCTGATAACCCTTTTTTCCCTGAAACTTAAAGGCTCGTTGAAAGTGGTTAACAATCCCTGCCCAAACCTGCTAATAGTTGAAAGGGTAGTTCCCCCTTCTTGAGCACCTTTTACATTAATTGTTACAATTCAATGTATTAGGATACTAGCATAAACAGCATTGCCAGCCTAGATGTTTTTTTAGTTTCTGTCAGTCAAAACACATATCTTACTCACGAAATCATTCTTTTAGGAGATTTTAATATTCATCCATGCAATGGCCCATGCAGCTCAACGAACAGGGTAGACCCCGCAGGGCCAGTAGGGCCACATTTCGAGCACTTTACCGAGGGGGCAGAGCTAGAAGACCTAGTGGCTTATCACAACCTGTATGAACCTAACTCACCCGAAGGCACCATTAGACTCCATACCTACAAAGGCACTACCCCTGGGTCCACCATTGACTACATATTTATGACCCCAGGGATCCTGAATAGGGTAATGTCATACAACACGCTGGGGTCTGTACATAGTGACCACAACCCAGTGGTAGTGGAGGTAGCCTGGGGGCTGTACACGGGCCCTATGCCCCATCCACAAGAGGCACATATTCTGTACGCCCAATCGATCAGGGGAGAAGGCTCAAGTGGGCCAAAGTAGTGCCTAATACTTTTCACTCTGAACTCCTACCAAAAATTAGCTGCCATTTAGAGGTCTTCCAAAACACCTCATCTCCGGCCAGTGAAATTAAAGGGGGCTTTGAAGCAATTTGCAACCAAATTGTGACAGATCTGACGGTCAGCACGAGACGGGGAACCAGCAAACCCCATCGCTGGTTCGATGCAAACTGCTCCAAGGCCCATAGACTGCTGATGCTTGCCCTAAAGCAACCTAAAGGGGCACGAGTAATATAGCACACCTTAGGAAACAGTACAAGACGGCCATCAAATTAAGAAAAGACACGATCAAGTCAACGGCCTGGGATAACCTTTTGAATGTAGACATCCTAAGGAACAGCAAAGAATTCTGGAATGTAATAAACCAGCCCTTTTTCACGGACACACCCAATTCAATCATGGATTGTGTGATTCCAGATGAAAAATGGATTAGTCATTTCAGCGCGGTAAATGGTGGCGAGAGCATGGACAGTACCCCCAATCCACTCACCGCCCCGGAGTCCTACGCCCTGAGCTTTAACATAGGTGAAGTGGAAAAAGCCATCCACGAAACCTCAAAGAACAAAGCACCAGGCCCTGACGGAGTACATGGCGACTTGTATAAATCTTCCCCTGGCACCTGGGCAGGCGTTCTGACCAATGTATTTAACGCGGCCACTAGTAGCTATTACCCATCTTCCTGGGCAACATCCATCATTGTCCCGATATTTAAGAAAGGCAATCGGGACGACCCAGCCTGTTATAGGCCCATATTCCTCCTGGACTCCGCCGTTAAAATCTTAGGCAGAGTCCTGTTAACCAAGCTGAGGGAGAGCATAGAGAAACATGGTGGGCTAGCCGGAATACAATATGGCTTCAGGGAAAAGAGGGGCACAGTGGAACAGTGCTCCAATTTACATCTTCTGATCGCCAAGTACACGGTCGCCAAGGAGGGGTCCTTATTTCTAGCATTTATGGACCTCTCCTCGGCTTTCGACTTGGTGAACAGAACAAAGCTCTGGGCCATGTTATTGGAGATTGGGATAGATGAGGCCCTGTTTAGATTCATGGCCTCACTACATCAGGATCTGTCCGCTAAGGTCAGGGTCACCAGGGAGGGAAGATGCAGTACCAAATTCGACTCTAGGCATGGTGTAAGGAGGGATGCATACTAGCTCCCCTCCTGTTTACCATATACATCAACGGACTGGGGAAGTGCCTAGAGAAGACCGAGGGTGACGTTCCGCGTGTAGGAGTATCTAAGATTCCAGCACTCCTAGACGCGGACGACGCGGTCCTGATTGCTCGTACTGGTAACGCTCTGCAGAGTCTGCTTGATGCATTCGGTACCTTCATGGACGATCTGGACATGAAGGTCAATGTGGGCAAATCACATACAATGGTAGCAGGAGTTCATAGGCGCAAAAGCACGCTTAAAACCTTCAGGTGTAAGGGTCTGGAGGTCTCCAGAACGGCAGTTTTCCCTATTTAGGGGTGCTTTTTGACGAGAGGGGGACGTGGGGCCCACAGGTCAGAGCAAAATGCCTAGCGGTGGCCAGGTCATCGGCCGCCCTTATGGCCTTTTCCAAAAGACTGGGCGCTAGGCCAATGGAGGCCCTACTGAAGGTTTACACCTCGAAATGCTTGTCAATAGCCATGTATGGTTCGCCAATCTGGGGTTATGCACAGCTTGATTCTATCCAGAGAGCAGAGAACAGGTTTTTACGCTCATTACTATCAGTCCCCCCCCATCTACCCCAACCTACTCAATTCATTCGGAGGTGGGTCTGGATTATATAACTGACAGGATAAACCTGGCCCCATTGATTTACTGGCTAAAGACATGGCTCAACAAAGAGGTCACCCTGAACTACTCTATTATGGAGGACGTCATGTTACTGGATCACCACAAAAAGATTCCTTGGTTGGACTATCTGAGGAGGTCATTTCATCGGTTAGGAAGATTGGAACTATTTGAAACACCTAACAGAATTACAAACAAGGATATAGTTTCGATCAAAAGGCAATTTTTGTCCCTGGCAAGATCTAGCCGAGAGGAAATAGAACTGCAGAAGCCCTCGGTTAGGACTCATTATCCTAAATTTAGATTAAATCTGATCCCTTATCTACTGGAAAATTACCCATCTTGGGCCAAGCCAGAGTCAGCCCCCCTGTGCTCTTGTGACAACCATTCATTACAGGATACCACGCACTTTGTCCTGTTTTGCACACTGTTCTCAGTGCCCCGAAAGCAATATTTGCTTCCAATTTTAAGGGAGGCGGGCTTCAGACAAGTTAAACCGGCACTCCTATACTTACAATCAATGAGTACTGTTCGCATAATCTTTTGCATGGGAAGTTTTTTGGCCGCAGCAGCGCGCATTAAAGCTAAACATGTACCTACCGTGAGCATATAATGACTCCCTTTCACTGTAGACTAAATTGCTCATTTGCACTGTACCTGTCGTTGCGGATATTTTGAGCTTTTTAAATATGTATACTGCCTTTTATAAGGTTGCATTGTAAAGCCTTGGTCATGCATTTTAACCTCTTTTTAACATGATGTACTTAATGTGTTTGTAAATGTAATCATGAATCTTTATATGAAATGTCTTTTTATGATTTTTATCAAAATCGAATAAAAGTATTTTGACTGACACTTCAGGCACAAACTCGCACTCCAACATTGCTGGTGCGCGCTCCCTCGATGGAGGGCAGGCCGCCGCTGACCCCCCTGCTGCTTCCTCCCGGCGTTTGCTCCCCGCCGGCCCACCCCGGCCTCTACCAGCTGTCCCTGCTGGCTTGCCCACCCCCCCCGAGCCGTATGCGCCCGGGAGGGCCCCAGTGCCACCAGGTCTCTGCGCCGTCGAGGCAGTCCCTGACCCCTCTACCCAGACCCATTCTCCCAGGGACGCGGGGGCACCTCTTCCTCCGGAACTAACTGCACCCCTGCCGCGCGCGGGTGCCTGAGCCCCTTTGCACCTAGGCACCCCACCCGCCTTCGCCTCCCTGGCCGCACACAAACGCAGCCAGTCCCTTTCTGACTCATCAATAATGCGCTGCTGGTCGCGTGCCCTCTCCTCTTCCATCATGCGCTCCCACCTGACGTAGCACGCACTCCATCCCTCCTGGTCTCCCGTTCCCTCCTGCTCAGTCGTGGGTGCCGACGAGCTCCCGGCCGCCTGCCCCGTCTTCGCCTGCTGTGGGGGCTTCAAGGGGTCTTTGCCCTTGGACCCGTGTGCCTTGACCAACCCCTTCTTGCACCCAGACAGGTCCATCGGCTGTTCGATCGTCGGGGCCTCCTCCTCCACCCCGGACTCCCCTCCAGACAGTGTGAGAGCGAATTCCTCCCCCACGGAAACCTCCCACTCATCCCGGTCCTCCCCTCCGCTGGCTGCGCTATCTTCACTATCCCCATAGGTCACCAGGACGTCGTCGCCACTCGGCCCCGAAACCGGCCGGGCAGGGGCAACCCGGCCCCGCTCAGCCGCCCGCCGCGCCGTTGCAGAGGCCCAGCATCCTCCCCCTCAGCCCCCTGGCTGCCCAGCAACTCGACCCTCCCCTTCCAGGCCCGCAGGGAGACTCCGCGGCCTCCCTCCGCGCTTGGGAGGCTCCAGCTGCTTCTTGCCCCTCCCCCGCCCAGACATACCTCCGCGGCCCTTCGTAGGCTCGTCGATGCACGCGGAGACGACCGCCGCCACTCCCGCCGAAGCAGACCGAGGCGGTCGGGTCATCCCGACCCACGCCTGATCCAGGACACCGGGCCGGAGGAGGTCGTCCGTCCCGGCCCGGCCGAGAACCAACAAGGTCGCCCGCACCGCCTCCGCATCGGGCTTACTCATCGTCACTCTGCTGTGGCAAACGTCAGTCCGCAAAGGGGAAACCGAATGCTACGTTCCCTGCGTAGTCACATACCGGGGCACCAGTGGCAACCACTACGCGAACTCCGACTACGCTCCGCTAACCAACCAAGGCCCACACTCTACGCTAAACCCACGCACAAAACTAAACCTATTCCCTGAGGCACTGGGGACAGGAAGAGGAAGTCCTCCCTCTTCTATCCCCTTAAGTAGTCTCCTAACCCCCACCCCTTAACCTAACCCTCTGCCTGCCGTCCTCTCGCGCGAACACCCCGGGGAAAAGACTGGTCTGTCGACCTGCTTTCCCCGAGGGCCGCATTCCTACAGCCTTTCCATGGCGAGAATTCCGCCATGAAAAGTTTGTCGGAAAGGGATTTGGGAGGTCCCAAATAGGGCCCCCTGTCTTCGTAGGCTATTGAAAACTGGAACTGGGCGCACGTGTAGGGCTCTTACTCACCTTTGTGCACTGTGAGCCATCCAAGACATGGTGTATGGCACACAGTGCATGGCGGTGTTGCACAGAGACGGCATGTGCTGCAGCCCATTTCCATGGCCACAGCATACCCCTGACTAGTTTCTGACCACCAGCCCAGCGGTCGCTTAGTAATACAGTAGACAGACAGCACACATGCTTGTCTGTGGAATTGCGGCTGGTGGTCCGACCGACAAACATTGAAATGATGCCCATGGTTCTCAGTGACCACATGTAGAGATAGCAACACCAGTTGCACACTCCCATTACATGCATTGTCTGTACTAAGATTTCATTTTAAATAAACATACATATCATTTGTTTTTCTGACGCTCTGAGTTATCCTGTCAGCGTTTATATATGTTACTTTTGCACCATAACAACTTGGGTCAGAACAGGGGCGCAACTAGACCCCAACTTCGGGGGGCGGGGGCTAGGACTCCCAGCCAGGGCTGGCCCTAGCACTGGTCCCGCATGGTGCAACAGTCTTTTTTTGCTTCCTTCTCCCATTTCCTCCTTCTCCATGAATTTCCTCACTACCACTCGCCAACAATGCACCTCATCTCTCTGTAGCCCCTTTCCGACAAATATTTTATTTTTTATAGGGCTACTCATAGTTTACTCACACTCAGTTCTGTGATCTGCATGAAACACGTTCTTTGTAGCAGGCACATTAACCCTCACCAGGGGTCTCCAAACCGGTCCTGGAGGGCCGGATCCATGCCAGATTTTTTGGATATCCCCATTGAGATACATGTAGTTATTTTAAAAATCTGGCATGGATCCGGCCCTCCAGGACCGGTTTGGAGACCCCTGCTCTACACTGTGTGGGTGACAGGAGTGCCTATGTGAGTGCATTGAGAGCGATGCAACAGTGTGAGAGTAGGGTGAGAGGAGTGACCTCAGGGTGAGTGTGGTGATCATGTCAATTTGGGTGCAGATCTAAGTGCAGAGTGGGACAAATGAATGTATGGTTAGTGATGGGCTTGTTTGAGTGAGATTGCAGAGTGAGCAGTGACGGAGACAGGTGAGTAAATTGTCACATGAGTGCAACAGTGGCGCCTCCTTTGCTAAGGCGGATGACCATCACTCAACCTCACTCAAAAGGAAAAAAAATGGTAACATATCGTTATTATCTTTATTTTTCCTATTGAAGTCAGTGGTGAGGTGGACGAGGCTGGCCAGAGCAAGGTAGGAGTGGTGTGCACTCCCTAAGTGCGCATCAACTGTTTGGCCGGCCCTCCTTGGGCCAACAAATCAGTTCATGCACACATTGCTTGTTCCTACCAGGCTGCATTATACAACCTGGGCAGTAACGTGCACATGCTCCCTGTTCCAGTCTGAGCATCGGTCCACGCGCTCAAACCAATCACAATGCATTAAGATTGACTCAGGGTAGCCTGTGTGCCCGGGTGCTTCCTGCTTCCGGCAGGGACAGGAAGATGTAGATGACAGTGGAGAGGTGGCATCACCCCCGTCCTGTAGCAGCCCCTACTGGAGTGCAGGGTGAGTAGTGTGTTCTTGTGACTGCAGGGTGAGGTACAGGGGGAATAGCGCAAGTGCATTGTGAGTGCATAGTGATCACTGTGAGTGCAGAGTGAGCGGTGTGCTCATGTGACCGCAGGCTAAGTGGAGGGAGAACGGTGTGAGTTCATGGCGAGTGGTATAAGTGCAGTGTGGTCACTGTGAGTGCAGGGTGAATGGTGTGAGTGCATGGTGATCAGTATGAGTGCATGGTGATCAGTGTGAGTGCATTGTGATCACTGTCAGCCACGGCCCGTGGAGGGAGTTTCAGTGGGGCGGAGAGGCAGGGCGGGGAAGGGGCAGTGTGGGGGTCCTAAAAACTGGAGTATGGATAATTGAAGGTAAGTAAACAATTTAATTATTAAAACGAATTTTGTAGCGCGCCCTGATCGCAAAATGTGATGCAGGGTGCGCTACGAAATTCGTTTTATTTATTAAATTGTTTACTTACCTTCAATTATCCATACTCCAGTTTTTAGGACCCCGACCCTGCCCCTCCCCTGCCCCGCCTCTCCGCCCCACCGAAACTCCCTCCACGGGCCGTGGCTGATCACTGTGAGTGCAGGGTGAGTGTGAAAGTGAAGGGCGAGAATGAGTAACAAGTCGTCTGAATGCAGGGTACATTCCCAGACACTTGAAGTAACTCAATATGTTATTGAGGACTGGCATAGGGTTTCAGATATAAGTTAATCTATTGCTATTATGGCATTATTCATGGTCAGGGCCAGATTGGCCATAGCGGGCACCAAGGGTTGTCTCAGCGGACCGGAAGGGTGGGGTCCGGTTTTGGACCAGTGGGGGCTGTTTTCGGTACAGGGGCCGGTTATGCAGCAGTGAAGCCATTCCAGCTCAATGGGCGATGCACACCTGGGTCAGAAGTGTTGCAATGTCTCAGTGTAGAACCGCATACCTGTTTTTTGGATTTGAGTTGTTTGAAGTTCAGACATATAACTTGTAAATTCTCTGAGTCAACGCATAAACTTTAGACAACAAAAGTTAGAAATAGGTAGAGACAATCTTTGCTCACTCTACCCAACATTTGCTGCCGGGATTTAATAGATTATTTCAGAGAAGTTTCCATTTATGTTTTAACCTTAGATACGCCAAACTTGAAAAAACAGGCACTAAAGCAACACAGCTCTCCATGATACAGCCTAGTGGAGATAGGCGATGGGGATGGCATTCCTTATTTGCATTTTGTTTAGAAATCACAAGGCACGCCAGGGCTTTAAGTGGGCCGGGTCTTATCGGTGCTGAGCACCAGCAGTTTTTTAAAGGGGGCCTCGAAACGGGTCCCTATTGGGCTCTGTTTTGTGCCCTGGACTGCAGTGACAGCAGGCACATTTTGTGCTCTGCTCACACTGTTCACTTCTGATTAGTGGATAAGTTATGGCATGACGTCATGCCAGGTGAACGTTGTAGGAAAAAAGACATCCTTTGAAGATTGTCATTTTCTCTCTGGATTTCCATTCTCTTTTTCAGCCGCGGCCGGCAGTGGGAGTACCTGCAAGCCTGTGACGTGGGAGTGGGAGGGGCAGGGTGGGGGGTAGTAATGTATAGATTACAGAGCTTCCCAGGTAAGTAAACATTTAAATAAATAAAACGAATTTCGTTGAGTGCACTGCATCCCCAAATGCGATGCAGTGCACGCAACGAAATTCGTTTTATTTATTTAAATGTTTACTTACCTGTAAAACGCCGCAATCCATACATTACTACCCCCCACCCTGCCCCTCCCCCTCTCCATGTCACCACCCTGCAGGTACTCCCACTACCGGCCGTGGCTGCTCTTTTTTAAACTCAGGAGCAGCAACATTTTCGTGGCGTCACCAGGTCTTTAAGTGGAAGCTATTCCAATATTTAAAAAAAGCCATAGTTGCTGCTTATGCAACTAACAACCATTGACAAAGCCAATAGTCCTAACTTGTTGTAGGATTGATGTTACTTGCTGGATGCAATGACGAAACAACAGCAAAATACAATTCGGGCGGCACACTATGCTAAGCACACATTTTTAGCTTACGTGTTTTTTAAGCCACGCCCTTAATTACATTGGACACGCCCCTTCGAGACACCCCCCAGTTTTTTCATCCCTCTTAAAGCACTGTGGCACGCATACATCTATGCAGCGTTCCCTTGTTTGCATGGCATTCCTGTTTTTTATCAATATTCGGTTGGATTAACTGGTTTAAAGGCAAATGAAGCCCTATAATGGCTGCTGCGATGATATATGTTACACAATTTAAAAGGATGGCTATGGCTCTATGAATCTGTGTGTGCTACAAACAAAAACTGTGGTCACAGATGAGCGATTGGTCAATTGAACAACTCTTTGAGAAGGGAGGCTTCAATGTGTAATGGAGTGTGTAATGACAACAGACGATTTAGTGCCTGACTAAATGACAATGAAATAATGTGGCGAGGGTGACACACTGCTTCAGATCCACGAGGGTTCTGTTACCTGCAATGCAGTGTATGCCATTGCAATGCTACAAGATGTGAGCACAGAGTTACCAAAAGTGGACAGCGCTTCGTGAACATATGAAGGGATGAATTGTGCAAAGGGTAAAGACTTGTGCAGCTCCTCATCTGGAAAGAGACAGGTGCTGATTTCGTCAGTTGCGTTTGCACAAAAAATGCTATTTTAGCGCAGCGCACAGCATCACGCTAGGGCACAAAGGCGAGCCAGGAAGACCTTGCATGACATTTGCAATTGAGGTACTGCCTCCAGCACGTACTTATTTGCAGAGAAAACCACCCAAGAGTAAATCCCATAAAATGTATAATTCTGTGAATATCACACAGTACTCCTGGGAATATCACGTGATATTATGTGTGCCTATTGTTTTCGCCCCGTTAAATGTGGAGCCAGGGGTTTGAACAAAGCAAGGGCGTGATATTTTAGCAAATTTGGCTTTGCATGAAATCCATTACACTCCCTTTGCCTTCATAATCAGGGCTTTGATATTAAACAGTGAAAAGCCATTTAGCATTCCACGTGTGTCAGCTTTACGTTTCCAACGTGAAACATATTTTGCAGTGAAAAGCTGATCTGTGCAGCCACTGTGCAAACAATATACTAAAACAATGCTGCAATTTTAGAGTTTAAAATACGTTATTGAAAGACCTGGATAGGTTCATGCAAGGAATGTGATATCTTATCATGTACAATATGAGTGGAAATCCCTGTGCTAACTCACTCATGACAATACAAGGTGTAAAAAAAAGAATGTAATCATTATTTATAATCTATGCCTCATAGAGACTTCATTTGCCAAAGCAAAATTCTGACTTGTATGCTGGTGTATAATACATACCTTGCCTTTTAAGTAATATAACTTGGTTTTATTTAATTTTTGCACGAATTTTGCATTAGAAGAAATAGGACCCCTGATTTAGTGAAAGATTTTGTCTTAGGAGTGCTGTGCTGATTTATGCCAGCCTCTGTTCTGAGTTTTCCACTGACTCTGTCTTCTTTCAAGTACAAAATCATTTTGCTATTCTCCGGCTTCCCAGAAAACAAGAAACCTTGGGGCATATTACCAAGCAATAGCGATAATTATCGCTATTGCTTGGTTAGAGACAAAGATTTACCGCTGAGCTGCGGCGATGTTTACCGCAAATAAACCTTGGTATTACCAAGGTTTATCGCAAATGTGATAAAAATCGCCGCAAAGCATGAATATCGCTGAAAAGTCAGCGGGGCATATTATCAAGGGGGTTTATCTCCGCTTTTTTGGCTTTAAAAGCCAAGAAAGCGGAGATAAAATTATCTCCCTATTACCTAGCTGTCGCTAACACCAGTTAGCGACAGCTAGTAGGAGATAGCGACCATCTTGGGCCCCACTTTGCATGTCAGTGATATTTATCACTAATGACATGCAAAGTGGGCGTGCCAAGATGTTAGCGACTGAAAACAGTCGCTAACATCGCTATCTCCTATTACCAA
Organism: Lissotriton vulgaris; assembly: GCF_964263255.1. Taxonomy (NCBI): domain Eukaryota; kingdom Metazoa; phylum Chordata; class Amphibia; order Caudata; family Salamandridae; genus Lissotriton; species Lissotriton vulgaris. The sequence goes on from NC_141689.1 coordinate 1,634,133,050, forward strand.
CATTTGGTAAGCTAAGCGCCAATATCTCCAAAAGCTAACACCTGCCCTGAGCAGTTCTTAGCCATGTAATCCAATGGGAGGTGGATAACATGGCTAAGAGCATTAGCTCGGTAATGCATGAATATCGCTGACTTTTCAGCGATATTCATGCATTGCGGGGATTTTTATCGCATTTGCGATAAACCTTGGTAATACCAAGGTTTATTTGCGGTAAAAATCGCCGCACCTCAGCGGTAAATTTTTGTCTTTAACCAAGCAATAGCGATAATTATCGCTATTGCTTTGTAATATGCCCCTCCGATATACATGCATTACCGAGCTAATGCTCTTAGCCATGTTATCCACCTCCCATTGGATAACATGGCTAAGAACTGCTCAGGGCAGGTGTTAGCTTTTGGAGATATTCGCGCTTAGCGCGAATATCTCCAAAAGTTGGTAATAGGAGATAGCGATGTTAGCGACTGTTTTCAGTCGCTAACATCTTGGCACGCCCACTTTGCATGTCATTAGTGATAAATATCACTGACATGCAAAGTGGGGCCCAAGATGGTCGCTATCTCCTACTAGCTGTCGCTAACTGGTGTTAGCGACAGCTAGGTAATAGGGAGTTAATTTTATCTCCGCTTTCTTGGCTTTTAAAGCCAAAAAAGCGGAGATAAACCCCCTTGATATTATGCCCCCTTGCTTCTTGTGGAGTCTTCTCTATTTCCTTGCGGCAACAGCCACTCACAGGTATGGGAGAGTTGACCACCAGTCCTGCTCAAGTAAGGAGGACAGAGAAGTTTGGATTTGCGGGACAGTAGCATAATAAAGGGGCATATTACCAAGCAATAGCGATAATTATCGCTATTGCTTTGTTAGAGACAAAAATTTACCGCTGAGCTGCGGCGATTTTTACCGCAAATAAACCTTGGTATTACCAAGGTTTATCGCAAATGCGATAAAAATCGCCGCAATGCATGAATATCGCTGAAAAGTCAGCGATATTCATGCATTACCGAGCTAATGCTCTTAGCCATGTTATCCACCTCCCATTGGATAACATGGCTAAGAACTGCTCAAGGCAGGTGTTAGCTTTTGCTTAGCGCGAATATCTCAAAAAGTTGGTAATAGGAGATAGCGATGTTAGCGACTGTTTTCAGTCGCTAACATCTTGGCACGCCCACTTTGCATATCATTAGTGATAAATATCACTGACATGCAAAGTGGGGCCCAGGATGGTCGCTATCTCCTACTAGCTGTCGCTAACTGGTGTTAGCGACAGCTAGGTAATAGGGAGATCATTTTATCTCCGCTTTCTTGGCTTTTAAAGCCAAAAAAGCGGAGATAAACCCCCTTGATAATATGCCCCTAAGTATCTATTCCATGGGTACTACTACTTCAGAGTGTTGAGGAGGTGAAAGCTTATTTTCTTTATTTTCGTGTCAGAAGATCCTTCAAGCAGATTAAAGTCTGTGAGCAAGATGTTATTAGGTAAAAAAGTGGATTTTGTAGGGATGAGTTTTGTAATTTCATCAACTAATTTTTGGGGGTGTGGATGCAGTTCTGTGAGACAGAGAGGGTATGTACTGGGTGAGGTGGTCTAGTGAACTGAGGGCCATGGACTCCAGCAGGCTGCTAGACCAGGAGAACTTGTAGAGGATCAATATCAAGTGTCATTGATTCTGGAGTATGCAGCTAACATGTGGTGGTCTGATGTCTGGAATATATTTTGAGATAGAGTACACCATGTCTCAGTTATGAGGTTTGAGTCTGGCTGGCATGTCATGATTTTGTTTGAAAAGCCTTTGGCACAATGTACTACACAGTATCATTGAGTATGAAATGCACCATTTGCTCATTCCTTCGGCTATGGATAGTAATGAACGGCATATATGTCAAATTGCTGAGACTAAATATTCTATTAACTAAGTGGATGATATGCTGGTGTGTGCATAAGAGAATGGGCATTTTGCTAGGGGATGGTGAAATCAGGCATTCGGTGGAAATTTGCATGAGGCAGAGGTGAAGGTCACAGGGCCTTCCAGGCCCAGGCAGATCCAAACAGGATTCACATTGCCTCCTCTGCCCTTTGCTTCAGACACCTGCTGAGACTGTTCTCAGATTCCTTCTGAAGCAGGGGTTAAGAGGGACGGGGAGCACGGCTGTGAAAGAGTATCTGCAGAAGGTGAGTTAGGCAGTCATAGACAGAGATTCCATCCCATATTCTGCACGGGCTATTGAGACGGCACGTGATTTACTTTTCCAACCAAATTTAAAACTAGGAGAGAAACAAGGCTATGATTAGTGAGTTGGGGCCAGTTGGCAGGAAAGCAATATGGTTGCTGCTAGAAAATTGCCATTGCAAAAATACACCTTTTACATTATTTGCGCACAAAGCCTTTAAAATCAGAGCGCTGAAGCTCTCATCCGAAACCGAAAACAGACTGCATAGAACTATGGAGATATTTTCTTTCACTCTCTGCAGGCCAGTGTATCTGCCGCCCTTAAACTACATTGCCTCTCAAGTTGCCATGCTTACACACTTCTAAAATATTGAGATGCTAAATTAAATATTTAACCCTTTGAAATAATGCTCTTCAACTGTGACAAGACACTTTTGCTGCCACACATCTAAACGAGCTCAAGAAATGAAGGGGCATATTATCAAGGGGGGCGATAGGAAATTATTGCCGCTTTAGCGGCCATTTTCAGCCGCTAAGTGGTGATAATTCTATCGCCCTATTAGCAAGCTGTCGCTATCAGCAATTAGCGACAGCTTGTAGGCGATAGCGAGCGGTTTGGGGCCCACTTTGCATGTCAGCATTTATCGCTAATGACATGCAAAGTGGGCGTAGCCAACCTGTTAGCAACTGAAAGCAGTCGCTAACAGCGCTAAGAGCGAATAGCTCCAAAAACTAATGCCTGCTCAGACCAGTTCTTAGCCATTATATCCAATGGGAGGTGGATATTATGGCTAAGACCCTGTTAGCGATAATGCGTGAATATTGCTGTATTCTCAGCTATATTCACAGATTTCGCCGCTATCGCCGGAAATGTAATCGCTTTTTGAGATAAACGTTGCTAATAGCACGTTATCTCAGCGATAAAATCCGGTGATGCGCGGCCATAAAAAAATTGCCGCTAACCCTACTTAGCGATAAATATCGCTATTTGTTGATAATATGCTCCGAAATCTCAAATTCATTGGTTTTAAAAATGCAAACACGGGAGAGCTAAGACCTTAGACCTGAAAATATGCCCCCATACTGTACGCTTTTTAAGTGGTGGTGCAAGGACCAGATGGAAGGAACCGTAGCATCTCGTTTTTGCAAACGACATCCATCTGCATTGGGTCATGACCGAATCGATCTGCTCGGCCCTCACATTTTCGTCTGCATGTTTGTTAAATAAAACATTGCCATTTGGTGTCTAGATTAATGTTTATATGAAAAAGACGGACCGTTGTTTTGTTGTACAAAAATACCATTTTTTTCTCGATCTCGCTTTTCTCTGAGTGAGTGGGAAGCAGATATGTGTGAAAAAAATGAAATGGCTGACCGTGTAGTCTCTGGTCCCCGCTATTCCCCTTAAATGATCATTCTGTTCTCATGACAAGTTGCCTAGGTTTTAATCTTGGACTGAAAATGTTAACCAATCAGAAAAGGCTTATTTTGTCATTGCGTGTATGTCTGTGGAATGCCAAGTGATATTCGAGTGCATGTTTTGGGCTATAAAATGGAGCTCTCCGGGAAAAGGATTTTATTTCTTTTCTCTGCCTGGTCATAAATCATCTGTAGCATTCTGAAGGCTAGCCCAGGGAGCCCTTTTGCTTATTTTACTGTCCAGTATGTCATATTTTTGCCCATCATTTTCCTCGCAGGTATTTTAATCAGGGTGGGAGGTGCCCTGAATAGGAAAAGTGTCGGCGTATTCCTTTTTTTTCAAGAAAATCTATGCTCCTGTTCGTGAAGTGAAACAGATGATTATATCTTCCACTCCCAAAAAATGGCGAGCTCAATATTTCTTTTAAAAATATGCAGATTGCATGGAGACTCTACGAGTGGGACATACCATTGTGTGATGAAGTTTCTTGGGAACAGAATCTGGTGTGAAGGAGCTGACAAAACCGCAGTGAAATTCGGGTATTTCTGTGGGGGGTCAGGTTGAACCTAATGTAGGGTGACCGGATTTTGAGAAGGGAAAACCGGAACAGGCCAGACATAAAAGTAGGACCACATCCTTTAGCCTTACTTTTATATCTGGCCTGTCCTGATTTTGTGTTGCCTTGTAAATGTGTATACACACGCACCCCCCCCCTATGCCACAACCTCTACCATGAAAGCCCCTGCTCTCCATCCCCACCCTATCTCCCAGTCTGCAGCAGCTGACCTGCTGCCTGCCTGAAAGAAACAATTTACTTGAGGAGAGCACACCTTTCAGTTCTTTCAGGATGACATGACCTTTCTCCCCAAAACCGGGACATAAGCTCAAAATTAAGGAAAGCGTCGTGACACCGAAACAGTCCTTGGAAACCCGGGACGTCTGGTCACCCTAACTAATGACCGGTAGTGCAGACGTGACCGACAGAACATACTGAGCAGGAGAGGGGCTCGTGGGTTATATTTAGAGATGTCTCAGAAGCTGCCTGAAACATGGAAAACAGTGTCTATTTCTAGGGGTGTAAATGGCGCTTGTTCCAAAATTACTTGTTCTTTACCAGAAACTTTGCAGTGGTCCTCTTGCTTCTTAGGCAATCATGCGTTGTCTAGCAACCAAGATGTATTTACAGGACAGGTTAAGATATCTTCGCGGCCATGAACCATAGATATAGAAAACGCATTCAGCCTAATAAACATTTGCCCTTGTTAAATCAGTGGTAGATTCTCATTAAACATTCCATTTGTCTTTTAAAGGTGTCACTATTTCAAGTCAGCGTCATCTTAAGGATTTCGGAGGCCCCAGGCAAAACATACTTCAGGGGCCCCTGTTCTGAGCCACTTTGCATTTTTTTTGACAATTTTCTTTTACATCAAACCCCATGATGCCACATAATATTGACTAATATATTAAAGCTGAGATAGAGAAATAGACAGATGGGAGATAGCGAGAAAGCTCACTTTCCCAGTGGCCCCTTGGAAGGTGGGGCCCTGGGCAAATGCTCACTTTGCCTATGCCTTAAAACGTCTCTGCAACAAGTCACACCTTGCATTTGTGAGCTGTAGAGGAAGGAACATTTAATGATGCATGCAAAGGGAATTTATACTGTAAATATAACATAATTTCTCTGTCAATTTCATGAGGTCCACAGGTTTCACTTGAAAAAAGTGTGTTTATGAGGTAAGCGTGGCTGTAGTCGCTGCTGGTCTGTGCAGAACTTGTTTCCAGCATCATTTATACATTAGCATGTGACTGGTGATTGCGAAGGATTCTTATCTCACCTTATCTTATCTTTTCACTCCTAAGAATCCTCGGCCGACTGGATCTTTTTATCTGCTGTAAAGTGTGAAGGGGAGAAAACCAATGCATTCACCATTTACCAGTATAGACCAACCAACTTAGACTCAGAAAAGACCACTGACACCAAATTACAATTTAGGGGTTTTATTACAAAGCCAAAAATAACTGAACATAAAAGCACCTCATGACGAGGTTGAAAAAATACATGGGCACTAATACAAAGTTCATCCTACGCACCAGTCTGATCGGATGTAGCATAAAATGAATAAGCAACTCTAAAAATACTAAAGGGGCAACAACAGCTCAAACGTCCAAATCAGTCCTCATGAGTAGCAATAAAGAAATCGGTTAAATCTGTCCTTACACTATCGCTAAAGTGGCATCCCTACTTAGCATCTCCCAGGAAAGATCGAGGAAAAGGTGGTGGCTCGTGAAGAATTCCTAAGAAGTACACTCCAGTTGCAAGGGTCAGTAGCTGAAGCTAAGTCTTCCTTCTAAGAATCGATCCTTTCTTCTACCCTCCTAACGGCTTTCTGCTCTCCCCCTCCCCGGGGCACTGTCCCTAATACAATCAATCAATCAATCAATCATGGAATTTGTAGAGCGCACAACTTACCCTCGAGGGTCTCAGGGCGCTGGGGATAATAAAAGGGGGTGGTGCCGCTACTGGTCGAACAGCCAGGTCTTGAGTAACCTCCTGAAGGTCAGCAGGTCTTGGGTCTGTCATAGGCTGAGTGGGAGGGTGTTCCAGGTCTTGGCGGCGAGGTGGGAGAAGGATCTGCCGCCGGTGGTTGTTCTTCGGATGCGCGGGATGGTGGCGAGGGAGAGGTCGGCGGAGCGGAGATGGCGGTTAGGGATGTAGAAGAGGAGTCGTCTGTTGAGGTAGGCTGGGCCAGTCTTGTTGAGTGCCTTGTGTGCATGGATGAGGAGCTTGAAGGAGATTCTCCTGTCGATGGGGAGCCAGTGCAGGCTTATCAGGTGGGGGGTGGCGTGGTACGTTGAGGATGAGGCATTCAGAGGCGTTTTGAATGCGTTGCAGTCGTTTGATGAACTCGACCGGGGCTCCAGCGTAGAGGGCGTTTCCATAGTCGAGTCTGCTGCGGACGAGTGCCTGGGTGACTGTTCTTCTTGTATCTGTTGGGATCCACTTGAAGATCCTGCGGAGCATGCGAAGGGTGTTGAAGCAGGAGGAGGAGACGGCGTTGACTTGCTTGGTCATGGAGAGCGTTGAGTCGAGGATGACTCCCAGGTTCCGTGCGTGGCCGGTGGGTGTCGGGGCTGCACCCAGTGCCATTGGCCACCAGGAGATACAAAATGAACACTTAATAGAACACGCCCCTGAAACACCTCCTCTGGCCAGGCACCTCTCGTAGGTAACTTTCCACCAAAACTTGTACTCAGTCAAGCAACCATCACCTTGGGCTCACCAGCTGTGGGGACTCAATGACTACCCTTCTCTACGTCTTCTATTACACCAGAGATAACCATCCTACTCTGCTACCAACTGATTGCACCGGATTCTTATCTCACCTTTTCTTATCTTCTCACTCCTAAGAATCTTCGGCTGATCTTTTTATCTGCTGTAAAGTGTGAAGGGGAGAAAACCAATACATTCACCATCTACCAGTATAGACCAGCCAACTTAGACTCGGAAAAGACCACTGAATTCGAATTACAATTTAGGGGTTTTATTACAAAGCTAAAAATATCTGAACATGCAAGCACCTCATGACGAGGTTGAAAAAATACACGGGCACTAATACAAAGGTCATCCTATGCACCAGTCTGATCCGGTGAAGCATAAAAAGACTAAAAATACTAAACAGGCAACAACTGCTCCAACGTCCAAATCAGTCCTCATGAGTAGCTATAAAGAAATTGGTTAAATCTATCCCTACACTATCACTAAAGTGGCATCCCTACTTATTATCTCCCAGGCAAGATAGAGAAAAAGGTGTCAGCTCATGAAGACTTCCTAAGAAGTACACTCACGTTGCAAGGGTCAGTAGCCGAAGCTGTCTTCCTTCTAAGAATCGATCCCTTCTTCTACCCTCCTAACAGCTTTCTTCTCTCCCCCTCCCAGGGGCACTATCCCTAATACAAAACGAACACTTAATAGAACATGCCCCTGAAACACCTCCTCTGGCCAAGCACTTCTCGTGGGTGACTTTCCACCAAAACTTGTACTCAGTCCAGCAACGGTTGGTACATCTTTGGGTCTCAGGCTTCTTCAGCAAGCTACCAATTATCAGCATTCTTGGACATTATGTTGCAGGTCTCCTCCTTACCTAACTCCTAAAACAAAGAGCATCAGTCTAGCTAACGAGAATGATGTCCTTGCACCTGCAACAGAAGCATGTGAACGTAACAACCTTGCACTCCCATGAATTTTGCTGACTGCCTTTAACTGAGAGCTCTTCCAGGGAAAGAACATTTTGGACTACACAATTCAGCTAACATAAGAAATCACCAATAGGCCTTTCATAACAAAAAGTGAATATTCATTTTAGGCTTTTACACATCAAGAATTACATTCATTAATAAGCGATGCATCTGTAAGCACTATATTTCACTACATTCAATATAATTGTTATCATCCCTACATAAATAGACTTTATAGTGCACGTTTAAATCTAATGCATTACATTTCACATTAACTAATCCATTAGGTATTTGCAATAAGCAGTTACAATTATTTATTTTATTTTATTTATTTATTTATCCATACTAATAATATAAAGAGAGAGCCCAAACCTTTGAGGCGGGTAATCTCAGGAACCACAGCACCAATCACAACACCCAATACAGCGTTGGAAAGGGCAGTTGCAGCAGAAGGACATAGGCTATACAGACGCTCACCATATACATTTAAAAGGTAAAAGAACAGTGCCAGCAAAGTAGTCCCTTGTGGGCGTGTCTGCGTTGTGCTGTGGGCGTGTGCTGGGGGCGTGTGCTGAGGGTGTGACAAACACTGGGGGCGTGTGGTACGTTCCACCCTTCATGCCATGTCTCATTTTGTGTGCTAATACCACCCTGCTCCCTTTAAATACCCATGCACCCCATGATCATAACCCACCCTTACTCCTTAAAATACCCCAACGCCCTTAAACACTAACCCATCTTAACCCTATAAATATACCCTGTACCCCAAAACCCAAACCTATCCCTAAACCCTATAAATACTCCTGTACCTCAAAACCCAAACCTACCCCTGAACCCTAAAAATACCCCTGTACCCCAAAACCCAAACCTAGCCCTGAACCCTAAAAATACCACTGTACCCCAAAACCCAAACCTACCCCCCTGAACCCTAAAATACTCCTGTACCCCAAAACACAAACCTAGCCCTGAACCCTTAAAATACCCCTGTACCCCAAAACCCAAACCTACCCCTGAACCCTAAAAATACCCCTGTGCCCCAAAACCCAAACCTAGCCCTGAACCCTAAAAATACCCCTGTACCCCAAAACCCAAACCTACTCCTGAACCCTAAAATACCTCTGTACCCCAAAACCAAAACCTAGCCCTGAACCCTAAAAATACCCCTGTACCCCAAAACCCAAACTTAGCCCTGAACCCTTAAAATACCCCTGTACCCCAAAACCCAAACCTACCCCATAACCCTAAAAATACCCCTATACCCCAAAACCCAAAACTATATCTGAACCCTTAAAATAGCCCTGTACCCCAAAACCCAAACCTACCCCTGAACCCTAAAAATACCCCTGTACCCCAAAACCCAAACCTAGCCCTGAACCCTAAAAATACCACTGTACCCCAAAACCCAAACCTACCCCTGAACCCTAAAATACCCCTGTACCCCAAAACACAAACCTAGCCCTGAACCCTTAAAATACCCCTGTACCCCAAAACCCAAACCTACCCCTGAACCCTAAAAATACCCCTGTACCCCAAAACCCAAACCTAGCCCTGAACCCTAAAAATACCCCTGTACCCCAAAACCCAAACCTACCCCTGAACCCTAAAATACCTCTGTACCCCAAACCCAAACCTAGCCCTGAACCCTAAAAATACCCCTGTACCCCAAAACCCAAACCTAGCCCTGAACCCTTAAAATACCCCTGTACCCCAAAACCCAAACCTACCCCTGAACCCTAAAAATACCCCTATACCCCAAAACCCAAAACTATATCTGAACCCTTAAAATACCCCTGTACCCCAAAACCCAAACCTAGCCCTGAACCCTAAAAATACCCCTGTACCCCAAAACTCAAACCTAGCCCTGAACCCTTAAAATACCCCTATACCCCAAAACCCAAACCTACCCCTGAACCCTAAAAATACCCCTATACCCCAAAACACAAACCTAGCCCTGAACCCTAAAAATACCCCTGTACCCCAAAACCCATACCTATCCCTAAACCCTAAAACTACCCCTGTACACCATAACCCAAAACTATATCTGAACCCTTAAAACACCCCAAAAAATATACCTCAGTACCCCAAAACATATACCCCTATACCCATACTTACCTTATCCAAACATTAAAAAAACATGCTTTTACCATTCATGCATTTACAACGAATTTCGTTGTAAATGTATGCGTAGTAAAACCATATAAAATGTAATGCCATGCGTTATAATGGCATTGCGGAGTCATGGTACTTTTGTAATGAAAGCATGCGGAGTGATGGTATGCGGAAAGAAAGTTGCGGAATAATCGGTGTTTACCCTCCCCCGGTAAGTACATTGGTGGCACGGCGGCCCACATCTCCAGCAACATACTCATATTTTTTCACCACCCATTTGAAAAATGCACAGGTCTCTCTCATTGATGGCCAGCACCAACATACACTCTTAGACACACCTCCCGCCACAGGTTCTAGAATTGCGAACTTTAGAGCTGGGGAGCTACCTTTGAATCTCGGCATCAGCTCAACATCCTGGCAAATCGCTTTGTCTCCCTGTGCCTACCACAAATGAATGTCTTCTTCTGTAATGTAATTTGTGCTCATGCCATGTTGTCGAGTTTGCGCTATATGATATTGCAAAGAAATATAAAGTAGGGAAACTCGAGTTCACACACTACTGAACGCGCACTCTTAAGTGCATCAGCAGTGCACTGTGAATCGGAGCGTTTCACAGGCCTGTCACAGATAAGAAATGCTATCAAAACGAAATCCTACAAAACAATATACTACTGGCCGGCAGCAATTCATACTCGGACAACGTCGGCACGGGCTGCTATCAACAATTAAATCATAAACCAAGGACTTCTAGAAATTGAAGACTCACTGTATCTATTAAGCGAGAAGTCCTTACAAGATTTCAGCCTGCCGCCAGCGATCCGAACTAACCTAACTGGATACCACAATATCGCTACCGCACACAATATTCCAGAGCTAAATAACTACCTTGCTCAACACTTGCCTAACTTAGTTCCCGATCAACAACTCGCCTACAACACCATAGTTGATAGTGTTGAAAAGAAGCAAGGCAAACTATTATTCATAGACGCCCCCGGTGGCACAAGAAAGACTTACCTAATCAACCTCATACTTGCCAAAGTTCGATCTTCTGGGAATTTGGCTCTAGCTGTTGCTTCATCTGGAATAGCTGCCACTTTGCTAACAGCTGGGAAAACAGCACATTCTACCTTTGAACTGCCTCTAACAGTTTCCCTTGAAAGGGATTCAATATGCTCTATTCGGAAAAATGGACCTTTGGGGACACTGCTTCAAAATGTGTATCTTATCATGTGGGACGAATGTACAATGATACTAAAACCATTGCTGCCTAGCCTTTTTTTACCCGGACAACGTCGGGACGGGCCGCTAGTTAAGTTTATATAGCGCGACAGCTACCCATAAGGGTTTCCCGGTACTGAAAGACAAATACAGCAATATACAGTCCTAGGAGAAATTATTGGACAAAAAGCCAGGTCTTCACAGCTCTACAGAAACGAATGTGACAGTTCTCCATCCGCAGAACCAAGGGAAGTGAATTCCAAAGTTTGGGTCCCAAGGTTGCGAAGGAGCTTCCACCCATTCTCGAGAGTCTGTACTTAGGAATACAAAATAAGTGTTGGGAAGAAGAGCGAAGTGAACGGACAGGAATGTAGGGTGTGACAAGGGACTGAAGACAAGAGGGGGCAACTCCAATCTTGATCTTGTGCATAAAGCACAGTGCCTTGAATTTTACACGGTTGTCAAGACTGAGCCAGTGAAGCTCCCTCAGTAGCTCAGTAATGTGATCCCGTTTTCGACAACCACAGAGAAGCCGAGCAGCAGCATTTTGAACCAATTGGAGACGGTGAATGACTGCCTTGGTAGACCCCAGATAGAGCACGTTGCCGTAGTCCAATCTGGAAGTCACAAAGGCCGTCATCACGGATCTCTGGGTGTTAGAAGGTAATATCCAGAATATTTTTCTCAGCCACCATAAGATGGTAAAACAGGTTTTACTTTTTCATCTAACACAAATTACATTTCTATCAATACACTTACGTATTGCATTATTACTTTCACATTTCTAATGATCAGTCTTTAGTTCAACACAAGAATATATGCAGGTGCGGACTATCCATGATTATAATGTACCCCTACAATTTTCAGAATATCCTGACGCTCTATCAGTTGCCCCCTTTGATGACTAGTGTCATCATCAAATCACAATTCCCCGGAGAAAGAACTGACCTAAACAGAGCTCGTAGCCATTCTTCCCTGTCGTAATTTCTCTAGATACTTGATATTCTGATAGTGACTGTCCTGCAGTCTGGTCATCCTGATCTCTTATTCTCTAAGGGATCTCTCAACTTGGTTTGCCTTGTACCACTGATAAGCCCTAGCAAAACCCCACAAGCAAACCACACAAACCACAGGGATAATGACGGGCTTCAAAATGTATCCAAGGATACCCTTCCCCAAATTTGCAAACCAATTTCCCACTTTTCCAAAACCCTTACCAACCTTTTCCCAAACTCCCTCTTCGGTCAGATCCTAAATCTCATGATAGATCACAGTGATGTTACTTATATATTTCTCCAGATCTTTGTTGTTATCTGGTATATAAGTACAGCACTCTTGAACCTTCATCATTTTACAGACCCCGCCCTCTTTTGCCAATAATACATAAAAGCAAGACGGTTCTGCATCACCATTGTCCTTATCAATAACATCTCTCCCTCAACAAGTATTAACGACTTAGCTGTATTAGTCGACAACTTGTCAACAACTGTCGCCAACTTTCTAATCTTCACATCCTTCAGAATCACTCCCAAACTTTGTATTACTGCTCCAAAGATATCTCCAATCCCTGCTCTTGAACTTGCATCTCTCCTCACTCTAGAATGCTTCTCACTTTCCAACAGTTCCAATTCTTCTGCGTGGTAGATTTTAGTAAAAATAATTCCCAGCTAACACGTACCTTACCAATTCTCAGGCAACCGCACATAAGCATTTGTTCTACACACATAATATACTGGTGGCACCACCTGTACTGAACCTTGCAGAAAGTCCTTTGGGGACGCTTCCATGGTGAAAACATGATCACACATACTCTGTCCTACATAGACCTTATCATAATACGTTTGCACACGTTTCACACACAACTTCCTCTTCTGCACTAAATCCAACGCTATAGGGCCATAGTTTCCCTTTGCTCAATGAGCTCTCTCCTCATATGTAATCTACTGGACTTTCTCCGGTGTGACGTGGTTGTGTTAGCTGTCTATATCTATCTTCTACTTGATCTATAAATTTATTCTCTACACCTGTTAGTGAGCTGGTCAGATTATGTCTATGGGCCTAAGCTGTATCTAACGTTGCAGTTGGTATGAAATACTTCCCAACCCTATACTCTTGTTTATAATATTCATACTTATTCAGATGCTTATAAGCTGGTACCTCTGAAAGCACTGCACCATAATTCAAAAAGAAGTAATCATTGTGGCCTCTCCCATAGAATATACTAAGCAACAAACTACATGAAATTCCATAAGTCAGTGGAAGATGGTGATATTTAATACCCTCATCCACTGAGGCAGGCAACTGCATATACACATAACAATTGTTAGACCTGGCACCATTGGCGTGGGTCTCCCTTCCATTTTTGCTGTTGCCTCATGTGTTTTTGCTGGTGTTAGATGTTTTGGGCACTGTGCCACTGCTGTCCAGTGCAACAATGCAAGTGCTCACTACTGTAAATTGATGTATTGATTAGTGGTTCCATGATTGGAGGTTTGGTTTACTTGTCAGACCCTAGTACAGTGCACTGAGTGTGCCCAGGGCGTGTAATTCCAACTGCTGCTAGTGGGCTTGCAGCACTGGTTGTGCCACCCACTGAAGCGGCCTTGTAAAACGTGTCTAAGGTCTGCCATTGCAGAGCCTGCGTGCAGTCTGGTACTGTCATGCTGACTGGGCAAGGGCACCCACTTGCCAGTCCTTAAACATTCCCTTGACTTCATATTAGTCACCCCTACGGTAGGCCCACGGACAGGGTGCATTGTAAGTATAAGGTAGGACAAGCCCTGATGTGTGTGGCATGTCATAATAGTGAATTACAGCCATTTTCGTTTTTCACTATTGCAAGGCTACCTGTTCTCCATAGGCCAGAATGGGCTGCTAGATTATTACATGTTTGTAATCCTAACAGACTCAGAGAACATGGTAGAAATTCGAGTTTAGTATGCCTGGACTCAGAATAATTAAATACATCTTTTAGTGAAGTTGATTTTATTATTCTGTGTTTGCAAATACCACTTTTAGAAATTAGGTATTTGCTTGCCTAACCATTTAAGCCTGCCTCTGCAAGGTTGTGTATTCCTTTGTCTGGTTGTGTGAGTGACAGGGCTGGGGATTCCAAGAGACAGGCTGGGGCAGCCCGGTGGTGAATAGGGAGATCTGCATCTAGATGGGAGGGAGGAGTTGCACCTGGGACCTGAATAGGGCTGGGCCTTCCCTTTACAATGCTGGCTCCACCCCCTGTGGTGCGTCTGATGTCTCTGCCCTGCACACTGAAAGAAGAGAAGGAAGATTGTCAACAAAGTGCTCCGGGACTGTATTTGCCTTCCACAATGCTGGCTCCACCTCCTGTGGGGCGTCTGATGTGCCTGCCCTGCGCTGTGAAAGGAAAGGAGAAGTCTGGTAAACAGAGTGCTTCAGAACTGGTTTTGACTGGGCACAGGCTCCTCTCCCCTCAAAGAACAAAGGATTTGGGGTCTAAATATTGGGACCCTGATCCCATGAAATTAGAGCACTTCTGGATTTACAAGACAAAACCTCTGCTGCGGAGAGGAACCTGAAGAAACTGAGGAGAGACTATTCCCAAGCTGAAGTGCTGCTTGGGGGATTGGCCTGTAGTGGTTGCCTGACTGCCAAAGAGAGGAGAAAGAACTTTGTGTACTTTACTTTCAACCAGTGCTTTAAATGGGCCGGCACTCACCGGTACTGAGTACCGGCACTTTTGATGGAGCAAGGATTTGCCCGTAAAACGCCTTGCTCGTATGCAAAACCCTTGTCTAAACTGCATAATAATATTAACCTTGTTATTCGTCATTTATAAAGCGTTTTCCCAACACGCGGGTGTCCCCAGGATGCTTGCTTGTTTGTCTTTTCGTACTAAAACGAAGCTTGCACTGAAAATGGCTGCTTTGCCGAAATTCAGTCTGCGCATGCGTCGGTCATACCCATGTGATGTGACGCACTCGCATTCTGGAGGGATTCTGTGCTCATGCGCATTGATGCTAAATATGGCCGCTTGTCTCTCACCACGCTCTCTGCTTGCTGCAGCTGCTTTAGCCTATCTGTCTTTTCGCACTAATCCTTAATGCTATAGTCATTATAAAGTAAGGGTTGGTTAAGTTTTATCTTGGTATACAGTGTGATCATTTTTATGTATGATTTTAATTTGTTTTCGCTTACTTTTCATGTACCGCGTCTTTGTGGGCTGGGGTAATCATGAGCGGAGCCATACTTGAAGCTCTGCTGGGCACCGTCACATGACCGGAGAAAGTTCCAACCGCGCAGAAGCTAAATCTAGCCAGCTGGCTCCTGAAGCACAATGCGCCTGGGAACATCGCTGGGAATACGGAGTCTTACCTTGAAAGAAGCAATACTGTTGCTACCTATTGTGAACTGTCCTGTACTGCTGTATTCTATGCATGGGAACGTGAACCCGGGGGGCGGGTGTGCAAAATTGAATATTAAACATGAGAAAACTGAATTCTAGGAGGTGGTAATGACCGCACCACCTCTCCTGACCAATCACAATGTGGGAAACTGTCACTTGCAACATTAGTGGGTGGTCTAAGGGTCCCCAAAACCGTATAATTGCCCTAGCTTAGCTTAGGAAAATTGTCCGACTTGTCCGAGTAGCAGACCTGTCACTGACCCTACGATCTCAATAGGTGCTCGTTCTGAAAGTGCTGCGGAGCACTTTGTCCATACTTTCCACAATCTCCTAAGGGGTGGAAAATCTTAAGTGCTGGCGAAGCACTTTGCTGGGGAATTCGAAAATCCAATCGGGGTTTCTGGCGGATTACTTGCAGGAGGGGGTAACGCAGGCGTTGCTGTCCGAAGCTGTGGGTGTTGGTCGTACCCTGGGAGGCCCAGTCCTTGACCTGAACCTGAGGGGTATCCTGTCCTTACTGTCCGTGAGCTGTACCTGCTCGCATTTTGGCATTCCCTTTCTGAGGGTCCCTGTCCTCGTCTTCCCAACTGACCCGTGGCCAGGGTTGGTCTTCAATCTGAACTAGGTAAATATAGATTGTGGGTTTACGTCTCTCTCCCTCTCTCTCTCTTTATCTGATCTGGTAAAAGCATTCTTACCTGTGTTATTGCTCTATTGCCATTACAATTATATGTGTCTGAATTTTAGTTGGTTCCTTCTCTTCCCCCCATCCTTTAGAAACTCATTGATTTTATAAAACCATAGCATGTTCCCGTTTTTTCCCCTTTCCTTTAGTGGTTTGCAGTGAACTTAGCAAGAATAGCTTAAATACTTAGGTTAAGTACATGTTCTAGGTTTCATTCCCAATCCTACGTTCTAGTATAAAATTGCAGTGACTAGTTTTTTTTCTAAAACTTCTACCTTTAGTTTCCCATATATCCTAATGGTCTTAATTTTGATACAAAGTTACCTATTGGTGTTGATTTTATTGTTTGATATATTACTCTGTGTATCGCTTATTATCTTGGCATCTTCTTTTTGAATTCTTTATATAAAGTTTCAAACTTCACCAGGTGTCTGTGGTCATTTTACAGGATTGTGGAAAGTATTTTATTGACTATAGCGTGTATTTGATGTTAGACCTGTCTACTATTTTCCCTTATAGCTCCAGGTCCATCGTAAGAATTGTGCCTGTGGTAAGTCAGGTACATGGTAAGCAGAGGTAAATCCAAACTTGATTACTCTTAGCAGCGTGCAGGAGGAGAAATCCTCACCCAGTTCACCCAAACAAATTAGTGTGGTAATAAAAGGTTTTTTTCACGCCAAGGGCCCAGAGCGTGTGAAGGAATTGGTAACTCGGGTGACCTGGGGGAAACTGCGCGCTCTAGCAGTAATTTCTGGCAGCCAGAGGATGGTTTGGACTAGTTAGATTAGGTAGACAGGATAGTCATAAACAAACCTTGAAATAAAACGTGCTGCTGGTTTCTACTGTATTTTTCCAAAAATTATGAAATGTTTTTTTTATATATATAAATGTGCATGATTTTGCATTGCTGCTATAAATATTGCATGTTGAATTAACCCAGAATTGTTTGTAAATGTTCAGTGTAGTCCGAATCCCCGGGGAAGTATTTTAGCTAACGGTGAGTAGAATCCGGTTAGCTGTTGAAGTCACTAAGTTTGAATCATTAGTGCAGGGTTAAAGGAGTAACTGGAAGCACTAATTAGGACCTTTGTTTCTGGAGTGAATGATAGCTACGAGTCCATTATAAAACTTTCATTGCGATATCACCTAGTAAGGGTCGCATACGGAAGGAGTAGTAGGGTCTCCGAGGCTTGTCTGGTAAGTAAAATAGTTCGCTGGTGAAATCCTGGCTCAGTACATATCCCCGACTAAGGTGGATGAGCCAGAAGAATAACGGGTTCTATGTTACTGGTGTGAAAGGACAGGCAACGAAGTCTATCCAGAGTGAATGAAAAGTAGACAGAAGTGGTTTACTAGTAGCGAAAGAAAAGTCTTTTCTCTCTTTAGAACACTCAGACATAGTGGCAAACGTTGTGTGTTATTGACTAAAACTTGCACTCGCACTTTAGAGAGAGTAAAAAGTTTCCGTTACCTTGTGAAGGAGGGAGTCAGCCGGAGAGCTGCTCTGACGTCACTCCGTGCCGCGCTGGTATTGGTCAAAACAGCGGGTGGGTAGCGGAGCTGAATTTGTAAAGGAGGGGTGAGTGCCGAAGCGTGAGACTCTGTCTTGCGAAAAGGCCGCGCACCCATTGGTTAACCGTAGTTGTATTCTCTGACCTGATTGGGTGGTGCGAAATAAAAGTCGCGCTAGCATTGGAAGCACAAAGGTAAACAAAATTAATCCAGCCGAGATAGAAGCGAGTCTGGAGAGTTGTATGTGGTATCCAGATTTCATACCAAATCCAAAATACCTAGGATTTTATAAGGAGCAGACTTTACGAGGTAGACCGCTCATGATGTATGGAATAAAGAGAAAATTGTCATTCTCTGATAAAGTAAAGAATTTTTTCAAAACTGACAAGCCCATTAGAACGAGGGAAGGTGTACTCATTCCCCCACCAAATACCCCTGCCTCTTTCATGTTGTTTGATAAAGGGTATCACACTTGTGTCTGGCTAGAAAATTGGGCAAAGTATACTGTAGATGACGGAGTCCTAGCATTCCCTGTTGAAGGTACATTTAATGGTCGGATCCTGTTTAACTTAAGGACCCGCATGAATGAATTACACCCTAGACCTAGGTTGACCCAGTACGAAGCTTTGGAGGAATGGGAGATAGAGGCTGCAGAGCGAGATAAACCCCGAATGGATAAGGGAGTGAGTAAGTGGTATCCCAGACTTCCGACGCCAACCAAAGAGCAGAAAATGAAACAGTGGAGGCAGTCTATGTTAACTGAAGGGCTGTTCCCCATGATGGGGGTATTAGAAGAGAAGAGAGGAAAGTGTAAAGAAAAGACCCATCACCTAGCACCTATGGGGGACATAGAAGATGAACACCTGGAAGACTTGTTAATGAAGAATCCACCTCCCTATGTAGCAGAATCAGAACCGGTGCATTCTCAAAATCCCTTTACAAGTTACCCCCGAAGTAGGAGGGAAAGTGATACAGACGGGACAGCTACAAGCAGTAAACATAGTGGAAGGGATGAGTTTTGCAGACCTAAGTCCACAGTCCCGAATTATCAGCCATTCGGGGAAAGTCCCCCTCGATTGGTTGCCCCGACTGCCCCGAGTATTTATCCGTCCCTAGTACCTCAGGTATTGCATGGCAATTCTGCTGAAAGGGGGTTGCAGGAAAAAGAGAGAGAAGCCCTGACTAAACAGCGAGAGGAATTAGTCAGAACCATTGCCCAGATGCATCCCCATCCTGATTCCTTGACCATTCCGGTAACTATTGGTCCTGCTATCCCAATGTATAAAAATGACCTGACTAGTCCCCTTCCTCCTGTTATCACCCCAATACTGCCTACTCCTAGCTTCCAGACCCCGAGGAAGGAAGTATTCATAGATGAGGATCAGGAAAGTGAGTGTGAATCTGGAAGTTTGATGGATCTGCCCATAAGGGAGTCAAGGGCCAGTGTAGTAGGGACAAAAAGTCAGCCCAGACAAAAGGAAGTGGTGATTGAAAGTGCAACTGGAATTAGGAACGCCTCTTTAGTTTCCCCTGAAGAATTAGACAGATGGACAAAGGAGATAGAGAAGGAGACCACTCCCCAACCTAGAGCATTGGAAATATATAAATTAAGAATAGAAATAGAAGAAATGATGGCTGGGAACGTGGGAGTTGAGCGCTTGAGCTCGTATAATGAAGAAGAGTTACTATTCATCAGTAAAAATCTTACCCGGAGTGCTAGAGTGCTCCATGAAAAGATAATGGACGCCGCCACAGAAATGGGAGTTGATGTTAGTCGCTCCAAAATTCTTCAGAAACCTTACAGAGTAGACTTCTCAGACAAGGATTTAGAAAGCCTGAATGTGATGGGAAAACAGATCCAAGTAAGAGAATTGTTGAAAATCTTGCAGAAATGGGGCGAAGTGGGGAAATGGAGAACCAGGTGGGCAAAGAAAAAGGAAGGCAGCAGGGCTGGGTCCGTAACTTCAGAATTCGTATTGAAGGAAGTAACCCCAACAGAAAAATTGTGCCCCATGAGAGAGGTCCCGGGAGGGAAATATGTCCATGTCCCTTGGTCCAGACAAGACATTGTGTCATTTACAAACGACTTCCCGAAATTACGTGAGAAACCAGTTGACTGGTACAGACAGGTAGAACGTTTCATAAAAGTTCAGAAATGCCTGCTGAAAGACCTGGATGGGTTTTTCGACATTGTGGTCCCTGTAGATCTGTGGACCGAATGTAAGATAGAAATTGATTGGCCTAATGATGAATATCCCAGAGATGAGAGAACGGGAGCCCCTTCACCGGATGTAATGAGGAAATATGACCAGGTCATCCAGTACCTTAAGAAAAAGGTGCCAGCAAAGGAGACAGATTGGACCCGTATAGATAGAACCACCCAAGAACGTGATGAAACGGTGCATTCATTTTATGAAAGGTTACTGCAGGTATTCAAAACTTACAGTGGTATCGATAATGTAGACATGAAAGACATGACGCATTTCAGTTATAGGTTTGTGCTAGGATTAAGGCCTGAAATCTCACAATGGATTCGAGATAACAAAATCAGTTGGCAGGGAAAACCCATAGATGATGTCCTGAAATATGCTAAATACTGCGAAGATGAAATCGAAAATAAAAAGAAGGCCCTCAAGGAGAAGGTCATGTGGGCACAGGTAAAATTAGCTGAACAGCAAGAAAAACAGTTCAGTAAAATGACTTCTGATAATAATGTTCCGAATACCAATTCTGGGGGGGGAGGAAAGCCCAGACCTAAAATGAGTCGTGAAGAGGCCATGAAAAAGTTTCCGTGCCATGGGTGCGGCCAGATGGGGCATTGGAGAGACGAGTGTCCACACCTACAGGCCGGTAATGCCCCTGTAAATGGTTTAAATCCACAGGTGCCGAAAGAGGGGACAAGAAAAACCCAGCAACAGGTAAAATTACCTCCAGTACCCCGTGCTCCTAGACAGAATTTTAAGAGTCAGGGTCAGCAGAATGAGAGGGCGGAAGTATGGGAGGTTGAGAGTGAAAGAAATGCAGTCATTCCACAGTACTTGCTAAATGATACTTTCCTTTGTGAAGATCAAGATTGACGGGGCCTGAGAGGGGAGGATGAGGAGTGCGTACTTGGCGCCTCCTTACCGGTAGACCAGACTGGACCATACATTGAAGGAAAGGTAGAGGGTAAAGACGTCACCTTTCTGTTGGACACTGGTGCTACCAGATCTACTGTAAGAACAGTGGATGTTCCTAACCTACCCCTCTCGGGAGAAGCAATCCAAGTAGTGGGAGTCTCGAATCAGATAATAAGTACCCCTGTAACTGAACCAATGGAGATTTCTATAGGAAATTTCAAGGAAATGCACCGATTTGTGGTCTGTGATTCCAGTCCTGTAAACCTACTAGGACGTGATTTGTTGTGCAAGATGCGTTGTACCATTTTCTGCACACCAAATGGCGTTGAAATTCAGACCCCCGATGAAGATGGCCTGTACAAACTGATGTTAGTCAGACAGGATGCTGATATCAAGCCTTTGACAATTGAGGATTTACCTGAGGAACTCCAGCTAAGAGTAGTACCAGAAGTGTGGGATTTCACAGGAAAAGACGTAGGCCTGATGGCAAATGTGGACCCAGTGAAAATAGCAATAAAAACAAATGCTGTATACCCCAAAACCAGACAGTACAAAATGAGTGCAGAAGTAAAAGCAGGAGTAGCGACTGAAATTACGAGGCTGCTCGAAGCAGAAATAATAGAAGAAGTGTTGAGCAGCCCCTGTAGTTCACCTATCATTGGGATCAAAAAGCCTAGTGGGAAGTACCGGGTGGTGCAGGATTTGCGCAAGGTAAACCAAATTGTTGTGCCTTGCTGTCCTATTGTACCCAACCCTGCAGTAATACTATACCAGATTCCCTGGAATGCAGAATGGTTCACTGTCATCGATCTGTGCCACGCATTCTTTTCCATCCCATTGCATCCCGAAAGCAAATTCCTTTTCAGTTTTGAATTTGACAGCCATATCTATGTCTGGAATCGTGTCCCCCAGGGGTACACTGAAAGTCCATCGATTTTCAACCAGATACTGAAAAAGTGCCTTGAATCCCTAGTGCTGCCAAGAGAGTCTGTTTTGGTGCAGTACATAGATGACCTGTTAGTGGCATCTAAAACCCAGTCTGACTGTGTCACTGACACAATTGCCTTGCTGAATCACCTAGGAAAAGGAGGACATAAAGTGTCGCCTGACAAATTACAATTCTGTAAAAACTCAGTAAAATATCTGGGGCACCAGATAGAAAAAGGAATCAGGAAGGTCACTACCGAAAGGATCAAAATAATTAAAGCAATGGAACTGCCCACCACCCAGAAAGAGGTGAGAATGTTCTTGGGAGTTGTGGGTTACTGCAGACAATGGATTGTAGGATTTGCAGCTCTAGCCCGACCATTGATAAATATGACAAAGAAAGGAGTGGAAGACCCCGTCCACTGGGACAGTGAAAGCATGAATGCTTGGGTAACTCTGAGAAACTGTCTATGTACCGCACCTGCATTGGGTATGCCTGAGTACACTAAGCCCTTTGAGCTGTTCTGTGACACGAGAGAGAATTGTGCTCTTTCAGTCCTGACCCAGGAGCACGGATTAGTCAGAAGACCGGTAGCCTACTTTTCGGCCACCCTGGATCCAGTGG
Source organism: Lissotriton vulgaris (assembly GCF_964263255.1). Classification (NCBI taxonomy): domain Eukaryota; kingdom Metazoa; phylum Chordata; class Amphibia; order Caudata; family Salamandridae; genus Lissotriton; species Lissotriton vulgaris. The sequence goes on from NC_141689.1 coordinate 1,634,155,447, forward strand.
CTGCTGGACTGCCTGGATGCTTAAAAGCCGTTGCTGCTACTTGCGTCAGTCTGGAACAGAGTGAGAACATTGTCATGGGACATCCCGTCACTGTCTATGTTCCTCATTCTGTTGTCATCCTACTGACTAGAACTAAGACCCAGTACCTCACACCTAGTCGGCTGACTAGGTATGAGAGAATTTTGATTGGTGCTGAAAATGTAACTATTTCTCGGTGCAATGTCCTAAACCCTGCGACACTGTTACCCGTCCCTCTGGATGTGGACCATGATGAGGAAGGGGAACATAATTGCATCGATCTAACTGAATATAGCACAAAACCCCGTCCAGACATCCGTGAAATAGCGCTACTTGACGGGGACAAAACAATGTTCGTGGATGGCTCGTGTTTGAGACATGAGAGTGGAAGTCTAAGTGCTGCCTATGCTGTGGTTACACTGACAGGAACCATCGAGGCATCCTACATGCGCGAGGTGAAATCTGCACAAGTGGCGGAGCTCATCGCGTTAACTCGAGCATGTAAGAGGGGAAAGAACAAAAGAATTACTGTTTACACAGACAGTCAGTACTGTTTCGGGGTTGTTCATGACTTCGGCCAATTGTGGTTACAAAGAGAATTCATGACTTCCTCAGGCACACCTATCCGAAATGGGAAGGTGGTGCATGACTTACTGGAAGCTATCCAATTACCCAAAGAATTGGCTGTGGTCAAGTGTGCGGCTCACAGATCTGGAAATGATGATGTGACTGCCGGTAATAGGTACGCTGACCAAATTGCACAGTTTTGTGCCCGACACCATATGTCCCTACAAATTGCCCTGTGGGATGGAACCAGCTGCCAACTTATGTTGTTTGAGAATGTGTCAACGTGGGACGAATTAAAAGAGTTGCAACAAGCCACAGACAGGCAAGAAAAGGGCAGGTGGGCCGCAAATGGATGCGAGTTGAGAGAAGATGGTGTGGTGGTGAATCCGACTGGGAAGCCTGTGCTGCCTGATAGTTTGATCGACCCCATGGTCAGAATGATACATGAGCCAACACATATGGGAAGAGATGCGATGTGTCGGGTGTTTGAACAGGTGTTCTGTAATTCAAAGTTCAAGAACCAGGCGGAAAGGCTTTGCCAGAGGTGCCTAGTGTGTCAGCAATTCAATGCAGGAAAGAGGACCGTAGTAAAGCAGAGCACTATTGGGAAGGCAGTAGGGCCCTTTGTTAGAATGCAGGCAGGCTTCATAACCATGCCCAGATGCAAAGGATATAGATATGTCTTAGTCATAGTATGTCTATTCTCCAGGTGGGTGGAAGCATATCCAGCTAAGAAAAATGACGCTATCACCACAGCCAAATTATTGCTCAGGGAGTTGATACCTAGGTATGGGATCCCAGAGACGATCGAAACGGACCAAGGTGGGCATTTTGCCAACGATGTCCTAGAGGAACTCTGTAAAGCATTCAAAATGAAGCAAAGATTGCACTGCGCCTACCATCCAGAGGCTTCTGGGGTAGTGGAACAAATAAATGGCACCCTGAAGTCCAGATTGGGAAAAATGTGTGATTCCACAAAGATGAACTGGATAGAGGCTTTACCCCTGGTACTGATGAGTTTGAGAAGTATCCCGAATCGAAAGACTGGCCTAAGTCCCCATGAAGTGTTGATGGGAAGAGTGATGCGCCAGGCATGGGTACCCGGAAACAAACTGCTAAGCATTTCTGATGATATGGTGATAGAATACTGCAAGCAGCTGGGTGACCAAGTGCGTTCTCTCTCTCAGCAGATTGGAGAGACAGAAGACGAGTGGCCAAAGGATCCAGCACACAAACTGCAACCAGGAGACTGGGTGGTGTTAAAGAAACACACCCGGAGCAGTTGTCTGAAGCCAAGGTGGGGAAAGCCACGACAAGTGATCCTCGTCACTACCACTGCTGTGAAGTGTGCTGGTGTACCGAAGTGGATCCACGCCAGCCACACAAAGCGGGTATCTGGAGAAAACGCGACTGGAGCTGAAGGCAGCTCAGCTGAAGAGGCTTCCGAGGAAGAAAGTCCGGAGCTAGCTGACATCGAACTGCCGAGCACAAGTCGAGACGTTGAATGGTATCCCGCCGACGAACCAGTTCATGATCCAATACGAACCAGGAAATATTCCTACTTAGACAGTGAGTGGGATAGTCCAGGTGAGTCAGAAGTAGAAGAAGAAGGTCAGGTCAACGAAAGCCACAACACACCTGATCAGGACATAGGCCAAGTAGGGTCAGATCAAGACCTCGAGACTCCTCCTGAAACTCCGGAGCCGAGAAAGGGACAGTTAGAAGTTAGAGCTGACGTTCATGCAGAAGAAAGCGAAGAGATCGAAGAGCATGAACAGGAACAGATAGAACTAGATCAAAGTGCTCAGACAACGGAAACAACAGTAATCAGAAATCAGAAGAAAGTGCGTTTTGAATCTGAGCAGGGTCAGAATAGGGACCAGGCGGAAGAAATAGACGAAAGACCTGGAACTAGTCAGACAGGCAGGGAAACAGAAGTGCCACAACAAAAAGTGAAAAGAGTGCACGGAGAAGGCGAAGTCTCCTCAACCACTGGGAGGCACGGAGGAAGAAGTGCACCCCGATACGTCAAGAGACTAAGGCTCAGACTAAAGACAGTCGAAGAAAACGATAAAGACCGAAAAAGGGCTCAAAGTGAAAGAAGTGCAGCCCAAGGCAAATCGCTGAGAAAGAGCGACAGAATAAAGAAACAGAACCGACTGTATCGGAGCCCTGAGTGGACGTACTTTGTGTTGGAGGAAATTGACGAGCCACACCACAGTGGCAACAGTGACAACGAGTCCATTGCTGATCGGAGTTCGGACGAAGACCCTCCTTGAGAGAGCCCTGAAGTGAGCCTTTGGGCCAAAGAAACGAAGAGGGGTAGCAAAAGCCACCTGTAAGCTAAATATGTCTGATCCGAATGTCTCTGGGAGATCCCGGTGTGGGTGTCTCAAAACCTGTTGTAAGATATGCTTGTGTAGTGTAGCTATGCTAATAGTAATGTGGATAGGACTAACCGTTTTTCTACCCTTTATGATAAGTAGAGATCCAAACTTGTCCCCTACTGAACCCGAAGCAGTAGATGTAGGGGTTGTACAGACTGCAGAAACACCACGAAGACTAGAAAGACGCGACAAAAGAGTAGGACTGACACACACACGACCTAATTTAGAAGCACCAGATGAGGATGGACTACATTTTCACAAAATGAGAAACAGGACGCATCTAAATGTTTTTGCTAACTTGTTAGTGCATTATGTAGAAGCTATGGAAATAGAGGACTGTTATGTCTGCATGAAGCTACCAACATCAGTGGCTGAAGGCGTGACATACCACCATCTACCTTTGACCTATGGAATCTCCTGTAGTATATTAGCTAGCTTGTTCTATAGAAGCACCTTGCAGTACTATTATTCAAATGATGACGTAGTATTTTCTGAACTTCCTGTTAGAGGACATTTGAACCGTGTACATACTACAAGTGACGTGACCCGCTATATGGGAGAATATTTCCTGACTATAGGTAACATAGACTTAGATCAAGCAAGAGAAGACAATCTGACCTGTTCACTGCAAGAGCAGGAAAAGATGTTTATAAAGATGGCAGACAGAAGGAGAGAAAAGTTTCAGAAGAAGGCAAATGACGAGAAGGATAGAATCCCTAGGTGGGCTGAGCACATGGATAACACCTCAGAAGGCGAAGCCAGTCCTGCCTTGTTGCTGGATTTTGAAAGAAAGGGGAAACTTTGTATCCATAGGGAAAAGACAGAGTACTATAACAATGTATTCATCGGTTCCAGCGAGTGTGAACATAATTATAAGGTAATTGGAGGCTGGGGATTCAAAAATGGGTCAGAACCTGTGTTTCCCGGAATATATTATATATGTGGGAACAAGGCTTATTTCAAATTGCCGGATCACTGGTATGGAAGCTGCTATTTTGGCATTGTTTTCCCGAAAATATACCATGTGAATAATGCAGCTGGAAGCGATGATGAAACTAATGGCTTAGTGCGTAGTAGGCGCGAAAGTGTAGGTGAAATTATAGGTGATATTTTTAGTGCACTGATACCTGGAATGGGGGTAGTTCTGAACACCCATAGAATCTGCAAACTGTCTACAGTAGTGGACCGGTTATCAACGGACACTGCTGCTGGTTTCCTGCTGGTCAATACTGAAATGGTTGCGATCAGATCAATGGTTTTACAAAATCGTCTTGCCCTTGACACCCTATTAGCAAAAGAGGGCGGAGTCTGTAGAATGCTGAAAGCGCAACATTGTTGCACCTACATTCCTGATAAAAGTATCGAATTAAAACAATATGTGAAGAACATAACTAATTTGGAAAGGGAACTCAAACCATTGGAGGTTGACAGTGCCTGGACGAGACTGACTGGAGGTCTCTCCTCTATAGGTAGTTGGTTTACTAACTTAGGTAGGAATATTTTGTGGAAAATACTGATGCCAATAGTTATAATAGGTGTGGTTGTATTGATCATTTTTATCTGCTGCAAATGTCAAAAGTGTAAAAAGAAATATACAGTAAATCCGAGGGGGGTGAAAAGAAATATTGATGATTTAGAATTAGAAGAGTTGAAGAGTGCAATTTACAAAAAGGCGAAAAATGACCACTCTCATAGAGAAGCTGCAAGAAAACTAAACGACAAATTTGTTGAAATTCGGATGAGTGATGTGGATGAATGAGAAAAGTTGGCATCTGTTTCCTTCATGTAGTGATGATAGTAAATATCATCAAAGAGGGGATTGATGGAGCAAGGATTTGCCCGTAAAACGCCTTGCTCGTATGCAAAACCCTTGTCTAAACTGCATAATAATATTAACCTTGTTATTCGTCATTTATAAAGCGTTTTCCCAACACGCGGGTGTCCCCAGGATGCTTGCTTGTTTGTCTTTTCGTACTAAAACGAAGCTTGCACTGAAAATGGCTGCTTTGCCGAAATTCAGTCTGCGCATGCGTCGGTCATACCCATGTGATGTGACGCACTCGCATTCTGGAGGGATTCTGTGCTCATGCGCATTGATGCTAAATATGGCCGCTTGTCTCTCACCACGCTCTCTGCTTGCTGCAGCTGCTTTAGCCTATCTGTCTTTTCGCACTAATCCTTAATGCTATAGTCATTATAAAGTAAGGGTTGGTTAAGTTTTATCTTGGTATACAGTGTGATCATTTTTATGTATGATTTTAATTTGTTTTCGCTTACTTTTCATGTACCGCGTCTTTGTGGGCTGGGGTAATCATGAGCGGAGCCATACTTGAAGCTCTGCTGGGCACCGTCACATGACCGGAGAAAGTTCCAACCGCGCAGAAGCTAAATCTAGCCAGCTGGCTCCTGAAGCACAATGCGCCTGGGAACATCGCTGGGAATACGGAGTCTTACCTTGAAAGAAGCAATACTGTTGCTACCTATTGTGAACTGTCCTGTACTGCTGTATTCTATGCATGGGAACGTGAACCCGGGGGGCGGGTGTGCAAAATTGAATATTAAACATGAGAAAACTGAATTCTAGGAGGTGGTAATGACCGCACCACCTCTCCTGACCAATCACAATGTGGGAAACTGTCACTTGCAACATTAGTGGGTGGTCTAAGGGTCCCCAAAACCGTATAATTGCCCTAGCTTAGCTTAGGAAAATTGTCCGACTTGTCCGAGTAGCAGACCTGTCACTGACCCTACGATCTCAATAGGTGCTCGTTCTGAAAGTGCTGCGGAGCACTTTGTCCATACTTTCCACAATCTCCTAAGGGGTGGAAAATCTTAAGTGCTGGCGAAGCACTTTGCTGGGGAATTCGAAAATCCAATCGGGGTTTCTGGCGGATTACTTGCAGGAGGGGGTAACGCAGGCGTTGCTGTCCGAAGCTGTGGGTGTTGGTCGTACCCTGGGAGGCCCAGTCCTTGACCTGAACCTGAGGGGTATCCTGTCCTTACTGTCCGTGAGCTGTACCTGCTCGCATTTTGGCATTCCCTTTCTGAGGGTCCCTGTCCTCGTCTTCCCAACTGACCCGTGGCCAGGGTTGGTCTTCAATCTGAACTAGGTAAATATAGATTGTGGGTTTACGTCTCTCTCCCTCTCTCTCTCTTTATCTGATCTGGTAAAAGCATTCTTACCTGTGTTATTGCTCTATTGCCATTACAATTATATGTGTCTGAATTTTAGTTGGTTCCTTCTCTTCCCCCCATCCTTTAGAAACTCATTGATTTTATAAAACCATAGCATGTTCCCGTTTTTTCCCCTTTCCTTTAGTGGTTTGCAGTGAACTTAGCAAGAATAGCTTAAATACTTAGGTTAAGTACATGTTCTAGGTTTCATTCCCAATCCTACGTTCTAGTATAAAATTGCAGTGACTAGTTTTTTTTCTAAAACTTCTACCTTTAGTTTCCCATATATCCTAATGGTCTTAATTTTGATACAAAGTTACCTATTGGTGTTGATTTTATTGTTTGATATATTACTCTGTGTATCGCTTATTATCTTGGCATCTTCTTTTTGAATTCTTTATATAAAGTTTCAAACTTCACCAGGTGTCTGTGGTCATTTTACAGGATTGTGGAAAGTATTTTATTGACTATAGCGTGTATTTGATGTTAGACCTGTCTACTATTTTCCCTTATAGCTCCAGGTCCATCGTAAGAATTGTGCCTGTGGTAAGTCAGGTACATGGTAAGCAGAGGTAAATCCAAACTTGATTACTCTTAGCAGCGTGCAGGAGGAGAAATCCTCACCCAGTTCACCCAAACAAATTAGTGTGGTAATAAAAGGTTTTTTTCACGCCAAGGGCCCAGTGCGTGTGAAGGAATTGGTAACTCGGGTGACCTGGGGGAAACTGCGCGCTCTAGCACTTTCAAATTTCCGAGTCATCAGTACCGGCACTTTTTTTTCAGTCAGGGAGAGTACCGGTACCCTGGTTGATGGCATTGGAGGCTAAGGTTTGGTATCACCTCCAATGCGGGACAAATGCCGCTCTGCGTTTGGATCTCAGTAGCACGGAGCGCCTGAAAGAGACTTTTACAGAGACGCTGTTAACATTCAGTAGTGCTCTTTAGAATTCCCCACACTGTAGGGGTTGGGGGGGGGGGGCTTGCTTAACGCCGTGATTAACAGGACGGGGTCAAGGCAGACCCTGCACTGTTGATTAGGTGTTAAACAACCATTATATAGGAAAGTGTTTTAGCGCCCACGCCCCCTCCCCTCTACCCCCTGTTAGGTGTGCGAAATAGCCTGGCCTCGGGCTGCTGGTGAGTAATCCGGTCCATCTTTCCCAAAGCCGGTTTGTTTTTTTCAGCACAGGAGCTGCTTTCCTTTGTGTGGCTGCATTTACATCTCAACAGCGACGGATCCATGAGTGTGAAAGTAGCCGTGCAGGGAACGCTGCAACACTCGAGAAATGAGCTCAGGTGACAACCCGAGATAACATAGAAGGAAGGGGGAGGGAGGATTGTAAAAAAAGTGAGGTGACAGCTTAAGTTAGAATTGCCACCTTTTTCATATAATGCCAGATATTCGTTTAGTTTTGAAATGGGTGCCTAGGAATTGTATTTTAATACACATTCAAAACTGCTGTATTTCTTTAAGGAATTGGTTTAGTTATTGATGAACAACATGCCTGAAATTCAGTTTAAAACGCTCACCCTGCAGAATTTACAGGGCATGGGGAAGCGTGCACACCGTCTCTCTCTCTCTCTCTCTTCCTCTCTCTCTCTCTCTCTCTCTCTCTCTCTCCCTCTCTCTCTCTCTCTCTCTCTTTCTTTCTTTTTTTCTCTCTCTCTCTCTCTCTTTCCTTCTCTCTCTCTCTTTCTTTCTACTTCTCCTTCTCTCTCCTTCTCTCTCCTTCTCTCTCTCTCCTTCTCTCTTTCCTTCTCTCTCTTTCCTTCTCTCTCTCTCTCCTTCTCTCTTTTTTTCTCTCTCTCTCTCTCCTTCTCTCTCTCTCTCCTTCTCTCTCTCTCCTTCTCTCTCTCTCTCTCTCTCGCTTTCCTTCTCTCTCTCTCTTTCTCTCCTCTCTCTCTCCTCCTCTCTCTCTTTCCTTCTCTCTCTCCTTCTCTCTTTCTCTCTCTCTTTTGCTTTCCTTCTCTCTCTCTCTCTTGCTCTCTCCTTCTCCTTCTCTCTCTCTCTCTCTCTCCTGCTCTCTCTCCTGCTCTCTCTCCTTCTCTCTCTCCTTCTCTCTCTCCTCCTCTCTCTCTCTCCTTCTCTCTCTCTCTCCTTCTCTCTCTCTCCTTCTCTCTCTCCTTGGAAATCGTTTTGTACTGCTTTTATTTACTGGAAAAAATATTTACAAAATACAGGCCTCAACATTAAGCGTGCTCTATTAACACAAACAATGAAATACAGGACCACAAATTACAGGCCAGGTGGCAAATTTAAGGTATGGGTACATCATGGAGGGGAGAACAGGAGGCAAGTGGGGGAAAAACAGTGACAAAATGTAAGAGACTTGTGAAGAAAATAAGTGAGAGGTGGCAGTAAGAGGGGCAGATCCAGGGAGAGAAGGTTAGAGGCTGGGTAGAAATGAGAGGTTAATCGTGAAAGGAGAGTAGAACCAGAAGGAGATAGGAAGAGCCTGGCCTTAGGGCAAAGGGCTGAAGCAGTCCTTTAAATGGGCCGCTACTCTTAGGTACTGAGTACTGGCACTTCTTATTTTATCACTGTCAATGCCGACCCTTCGCCATTATGTAGGAGAGTACCAGTACTCATGAAAGGTAAGCTCAGTGGCTGCTAGTGCTTTTAAGCACTAGGATGTCAAAGAAGAAGATGTCTCTGACAGCCAAGGCGCTTCTGTAGTCCTTAGTTCAGCTGCTTTTCTGTACCTCTGCTTATTTCTTTGTGTGTATGCACACTTGAGGATATATAGCATTGTCTCAAACAACAACAAATAACGGTATGACATTAAGAAGTTGCAAATATTACAAAAAAGGACATTTTTAAAATATTATCCTGTTTGCCTTTCACTTTGTGTAATGATTTAAACTGTTGTGTTAACATAAATTCTGTTGTGTTTTGACATGTGCTGCAACCTGTATAGAAGTCAATGTGTATCATCATATCTTGACCCTAGCCACGCCCATAGCCCCGCCCACTTGCCACACCTCTAGGTCATTTAAATGAGTACCTGCACTTATTTTTTCCCATTTAAAGCACTGCTTTCAACTAGTGAAAAGATCTGTAAGGGCTTGGAAGAGAGCTTGCCCCCTGACCGAAGTCGCAGGACCAGAGGGCTTCATCAGCCTTTGTGGATTGCTGCTGGAAACGTTGTTTCAGTGGCTACAGAGGCAGGGAGCTGTGACCGACTCTCACGACCGGCCCGGTGTCCTGTAGGCACCACATCAAGCAACGTCCGCCTCGAACAACGCAAGCTCTGAGCTCACCGACTCCGTCCTGACGCTGTCACCGAGCCATTGCCTGCACCACCACTGGTGGACACCTCGACGTGCAATGCCTTGCTACACTGACTCGTACTGGTCTGACCGACGCGGTCACTGCTGCTGACTTCGAGTCCTCTGAATGCACTGGAGTTGGGCACTGCCTCGCACGCTTTTGCGACGCACCGCCTGACTTGCACCGCTGTTCGGACTGATCGACGCCAGCTCCCGAACTCCGGCTTAGTCGCCGCACCGCAAGCTGCAAGCATCGCATCGAAGCACCGTCTCGCCCTGCAACGCACGCCTTGGATCCACCAGCTCTGTCAACGGGCCGCTGCCTGCACCGCATCGAGGGACAACGCTTCCTGCAACGCTTTCTTTTCTGCACCGTGACGAACACCGGAACCAGCTCGCACATCCGTGCCGGCCGCCTCAAGTAAAAGGTACTGTGACTGAGTCTGTCGACATTTGAGTGGGCCCGTACCGACGTGGTCCGCTGGATTTGTTAGACTCTGTGTTATTTCAACAACGCCATAGCCAGACCGGGCTACCGACTCACATAGAACCTTGATTTAAGCCTTTTAACCAGAACTCTTGAAATCTAATAGTACTGTGGATTCTTTTTGTCGTTTATGGGTCTTGTGGTAACTCCATATAAAATATACTTATTTTTTATATAAAACATTGTGTGGTGTCTATTTTTAGTGTTGTCACTGGGTTACTGTGTGTGGTGACAAATGCTTAACTTACAACGCCTCTGAGATAAAGCCTTGCTGCTCATACCAAGCTACCAAGGGGGTGAGCAGAAGTTATTTTAGAAGTGTAATCCCCTTATCCTGACTAGAGGAGAGGGTCCCTATTTGTCACAAGTACCTACCTGTGCCAACTAGAGACCCCCAATTCTAACAACAATCTTTAACATCCATCGCCTCAACATATTCATATAGCCGCCTGGCATATGCATTAAGCTTAAAATTACCTCTAGACAAATCTACATGCAACCTACGATTATTCTGATCTAGCATAGCCTTTTCAGCTCCTATGATGCCCTCTTTCTTGGTTGAAGTGCTACGTGTAGGTATTCCCTTCACCTCTCCGACTTCTACCTCATGTGGAATAGCAACTGACACTATGATGTAAATGTAAATGTGAATGTATTGCGATTTATATAGCGCACGTATCACCCGAAGGCATCAAGGCGCTTGCCTTGGGAACCCGTCCTGGTATTCCCCAGTGAGATAACCCCAGCAGGGTATCCACAAGGTGAAAGCCAGGCATCCCGTTGCGAGGGGCCGTAGTGGAGATTAAGCAAGCTATTGCCCAGAGTCGCAGAGTGTGAACCCGTGAGTCGAGTAGGCACCGGAACGAGAATTATCGAGTCCGTGGAATTTTTGAGCCCAAGACCCGCCGAGGCGGGGAATTGAACCCTGGTCCAGGACCGATCTCAGCTTCCGGGTCTGCCACCTCTAACCCCTGAGCCACACTTCTCCACTAACTACGACTATTGAAACAATCACTCCTACTATGATTGTACCTATCATACATTTGGGCATACGGTTCAGTTTCCAGCCTCCATTCTCGATGTCAGTTTGGTTTTCAGCAAACGAACATTTAGAGTCTCTTTCTCCACCACAAGTTGCTGTTTAACCAGTTCAAACACCACTCCTGATGTGCTGGAAATCCACTTACAGTATTCTTGTTCCTTATTTACACAGTCCAAAGAAGACTTCCTTAACCCTCTTCCTTCTTCTACGGAAAGTCCCTAAGTTTATTCTTCTTCCACTTGGGCCTAGGCTACCTTCTTTAAGCACCTGTTTACAAAACACAGTTCATTCGCAATCTACAATGAGTTCAGATCCAATTGCAGCTAAAGCACGTTGCAAAATATCAAGACAAACATCTACCATTTCATGAGTTGATGGTCCAAATCCAAACGTTGGGAAAACTAATATGTGCAAGATCAGGAACCGCACCTTGCTCAAGATTGGAGGTTTCGGAACTGTGATCGTCAACATCCCTTCGATTTCAAGTCCTGTAACTAACAGTCCCACATCGACTTTCAGTAGAGGATTCCTGCTGACCACTTTCACGGACCTCGGCCTCCCGGGACTCACTACTCCTGGCATCAGTTACTGTGTTAGTCCACTCCGGGGCAGTGTACCTCTGGCAAGGCACCCTTGTCCTCCTTGATATCTTCAGGCCTTGATTCAGCTCAACCTTGCTCTCTTCTGATTCAAAGACATCAGACATAGAAGCAAGAGCTCTCTCGAGGAGCCCGTCTCAGATTCAGCCTTCTCTGACTCTTGGGCCACGCTTCTTCTGTGCTCCTAGCCCTTCTGCTTTCCTCTCAATCACTCTGCGTGCCAGTTCCTTCTGCTGAGTCTGACTCTAAACCACTCTCAAAGTGATTTTTTTCCTCAGAGTCAATGTCTGGGTTATGGGTAGCGTAACCCTCCTCAGCTTGGTTTGGTGAGCAACCAGCTTCGTCAGCAACCCTCACAGCTTGACTTGTCCCCTCTTGTAGCCCTGCTGCCACAGCTGGATTTTCATTAGTGAGAGGAGCTGTTTCTTCCAAGGGTGCTGAAACTCTGTGGGTGTGAGAAGCGCGTACCCAGTTTGGCAATCTTTCGTACTTCACTGCTGTATTCGTTACCAGTATCACCTGATAAGGGCCTCGCCACGGAGCATCCAGGCAGCTCTTCCTCTCATGCTTGTGGGAAAGCACCCAATCCCCTTGGCACAGGTCGTGGCAAAGATCACTTGAAGCAGGAACAGGGGCAGCCTGCACCTGCTGAGACACAGAACGGACCACATAAGCTAGTCCTTTGCAGTAATCAAGGATTAAGTCATCAGTGATGTTTATCAAAGCTGTGGCTGGTACTACTGGCAACTGCATCGCCCTCCCCATAAATATTTCATGTGGGGAAAGACCAGTTCTTCTATCTGGGACACTGTTAACACTCATCAACAACAAAAGCAATGCATCAAGCCATTTCAGGGATGTAGACGAACACACTTTTGCCATCCGTGCTTTCAAAGTTCCATTAATCTGCTCCACTATCCCAGAGGCCTCTGTTCAATAGCTAAAATGGAGTCTCTGGTCAACATTTAAAGCAGCTCGAAGCAACTTCATGATCTCGCTGTGGAAGTGTGTTGCTCTATCCGACTCAAAAGAGGTTGGAAAACTGAACCTAGGAATCAACTCCCTCAAAAGCAGTTTTGCTACTATGAGGGTGTCACATCTCAATGTTGGGTAAGCTTCCACCCACCATGAAAAAAAAACACCCCCACTAAAATGCACCTCAATCCATTGCATTTGGGCATCTCAATAAAATCTAACTGCATCCTATTGAAAGAGCCCCAGACCTACCAATGTGAATCAACGTTACCGCAGTTTTCTTTCCAGCATTCATCTGTTGACAGGTAACACATTTCTGACACACAGCTTCAGTAACCACACAAAATCGTGGATCGACCACGTTTGTCTGAACACTCGCATCATCGCATCCCTTCCAAGGTGCACAGCACAATGAATCTGCCTTGCCATCGGGCTTAAGAGGTCATCTGGTAACACTGCTCGACCATCACTTGAGACCCAAATGTCAATATCCCCTTTCTCACATCCTGATTTTATCCATACATCTTTTTACTGCTCTGAAACCTCTTCCTGCAGGCACTTGAGTTCATCCCAAGTGTCTGCCATGGCTAACATCATGTTGAGCTGGGTTCTCTCTTGGCTCTCTCCTGTGTATTCTCCAGTAAATATACACCCTTGTTCAGCGCAAAAACGTGCAACGTCATCGGCATACTTATTGCCGAGAGAAACAAAGTTGGTTCCCCTCCCATGGGCTGCACATTTCACTACAGCAATTTCCTTGGGACATTGCAAAGCTTCCAACAATTGTCTCACATATTCTTCATTGCTGTTGGGAGAACCAAATGATGTCATGTAACCCCACTGCGACCATAGCTGTCGGAAATCTTGAACCACACTAAACCAATACTGGCTGTCGGAGTAGACGTTTTTTTGGATCTGATCAGCTGCCAAACAGGCGTGGGTCAAGGCAATGATTTCGGCCACCTGTGCAGAGTATATTCCTTTTAAACAAGCAGCTTCAACCACTCCTGTAATGGTAAACACAGCAAATGCTGCTTTCAACTGGTCAACATTGTCTCTTAAGCATGAACCATCGACTAAGAAAATTTCATCAGGGTCAGTCAGAGGTTCATCAACAATGTCAGGTCTCGGTTTGGTGCAAAGTGCAGTCACATCGAGACAGTCATGGTCCTCACAATCTTCATCATATGCATTTGGTAAAGGCATCAGTGTAGCGGGATTTAAAACTGCAAAAACAACAATTGATGGACAGAATGCAGAACAATGTCATACATTCACCCAAGTACAGAGATCTGGTCCTAAATCCATCGTTTTTTTGCACTCCACACCACCCCAGTTCAGACATGGCCATATGCAAATCAGCCTTGACCCTGTGCCTCATGGGAACAGTCCAGCCCGAACTGCCAAGCCATGTCTTTACTGGACCGGAATCAAGCATCCTAGGACCGGTTTCTGGCTATCAGCCATCTTCAGCCAGGATAGCTTGACTCCAGTGGTGTGGAGAGCATGGGACTCACGTCTGAGCATACCCATCCCACTCGGGGTGACAAATGCAAAAACAACAATTGATAGACAGAATGCAGAACAATGTAATACATTCACCCCAGGACAGAGATCTGGGCCTAAATCCATGTTTTTTTTGCACTCCACACCACCCCAGTTCAGACATGGCCATATGCAAATCAGCCTTGACCCTGTGCCTTATGGAAACAGTCCAGCCCGAACTGCCAAGCCATGTCTTTCCTGGACCAGAATCAAGCATCCTAGGACCAGTATCTGGCTATCAGCCGTCTTTAACCAGGATAGCTTGACTCCAGTGGTGTGGAGAGCATGGGACTCACGTCTGAGCATACCCATCCCATTCGGGGTGACAAATGCAAAAACAACAATTGATGGACAGAATGCAGAACAAGGTCATACATTCACCCCAGTACAGAGATCTTCCAGGGAAGGCATGGCTTGGCAGTTCGGGCTGGACTGTTCCCATGAGGCACAGGGTCAGACCGATTTGCATATGGCCATGTCTGAACCGGGGTGGCAGAGTGGGCTAAAGAACGGTGATGGATTAAACCCAGATCTGTTGACTGGGTGTGAGTGTTTGATTGGTTCAGATGCTCCGTCCATCACCACCCCCTTTTGTAGGGATTTAAAACTGAACACCTTCTCAGAGTCACATTCGCCGCGGCAAGTATGACTTGCTCGTAGCGTGTGAGTCTATTGTTTGTCAGGTGCTGTGTTTAGTCCTCGTCATCAACAGTTCAACAGATTGCGGAACATAAACTCAAAGGGTGACCCGTAACAATGCTTTCATACCTCTCAATGCTGACACCGGTTGCAGCAACGGATTTGAGACATCCGGGCAATGCTGAAACTACTGGATCTAAAGTAGCTGAGAAATAGGTAACTGGTCTACGGACACCTCCATGATTCGGGTCAGAACTGATAATACGCAACCTTCTTGCTCTCAACCGAACAATGAAAAGGACTTATTGTAGTAAGGCATTCCCAGAGCCAGAGCCTGGCACATGCCCTCTCTCAACTCCAAGAACGCCATCAGACAGTCATTGTGCCATGGTACCGGATCACTCACATCTTTGTGCGTCAGCCTTTGCAAAGGCTTCGCCTTCAGGGAGAAATTAGGAATCCATTGGCAGCAGTAGCCAACCATTCCCAAGAACATTCTGACCACCCTCTGTGTGGTAGGCACAGCCATATTCATGATCGCCTCAATTCGATCTGGTGACACCTTTCTCTTGCCTTTCTCAATTCGGTGACCCAAGTACTGAACTCACTCAAACAGTATTGCAACTTGTTTGGGGACACCTTGTGTCCATTCTCTGCCAAATGATTCAGTAAGGCAATCGTGTCAATCCTGCAAGCGTCCTCAGTGCCAGACGCGATCAGGAGATCGTCAATGTATTGTACGAGAACAGAGTTCTGCGGCAACACAAGACTTCAAGATTCTTTTTCAAGATCTGATTAAAGATCAATGGACTCTCTGTATACCCCTGAGGGATACGACACCATGTCAACACATGGTTTTCCAGCCGGAAGGCAAACAAGAATTGGCTTTCCTCATGAAGAGGTATCGAAAAGAATGCTTGACACAGATCAATCACCGTAAACCATTCTGCTTTGCATGGAATCTGAAATAGTATCACTGATGGATTCGGTACCACTGGACAACATGGAACCACAATCGTGTTGACCTTGCACAGGTCTTGCACGATTCTGAATTTCCCGCTTGGCTTCTGTAATCCAGTAATGGGTGAGTTGCATGCACTGTCCATTATCTCCTTTAGGGTTCCCTGCTTGATCATGGAACCGATTACAGGTTTGATCCCTGCGATCGTCTCTGGTGACAGATTATACTGGGGGGTTCCCGGGATCTCAACGTTCTGCTTAATCTAGATCTTAACTGGTTCAACACCCTTGTCAATCCGATCTCTTCCCCCGTAAAATCCCACACATCCAATGAGACAGAGTCTCTTAAGTCAAGTGGAAGCTCCTCCACTGTTAACACAGGGTACATCTGTATACACACATGCTGATTTGCAACCTTAAAGGTGGCATCATCATCGCTGGTCTGTAATTCCACTCACCTAGGGGTGCAATAGATAGTACAATTCAGCTTGCACAAAAGATCTCGTCCTAACAGGCAGTCTGTACTTGCGTTGCACACCACAAACAGGTGTCGATCTCAGAAAGTTCCTATTCTCACAGGAATCGGCTCGGTCAATGGGTTAGTCATTTTCTTATTTGCCACTCCTACAACCTGAATTGATTGTCCCGAGAGGGGTAGATTGGGAACTACTGCAGATGTTACAGTAGAACTGGTAGCAGCTGTATCAACCAAAAAGGTGGTGGGATGACCATCAACATCCGCTTCTACTAATGGTCACCTCTGGTCTACCTCCAATTCTGCTGCAAGAGCGCGTTCTTCCTCCCCCCTCAGGCACCGTCATTTCAATGGGTTCAAGTTGTACTCATCATTCTCAAAAAGGGGCATCTGCTGGTACGTTCTAACTTCCAGCGGAATTCTCGGAGGTTGCAGAACTTGCATTTGTGGGGCCAATGTTCCCCCTTGCATAGACATGGGTCTCGTCCCTGTATTGACGTCCTCAGGTACCTGCACCATCTCTTCCTCTTGTTGCACCCGGTTAGCTGGGTTCAACCTACACTCGCGCTTCCAATGCCCGATTTTGTGACAAAGGTGACATGCAGTAATATTTTTCAGTGTCGCCACATCCATCCTTGTCTAGGGGTCTACAGGTTTTCCTTTCCCGTGACCCTGAGCGTTCTGTATTCCTCCTTGACTGTTTCCCTATCTTCTCCCTAGCGTCCCTCCACTCAGCTGTGTCTGGAGTTCCCTGTCAGCGGTCTGCATTTGGACTAGCATCAGCTAGTCCTTAAGCTTCCTGAGTTTCGAATCCACCTCATCGCTGCAGTACCGGGCATACCGCAGTATTTCGTCCACTGACTTGTTCTGCCAGCAGATCAGGTGCTGCTGAATCATGAAACTAATTTCTGGTCTCAGACCCAAAACAAACTTAGAAACAAACTGTCCCATGTCTTTAGGGTCTAAGGTGTCTAGCCCACTGTACTGCTTAAAGGCTTGTAGAGGCCTCTCGTAGTATTTGTGTAATAATTCCTTCGGTTCCTGAATTGTTGGATCTATCTTAACCCAATCAATATCCTGTGGCGAGATTTTGGATTTCAGCCATGTAATTACCTGTTCAAACTTTTTCATGACAATAGGTGAAGGACCATTTGTAACAGGATCCCTGTCTGGTTCTGAAGTTGGCCAATCAACTGCTACATTACAAGCTGCCCACAAGTCACTTGGTACTACGATGTCAAACAATGTATTCAAGTCAACCCACAATACTTTCGAGATTTTAACAAAACGATCAACTTGCTTGTACCATTTGACAGGTTTCTCCCTCAGCCGAGGAAATTCATTTGTGAATGCTGCCAAATCATCCCAATATCATGGCACATGCACATATCCTCCATTGGATACCTCTCGCAAAGGGTAATTCTCCACTCCTACCATTCCCCCTCCTGGAAGCGGTGTCTCTCCTACGGTCATTTTGGACCATCTTTCTTCCCACTTATCAAGCATGCTTCATGTGCGTATCCCTATAATCAATTCTCGAATATGAGCCTTCAGCCCTATGACCCTTTTCTCTTCCAAATCCTGGTCACTGTACTGCAATCTGTGACTTCCCTGTAGCATCTTTGTTTTGGACAGATCTACCTCGTATCTTTTGCCAAGTCTGTCAGTTTCTCATATGCTGACCTTGCCTTGCGAGTTACATCCTTTGCTTCAAACAGTAACTCGTCTGGTTCATAAAGTTCACACTCTTTCCAAAGGCAGGTT
The DNA here is from genome assembly GCF_964263255.1 of Lissotriton vulgaris. NCBI lineage: Eukaryota > Metazoa > Chordata > Amphibia > Caudata > Salamandridae > Lissotriton > Lissotriton vulgaris. Next base: position 1,634,173,349 of record NC_141689.1, read on the forward strand.
CCGTTTAATTATCTCATCTACCTCAGCCTTCAACCTTACCACGTCCAACATTTTTGCTCTTATAGCAACTTTCTGGGTCCCTCAACTGGATGCGCCACTCGATTCTTCATTCTCACTGCTCTGATCTCCACATCGGTTCCCTTCTGCTATATCCCTAAGGACAGGTCGATTTCCTGCATTTCCGTGATCTCAACCTCCTGTCATCCTGTCATTCTGATTCGTCACTGGCGGTTCCCACATCCTTAAGTTGGATCTTGAATCGGCCAAAGGCCTTGGTCTCGCCATCCTTACATCCACCTGTCCTCTAGAGGAGTCTGCAGTGGCTGGCAATGTCATACTCGATTCTATGGGTCTCGGTATGTGAGCTATCCCACTCACTGTGCCATTTCCTCCAGAACCAGTCCCCTCATCTACTGCTGCTGACCTTGCCAAGCTATTATTTCTTGCTTGATCTGGGTCCTATACTGACACTATGGGGCCAATGGTAGCCGGTACTGTAAGAGAATCTGGTAACCTTGTAACACATGCAACTCCATTAGCTTTGGTACCTAGTGGAGTCTGCATTCCCATCCCTTCTGTTTCTGTTGAGATTCTCCCAACCACTTGCGCACTAGGTTGAGTCTGTGACCCTCCATTTCCTTCTGTTGGTCCTGCCTTTCCCTCTACTGAATCTGGATTGTATGGAGGTGGCCTCTCTGACAACAGTCAGAGAGGCCACCGAGGCAACTGACAATCAGGCTGTCATCGGTGTCACAATCGTCCTACTCACCACACTTCTTTGGGTATCTCCTACTTTCACCATCAACGGAAACAGCCTATCCCCTTCAATCGTTTCCACTCTCCACCTCTTTTCCAATGCATCCCATCGCGCACCTTGAAATGCCTGATCAACTTTTTCACCCTTTCCTGACTTTGATCTCTCTTCCTGCCTGTGCTGCTCCAATCCATGCATGTAACGTTTCAAACTGTGTTGGTCTGAGTAGAGATCGTAATGAAGACATCACTGTTTTCAATTGATACAACACTTCCAACCTGAAAGTACCATAACGCGGAAAAGTCAATTCTCCCTTTCCTTCAGTCATTTTATGCCAATTTTTGAGACAAATTATGGTATGGAATCCCGCATTCGTAGCCATGTAATGGGCTGGGGTGTCCTCGGGTGGAGCTTCTTCTCCTCTTTGAATAACCACCCTTCTATCTCCTCTGCACATATCTCATAAACTTTAAAACATTTCATGACAAAATCAACTTTTATTCCTCAATTGTTTTCGCTCTACTTCCTGGTGACAATCCACCAATATCAGCGCGGCTTCACACCAACCGACCTATTGCAGCGTGGCAGTCTCTGACGTCACTCTTCCTGTGCATGCAGCAGTTCCCCTCCTTTTCAATTTGTCTCTCGCACAATCACGTGACTCTTTCATACAATGAAATACCTGTTTGTCCACAAAACGACCAAACAGTCACTTCTCTGACTGTCTGTCCACCAAACAACCAGACAGTCCCTCACAATTGTCAACCTCAACTCTGGCAATCGTCTGTCCACAAAACAACCGGACAACTACCTCAGACTATCTGCCCACGAACGACTGGACAGTTGTACTTAATCGATAGGATCCAATCACTCAATATTCCACAAACAGTAACCCACGACCTGCGTCGGTTTCTCACACATGCATCGCCCTATCACGGGTGGGTCAGTCAACAACGTCTCATGACTCCAACAATCTCTGGTCAGGCAATTTCAACCCTGGGTGTCTTCTACACCACAATCTCTTATCCTGGGATATAAAAATCAAATCTCATGGACAGAGTTCGGCCCGAAACCACAATCACTTAACTCTCATTCCAACTCCGCAAGACATCACACAACCAAAAACAACACCACAATCTAACGAACACACAACTCCGTTCATACTCACATTCTCCACGAACTGCTGCTTCTGCTGCACCGTCACACTCTGTCGATTTCCTTCCATTGTCCTCCGCTCACGATCTGCCGGACAACCATCACCTTGGGCTCACCAGCTGTGGGGACTCAATGACTACCCTTCTCTACGTCTTCTATTACACCAGAGATAACCATCCTACTCTGCTACCAACTGATTGCACCGGATTCTTATCTCACCTTTTCTTATCTTCTCACTCCTAAGAATCTTCGGCTGATCTTTTTATCTGCTGTAAAGTGTGAAGGGGAGAAAACCAATACATTCACCATCTACCAGTATAGACCAGCCAACTTAGACTCGGAAAAGACCACTGAATTCGAATTACAATTTAGGGGTTTTATTACAAAGCTAAAAATATCTGAACATGCAAGCACCTCATGACGAGGTTGAAAAAATACACGGGCACTAATACAAAGGTCATCCTATGCACCAGTCTGATCCGGTGAAGCATAAAAAGACTAAAAATACTAAACAGGCAACAACTGCTCCAACGTCCAAATCAGTCCTCATGAGTAGCTATAAAGAAATTGGTTAAATCTATCCCTACACTATCACTAAAGTGGCATCCCTACTTATTATCTCCCAGGCAAGATAGAGAAAAAGGTGTCAGCTCATGAAGACTTCCTAAGAAGTACACTCACGTTGCAAGGGTCAGTAGCCGAAGCTGTCTTCCTTCTAAGAATCGATCCCTTCTTCTACCCTCCTAACGGCTTTCTTCTCTCCCCCTCCCAGGGGCACTATCCCTAATACAAAACGAACACTTAATAGAACATGCCCCTGAAACACCTCCTCTGGCCAAGCACTTCTCGTGGGTGACTTTCCACCAAAACTTGTACTCAGTCCAGCAACGGTTGGTACGTCTTTGGGTCTCAGGCTTCTTCAGCAAGCTACCAATTATCAGCATTCTTGGACATTATGTTGCAGGTCTCCTCCTTACCTAACTCCTAAAACAAAGAGCATCAGTCTAGCTAACGAGAACGATGTCCTTGCACCTGCAACAGAAGCATGTGAACATAACAACCTTGCACGCACATGAATTTTGCTGACTGCCTTTAACTGAGAGCTCTTCCAGGGAAAGAACACTTCGGCCTACACAATTCGGCTGACATAAGAAATCCCAAATAGGCCTTTCATAAAAAAGGTGAATATTCATTTTAGGCTTTTACACATCAAGAATTACACACATTAATAAACGATGCATCTGTAAGCACTATATTTCACTACATTTAATATAATTTTAATCATTCCTACATGTGTAGACTTTATGGTGCACATTTAAATCTAATGCGTTACATTACACATGAACTAATCCATTAGGCATTTGCAATAAGTAGTTACATTTAAATGTCGTTTTACTTTTTCAACTAACATGAACTACATTTCTATTGTGACACTTACGCATTGCATTATTACTTTCACATTTCTAATGATCAGTCTTTGGTTCAACACAAGAATATATGGGGGTGTGGACTATCCATGATTAGAATGCACCCCTACAATTTTCAGAATATCATGACGCTCTATCACTGGTGCAACTCAGACCACTGATTTTTCTGGAGACACTGGCCAATGCGTGAATCTACATATTACATGACACACTCATGCCAATAAATGTTGGCAGAGACTCATGTCTGACATGAAGCTGACTTTTCTTCCAGTAAAGGTCTTTTGATTTTGGTAGATACTATACTCATGGATTTCAAGAGTGTATTGGATTTAGGGGAGAGAAAATGTTACTCTACTCTGCTAAACAAAAGCACCATCCATTAAGAGTTTATTTGTTGATTAGTGATAGTCCGAGGAATAGTACAAAGATCTCCTGAAATTCAAGCAAACCATGCCTGACCACTCCCCTTATGTTCATACATACATTGGAAGCTTTTTGTTTATGCCAGGGAAATTAAACATAGACAGGACAATCGTGAAGCAAGATGGATTTGTCACTTGTGAGGTATGGAAATGGGCATGAAAAAGAAAAACACTTGTTCTACTTTCTACTTTTGATTTGAAGTGAATATGCGTAACACAAATAAGATAAAAGCTACTTTGAGACGGATAATTATTTATTACTATTATATTTCCTTTCAAGGGTTTTTTAAAGAAATATGTCTGCAAGTTCCTCAAGAGGTTTTGCTTATACCATGCTTTTAGATAATTGGTGTCATATAAAGTTCATTGTGATGGGAAAGTGATAATATATTCATGATATCTTGATATGTTGGCACTTCGTTATATTTATCCTATTCTGGACAGTTTAACATATGGAGGTGCTTACTAATTCTGTCACATTTGAGACGGCTTTTGAGAGAAAGCCATTCTTTCTGCCCTTTTCACCCCCATATTTTGACTGATAATGGTGGTAACTGACTCTGACTCTGCGTGTACCTTGGACTCTGCTAACCAGGCCCAGGGCCAGTACTCTGATGAAAAAGATGTATGGTAATTAGGTATAATTACAATTGGGAATAACATACCCCTTGTAAGTCCCTAGTATATAATAAGGCAAGGGGGATTCAAACTTCCTAGAAGTCCCTAGCATATAATTGGGCTGGAGTGTTTAGAAGTCTAGTAGGTTTCCTTCACTGGTGTGTGCACTATTGTGTGGCCTGCCGTCATTTTTAAAGGCAGTCCGGGTTTGCAAACTGTCTTTAAAAGTACATTATATACAAATTCAATTTTGGAATTAAAGGTACTTCCAAAGTGGTAGTCTACCTTATCTTTACATATAAGTCATCCCAATGGCTTCCCCTGGTGCTCCAGGGGTGGGGTGCCATGTAACTATAAGCAGGGGCATAATAAAAGATGTTTTATATGCCCTGGTGGGGAAAAACTGCCAATTTCATTCCCCCCCCCCGTTGTAGATTATTAGCTCCATACGCTAACATTGGAAAATGTTATTTAAGTTTAAATATTGCAATGAAGGGGCTCAAAATGTCAATCAGGGGCTTTAAAGATTGACAATGATAAATTCAACAACGTGTCACTGTTGAATTTATCATAAATAGTGATAAAAGAAGTTATAGGACTTTATTTTCTGTGAGCCAAAATCCAGCCTTCTAGCAGCTTTTCCTGATTGGTTAGTCTTAACAGGCTTAGCCAGGCTGATTTGATGAGGCGATAAGTGGCCTGCATAGAGCAGAGGTTATCTGATGAGCAGAGCTCTGCAGCTACAGAAAACAAGCCGGGTCGGGGCTGGGTAAATCAAAATGGGCTTCAAAGAGAGCATGACAGTAAGGAATAGAATTTGCAGGAGGTGGAGGGGGTGTGTCAACGGAAATGCGCCACACTAATAGGCTGGTTTAGCCAGCTCTTACTTCAAAGGAGAGAAAATCTTGCTTTTCAGTGCTTTGTGGGTCAAAAATATTCCACATTTTAGAGGAAGCTGTCTTGGTTTTGGGTGGCACCTAGCACATAATTGGAAAAGGGTATTCCCTGTTTGTTGCTCCAGATAATTGAATAAATCAGTGAGATGTCCCGCCAGCCTTACAAAAGGTTTTGAACTATACAGGATGTAAAATAAAAGTGCACGCATGGAAGTCCTATAATGAGTGGGCGCACAAAGCCAAAGAGGAGCTAATTTTAAACACACAGCCTTTTTTTGTAAATGGCGACTGTACTATACCCCATCCTACCTACGAAGAATGTTCCGCTCTGTTTCAGGTTCGTGCTTTAGGTGTAGTCATCATACAGGGGACTTCCTACATGTTAGTTTCACCTGCCCAGTTCTTATGGAATTTTGGAGACAAATCTTTCAGTGGCTTAGCAGAAAATTGCAGACATCTTTAGTCACAGTCTAGTTGGCAGCCCTTTTTGGTATTAAAACTACACTTAACTTAGCAATTCGCCCACAACAGTTACTATTTATTGCTTCACTGGTGGTCAGATCTTTAATCCTACAAAAATGGAGACTGGTGGAGGCTCCAACCTTTGGCTAATGTTAACATAAGATGAAAGAAGTGGAATCCAAATAAAATCTCTCCTCCCAAAGAGTAGGGGCCATAGTGAAGTTCTGTGAAATTTGGGACTGGGATCAGGGACTACTTCTTTAGGGGATGGAAGCCATGTGCTCTATGTTAGGTTTATGATGTGCACCATACCTAGGAACATGCATAAGTAAAGTGTGACTTTGGGGATGGGTAGTTACAATTTTGATTTTATGTATAATGATGTAATCATTGGGAATAATCATACTGCAATATTTCTTCTGTCTACCTGTGATTATAAATAAAGAAATTACTAATTGAAATGCTTAAATAAAAAAAGAAGAAATACGTGAGAGCTGCATAGCAACTTGGATTTGCTGCCTAAAGCTACAAGAAGAAGGACTGCCCTGCAAGAACCCGGGCTGATCCTCACAGGATTGCTCCCTGAAGGACTGATCCTGTTAAACACTTGGAAATACAGCCTTGGATACTATGCCTTGCTTCAAAAAGGATTAGGGAGTGGACTCCCTAAAAGCAACAGGTGAACAGATCCTCCCTGTACCTTCTTCCTCAAGATGTCCCCAGCTTTTAAGGATTTGGCCAGGTGCACTGTGGGAACTATAGTCCAAATTTCCAAGGACCACTCAAAGCTTCTAGATCCTTGTATTTGTGTTTTAGACACTTTGTACCCTCAAGATGAACTTAAGAAAGAAGTTAGAGAAGTTTGGAATATCTTTTGGAAAAAATTCCATAAGTGAGCCGACCTGACGTCAAGAGTCAAGCTTACTACCTTCATCCGTGACGAGCCAGGATTTCAGGTTCCCCCTGAACCAAGCCGGCAAACCCGCTGCGAATCAGATCTTACAAAATGTCTTGCTCTCCATCGAGAGAAAATTTCCCATAAAAGTTTCTAATTGTAAAGGTAAAATTTTGACCGGGCCTCCTGCTTAGTGTATCCAAGCAAGCCTCCATCGCAGTTGGTCTCAAACTTTGACTTTGTCCTGGGCAAGCACGACCAGATGTTCCAAGTTGATGCTATCTGGTTTTTAAATACTATAAAGTGTTTAATCTTCAAAAAGTAATATCTCCGGTTCTTCACATACCTGTCTCCTGAGTTAAGCCTTCCTGCACTGCAGTCAGCTACCAAGAGTTGAGCAAGGGACTAATGTATTGAGGCCTCGTCTGGACCTTCTATTGTATGGGTGGCATTATTGCTACTAGTAGATGCACACTTAGCACTACCAATAACCCATCCTCCAGCATTTTGGTGTTCAGCTGTGTAGATACTTCTGTTTGAATTGCACCATACAGTAAAGTAAGTTAATGTCTTTAAAAATCTGCTAAATTGACTTAGAACAAAACTGTTGATTTTTGCCTTTTTGAAATTTGGACTAATGCCGAATTTTTATCTATCTTTTAGATTTTTCTAAATTTCCTCTATTGCTGATTTGTGAAGTATGTGGGACTCAAAACTAGGAATACCGCTTAGCTGGATCTGGCTAAACTGAACAAGCTCATAGTGGCTGAGTTTAGGGTTCAGTGCAGGTCCAAGGGGCTACCTAATAGCAACAAGATCAGGAAGGTAGAGTTGATTAGGTCCCTCGAGGCACAGACCACTTAAGAAGCGGAAGGGGAGGGTCACCACTCTAACCACCTAAAGGAGTTGGATGATGATAACCTTCTCATTTCTTCTAGCACTAGGTTCATACTTCCAGCTAATAGGGGGAGGACAGAGTCTGCTGCACAGGGCCTACAAATGTCCATTAGAGACAGGGAACCTGAAGCTCAGTTAGCTTCGATAGCTTTGGAAAAGAGGAAGTTGGCCTTGGAGGAGAAGAAGTTGGAGGAGCCGAAAGCAAAAAGAAATGGTGGTAGCGACAACGAAGAAGATGCTGAGATGCCCAGGGGTGGTGGGATTAATCCCCTTTTTCCCATGTGAATAGTTCCCATGTACACCGAGGGAGATGATATTGACAAATGGCTGACTGCATTTGAAAGGGCCCCTGAGATGAGAGTGGTCCACTGTAAGTATTGAGGTTCACTCCTGTGGGAACTGATCTCAGTAGTTGGGAGGGATAGGATCCAGACCCTACAGGGGGATGAAGCAAAATTTTACTCCCACATGATGCAATGTTTAGAAATTTGGTCTGAACCCAGAGCAGTACAGGGTGAAGCTCAGGGACACCTGCAAAGTTAACACAGCGTCCTGGGTGGACTTTGTGGACATCTCAGTTAAAGTACTAAAGGGCTAGATTAGTGCTAAGTGAGCTGTTATAAGGGGCTGTACAATTTATTTTTGAAAGAGCACATCCTGACTCATTGTGGACGAGAGAATTTACACCACTTGTGGGCAATCCCAGGGGATTGCCCCGGCATGGGTGTGAAAATGGAGATTGTCCCAGAGATGGGGAAAGGGTTGACAGAGGCAACTTTAATGTCCTTGGGTGGGGTAGAAATTGCAACACTGCCCGTCTTGCCTCCCAGCATTTTGTAATTATGTTTAAATTGATGTTTTGGGGGTCCGTAAATGGCACGAAGGGGAATTATTGGTGTAAAGATTGATTCTGGGTTTACATATGTCTAGAGGGGCGCACACTGTTCAGAAGACAGACTGTGTATATATTTCTTTAAGGTTCATGGTTTGAACCAATGTGGAGTCACGTGGGCGTGACTCCACACTCCAGATACATCTCACATTCACGTCCACCACGCATGAGTCATCCATAGCTTTCCTAGATCTTAACATCAATAAAGAGAATGGGACGCTCTACACCTCCCTTCACAGAAAAATCACAGAAAGAAACACACTACTTTCATACCGTAGTCACCATCCACGGGCTCTGAGGGATGGCTTGCCATTTGGGCAGTTTCTCAGAATCCGCAGCAACTGCACGAACAAAGCTGACTACATGAGAGAAGCGGAGATACTCAGAGTCAAACTAGTCACCAGAGGGTACCCGAACAGACTAGTAAAAAGATCACTCAAAAGAGCCTGGCATTGCCCTAGGGATGAACTCCTCAAGACCAAGGAGAAATCAGGCATTAACAAAATAGTATGTGTCATCACCTTTGGCACTCACACGAACCAAGTACGTAGCCTCATTACGAAGAACTGGAGCATCATGAAGAGTATAGACCCCAACCTTGAACCACCACTTTTTTGCGTATAAAAGAGGAAAAAACATCAAGGACATCTTGTAAGATCAGCCACTGACAAAAAAGTGAACATACCCAATACTCTTACTAATGCATGGGGTCTACCCAGAATCAAAGGACACCATAAATGTGGCAACTGTGTGTCCTGCGATTTCAAATTCAATACCACTACCTTTGAACACGGTAACATAAAATACACCTTAGATGGCATTTCTAACTGCAACACACATAATGTGGTATATTGCATCTGGTGTCCGTGCAACCTTCCATACATAGGCCAAACACAACAACCAGTCAAAGCAAGGATCAGCCAACATCGAAGCCGCATTCGTAAGCCGGTCCCCAATGCCCCCCTGGTGTCCCATTACAATGACAAAAACCACAACGCGGACGAACTAAAATGGCAAGTGATAGACATAGCGACGCTACCCCAAAGGGGAGGTGACTTAACCAACATACTACAGTGCATTGGATGCAGATGGATAGACAGAGTTAACTCGATTGAGGAGGGCCTAAATTCAGTAGAGGAATGGAGAGGCTATGTCACGACACTGCACTGATAACTGGCTTCAAAACCTTGGCACTTCTTATTTTATCACTGTCAATGCCGACCCTTCGCCATTATGTAGGAGAGTACCAGTACTCATGAAAGGTAAGCTCAGTGGCTGCTAGTGCTTTTAAGCACTAGGATGTCAAAGAAGAAGATGTCTCTGACAGCCAAGGCGCTTCTGTAGTCCTTAGTTCAGCTGCTTTTCTGTACCTCTGCTTATTTCTTTGTGTGTATGCACACTTGAGGATATATAGCATTGTCTCAAACAACAACAAATAACGGTATGACATTAAGAAGTTGCAAATATTACAAAACAAGGACATTTTAAAAATATTATCCTGTTTGCCTTTCACTTTGTGTAATGATTTAAACTGTTGTGTTAACATAAATTCTGTTGTGTTTTGACATGTGCTGCAACCTGTATAGAAGTCAATGTGTATCATCATATCTTGACCCTAGCCACGCCCATAGCCCCGCCCACTTGCCACACCTCTAGGTCATTTAAATGAGTACCTGCACTTATTTTTTCCCATTTAAAGCACTGCTTTCAACTAGTGAAAAGATCTGTAAGGGCTTGGAAGAGAGCTTGCCCCCTGACCGAAGTCGCAGGACCAGAGGGCTTCATCAGCCTTTGTGGATTGCTGCTGGAAACGTTGTTTCAGTGGCTACAGAGGCAGGGAGCTGTGACCGACTCTCACGACCGGCCCGGTGTCCTGTAGGCACCACATCAAGCAACGTCCGCCTCGAACAACGCAAGCTCTGAGCTCACCGACTCCGTCCTGACGCTGTCACCGAGCCATTGCCTGCACCACCACTGGTGGACACCTCGACGTGCAATGCCTTGCTACACTGACTCGTACTGGTCTGACCGACGCGTTCACTGCTGCTGACTTCGAGTCCTCTGAATGCACTGGAGTTGGGCACTGCCTCGCACGCTTTTGCGACGCACCGCCTGACTTGCACCGCTGTTCGGACTGATCGACGCCAGCTCCCGAACTCTGGCTTAGTCGCCGCACCGCAAGCTGCAAGCATCGCATCGAAGCACCGTCTCGCCCTGCAACGCAGGCCTTGGATCCACCAGCTCTGTCAACGGGCCGCTGCCTGCACCGCATCGAGGGACAACGCTTCCTGCAACGCTTTCTTTTCTGCACCGTGACGAACACCGGAACCAGCTCGCACATCCGTGCCGGCCGCCTCAAGTAAAAGGTACTGTGACTGAGTCTGTCGACATTTGAGTGGGCCCGTACCGACGTGGTCCGCTGGATTTGTTAGACTCTGTGTTATTTCAACAACGCCATAGCCAGACCGGGCTACCGACTCACATAGAACCTTGATTTAAGCCTTTTAACCAGAACTCTTGAAATCTAATAGTACTGTGGATTCTTTTTGTCGTTTATGGGTCTTGTGGTAACTCCATATAAAATATACTTATTTTTTATATAAAACATTGTGTGGTGTCTATTTTTAGTGTTGTCACTGGGTTACTGTGTGTGGTGACAAATGCTTAACTTACAACGCCTCTGAGATAAAGCCTTGCTGCTCATACCAAGCTACCAAGGGGGTGAGCAGAAGTTATTTTAGAAGTGTAATCCCCTTATCCTGACTAGAGGAGAGGGTCCCTATTTGTCACAAGTACCTACCTGTGCCAACTAGAGACCCCCAATTCTAACAACAATCTTTAACATCCATCGCCTCAACATATTCATATAGCCGCCTGGCATATGCATTAAGCTTAAAATTACCTCTAGACAAATCTACATGCAACCTACGATTATTCTGATCTAGCATAGCCTTTTCAGCTCCTATGATGCCCTCTTTCTTGGTTGAAGTGCTACGTGTAGGTATTCCCTTCACCTCTCCGACTTCTACCTCATGTGGAATAGCAACTGACACTATGATGTAGATGTAAATGTGAATGTATTGCGATTTATATAGCGCACGTATCACCCGAAGGCATCAAGGCGCTTGCCTTGGGAACCCGTCCTGGTATTCCCCAGTGAGATAACCCCAGCAGGGTATCCACAAGGTGAAAGCCAGGCATCCCGTTGCGAGGGGCCGTAGTGGAGATTAAGCAAGCTATTGCCCAGAGTCGCAGAGTGTGAACCCGTGAGTCGAGTAGGCACCGGAACGAGAATTATCGAGTCCGTGGAATTTTTGAGCCCAAGACCCGCCGAGGCGGGGAATTGAACCCTGGTCCAGGACCGATCTCAGCTTCCGGGTCTGCCACCTCTAACCCCTGAGCCACACTTCTCCACTAACTACGACTATTGAAACAATCACTCCTACTATGATTGTACCTATCATACATTTGGGCATACGGTTCAGTTTCCAGCCTCCATTCTCGATGTCAGTTTGGTTTTCAGCAAACGAACATTTAGAGTCTCTTTCTCCACCACAAGTTGCTGTTTAACCAGTTCAAACACCACTCCTGATGTGCTGGAAATCCACTTACAGTATTCTTGTTCCTTATTTACACAGTCCAAAGAAGACTTCCTTAACCCTCTTCCTTCTTCTACGGAAAGTCCCTAAGTTTATTCTTCTTCCACTTGGGCCTAGGCTACCTTCTTTAAGCACCTGTTTACAAAACACAGTTCATTCGCAATCTACAATGAGTTCAGATCCAATTGCAGCTAAAGCACGTTGCAAAATATCAAGACAAACATCTACCATTTCATGAGTTGATGGTCCAAATCCAAACGTTGGGAAAACTAATATGTGCAAGATCAGGAACCGCACCTTGCTCAAGATTGGAGGTTTCGGAACTGTGATCGTCAACATCCCTTCGATTTCAAGTCCTGTAACTAACAGTCCCACATCGACTTTCAGTAGAGGATTCCTGCTGACCACTTTCACGGACCTCGGCCTCCCGGGACTCACTACTCCTGGCATCAGTTACTGTGTTAGTCCACTCCGGGGCAGTGTACCTCTGGCAAGGCACCCTTGTCCTCCTTGATATCTTCAGGCCTTGATTCAGCTCAACCTTGCTCTCTTCTGATTCAAAGACATCAGACATAGAAGCAAGAGCTCTCTCGAGGAGCCCGTCTCAGATTCAGCCTTCTCTGACTCTTGGGCCACGCTTCTTCTGTGCTCCTAGCCCTTCTGCTTTCCTCTCAATCACTCTGCGTGCCAGTTCCTTCTGCTGAGTCTGACTCTAAACCACTCTCAAAGTGATTTTTTTCCTCAGAGTCAATGTCTGGGTTATGGGTAGCGTAACCCTCCTCAGCTTGGTTTGGTGAGCAACCAGCTTCGTCAGCAACCCTCACAGCTTGACTTGTCCCCTCTTGTAGCCCTGCTGCCACAGCTGGATTTTCATTAGTGAGAGGAGCTGTTTCTTCCAAGGGTGCTGAAACTCTGTGGGTGTGAGAAGCGCGTACCCAGTTTGGCAATCTTTCGTACTTCACTGCTGTATTCGTTACCAGTATCACCTGATAAGGGCCTCGCCACGGAGCATCCAGGCAGCTCTTCCTCACATGCTTGTGGGAAAGCACCCAATCCCCTTGGCACAGGTCGTGGCAAAGATCACTTGAAGCAGGAACAGGGGCAGCCTGCACCTGCTGAGACACAGAACGGACCACATAAGCTAGTCCTTTGCAGTAATCAAGGATTAAGTCATCAGTGATGTTTATCAAAGCTGTGGCTGGTACTACTGGCAACTGCATCGCCCTCCCCATAAATATTTCATGTGGGGAAAGACCAGTTCTTCTATCTGGGACACTGTTAACACTCATCAACAACAAAAGCAATGCATCAGGCCATTTCAGGGATGTAGACGAACAAACTTTTGCCATCCGTGCTTTCAAAGTTCCATTAATCTGCTCCACTATCCCAGAGGCCTCTGTTCAATAGCTAAAATGGAGTCTCTGGTCAACATTTAAAGCAGCTCGAAGCAACTTCATGATCTCGCTGTGGAAGTGTGTTGCTCTATCCGACTCAAAAGAGGTTGGAAAACTGAACCTAGGAATCAACTCCCTCAAAAGCAGTTTTGCTACTATGAGGGTGTCACATCTCAATGTTGGGTAAGCTTCCACCCACCATGAAAAAAAAAACACCCCCACTAAAATGCACCTCAATCCATTGCATTTGGGCATCTCAATAAAATCTAACTGCATCCTATTGAAAGAGCCCCAGACCTACCAATGTGAATCAACGTTACCGCAGTTTTCTTTCCAGCATTCATCTGTTGACAGGTAACACATTTCTGACACACAGCTTCAGTAACCACACAAAATCGTGGATCGACCACGTTTGTCTGAACACTCGCATCATCGCATCCCTTCCAAGGTGCACAGCACAATGAATCTGCCTTGCCATCGGGCTTAAGAGGTCATCTGGTAACACTGCTCGACCATCACTTGAGACCCAAATGTCAATATCCCCTTTCTCACATCCTGATTTTATCCATACATCTTTTTACTGCTCTGAAACCTCTTCCTGCAGGCACTTGAGTTCATCCCAAGTGTCTGCCATGGCTAACATCATGTTGAGCTGGGTTCTCTCTTGGCTCTCTCCTGTGTATTCTCCAGTAAATATACACCCTTGTTCAGCGCAAAAACGTGCAACGTCATCGGCATACTTATTGCCGAGAGAAACAAAGTTGGTTCCCCTCCCATGGGCTGCACATTTCACTACAGCAATTTCCTTGGGACATTGCAAAGCTTCCAACAATTGTCTCACATATTCTTCATTTCTGTTGGGAGAACCAAATGATGGCATGTAACCCCACTGCGACCATAGCTGTCGGAAATCTTGAACCACACTAAACCAATACTGGCTGTCGGAGTAGACGTTTTTTTGGATCTGATCAGCTGCCAAACAGGCGTGGGTCAAGGCAATGATTTCGGCCACCTGTGCAGAGTATATTCCTTTTAAACAAGCAGCTTCAACCACTCCTGTAATGGTAAACACAGCAAATGCTGCTTTCAACTGGCCAACATTGTCTCTTAAGCATGAACCATCGACTAAGAAAATTTCATCAGGGTCAGTCAGAGGTTCATCAACAATGTCAGGTCTCGGTTTGGTGCAAAGTGCAGTCACATCGAGACAGTCATGGTCCTCACAATCTTCATCATATGCATTTGGTAAAGGCATCAGTGTAGCGGGATTTAAAACTGCAAAAACAACAATTGATGGACAGAATGCAGAACAATGTCATACATTCACCCAAGTACAGAGATCTGGTCCTAAATCCATCGTTTTTTTGCACTCCACACCACCCCAGTTCAGACATGGCCATATGCAAATCAGCCTTGACCCTGTGCCTCATGGGAACAGTCCAGCCCGAACTGCCAAGCCATGTCTTTACTGGACCGGAATCAAGCATCCTAGGACCGGTTTCTGGCTATCAGCCATCTTCAGCCAGGATAGCTTGACTCCAGTGGTGTGGAGAGCATGGGACTCACGTCTGAGCATACCCATCCCACTCGGGGTGACAAATGCAAAAACAACAATTGATAGACAGAATGCAGAACAATGTAATACATTCACCCCAGGACAGAGATCTGGGCCTAAATCCATGTTTTTTTTGCACTCCACACCACCCCAGTTCAGACATGGCCATATGCAAATCAGCCTTGACCCTGTGCCTTATGGAAACAGTCCAGCCCGAACTGCCAAGCCATGTCTTTCCTGGACCAGAATCAAGCATCCTAGGACCAGTATCTGGCTATCAGCCGTCTTTAACCAGGATAGCTTGACTCCAGTGGTGTGGAGAGCATGGGACTCACGTCTGAGCATACCCATCCCATTCGGGGTGACAAATGCAAAAACAACAATTGATGGACAGAATGCAGAACAAGGTCATACATTCACCCCAGTACAGAGATCTTCCAGGGAAGGCATGGCTTGGCAGTTCGGGCTGGACTGTTCCCATGAGGCACAGGGTCAGACCGATTTGCATATGGCCATGTCTGAACCGGGGTGGCAGAGTGGGCTAAAGAACGGTGATGGATTAAACCCAGATCTGTTGACTGGGTGTGAGTGTTTGATTGGTTCAGATGCTCCGTCCATCACCACCCCCTTTTGTAGGGATTTAAAACTGAACACCTTCTCAGAGTCACATTCGCCGCGGCAAGTATGACTTGCTCGTAGCGTGTGAGTCTATTGTTTGTCAGGTGCTGTGTTTAGTCCTCGTCATCAACAGTTCAACAGATTGCGGAACATAAACTCAAAGGGTGACCCGTAACAATGCTTTCATACCTCTCAATGCTGACACCGGTTGCAGCAACGGATTTGAGACATCCGGGCAATGCTGAAACTACTGGATCTAAAGTAGCTGAGAAATAGGTAACTGGTCTACGGACACCTCCATGATTCGGGTCAGAACTGATAATACGCAACCTTCTTGCTCTCAACCGAACAATGAAAAGGACTTATTGTAGTAAGGCATTCCCAGAGCCAGAGCCTGGCACATGCCCTCTCTCAACTCCAAGAACGCCATCAGACAGTCATTGTGCCATGGTACCGGATCACTCACATCTTTGTACGTCAGCCTTTGCAAAGGCTTCGCCTTCAGGGAGAAATTAGGAATCCATTGGCAGCAGTAGCCAACCATTCCCAAGAACATTCTGACCACCCTCTGTGTGGTAGGCACAGCCATATTCATGATCGCCTCAATTCGATCTGGTGACACCTTTCTCTTGCCTTTCTCAATTCGGTGACCCAAGTACTGAACTCACTCAAACAGTATTGCAACTTGTTTGGGGACACCTTGTGTCCATTCTCTGCCAAATGATTCAGTAAGGCAATCGTGTCAATCCTGCAAGCGTCCTCAGTGCCAGACGCGATCAGGAGATCGTCAATGTATTGTACGAGAACAGAGTTCTGCGGCAACACAAGACTTCAAGATTCTTTTTCAAGATCTGATTAAAGATCAATGGACTCTCTGTATACCCCTGAGGGATACGACACCATGTCAACACATGGTTTTCCAGCCGGAAGGCAAACAAGAATTGGCTTTCCTCATGAAGAGGTATCGAAAAGAATGCTTGACACAGATCAATCACCATAAACCATTCTGCTTTGCATGGAATCTGAAATAGTATCACTGATGGATTCGGTACCACTGGACAACATGGAACCACAATCGTGTTGACCTTGCACAGGTCTTGCACGATTCTGAATTTCCCGCTTGGCTTCTGTAATCCAGTAATGGGTGAGTTGCATGCACTGTCCATTATCTCCTTTAGGGTTCCCTGCTTGATCATGGAACCGATTACAGGTTTGATCCCTGCGATCGTCTCTGGTGACAGATTATACTGGGGGGTTCCCGGGATCTCAACGTTCTGCTTAATCTAGATCTTAACTGGTTCAACACCCTTGATCAATCCGATCTCTTCCCCCGTAAAATCCCACACATCCAATGAGACAGAGTCTCTTAAGTCAAGTGGAAGCTCCTCCACTGTTAACACAGGGTACATCTGTATACACACATGCTGATTTGCAACCTTAAAGGTGGCATCATCATCGCTGGTCTGTAATTCCACTCACCTAGGGGTGCAATAGATAGTACAATTCAGCTTGCACAAAAGATCTCGTCCTAACAGGCAGTCTGTACTTGCGTCGCACACCACAAACAGGTGTCGATCTCAGAAAGTTCCTATTCTCACAGGAATCGGCTCGGTCAATGGGTTAGTCATTTTCTTATTTGCCACTCCTACAACCTGAATTGATTGTCCCGAGAGGGGTAGATTGGGAACTACTGCAGATGTTACAGTAGAACTGGTAGCAGCTGTATCAACCACAAAGGTGGTGGGATGACCATCAACATCCGCTTCTACTAACGGTCACCTCTGGTCTACCTCCAATTCTGCTGCAAGAGCGCGGTCTTCCTCCCCCCTCAGGCACCGTCATTTCAATGGTTTCAAGTTGTACTCATCATTCTCAAAAAGGGGCATCTGCTGGTACGTTCTAACTTCCAGCGGAATTCTCGGAGGTTGCAGAACTTGCATTTGTGGGGCCAATGTTCCCCCTTGCATAGACATGGGTCTCGTCCCTGTATTGACGTCCTCAGGTACCTGCACCATCTCTTCCTCTTGTTGCACCCGGTTAGCTGGGTTCAACCTACACTCGCGCTTCCAATGCCCGATTTTGTGACAAAGGTGACATGCAGTAATATTTTTCAGTGTCGCCACATCCATCCTTGTCTAGGGGTCTACAGGTTTTCCTTTCCCGTGACCCTGAGCGTTCTGTATTCCTCCTTGACTGTTTCCCTATCTTCTCCCTAGCGTCCCTCCACTCAGCTGTGTCTGGAGTTCCCTGTCAGCGGTCTGCATTTGGACTAGCATCAGCTAGTCCTTAAGCTTCCTGAGTTTCGAATCCACCTCATCGCTGCAGTACCGGGCATACCGCAGTATTTCGTCCACTGACTTGTTCTGCCAGCAGATCAGGTGCTGCTGAATCATGAAACTAATTTCTGGTCTCAGACCCAAAACAAACTTAGAAACGAACTGTCCCATGTCTTTAGGGTCTAAGGTGTCTAGCCCACTGTACTGCTTAAAGGCTTGTAGAGGCCTCTCGTAGTATTTGTGTAATAATTTCTTCGGTTCCTGAATTGTTGGATCTATCTTAACCCAATCAATATCCTGTGGCGAGATTTTGGATTTCAGCCATGTAATTACCTGTTCAAACTTTTTCATGACAATAGGTGAAGGACCATTTGTAACAGGATCCCTGTCTGGTTCTGAAGTTGGCCAATCAACTGCTACATTACAAGCTGCCCACAAGTCACTTGGTACTACGATGTCAAACAATGTATTCAAGTCAACCCACAATACTTTCGAGATTTTAACAAAACGATCAACTTGCTTGTACCATTTGACAGGTTTCTCCCTCAGCCGAGGAAATTCATTTGTGAATGCTGCCAAATCATCCCAATATCAAGGCACATGCACATATCCTCCATTGGATACCTCTCGCAAAGGGTAATTCTCCACTCCTACCATTCCCCCTCCTGGAAGCGGTGTCTCTCCTACGGTCATTTTGGACCATCTTTCTTCCCACTTATCAAGCATGCTTCATGTGCGTATCCCTATAATCAATTCTCGAATATGAGCCTTCAGCCCTATGACCCTTTTCTCTTCCAAATCCTGGTCACTGTACTGCAATCTGTGACTTCCCTGTAGCATCTTTGTTTTGGACAGATCTACCTCGTATCTCTTGCCAAGTCTGTCAGTTTCTCATATGCTGACCTTGCCTTGCGAGTTACATCCTTTGCTTCAAACAGTAACTCGTCTGGTTCATAAAGTTCACACTCTTTCCAAAGGCAGGTTCCGTTTAATTATCTCATCTACCTCAGCCTTCAACCTTACCACGTCCAACATTTTTGCTCTTATAGCAACTTTCTGGGTCCCTCAACTGGATGCGCCACTCGATTCTTCATTCTCACTGCTCTGATCTCCACATCGGTTCCCTTCTGCTATATCCCTAAGGACAGGTCGATTTCCTGCATTTCCGTGATCTCAACCTCCTGTCATCCTGTCATTCTGATTCGTCACTGGCGGTTCCCACATCCTTAAGTTGGATCTTGAATCGGCCAAAGGCCTTGGTCTCGCCATCCTTACATCCACCTGTCCTCTAGAGGAGTCTGCAGTGGCTGGCAATGTCATACTCGATTCTATGGGTCTCGGTATGTGAGCTATCCCACTCACTGTGCCATTTCCTCCAGAACCAGTCCCCTCATCTACTGCTGCTGACCTTGCCAAGCTATTATTTCTTGCTTGATCTGGGTCCTATACTGACACTATGGGGCCAATGGTAGCCGGTACTGTAAGAGAATCTGGTAACCTTGTAACACATGCAACTCCATTAGCTTTGGTACCTAGTGGAGTCTGCATTCCCATCCCTTCTGTTTCTGTTGAGATTCTCCCAACCACTTGCGCACTAGGTTGAGTCTGTGACCCTCCATTTCCTTCTGTTGGTCCTGCCTTTCCCTCTACTGAATCTGGATTGTATGGAGGTGGCCTCTCTGACAACAGTCAGAGAGGCCACCGAGGCAACTGACAATCAGGCTGTCATCGGTGTCACAATCGTCCTACTCACCACACTTCTTTGGGTATCTCCTACTTTCACCATCAACGGAAACAGCCTATCCCCTTCAATCGTTTCCACTCTCCACCTCTTTTCCAATGCATCCCATCGCGCACCTTGAAATGCCTGATCAACTTTTTCACCCTTTCCTGACTTTGATCTCTCTTCCTGCCTGTGCTGCTCCAATCCATGCATGTAACGTTTCAAACTGTGTTGGTCTGAGTAGAGGTCGTAATGAAGACATCACTGTTTTCAATTGATACAACACTTCCAACCTGAAAGTACCATAACGCGGAAAAGTCAATTCTCCCTTTCCTTCAGTCATTTTATGCCAATTTTTGAGACAAATTATGGTATGGAATCCCGCATTCGTAGCCATGTAATGGGCTGGGGTGTCCTCGGGTGGAGCTTCTTCTCCTCTTTGAATAACCACCCTTCTATCTCCTCTGCACATATCTCATAAACTTTAAAACATTTCATGACAAAATCAACTTTTATTCCTCAATTGTTTTCGCTCTACTTCCTGGTGACAATCTACCAATATCAGCGCGGCTTCACACCAACCGACCTATTGCAGCGTGGCAGTCTCTGACGTCACTCTTCCTGTGCATGCAGCAGTTCCCCTCCTTTTCAATTTGTCTCTCGCACAATCACGTGACTCTTTCATACAATGAAATACCTGTTTGTCCACAAAACGACCAAACAGTCACTTCTCTGACTGTCTGTCCACCAAACAACCAGACAGTCCCTCACAATTGTCAACCTCAACTCTGGCAATCGTCTGTCCACAAAACAACCGGACAACTACCTCAGACTATCTGCCCACGAACGACTGGACAGTTGAACTTAATCGATAGGATCCAATCACTCAATATTCCACAAACAGTAACCCACGACCTGCGTCGGTTTCTCACACATGCATCGCCCTATCACGGGTGGGTCAGTCAACAACGTCTCATGACTCCAACAATCTCTGGTCAGGCAATTTCAACCCTGGGTGTCTTCTACACCACAATCTCTTATCCTGGGATATAAAAATCAAATCTCATGGACAGAGTTCGGCCCGAAACCACAATCACTTAACTCTCATTCCAACTCCGCAAGACATCACACAACCAAAAACAACACCACAATCTAACGAACACACAACTCCGTTCATACTCACATTCTCCACGAACTGCTGCTTCTGCTGCACCGTCACACTCTGTCGATTTCCTTCCATTGTCCTCCGCTCACGATCTGCCGGACAACCATCACCTTGGGCTCACCAGCTGTGGGGACTCAATGACTACCCTTCTCTACGTCTTCTATTACACCAGAGATAACCATCCTACTCTGCTACCAACTGATTGCACCGGATTCTTATCTCACCTTTTCTTATCTTCTCACTCCTAAGAATCTTCGGCTGATCTTTTTATCTGCTGTAAAGTGTGAAGGGGAGAAAACCAATACATTCACCATCTACCAGTATAGACCAGCCAACTTAGACTCGGAAAAGACCACTGAATTCGAATTACAATTTAGGGGTTTTATTACAAAGCTAAAAATATCTGAACATGCAAGCACCTCATGACGAGGTTGAAAAAATACACGGGCACTAATACAAAGGTCATCCTATGCACCAGTCTGATCCGGTGAAGCATAAAAAGACTAAAAATACTAAACAGGCAACAACTGCTCCAACGTCCAAATCAGTCCTCATGAGTAGCTATAAAGAAATTGGTTAAATCTATCCCTACACTATCACTAAAGTGGCATCCCTACTTATTATCTCCCAGGCAAGATAGAGAAAAAGGTGTCAGCTCATGAAGACTTCCTAAGAAGTACACTCACGTTGCAAGGGTCAGTAGCCGAAGCAGTCTTCCTTCTAAGAATCGATCCCTTCTTCTACCCTCCTAACGGCTTTCTTCTCTCCCCCTCCCAGGGGCACTATCCCTAATACAAAACGAACACTTAATAGAACATGCCCCTGAAACACCTCCTCTGGCCAAGCACTTCTCGTGGGTGACTTTCCACCAAAACTTGTACTCAGTCCAGCAACGGTTGGTACGTCTTTGGGTCTCAGGCTTCTTCAGCAAGCTACCAATTATCAGCATTCTTGGACATTATGTTGCAGGTCTCCTCCTTACCTAACTCCTAAAACAAAGAGCATCAGTCTAGCTAACGAGAACGATGTCCTTGCACCTGCAACAGAAGCATGTGAACATAACAACCTTGCACGCACATGAATTTTGCTGACTGCCTTTAACTGAGAGCTCTTCCAGGGAAAGAACACTTCGGCCTACACAATTCGGCTGACATAAGAAATCCCAAATAGGCCTTTCATAAAAAAGGTGAATATTCATTTTAGGCTTTTACACATCAAGAATTACACACATTAATAAACGATGCATCTGTAAGCACTATATTTCACTACATTTAATATAATTTTAATCATTCCTACATGTGTAGACTTTATGGTGCACATTTAAATCTAATGCGTTACATTACACATGAACTAATCCATTAGGCATTTGCAATAAGTAGTTACATTTAAATGTCGTTTTACTTTTTCAACTAACATGAACTACATTTCTATTGTGACACTTACTTTCACATTTCTAATGATCAGTCTTTGGTTCAACACAAGAATATATGGGGGTGCGGACTATCCATGATTAGAATGCACCCCTACAATTTTCAGAATATCATGACGCTCTATCACTGGTGCAACTCAGACCACTGATTTTTCTGGTGACACTGGCCAATGCGTGAATCTACATATTACATGACACACTCATGCCAATAAATGTTGGCAGAGACTCATGTCTGACATGAAGCTGACTTTTCTTCCAGTAAAGGTCTTTTGATTTTGGTAGATACTATACTCATGGATTTCAAGAGTGTATTGGATTTAGGGGAGAGAAAATGTTACTCTACTCTGCTAAACAAAAGCACCATCCATTAAGAGTTTATTTGTTGATTAGTGATAGTCCGAGGAATAGTACAAAGATCTCCTGAAATTCAAGCAAACCATGCCTGACCACTCCCCTTATGTTCATACATACATTGGAAGCTTTTTGTTTATGCCAGGGAAATTAAACATAGACAGGACAATCGTGAAGCAAGATGGATTTGTCACTTGTGAGGTATGGAAATGGGCATGAAAAAGAAAAACACTTGTTCTACTTTCTACTTTTGATTTGAAGTGAATATGCGTAACACAAATAAGATAAAAGCTACTTTGAGACGGATAATTATTTATTACTATTATATTTCCTTTCAAGGGTTTTTTTAAGAAATATGTCTGCAAGTTCCTCAAGAGGTTTTGCTTATACCATGCTTTTAGATAATTGGTGTCATATAAAGTTCATTGTGATGGGAAAGTGATAATATATTCATGATATCTTGATATGTTGGCACTTCGTTATATTTATCCTATTCTGGACAGTTTAACATATGGAGGTGCTTACTAATTCTGTCACATTTGAGACGGCTTTTGAGAGAAAGCCATTCTTTCTGCCCTTTTCACCCCCATATTTTGACTGATAATGGTGGTAACTGACTCTGACTCTGCGTGTACCTTGGACTCTGCTAACCAGGCCCAGGGCCAGTACTCTGATGAAAAAGATGTATGGTAATTAGGTATAATTACAATTGGGAATAACATACCCCTTGTAAGTCCCTAGTATATAATAAGGCAAGGGGGATTCAAACTTCCTAGAAGTCCCTAGCATATAATTGGGCTGGAGTGTTTAGAAGTCTAGTAGGTTTCCTTCACTGGTGTGTGCACTATTGTGTGGCCTGCCGTCATTTTTAAAGGCAGTCCGGGTTTGCAAACTGTCTTTAAAAGTACATTATATACAAATTCAATTTTGGAATTAAAGGTACTTCCAAAGTGGTAGTCTACCTTATCTTTACATATAAGTCATCCCAATGGCTTCCCCTGGTGCTCCAGGAGTGGGGTGCCATGTAACTATAAGCAGGGGCATAATAAAAGATGTTTTATATGCCCTGGTGGGGAAAAACTGCCAATTTCATTCCCCCCCCCCCCCGTTGTAGATTATTAGCTCCATACGCTAACATTGGAAAATGTTATTTAAGTTTAAATATTGCAATGAAGGGGCTCAAAATGTCAATCAGGGGCTTTAAAGATTGACAATGATAAATTCAACAACGTGTCACTGTTGAATTTATCATAAATAGTGATAAAAGAAGTTATAGGACTTTATTTTCTGTGAGCCAAAATCCAGCCTTCTAGCAGCTTTTCCTGATTGGTTAGTCTTAACAGGCTTAGCCAGGCTGATTTGATGAGGCGATAAGTGGCCTGCATAGAGCAGAGGTTATCTGATGAGCAGAGCTCTGCAGCTACAGAAAACAAGCCGGGTCGGGCTGGGTAAATCAAAATGGGCTTCAAAGAGAGCATGACAGTAAGGAATAGAATTTGCAGGAGGTGGAGGGGGTGTGTCAACGGAAATGCGCCACACTAATAGGCTGGTTTAGCCAGCTCTTACTTCAAAGGAGAGAAAATCTTGCTTTTCAGTGCTTTGTGGGTCAAAAATATTCCACATTTTAGAGGAAGCTGTCTTGGTTTTGGGTGGCACCTAGCACATAATTGGAAAAGGGTATTCCCTGTTTGTTGCTCCAGATAATTGAATAAATCAGTGAGATGTCCCGCCAGCCTTACAAAAGATTTTGAACTATACAGGATGTAAAATAAAAGTGCACGCATGGAAGTCCTATAATGAGTGGGCGCACAAAGCCAAAGAGGAGCTAATTTTAAACACACAGCCTTTTTTTGTAAATGGCGACTGTACTATACCCCATCCTACCTACGAAGAATGTTCCGCTCTGTTTCAGGTTCGTGCTTTAGGTGTAGTCATCATACAGGGGACTTCCTACATGTTAGTTTCACCTGCCCAGTTCTTATGGAATTTTGGAGACAAATCTTTCAGTGGCTTAGCAGAAAATTGCAGACATCTTTAGTCACAGTCTAGTTGGCAGCCCTTTTTGGTATTAAAACTACACTTAACTTAGCAATTCGCCCAAAACAGTTACTATTTATTGCTTCACTGGTGGTCAGATCTTTAATCCTACAAAAATGGAGACTGGTGGAGGCTCCAACCTTTGGCTAATGTTAACATAAGATGAAAGAAGTGGAATCCAAATAAAATCTCTCCTCCCAAAGAGTAGGGGCCATAGTGAAGTTCTGTGAAATTTGGGACTGGGATCAGGGACTACTTCTTTAGGGGATGGAAGCCATGTGCTCTATGTTAGGTTTATGATGTGCACCATACCTAGGAACATGCATAAGTAAAGTGTGACTTTGGGGATGGGTAGTTACAATTTTGATTTTATGTATAATGATGTAATCATTGGGAATAATCATACTGCAATATTTCTTCTGTCTACCTGTGATTATAAATAAAGAAATTACTAATTGAAATGCTTAAATAAAAAAAGAAGAAATACGTGAGAGCTGCATAGCAACTTGGATTTGCTGCCTAAAGCTACAAGAAGAAGGACTGCCCTGCAAGAACCCGGGCTGATCCTCACAGGATTGCTCCCTGAAGGACTGATCCTGTTAAACACTTGGAAATACAGCCTTGGATACTATGCCTTGCTTCAAAAAGGATTAGGGAGTGGACTCCCTAAAAGCAACAGGTGAACAGATCCTCCCTGTACCTTCTTCCTCAAGATGTCCCCAGCTTTTAAGGATTTGGCCAGGTGCACTGTGGGAACTATAGTCCAAATTTCCAAGGACCACTCAAAGCTTCTAGATCCTTGTATTTGTGTTTTAGACACTTTGTACCCTCAAGATGAACTTAAGAAAGAAGTTAGAGAAGTTTGGAATATCTTTTGGAAAAAATTCCATAAGTGAGCGGACCTGACGTCAAGAGTCAAGCTTACTACCTTCATACGTGACGAGCCAGGATTTCAGGTTCCCCCTGAACCAAGCCGGCAAACCCGCTGCGAATCAGATCTTACAAAATGTCTTGCTCTCCATCGAGAGAAAATTTCCCATAAAAGTTTCTAATTGTAAAGGTAAAATTTTGACCGGGCCTCCTGCTTAGTGTATCCAAACAAGCCTCCATCGCAGTTGGTCTCAAACTTTGACTTTGTCCTGGGCAAGCACGACCAGATGTTCCAAGTTGATGCTATCTGTTTTTTAAATACTATAAAGTGTTTAATCTTCAAAAAGTAATATCTCCGGTTCTTCACATACCTGTCTCCTGAGTTAAGCCTTCCTGCACTGCAGTCAGCTACCAAGAGTTGAGCAAGGGACTAATGTATTGAGGCCTCGTCTGGACCTTCTATTGTATGGGTGGCATTATTGCTACTAGTAGATGCACACTTAGCACTACCAATAACCCATCCTCCAGCATTTTGGTGTTCAGCTGTGTAGATACTTCTGTTTGAATTGCACCATACAGTAAAGTAAGTTAATGTCTTTAAAAATCTGCTAAATTGACTTAGAACAAAACTGTTGATTTTTGCCTTTTTGAAATTTGGACTAATACAGAATTTTTATCTATCTTTTAGATTTTTCTAAATTTCCTCTATTGCTGATTTGTGAAGTATGTGGGACTCAAAACTAGGAATACCGCTTAGCTGGATCTGGCTAAACTGAACAAGCTCATAGTGGCTGAGTTTAGGGTTCAGTGCAGGTCCAAGGGGCTACCTAATAGCAACAAGATCAAGAAGGTAGAGTTGATTAGGTCCCTCGAGGCACAGACCACTTAAGAAGCGGAAGGGGAGGGTCACCACTCTAACCACCTAAAGGAGTTGGATGATGATAACCTTCTCATTTCTTCTAGCACTAGGTTCATACTTCCAGCTAATAGGGGGAGGACAGAGTCTGCTGCACAGGGCCTACAAATGTCCATTAGAGACAGGGAACCTGAAGCTCAGTTAGCTTCGATAGCTTTGGAAAAGAGGAAGTTGGCCTTGGAGGAGAAGAAGTTGGAGGAGCCGAAAGCAAAAAGAAATGGTGGTAGCGACAACGAAGAAGATGCTGAGATGCCCAGGGGTGGTGGGATTAATCCCCTTTTTCCCATGTGAATAGTTCCCATGTACACCGAGGGAGATGATATTGACAAATGGCTGACTGCATTTGAAAGGGCCCCTGAGATGAGAGTGGTCCACTGTAAGTATTGAGGTTCACTCCTGTGGGAACTGATCTCAGTAGTTGGGAGGGATAGGATCCAGACCCTACAGGGGGATGAAGCAAAATTTTACTCCCACATGATGCAATGTTTAGAAATTTGGTCTGAACCCAGAGCAGTACAGGGTGAAGCTCAGGGACACCTGCAAAGTTAACACAGCGTCCTGGGTGGACTTTGTGGACATCTCAGTTAAAGTACTAAAGGGCTAGATTAGTGCTAAGTGAGCTGTTATAAGGGGCTGTACAATTTATTTTTGAAAGAGCACATCCTGACTCATTGTGGACGAGAGAATTTACACCACTTGTGGGCAATCCCAGGGGATTGCCCCGGCATGGGTGTGAAAATGGAGATTGTCCCAGAGATGGGTAAAGGGTTGACAGAGGCAACTTTAATGTCCTTGGGTGGGGTAGAAATTGCAACACTGCCCGTCTTGCCTCCCAGCATTTTGTAATTATGTTTAAATTGATGTTTTGGGGGTCCGTAAATGGCACGAAGGGGAATTATTGGTGTAAAGATTGATTCTGGGTTTACATATGTCTAGAGGGGCGCACACTGTTCAGAAGACAGACTGTGTATATATTTCTTTAAGGTTCATGGTTTGAACCAATGTGGAGTCACGTGGGCGTGACTCCACACTCCAGATACATCTCACATTCACGTCCACCACGCATGAGTCATCCATAGCTTTCCTAGCTCTTAACATCAATAAAGAGAATGGGACGCTCTACACCTCCCTTCACAGAAAAATCACAGAAAGAAACACACTACTTTCATACCGTAGTCACCATCCACGGGCTCTGAGGGATGGCTTGCCATTTGGGCAGTTTCTCAGAATCCGCAGCAACTGCACGAACAAAGCTGACTACATGAGAGAAGCGGAGATACTCAGAGTCAAACTAGTCACCAGAGGGTACCCGAACAGACTAGTAAAAAGATCACTCAAAAGAGCCTGGCATTGCCCTAGGGATGAACTCCTCAAGACCAAGGAGAAATCAGGCATTAACAAAATAGTATGTGTCATCACCTTTGGCACTCACACGAACTAAGTACGTAGCCTCATTACGAAGAACTGGGGCATCATGAAGAGTATAGACCCCAACCTTGAACCACCACTTTTTGCGTATAAAAGAGGAAAAAACATCAAGGACATCTTGTAAGATCAGCCACTGACAAAAAAGTGAACATACCCAATACTCTTACTAATGCATGGGGTCTACCCAGAATCAAAGGACACCATAAATGTGGCAACTGTGTGTCCTGCGATTTCAAATTCAATACCACTACCTTTGAACACGGTAACATAAAATACACCTTAGATGGCATTTCTAACTGCAACACACATAATGTGGTATATTGCATCTGGTGTCCGTGCAACCTTCCATACATAGGCCAAACACAACAACCAGTCAAAGCAAGGATCAGCCAACATCGAAGCCGCATTCGTAAGCCGATCCCCAATGCCCCCCTGGTGTCCCATTACAATGACAAAAACCACAACGCGGACGAACTAAAATGGCAAGTGATAGACATAGCGACGCTACCCCAAAGGGGAGGTGACTTAACCAACATACTACAGTGCATTGGATGCAGATGGATAGACAGAGTTAACTCGATTGAGGAGGGCCTAAATTCAGTAGAGGAATGGAGAGGCTATGTCATGACACTGCACTGATAACTGGCTTCAAAACCTTGATTCTGCAAATCCCAATGTGCATGCACCGCCTAAAATGCAGCCCCGATAGCACTACGTAGGTCCTCCTTATGGCCAGCCTAGTATAGGCCAGTACAAGCTCACACCATTCTCTCCATAAACCACTTTGCCCGCTAGAATGGGAGCACGAACCGCATGCCATGGGCTCGTCACAGTTACCATGTAAACAATTGTAAATAATGTATATATCGATATTCTCCTAAATGTCAATATGTTTGAAATTACAAGAACATGCTAAATTCCTTAAATGTATTAGTATATTAAATATGTATAACGTTAGTCACACTGATCATTCAGGGCTATAAGCCCAACGGTTTTATTTGTAAATTTCACCTTATGGAGGTAATTATCAATGTGTCCACCAGCAATTTTCAGAATTAAGATGTATATCACTAATTCAAATGTTCGGTTGCATGACACAACCTTTTTAAACTGTACAGATTGCACCACATACCCTGATTTGGAACGCACGATTAGGGATATTAGGCAAACGTACTCGAGAACGGCATCCATGCCGAAAGGCTGGGTTCCGGTTCCCATGATTACTAGTTACCGATCAGCCGATCGAACTAGGAAACCGGGCTCCACCCGTTTCCCTGCCGAACACATAGTGCAGGAAGGCGGGAACCCATGCTTTAAATCACTCTAAGCCCAGCTCTCGGTGTCATCACACCAAAATCTTCGAGACTGGGCGGCAGCAGATTGATACGCTAGCCGAGACAAACGCGGAGATCGTTCCGCCGACCAGCATTTCAGTAAGTTTACCCGCACTCTGCACCAACGTGTGTTAAAACCCCTCCGCCCGCCCCACAATTTGAAATACCCATTCGTCTCCCTACAGCATCTAATATACGGAATCCTCCGGGGCTGGTAAACTTTCTACAACAAATGGAAAATGCTACTGCTGTAGCAGGGCATCAGATGAACCCGCTGACCTTTACCCTTAGTAGCCAGTCTTCCTCACCGTGAGGTAAGGTGCACTTTCAAACATCTGTACATAATTTCACTGGAGCTATCACCTGATGTAACCTTAAGGTTTTCTTTCCCTTTTACCTCATCACTGAAGAACCCGGCCGGGTCCTCACGTGAGTTTTTAACTTTCACTTCCCATGGGGCACATCATGTTCACACAGGCTGCGCCCCTTTACAATCCTGGTAACCTTCCCTTAAAAACTAGTTCTTCAATACAGTTTCTCGCATATGTGCCAGTACAATGGGCCTAATGCTTTCTCCATCTTAATTGTAGATGTCCCTACATTTGGAGTCCTGAAGAGACCCCACATTCACAGGAAGGTCGAAACGCCGTCGACAAGTTTATAGAACGGACCATCACACAGCTAGTGTCACTGTATATCTAGGCTGTGAAAATGTATATTTGAATGGTCGTTTCTTGCAATTTATGGAAAACTTTTGTAAACTGTTCACTGTATATAGTCACTTTTTAGTTCCATTTCACTTGGGGACACAATGCACAAAGTATTCTGGTTTTTAAATCTAGGATTGCATGTTTGAAATTGACTCCGATAAGTTTTGGAATCAGGGGTTCCTTTGTTTCCTCCCTTGCAGCCTACCCTCGTGACTTCCAGACTTTTGCTGCCTGCTGCTGTTCCCGTGGTGTTGGAGGCACCCTGGTAGGCCGCGGTCCCAGGGCTGACACATCCTTGCTGGAAGAACTTGCTGACATCGGCACCTCTCTGGGAGAGGACCCTGTCTCCCAGAGTGCAAACTTCCTGATTCAGCTGCCTCGAGTAAGGGGGAGGCGTGGCCACCGCGCTTAGAGCGCTGCCTCTCGACCAGTGGCGTGGGACGTGCGTGGACCGAGGGTGGGTCTGTCTGAGCCCGTCAGGGGCCCTTAGAGGCCGGGCAGGGCCACCCTGCTGACAATTGACTTCCAATACATCTCACCGGTGAGACATTGCTGCGCTTATCCGCGTTTTTTTTCCAAAGTGTATTATTAAGTGATTGGGTTATTAAAGCTGTGAGCTTTAGCGGTCTGGTATTATTATACTTGTGGATAATTGGGAGTTGTACATCATGGCCAAAAAAAAGTCACTCACAGGGAAGGGGGTGGTGGGCACTTTGGATGCCTTTTTGAACCGGGCAGAGTCAGCTTTAATGCATAAAATAGCGTTAACAGAACGTAGGCTGTCTCTTGAACCTACAGGAGTAGGGCCACATCCGCATATACATGCTCAGGAAGTTAATACGTCTGTCACAACTTTCCTTACGATATCTTCCGCACCTGCATCTCCGCCACTGGTGGTAATTCCCCCGCATGAATCTCAGGCAATAAACAAGGAGGGTGCGAGACCTAAAGTTGTCACAAGGGCCCAGAAAACCAAAAAACATCCAACCTTCCCACTTGAAACCTCCCAGAAAGAAAAAGAAAACAATGGCTAATACTAGGCAATCCAACAATTATCAATCTAGTACCACAGAACCCTTGACTAATCATGTGCCACAAATGTCGCTTCCGGAGTTCACTCCCCCTGCAGAGAAGGTCAGCGCCGTTCCTGCAGGTGTAGGTATGAGAGAGTTCTGGCAAAAATTCGAGGAAACTCTAGTGGCGGTTGTATCCCCCTTAAAAGCCGCACTCACTAAAATTGAGAACAGACTAGCGACTCTGGAAAGTCTTGCTAACCTTAACACTGTATCGACCCAAGGCCCTGGTCTACATGCCCTTAGGGTTCAATTCAGTGTCTCAGAGGCCTCTGTATGTAAATCTTTCCAGAACAGAGCACCCAATCAGTTTCTTCCTCCCCCAGGGGGTCCTACTAGCGCCAGTCTGCAACTTAATACAGTTTGTCCTGTTTCTGAAGGTATTCCCTCTCAGCCCCTGGCAGGTCACCTGGTTTCTATTCATTCTAACTGGCAAAAGGGCCAGTTGAGCCCTGTAAACTCAACATCTAATTTCTATCAGCAGCCAGTACACAAGGTGACCATGGAATAGGGTTCCCGCATGGACCCAGGACCCCAGAGGGTAGCAAGGGGGGAGCCATGGGCTCAAAGGCACTTCATCCCCCGCCCAAAGCCACACCACTTACAGTAGTCCTGGTGAATGTCCCCATGCTCCCTCAAAGGGAGTCTGAACACTGGTCTACTCTGTGTAATAGATCCCTATATTACTTAACTGGGAAAACAGGTTTGACAAGTGAGCTTTTTCGAGATTTTGGAATGGCCCGCAGGATAGGGTGGGTGGGACACTCTGATAAGTCCCTTGAGTGAGACTGTGTGGTCCTTTCCTTTGCATCTCCTGCACTTGTCCGCACAATTTTGAGCTAGTGGGTTTTTGGCCAGTTAGAAGTCAGGGGGTCAGTATTGTGCCACTGGGTTTCTTTTACCATCCTGCAAAACCCTCTCAACGTTGTCCAGAGGGCTTTGGTGGCGGTCTACCACATCTCAGCTACCCGATTCCTGTCAGCAATTCTTGCACTCCACTTTATAATCTGGACGAGGTTGACTGACTGGCAACCCCTACGCAGGGTAACAAAATAGCAGAGGGAGGACCCGGCAACCCTGCGGCCTCTCCGGAGGTTCAGCATAGTAGAATAGCGAGCCCCAGTATTGGTACTAATTTACTTTCTACTACCACTGTGTGCAATTCCATGCGGCCTATTTGTGGTAATTCCCATACACATGATTTGTGTAATGACGTTAGGGCTCCATCTACCACAGAAGGGGTTCCCTCGAGTGCAAGTCAACACCTACCTATTTTCCCAGTGAAGCACACCTCCAAGAAAGTAGTGTCTGAAACTAGTATCATCTCTTGGAATATTGCTGGGTTGCGTGCAAAGATTTCAAATCCAGTATGGGTTGAGTTTATAGATAGTATTGACATCTTATGCCTACAAGAAACATGGAAGCTGGAGCCAGTCCATATTTCTGGTCATATGCCCTTTAATAGCCCGGCGGTGAAGGGTCTGGGAGGAAGGCCTAAGGGAGGCTTATGTATGTATATATTTACATGCTAGTGGTGGATAACATTGTTTTTTCAGCGGGGAATTGCTACTACCAGATCATTCAATTGTATGTAAAACCATCTAAGAGAGTGCTTGTGGTAAATTTTTACAACAATGTACCTGCAGGAGAGTTGGGGATGGAGCTTTTTAGGATTGGCGAGGCCTTGGAAGCTATTTGTAATTCGAGCTCCATGGATACCGTGATTATTCTGCTGGGGGATTTTAACTGTGCCCTGTGTAAATCAGCTAACCTGAAAATTTGTGGCATTTATACGGAAGAGGGGGTACTCAATTGCCATTTTGCACACACTAAGGCTGGGGATCATCTCAATGATTTAATGTCTCATTATGATTTGGGATTTGCAAATTAACATGTTTCCACCCCTGTGATTATGTCCCCGACCTTCAATGGTAGAGGCTTTGTCTCCACCATTGATTTTATGCTGCCTTCGCACCCCCTTGTCCCGAGTTTGTTGTCCTTTATGATAGGGACTATTGTGTTGAGGGCCCATTATCCACTTTGTCTTAAGTTACAACTACAAGCTCAAACCATTGTGAGGAAGAACCATGTGAACCAGGTGATGGGATCCTTAGAGCTGAACAAAACGAATGGGTATGCTCATCGTTGGTCCAAAGTAGACCCTGAGGTATTGACCAAGCAGCTTATCGCATCCTGTAAAACTGCTTTCGACATCTGCTTAAATGAGCTTTCTACTGCAGATGACTTAACTTGTTCTTTCCTTGAGATAACTAAAGAGGTTAGGAAGTTACTGACTGCTCAATGCCGTACAGGGCCAAAAACCACTGACTGGTTCAATAGTGCATGCACCAAGGCATACTCCAGCCTGAAGGTAGAGCTCCATAGTCAACCTAGATCCCAGGATGGGATAAGGAGGGCTAGATCTTCTTATAGGAGGACAATTGCTGCTAGAAAGAGGTCACTGAGGGAAGGAGCCTGGGAGTCGCTACATGCCGCAGTCCAAAAAAAGGACTCTGCGGCCTTCTGGAAGATCTTAAGGACCCCGCCTCTGTGCGGGGGTAGAGGTCCTTCCATTGAGATTGCAATCCCAGAAAAGGATTGGATAACCCACTTTTCTGCACTATATAATGGCCCAGCCACCGATGAGCAGCCATCTCAGGGTCCTCTCTGCGTACACAATCGCAACCTTCATGTAACGCTGGATGAAATGTACTGGCTCTTGCCTGTAGCAAGGGGGTCAAGGCTCCGGGCCCTGATGGCGTGCCACTTGACTTGTTCAAGTCAAATGTCCCACTCTGGGTCCCCCTATTAACCCAGATGGTCAACGCCAGTGACTGTACCACCTTCCCGAAGACTTGGACGGAGTCCATCATTGTCCCAATTTTCAAGAAGGGAAATTGCCAAGATCCTAGTTGGTATAGACCAATTTCCCTTGTTGACTTCATGGTGAAGGAGGCAGGCCGAGTTGTCCTGCAGTGACTACAGGACTGGGCAATAGAAAATAACGTTCTGTCCGATCTCCAGTATGGCTTTTGGGAGGGTTTGGGAACCCTGGAACAGAGTCTAAACCTGGCAATGATCGTCGGGAAATACACAAGAGCGAAAAAAGGGAGATTATACTTAGTCTTCGTTGATTTGACCGCAACCGTTGACTCTGTAATCCATGCGAGGTTATGGGGGATTCTTGCCGACCTTGGTGTGGATCCTAATATTATTGCCTTCCTGCACCGTTTCTACGAGGGAGCTTCAGCCAGTGTAAAATAGGGGTGGACAGTCAGTGTACAGCAGGATTTCCTGATAGAAGAGGGGTCAGGCAGGGCTGCGTCCTGGCCCCCTTTCTTTTTAATGTATACATCAATGGCCTGGCTGAGGCACTCCTTAAGAGTGGGCATGATTTTCCCCAAGTAGGTGGGAGACCTATACCGGCCCTCTTCTACGCAGATGATACCGTTTTAATGGTGCGTACAGGTAATGGGTTACAAAGGGTCCTGACCTGTTTTAACATCTTTATGCTTGACCTGGGCTTAAAGATTAATCTTTCCAAAACTTTTACAATGAATTGTGCTACTGGAACCCGGAGTATTACGGGTCGGGACATCTATCTGCATTGTAGTAAGCTCGCAACTACAACTACTTTTTCGCATCTCAGTGTTCTCTTCGGTCATAATGACACATACAGCTAGATTCATGAAGCATTTTTGCGGGCGCAAACGGTGCGAATCGCAGAATTCGTCCGTTTGCGCCCGCAAAAATGGCATTTGAAATTCATCATTGGGTCATGTACTCGCAATTTGAGAAATCGCAAAAAAGATGCGATTTTACAAATTGCGATCGCATTTAAGGAATCTCTATTAGAGATTCCTTAAATGCTATTCATGACCCATAAATAAATTGCGAATTCGCTATTTATTGCCGCTATTTACCGCGAAGTCAGACTTCTTGGTAAATAGCGAAAACTGAGAAAAATGCACTTTTGTGCATTTTTCTCAGTTGTATGTTACACACACACATGTCCTTTGGACATGTGTGTGCGCAACATAAGTCAAAATTTACATTTCAGGGGTGCTACAGGGTGTCCTGTGGACACCCCTAGCACCCTTGAAATCGCATCCTTATTTGCGATTAGCAAATTGCTAATCGCAAATAAGGAATAACTCCCCATTCATTCCTATGGGCCTTTAGGCCCATAGGAATGAATGGGGAGTTATTCCTTATTTGCGATTAGCAATTTGCTAATCGCAAATAAGGATTGTGTAGTAATCGCAATTTATTTTGCAATTCCTACATGAATCCCGTTTTGCGAGTCTGTAATAGCGATTCCTTATAATTCGCTATTACAGACTCGCAAAACATGCCGATGAAGAATCGGGCTGATAGACCCGAGCAATTGAGAAGAAAAAACTGGGTTTTAGTAGATCTACCTGCGGCTTGGCTAGTTTTGCAAAGAGACTGGGAAGGAAGCCGCCCGGTGAACTCTTGCAAATTTACAAGGCCCTTTGTACCTCAGCAGCGATATACGGGGCAGGGGTATAGGGCGTTGCCAATTCCCTTCCCTTACAAACTGTGGAAAACGCTTTCCTCCTGTATATCCTTTCTGTCCTTCCTGGCACGTCCTCTTTTGTGTGCCATGAGGAGTTGGGCCTCCCGTATCTAGCAGATCTTATCAAACTTGAGCCAATTCTCCTATGGCATAGGACCTGGATTAGTGATCAGACCCACTTAAATAGAGACATCCTGCTTAACTGTATTAAGTTGGATGGGGCACTGAAGATACCCTGGCTTAGGTGTATTTATAGGTTTATGAACGATCTTGGACACTCAGAGTTTTACTCAAATCCAAGCTCTATGGATCGAGTATTGAGGAACACCCTGAAGAAAGAGTGGCTCAAAATGTTGGGTTCTGTTAGAATAGCAGATGAGGCCTCTAAACCTAAGTCATCCAACACCAGCTAAGGCTTAGTTCTCTGGGTATGGAACCTTACTTACATTTTGTCCCAAGTGGACATGATAGAATGCTGTTGATAAGATACAGACTGGGTATTGTATACAGACTAGTGACTACACCCAAACCGAATGATTGGTCAAGAGTGTTACCTCCGTGTTCGTGTGACACTCACTCAGAGCAGTCCACCATCCACCTAGTCTTTTTTTGCAAGTTTTTTAATGAACTAAGTAAAGTCTGGTTACTTCCCCTTTTAAGACAGCAGGGCCTTAGGCAATGCCGTCCAGCACGTGTTCGTTTACAACTTTTAGAGAATGAACACGTGGCATGTAGGGTATCTACTTTTTTTAAAAAGGCCCTGCGGTTGAGGAAAAGCATGTCATTCGAACTCTGGGAGGCTATCTTTTAGGTGAATTATTGGGAATTGAATTATGTTAGGATTTTATGTAAACTAAGGGGCATCTTACCAACAACTAGCGATAATTTTTGTCTCTAACTTGTTTAGAGACAAAAATTATCGCCGCACATCGGCGATTTTTATCGCAGATAAACCTTGCTATTAACAAGGTTTATCGCAAATGCGATAAAAAACGGCCGAAATGCATGAATATCGCTGAAAAGTCAGCGATATTCATGCATTATCGAGCAAATGCTCTTAGCCATGTTATCCACCTCCCATTGGATAACATGGCTAAGAACTGCTCAGGGCAGGTGTTAGCTTTTGGAGATATTCCCGCTTAACGCGAATATCTCCAAAAGTTGGTAATAGGAGATAGCGATGTTAGCGACTGTTTTCAGTCTCTAACATCTTGGCACGCCCACTTTGCATCTCATTAGTGATAAATATCACTGACATGCAAAGTGGGGCCCAAGATGGTCGCTATCTCCTACTAGCTGTCGCTAACTGGTGTTAGCGACAGCTTGGTAATAGGGAGATAATTTTATCTCCGCTTTCTTGGCTTTTAAAGCCAAAAAAGCAGAGATAAACCCCCTTGATAATATGCCCCTCGATTTTTAATGTAAGGTGTCTTTGCTATTTTATGCTTCCTTTTAACTTGGATATTTTAACTATGAAATGTTATCTTAAATATTTAATGATTGTGATATGTGCTTTTATGACTGTCATTTTCATGTTCGAATAAAGCTTAATTTAATTGAATCTAAGAAAGTGTTTATGCTATTAACTGTGTGTTTATATAAACATTATAGAGCAAACTGTTGAGAAAGTGAATTTTGTTCTCTGATATTATTAGGTCCTTCACAAGCCTATTGCGATTGTGCATATATATTGCTTGAATCATTTTTCTTATTACCCCATGGAACCCCTGGTTCCTTATATATAACTAGTACATTGGTTCCTTGTGAGAGGGGTTCCCTGTCCTTGGTTGTGACTCATCAGGCCCTCTAAGGAATCACCAAAATCTAGATAGTCTAGTGCATTGTGGAAACTGTAGTCCAGCCTTTCATGAAGTTTCAGGCAGCTACCATGTCACCCCGGACCACCGGATGTCGAAGTATCCACCTGCTGAGCTTACTGTTGCCAAGGCTTGTTGGTCGCCAGTCCGGCAGCTGACCCCTGCACTTGACACTGCATCAAAAAGGAACTCTGCAACACCTTCAACTGAGCATGTCTGTGGCCCTGTTATTGAGCTTTTGCATCTGTTTTCTCCCATCATCATCAATACTGTAAAAGCAGTATCCTCGCTGCTCCCTTTCAATACCAAGGACAGCCGGGACAACACTTCACTTAGGATCTACATGGCCAAGTAAAAGTGAACTGTCTGTTATGGCCTGGTCCAGGGATTTGCATCACCTTTATCTCCGGTCGGTTACAAGCAACTCGACTTGCCAATGGCCCATTGTCACTGCCACTTTTTTCCATTGACTGCAATGCAAAGGTTCGGCAGTATTGAATTGCTGTGATTTATGTTTTATTCTAAAATACATTACTCTGGTATATATATATATGCTATTTTATTCATTTTGTTGTCTAAATTAAGATAAAAATACACTCTTTATAAATTGTTGTCGGATTTCTATCTAGTCCTGTCAATAACTTATCGTCCAAATTGGTACTCTGAAATGCTTAACTCACATTCCTCCAGTAAAGCCTGACTGCTCTTTGACACTCTACAAGTCAATCAATGAGTCAGTAAATCATTGACATTTATACAGCGCGTATCTGCTTTGGAAGAAGCTTCCCGGTGCTATAGCAGACACTGAGAACAGAGCCGGACAGGCCTGAGCTAAGGATTTATTATTGTGAATCAAAAGACCATCTTAGGAGCTGGTGATAGTATTGCATGGAGAAGTCGAACTAACATCACATACTACTCCACCTTCCTACGCTCAATATAAAACATATTTTAATTAAAACATATTATTTTATTATAAAATACACACAATGTTCAATCAAATAAAGTTATGATATTAAACATAATTTGCTTAGGTTCTGGCTACCACATTCATCCAACCATTCACTCATCCACCTTTTACTTATACTGTGTTTTATAATTTCAGTGCACACATTGTGAGCTCTTCCTCATCAACATTATGTACAAAGTAATAACAGTATTGATTCTAAGCAGGTCGGCGCTGTGCTTTAGAGGTTATGATTAGTGTTCTCCACCTTCTACGGACTACACCAGCTCAACATCTCCCACACTACCAGCTCTCAGTTCTACTACTTTATCCTTGTTCACAAAGGGACCTAACAGAGGCCCCTTTTGCCTCTTGGCTCATCCAGCTACCCCTGCCTTCACTCCCCAAACCTAGGAATATGTCAGAAAGCACTACCTTCACCCCTCTCATTAAATGCTTTACCAGCCTGCTCCCTGACGGGACTAAGTCATACTCCGTCCAATCAGGGGCTAAGAATTAAATCTACCCCCACATCCTTAAGTATACACACCACTCCAATAGCTCACTCTTAAAGCCTTCTGCAATACCCACTCCTTCCGACCTGAAAACAACCCAAACTAAACAATGTTACTCACTCCTACCTTG
The DNA here is from genome assembly GCF_964263255.1 of Lissotriton vulgaris. Lineage (NCBI taxonomy): Eukaryota > Metazoa > Chordata > Amphibia > Caudata > Salamandridae > Lissotriton > Lissotriton vulgaris. Next base: position 1,634,212,193 of record NC_141689.1, read on the forward strand.
TTTCTCCAAAACCTACCAGACCTCACGAGTCCTACTAAGGTAAGTTACACAGGGAAAGTGTGATGAATGCTTCGTACTCCAAAGATTTATCAAAGAAATGGTTTATTCCAATAACAAGAGAGCCCACGACAGACGCTGCCACACATGCAATCCATTCAAATATTAACAAGGCAAGTGACAGCAATAACACATGCAAACAACATATTGAGCTTAACTGTACATATTATGTACAGTTCAGTTCAATAAAAACCACATCACCTTCTCCCTTATGAGAAAAACACAACTGGTGTAAATAACAATCCTTAAACTTTACAGGAGAACTAACATTTTGAACAGGGCTAGAACCACCAGAACTGAATCTGACATTACCCATACTACTCTGAGAAAGAGCAGATTCTTCGTTTATGACTTTATCCTGACTCTTTGGAATCATGGCATGACAAAATATGCATTGGTGAATGAGAAAATTCTGAAACATTAGGAGATACGTTGGAAAGATCAGAAGTGATGTGAGAATGCAACAACCAAGAACCATCAAGTTGACTGTGAGAAGCTGGCCTGGTATATGATGTCCACTAATGTAAGTGGCCACCTTGCACCAATCCAGACAACCCTTATGGTGATTTAAGAGGTCTTAGACAACCTTAGAAAGCTCTCCAAATGGTAGCTGTGAAGAGCAGACTTAGTCCAGAAAGAGTGTAGAGCAGCTTGTTTTATCAGAATGCAATCTTATAGTATAGATTAAGTGAAAAAGAACCACACAAGGTATTTATAAAGTACATATTTATTATATAATACTCTCTAACACGTATAGCTATCTCCTACCCGGAGATTATCACAATACACACAATACTTTGAAAAGAAACACAGTAAATAGCACAGAATACACAGTAGACCCCAGGGGGGAACAAACCATATATTAAGAAAGTAGTATAAGTACCACAACTCTGTTCAAGACAAGGTCGAGAGGACATAGAAGTTCTGGGAACCCAAGGAACCACCCAAGCTGAGTAGATAGGGACCCCACGGAGAGCATGAGCAATGTGAGAACACAACAGGGTGTTCCGTACAATTCTATGTGCAAGTCGTGGTTGGATTTTTAAAGATTAAGGACCCTTCCCAGTAGACCCTGAAGAAACCTGTGGAAGAAAAAAGGTTGGAGAGCCACCCCACCCATGGATATTTTAGTACCCATGTTACCTACACCAGGGAAGCCGGGTGCATACTTGTGAAGAGGTGTCGGAAACCGCTGTCGAACCCAATGGAGGACTTCAGGAATTTGCCGCTGCTGAAGAAGGAGAAGGTACCCGGAGGAATCTGAAGGTGGATTCTAGTTGAGAGGTACCTGCAAGCAGAGGGGACAGAGTCTATGTCACTCAGGAGTGGCCAGGAGATCTGGAAGACGAATGCCCACTAACGTCAAATGTTGCAGGAGAGTTGACGAGGACCTTGACTCTGCAGCTGTGAGTGCCAGGCAATACTGAGGAGGACCAGGAGAAATGCATGAGCTGTCCCACAAAGGATGTCAAGTGCTGAGGGGTCGGTGTCCGACAAGAACACCAACAAGCTTTGGCAAATGCAAATAATGTAGTGATTGAAGAAGGAGCAAAGTCAGGACCAGCAAGGTCCAGGGCACTCCCCACAATCAGGGGAGAAAGGGCAGGACCCGAGAAATCAGGGGAGCCCAAAGAAAAAAGTGTGACTCTCAAATGGACCCACAGGCCGGAGGCACTGGAGTTGCGAGAGGACCTCGAGCAGCTCACCAAAAGATGCAGGCCATGGTGCACACAATGCGATGTGGCTGAAGATTCTGGTCACAAGAGGTGCTTGAGGTTAGGGATACTTGGTGCCCAAAGATCTTCTTGGAAGGAAGCCAACAAGCCTTTGCAACTGCAAGTTGACACGGTGCACAGGGGTTCGGTTATTGCAACACCCACGAGGGATACTGGCCTCAAACTTGGAGAGAGGGCAGGGCAGGCCTCAGGAGCTATGGAAAACTACCACCTGTATTGCAGAACCTTACGGAGTCCGGAGAAGCTCAGGATAAGCAGACCAAAGACTTAGTTGCGCTGCCTGCAAATCCAAGGGAGATTCCTTCAGGTGTCTTTGATGCTCACAGACCTTGGAAGGTTCCTGTATGGTGCACAGGCACAGATGATGCAGCAGACTAGAAGGGAGACCAAGTCGAGCCCAAACGAAGTCCAATGAAGTGCAGAGTGCCCAGACAGTAGAAGTAGAAGTGGTGTCTTCATCTGAATCTTGTCACGCGATGAATCTAGGGACCTACACCCAGGTAAGACTTAAAGTACCTTTAGGAAAGCGTTGGGGTGATTCAGGGGACCCTCCCAAGGAAGGATCTGGACAGGGGGAGGTTACTTTCATGTCCTTTGTCCAGTTTCGTGCCAGATTGGGAGCCAATGGCACGAAATGTGCCCCTCATGCAGACTTAGTGGTGCTGGCAAGAACACCCACCCGGTCCCAATATAGTAAATCCTGTCTGGGAGGTGGTCACAGAATGCTATTGTTCTGCCTTCCCCTGCTCGCGCTTGGCTCAGCCGGAGGAGGGCAGAAATGGTTGGCAGCAGCAGTTTTGTGCTGTCAGGGTCTAGAAGTTTGGCAGAGCCTAACGGAGGACTCTTCCATTGCTTGGAATCATACCTCTCATACCATTTACAGTGTGGGGGTATGATTCCAACATGTTTGATACCAAACATGATAGGATTCATTGAAGCCAGTTTCGAGATGGTCATCTCGTAATTACGCAGTGCCCCTCTATATAGTACATAGCTGCTTCACTGACAACCTGGGAGAATGGACTCCATAGGCTGTAGGGGTGTCCTGCTCATGCACGGGCACCCTCTCACTTAGAACCAAGCACCCTGCCTTCAGGATTGCAAAGGCCAGCTTTTGGGGTGACTTATAGGTTTTAAGTGCAGTGACCCTAGATATAGGAAACCTATATCTGTAGTAAGTGGTGCAAGCACCAGCTTGCACAGGCTGCAATGGCAGGACTGTGGTTGCATATTGAATGGTCTTCCATGGGTGGCATAATGCATGCTTCGGGCGATGGGGGAGCTTTGGGGTACCTATGCCCTGGGTACATGGGTACCATATACTAGGAACTTATAAGGGTAGCCCAATATCCAATCTGGGGGGTACCTAAGTACTGAACATAACAAATTAGGGAGAAAGCAGATAGACTGGGGTCCTGATTAGCAAGATCCCAGTCAGACTAGTCAAATACAGCTTATAACCAGGCAAAAAGTGGGGGTCACCATAGAAGCAGACCCTACTTTCCTACATTGACCATTACCTTGCAATTCCAATGTAAGATGTTTGGGCTTCAGAGTACACAGACCTTATGCTTGCTAGGAAGACAATTTCACCAAACATCTCCTACTCCACCTACCTTTGCTGTCAATAAAAACAGCTCCTTTAGACAATCTGAACACCTTCCAAGGAGATGTGAACTTAGATAAATCTTTTGTGATGCTATGAGGCTTTTTAATGAGAAACCAATTACCAACCTTGATGAAAACATCATTAACACTATGTTTCTTTTCAAAGTGTATTGTAGCAAATTGCTGCTTTTACGAAACTTTATCACACTACTCTAGTCAGATCAAAAATTATGTTTTGAACTACAATCTTTCAACCAGTCAGGACATAAATTCAGTCACGGTACTCTTTTGCATAAGAGATTAAATGGAGACACACCAGTAATACTATGTGGGGTAACACAATATGCTCATATTTTATGCCTAAGAAAGCCTTATACATCCACACCAATACCCAAGCAGTCTGAATAACCTCTTTTAAAAATGTATTCATTCTTTCAACTCGGCCATTCGAAGTGGGAGAATACAGTGCCACTTGAAAGTGGTTGGTTGATGGAATAAGACTCAACAAATGTCTTCATCTGAACAGATGAAAAGTGAGTGCCATTGTCAGTCACCAACTCTTTGGGTGCACCTTTCATTTAAAAAATCCTTTCCAAAAATTGTGTCATAGAAACCGTAGATGGAGTTGGTACAAAGTCAAAATGCACCCATTTCAGAAAATAAACCCTCAGGAAAATGAAATGCTCCTTTTCAGTAGGTAACATGTGAAATGGCCCAGTGAAATCAAAAGCAACCTTAGCCCACACACATTCAGGTAAAGTAACAACATGTAACGGAGACTCAAATGTTCTCCAATATTTATCTGATAGAAGACAAGTTCTAAAATTGTTAAGAATTTTAGAGACCTAACTGTCCATTGGCAGCCATCAAAAATACTGTTTGAGATTTGAAGAATTGCTCCCTATACGCAAATGACCTGCATGACCACACACTGTTGAACAGTCACAAGGAGATACAGAAGGTATGCACCATTCATTCCTCATAAGAACAACATTCACAATAGATAACTCTTGTGACACTTTGGCAAATGGTCTTACATCCAAGTCCATAATCCTTTCACTAGGCCAGCCAAGCTTAAGAAACGTAACCACTTTTTTCAAAGTATCATCAAATTCAAGGCCTGAAACCAGTCATTCATAGAAATGGCTCCTTTGCCATTTAACAGATCATAGACATAGGCCACAACACATTCAACTTCGTCATCGCCATCTGACAACACATCTGTTTCCAAGGGTATTCTTGATAGACAATCTGCCCTGCTATTCCTACCACCAGGAATATATTTAATGTCTAACCTGAAATCCTGTGATTGTGAAAGAAGTCTCACAACTCTTGATAAATCCTTCCCAGCACGACTACCATCCAACAAGTACACTAAAGGTTTGTGATCCTTGCAGATTTCAAACTCTGTTCCCCACAAAAAAGTATTGAATTTTGCCACAGCCATTAACACGCCAAGGCCTATCTCTTAATGGTGCTGTAATTACATTAAGCTTGCTTCAAAGATGAGGAGGCAAAAGCCACAGTACATTCTTTACCTTCAGCCCATTGAGCTAACACTGCACCGAATCCAATCTGACTGGCATCAACCATAAAAACCATTTAGAAACAGTGCAGGTGCAGACGTAATCAAACTTTTGATTCTAGCAAAAGCTTCATTAATATGCTTGTCCCAAACACATTCCACATCTTTCTTCAAGAGAGCTCGCAGACGTTGAATGATAAAAGCATACCTTTCAGTAAATCTGTAATAATGCTCACTAAGATGCAAGGAAGCTTAAAGGGAGTCCTTACATACAACCTAAATAATCCAGTTCTTCCACAGAACATTTGCATTTGTGACTCTGAAGTATAATCCCAATATTTTGGAAAATAGACAAAGCTTTATGTAAAACAACATTATGTTCCTCCACTTTTGTAAAAATTAAAACATCATCTTGAAATGCCTGCACTCCAGCAACGCCATTCAGAACAGGATCCATAAACTTCTGGCAGAGGCTTGCCTCAGACATCAAACCAAAAGGCAAGTGTAGAAAGTTAAAGGCACTAAAAGGTGTTTTAAAAGTTGTCACTTCCTGCAATTCCACTCCTAAGTAAATTTGATGACTTGCAGAATTCAAATCCATAAGCGAAAAAACTCTGGCTTTACCCATGTTGGCCAATACTTCCTGCACCTTGGGCAAGGGATGACAATCCACCAAAATACTCTTATTGAGCATGCAAAGATTGGCGTCCAAACAAATTTCGTCAGTCTTAAAGTGAAGAATGGCAATAGGTCTAACCCATTCAGCTGAGTCAGAGGGCAGTATAGCACCTGCAGATGCCAGCTTCCAAAATAAACTTTTGAGGCCACTTCTTACACTAAGAGGAATGGTCTAGGTTTGTGTACAACCGATACAGCATTGGGTTTAAGCTTGATTTTGTATTCACATTTCGTAATAGAACCAATGCTGTCATTAAAAACTTTGTGAAACTGCTTAAGAGGGAAAGAAGATGAATTAAGAGAAGCAGACTCATTCAGTGGAAGGGGAACACTAGCCAATATCACAGGTGTTTTAGAACCAGGGACCAACATAAGATCCATTTTAGTAAAATCCTGCCAACCCACGAAATTTCTTCTCTTAAGAGCAACATACACTTTGGTGAGAGTAGATCTTCTTAGACAGCATTCAATAAAATACCACAATATCTTGCTCACCAAAATCTTTGGGGTTAATGTCAAGTTTATGAAGAGAAACGTTTCTCCCCAATGAAAATGAAATGAAACAATAGACAAAATAGTGACGGGGCACCAGAATCTGCCATCATATTCAGGTTAACCTCACCCACCAGTACTTCACACTATGGGCTTTTAACTTTACCTGTAGAAAGTTGATTCTCATGATCCTTGTGATATGTGAATAGTAATATCAATATTAGACAAAGACATTCATCAACATCATCAAAATCTAAACTTTTGATTCTAACAGAGGCTTTCCCACCCTTGCAGACACTGAAAAGTTACCACCTTTCCTAAACTTATTGCAACATTAACCTAAGGCAGGATAATTGCGGTTATTGCCAATATGTAACTTAGAACCAAATCAATAGAAAGCTGCTTGACTTTTCCTGGGCACATTGTTTATTTACTTGTCCTTAGTAGACATGGCAGTGTAAAGACAATTGCTGGTGTCACCCATGGACAGTTAGAATGATTCAATGCCATAAGTCTAATGGACACCAATGAACGTTCCAAAGCTTTAGCGAGATCAGTAACATCTGCTAAAGTGGGGTCTCTACAACTTAGCTGATGCTCTTGCATTTCTTCTGAATAACAACTTTAGACACATTGATCCCTTATATAAATATCAAGAGAGTTACCAAAATTGCAAGCTACAGCCAAGAATCTTAAAGCTTATAGGAAGTCCTCAACACTCTCATCAAGTGTTTGCTTTCTTTTGAAAAAGCTAAACCTTGCCGACATTACACTGGGGTGCTCCGAAAATGTATTTTAACGACTTGTGACTGCTTCAACATATACATTCTAGCCATCACCATCACCACCAGGGATTTAAACCAAAGTCAACATATCAAAAATGTGTTGCCCCTCGTGTTAGAAGCAACTAAATAAAAGTGATATATTTCTGTGGGTTTCAAATCTAGTGGCATCAATAGCCACCAAACAGTTTTCAAAAATCCCAAACCACTCTTTCCATGGCACAGGGGCTTTAGCTGGATCCTGCAAAAAAGGCAGTATGGATTTGAACCAATTGACTTGTAGCCATGACGAAGCTAGACAAAATAAATGTAATCAACAAACAGTACCTCCATCAGAAACATGATAGGGGAAGCTATTGAGATAACACATAAAACCACCAGCAGTAGGAAATTCCAATATAAGCCACTGCGTTGAAGAGAATGCTGAAAGGAAATCCAATAGACTGGAAAGGTGAGCCCAAAGCAAAATGGCCTCCAGGTATGCGGAAGGGTGTTGTCATGTAATCAACATAGAAGAGGGACATAATGGAACTGGGCTGCAGGCAGCAGGAAGCTCAGCACAGCATAGTGGTGCCTCACATAGCCAGCACAAGGAGACTTAATGAGCCACCCAACCTAACAGCGCTGCACACCTAACAGACGTGCAAGGGCAGCTCAAAAGCTGATTAGGATGTCCAGGACAATGCCACAGCAAGGCAGGAGCCAGACCTCCAAAACAGGGCAAACAATGCAGAAGACAGTCTTACAGGGGGCGGCAATCACCAAACAGAAGCAGGAGAAGGCCGCAGTCGGGTCCCAACAACTAAAGCTTGGCACCTAAATGTGATAAATGCTTTGTGCTTCAAAGGTTTATATAAGAAATGGTTTATAGCAAGGGAGCCCACACCAGCTGCTGCCACACCGAAAGTATCCAACCGAAGGATACTTTAGTTGGATAGAACTCCCTGAGAGGCCACACAGTACAACATAGAACCCATACAAATAATAACAAAGTAGGTGAAAGCAATAACAGGGAAATATATTATGTACTGTTCAGCTCAATACACACCACAGAAAAGCAGAAAGCTTTCCTCTTTGGATCAACCTGAAACCCTGCTGACCCCTCCCTACCCAATGGGATACCACCAATTGAGTCTTGGAACCGCTCAACCAAAACGCCCTGCTATGTGCCCCATGCTCCCCAATACCACACTCCAATTTCCCATTGTGTGCTATGGATATCTAATAAAACTGCAAGCTACTATTGTAGTACGTCCGACATCTTAGATTTAATAATTATTTAATTCTGACTGCGCAGGAATAGGCATCCTCTCTATACTTTATATCCCACCCACTGACACATACACATCCACACTGGCTGCAGTTTCTAACAAATAGTCTTCCTAAAAATGATATTTTATCTTTCCTAAACAGTCCTGTTCAGCCCTATATTTTTTCTCCAGACCTTTCAAAGCAAACCTGTCATCCTCCGTCCAGGCACACCTTGACCTTGACCAGCAGCGGGTGAATGCACTGTTCAGAGGTTCTTCGTGTGATTGCAAGGAACCTTTTACAATTACATGCTTGGATTGACCCATTGTGCATTTCTTACTTTGTGCTACAAGACTGCAGTGAACCGCAGAGATGAAACCTACCAAGAATAGGGTCCTGACTCTTCACTTGATGGGGTCCAGAGCATCAGAACAAATGATCTGGATTATCGGTTCAATAAAGGAAAATAAATTGAGACATTCCCTGTGCCCTTTTAAATCTGTTATCCCACAATGACACAAATATGTGGTTTGCAACCATGGTGTCTTTCTTTGTTTGCCATACTGTCACGCAAAGTCAATTTAAAAGAGCATTTTCGGCTTGAGGCCCGCATAGGAGAGCAAGCACCCGTTCATATCGTTCTGCTTGGCCAGTCTGCCTCCAGGAGACAAAACTTTATTTCTAATGACCCCTAAAGCTGCAGAATACTTGGAGCATGACCGTGCCAAAAGGTCACTCTGTGAAATCCAGTAGAGGTAAGTCCTTTGCGGATCGTGCTGGGGCAGAAAATAGTATATTTCTAACAATGAAAGAACATAATCCCTAAGAGATAGTGTTGTATTCTTAGTTCAGGTTGTATTTCTTTAAGAAGCTTGGTCATTGTCGCATGCCACTGCATGCGACATGTTTCCTTTCAACAGAGCTCTACATTCCACATGCTAGTGGAACTTACATGTTGCTGTTATAGAAATCAGTTGTAGCTGTACTCTGTAACCTGTGGATGGATGGCCATGCTGCTAATAAATACTTCTCAATCTTACAACTCCTTTCATGATTATTCAACAAAATATGGCGACGAGGGAAATCACCACTAAGCAGCATGGATTTCAGTGGTGTTGAACCCACTATTTTCTTTACTTTTGCTGAAATTCTGGTATGTACTCTATTTAATATTTTCTCATTACAAGTACTTTGATTGTACCTGCGGCTGATATTGGATATCTATGTGCTATGATCGCACCTGCGGCTGAATTCTACTTGTACAGCTTTTAATTTCAAGATTATCCTTCCAAAAACTATCCTCTACAAGCCTCCATTCCTTCGTTATTTTTGTGTTTTATTTTTTTTTCAACCGATAACTCTGTGGCTTCACCCGAGTTCATAGCGGCACTCGCTCAACTTTTCCGCTCATTTTATCACTATTTTTACCTGTTTTCAAGCCGGAATTTGATTGTAAACAATTCCCGATGCCTGTTGCTCGAGCGCACATTCCTCAGCGCTTGCGCAATGAGTTCTATTGACGTATGACGTTCACTACGCGTCCACGTCATTTCCAGCTCTAACATCGTTGTCTTCATTGCGTTTCCTTGACAACGCTACGAAAACCGGCAAACCTTTTATGAAGGATTTAACATACTTAGAGGCTTCGTTTTTCAATGCGCTTTCACACAACGCGCCAAAGTAAGTTCCTACTTTGATTTATGTACTTTTCTTTTACATTTTAAAAATATCATTTTGAGACTTTTACTTAAGTGAAATACAGCGTGGATGTGATACCACTGTTATTTTATACATCATCTCTTCATTTGAAAGTTTGGAAACACAGCAAAAAAAAAAAAAAAAAAAAGAATTTCAGCATTGTACTTTATTTTCCATCTACAATTTAAAAGTTAATCTTACAAACTATTTATCTACAACATGCAATTTGATCCTCCTGCTAAGTTTTTGCAACTAAAAGGAGATCCACCCATGCCGTGGACTAGGTGGAAAGAGGAATTCATGACTTACATGAAGGCCATTGATGGTGAAAGGATGGGCTCTGAGAGGAAAAAGAGTATACTATTACATTGCCTTGGTTCAGAAGGACAAGTTATTTTTAGATCTTTACCACAAATTATTTCTCAAAGTGATGGTGGTGGAGATTCATTGAACGTCTACACTGAAGCTTTAGCGAGACTGGAAAAAAGGTTTAAACCCACTGTCAGCATTGCTCTTAATCGTTTTAAATTTTATACTAGGAAACAGAAAGAGGATGAAACGTTTGATGACTTTTTAACTTCTTTAAGATCGTTAAGTTTACATTGCAACTTTGGTATGATGACAGATGAAATGATTCGAGACCAGATCATTGTACATGTTAAATGCAAAAAGATACAGGACAAACTTTGGGTTATGGGTGATCCCAATCTTACAGAGACAATTGCAATTGCGAAAGCACAAGAGCAATCTGACTTATGGATGAAAACTATTAGAAATGATTCAGAAAAGAAAATTCCTGAGGAAGAAGTCTGTGTTCTCAGAAACAGACAAGATAACAAATTTGTGGCTAATCAATCTTCATCCAAATATGTGCCTTCCAGATATAAGACTAATTTTACACAAAAGCCCAATGAATATAATAGTATGCAAGGGATGTGTTTTAGATGTGGAAACAAATCTCATTATGCTTCCTTTCCAGGTTGTCCAGCACTTAAAAAAGAATGTAATTTTTGTAAAAGAATTGGTCATTTTGGGAACATGTGTAGGGACAGACGATTCCAATCTCTCAATAAGGGTTCTGTTTCTTCCGTAGCAGAAGTTAATGCTGATGAAATTTGTAACCTTGAATCACATTCTTCTGGTTTTGTAGTATCCATCATTGATGAACAGGCCTTGTTACACCTTAAGGCACCTGATTGCATATTCAACATTGGTAATGTTGAATTGTCTCTCATGGTGGATTCAGGTTCGCCTTGGACTATCATCACCTTAGATTTTTTCAACAAGATTTTAGCTAATTATTTAATGTTGAATGAAATTAATGAACCTGATATCTTTGCAAAAAATTTCTCTGGTACTAGAATTGACATTATTGGTTTCTTTCACGTAACGATTCAATTTAGAAATAGGAAAGCTGACATAAAATTATATATTTCTCTCAAGGGCGTTAACGTTTTAGGATGGTGGGATCAGTGGCAATTAGGAATTTTGATTAATCCACGTGCCAAAGATCCCATTTCTCTATGTGATGACAGTCTCATGGGTACTGTTTCATTGATTAAACCATCCAATATTGCTATTGAACCAGCCAATATTGCTATTATGTATACTGAAAAAGCTGATAATCTAGTAAAGTCTTTTGGTTCTGTGTTTTGCGAAAAATTAGGAATGCTCAAACATTTTTCACATAATATTGTCCTCAAAAGGAACCATACACCAATTGTACAAAAGCTTAGAGGTGTACCCATCAACATCAGGGAGGAGCTTAAAAGTATGTTGAAAGAGTTACTAGATGAGGGCATCATTGAACCAATCGAATCCTCCGAATGGGTTTCGCCCATAGTTCTAGTAAGAAAACCGGACCAAAAATTGAGGCTATGTGTAGATTTAAGAGCATTAAATGCTAATATCGTTATTGACTGTCATCCCTTACCCAATATAAACGAGTTAGTCTCTATGTTAGAAGGCGCAAAAATATTTTCTACACTAGATTTGAGATCGGCGTATCACCAGATCCCTTTAACAGAAACATCTAGGAAACTTACAGCCTTCATTACACCTCAGGGTTTATTCCAATATGTACGTATGCCGTTTGGGTTAGCATCGGCTGCATCCGTTTTCCAAAGAACAATGTTCCATATTTTCAGAGATCTGGATGGGTATGTCAAATGCTTTCAGGACGACATCCTAGTATTTTCAAAAAATGTGAATGAACACGAATCTCATTTGCAAGAGGTTTGCAGAAGATTAGAGTCAAATGGGCTAACACTTAAAGCACATAAGTGTAAATTATTCCAAGAATCTGTGGAGTACTTAGGACACACGCTGTCGGGTGAGGGTGTGGTTCCTAAAAAATCAAATGTAGATGCTATTATTAAGGCTCCTGCTCCAATAAATAAGGATCAGTTGCTATCATTTGCTGGAATGTGTGAATATTACAGTAAATTTGTAGTAAACTTTGCAACTAAGATGGAACCCCTGAGGAAATTATTAAGACAAGGTGAGGAATTCAAGTGGTCTACTATACAACAACAAGCTTTTGATACCATCAAAAATGACATTATAAGTTCCCCTACCCTTAAGCCTTTCCGCATAAACAAGGAATGTATAATTACGGTTGATGCGAGTTTGTATGGATTGGGCAGTGTTTTATCACAGAAAGAGGGTGATAATGAGTGGGTTGTAGCGTTTGCATCCAGAACTCTCAATGAGTGTGAGAGAAAATATGCAGTGATAGAAAAGGAACTCCTTGCTTGTGTCTGGGCGATTGAGCACTTCAGATTGTATGTCTGGGGTTCTAAGTTTGTTCTTAGGACAGATCACAAACCACTTGTCAACATTTTATCAGTTGGTGGTGGGTGGAACTCAACAGCCAGGATAGCCAGACTTTCCTCTAGATTACAAGAATACAATTTTGTTACTTGCTATGTACCTGGGAAGAAGAATGTTATGGCTGACTGTTTATCGCGTTTACCGTGTCAACAAGATGTAGTGGGCACTTTACATGAAGGGGATTTTGTGCTTACGATCCAGGATGTTTTACAAGACTCTTTTCAGGATATTTCTGAATCATTGTGGTTGGAGTGTATACAGAAGGATGATAAATGGGAGGAACTCAAAAATTATATCAATGGGGGTTGGCCTAGCAAGGACAAAATTAGAGCGGAACTTTTGCCTTTCTATAATGTGGAAGAAGAATTGGAACTAGAATCTGGTTTTATTTTTAAGTCAGGCAAGTGTGTCCCTCCAGAAGGTATGCAGGATGTTATACTCAAGGTGGCACACAGGACCCATCCGGGAATCTCATCTATGAAAAGATTAGTTAGGTCGTATTTTTGGTGGCCTGGAATTGACCGATTCATTGATAGGATTGTCAGAGAATGTCAGGATTGTGCATCCAGTGATAGGATGATGAAAACCATCACTCCTCCACTCAAGATGGTTAAATGGCCATTGGAACCCTGGGAAAAAGTTGCATTTGATATTTCTGGGCCTTTTCACATGTTGCCAGAATCTTCAAAGTATGCGTTGGTCATGATAGACTACCATTCTAAGTGGCCGGAGGTTAAATTTGTACCCAAAGCTTCCACAGAAGCTGTGATTAGTTTTTTCAAGGACATTTTTACTAGAGAAGGTTGTCCATCAGTAATGGTGTCTGATAATGGGGTGCAATTGACCTCTGTAGATATGTCCACTTTTCTTAAAGAATGTAATGTTGTCCACAGATTGACATCTTTGTACGAACCACATGAAAATGGGCAAGTGGAGAGGTTTAATCGAGTGCTAAAATGTTTTATTGTGGAGTCTGTCAAATTTGGAAGAAATTGGGTAAGTGCTTTGCGAGAAAGGTTGTGGACGTATCGTATCACGCCCCACTCTACTACAGAGGTGAGTCCTTTTAAACTGTTTAAAGGTCGTAATCCAGCTTCCACTGTTCTACCTTGGTGGTTAAAAGAAAAGTATAGCAAGGGTGTTTTAGATGATAAGGAGAATATTGTTGAGGTGGCTAAACGTGTGGAATGTAAACAGTTGAGAACCAAATCATGGTATGACAAGAAATGGAATACCAAGCGTTTATTTTTTCAAGAGGGTGAATGGGTCAGAATTCTTAAACCTGGTCTTTTGCCCAAAGGTTCCAGCAAATTTACCGATCCTATCAAAATTAAAAAGGTGTTTACCAACAGTGTCATGACCCAAGATGGTAGGATTTGGAATATGTGTAGATTAGCCAAGTGCACTAAGCCTTATGAGGTTTCCAATAGTTTGGCTGATAAACATGTTGATGCCGACACAGAGGACTCTATAGCTCATAGAGTCAAGGGTGGAAAACGTGTTGTCAACTTACCTAAAAGATTTTCTGACTGAATGTAACTTTCTATTTTTCTTATTTTGTCACTTTCTTTATTATTCAATATTGTATATATTTGTTCTTCTCTTTTTCTTTTTGTTTTGAAAAGGGAAGATGTTGTATTCTTAGTTCAGGTTGTATTTCTTTAAGAAGCTTGGTCATTGTCGCATGCCACTGCATGCGACATGTTTCCTTTCAACAGAGCTCTACATTCCACATGCTAGTGGAACTTACATGTTGCTGTTATAGAAATCAGTTGTAGCTGTACTCTGTAACCTGTGGATGGATGGCCATGCTGCTAATAAATACTTCTCAATCTTACAACTCCTTTCATGATTATTCAACAGATAGCCGCTGAATTGTCTTGAAATATAAAAAAATACTCTTCTTTTTCAAAACAGAAGTTTGTCCGTGATGTGAGAACAGGAACCGACTGAGCCCTTTTTAGGTTGCAGAGAGGCACACCATTTATATTTGTTTTTTCATACAACTTTCTGTAAAAAAAATTCAAAGTATGTTGAACTTTTATAGTGATAACATGGCAAATATATACAAACATCCCGGGCTTGATTTAACAAAAATCCAAAAATCTACACATTGCAGACTTGGCCTACAATCTGTGTAGAATTCTGCGTTTTTGGGGCATGCAAAAGCATAAACTCTGAAATCTAAGAAAGCTGTCATATGCAGCTAAAGAGGAGTCTGACCCTTGTTTCACCCCCTCGGCCGTCACCTACCCAGCCGGACATCTGACATTGTTTTCCTCGTTTTTCTTGTTGTGTATTCCCTCCCTCCCCCTCCTCCTCCCCTGTGACTCTTTGATTTAAGTGATGTAACTATGTAACCTGTAACTCGCTGTAACTCATGTAAAGCGCTCTGATACCTCCGGGTCTAGTAGCGCTATATAAAACTTTTCAAATTAGAATGGTCAGGAAAATGATGTTTTGTAGCATTTCGGTTTTCAACCTAGTGATGAAACTTTGTAGATGTACTTTTTATTGATGACATTGAATCTAAGATATCACTGTACTCCGAATACACCTCTTTAGACTCATTTGAGTATGGGTGATAAATGGCTCCTAAAGTCAGCTGCAAGTTTTGTTCATCATATCAACTGCTTTTAAACATCCATCAGGGAATGAGGTTAGATTACCATCAGTGGTGATGTCTGCCAGCCCCTCGATAGCAACCCCATTGTATCAGACTAAGATCATTTTTGAAGACTAGGACAGTAAAATCTGTAATAGGAACAGAGAACTGTGCCCCTTGCGCTTTTAGTGGAGAATATCTGCATAAGGTTTGCAGGGTAGTGAATCTAGATAGTTGTATTTACGGAGGGTAAGAGTCTCCAACAATATTAGGGAACCGATTACCCTATTACCATAATAATTGACAAAGTGGGAGAGGTCGCAGCTCTAAACTAAATCAAGCTCAGGAGAATTTTTCTGATTTGACCTGACTAGTAGCCACACTGGCAAGTCGCTCCTGAAAACATAGTACAACATGTCGGGTCAACGTATGGAATACTACTCAAAATATATATTATTACTGCATGCTCATAGAATGTAAGTGGAGTTCAGAAATTACATGAAGATACTGAACTTGGAGTTCATTAGATCCATCAAAATTATTTTTCTGCTGGAGGCATAGGCTTCATCAGAGTATGCAATAAACGGTACTTGTGAGTAGTATCCTGCTGAAATATGAAAACAGAAAACATGTACTGAAAGGATGCCTATGTCACAGGCAGGATTGCCCTTCCTGCACAGAAACAATCCTTAGGGGAATTTTCTTCCTCTATGTGTACTGCAGAATGCAGCACACGTGGAAAGAGGAAATAACGAAGAGAAGGAAAGTTATTTCTCCTTGTTACGCCTCTGTAAGGAAGGCGTAGCATTTTGACGCAATTTCAGGTTTTTTAGCTTTAAATCTGGGAATGCACCAAAATCCATGAGTGGATGCATGGGAACTCCCATGCTCCACCCACCGAATGACCCCCAAGAAATGTAATGTAACGCAGCACAAGCAGTGGCGCTGCTTTACATTTCTACACAAGCCACGCACGGTCATGCAAATCAGGCCTTGAGTGGTTTTGTGAATTCCAAATAAGCTTTTGTGTTGCTTGTGCAACACAAACGCTTAGTAAATCTAGGCCTGTGCCTTGGACTACTTCTTTGTGGCAGTAGAAATGTTCAATAACATATGGAATTATGAAATTAGAATCAGAACAGGGAGTGAGAATTACTCTCAGTTAGTGCTGATTAAGTTGACCATTCATGTAATGAGTAAATATCTTGGTACTGAAAAAACTGAAGAGAATAACATGGTCTGAGAGCAAGAAAGGCCGATTGTAGACCTGGCTGGCTAACAAGATAACGTCTAAAGACCACACTCAAATGGCTTTAATCGTGGTTAGCCCAGTAAGGTGTGGCATTTTTTGGTCTAACAGAGTTGAGGACTTGTGTAATCAGCTACAAGATTTCCCTAACAAAAATGGGCTGTAAGGATGAGCAGAATGTAGGCACAGACAAGGCTACCAAGGGATTGAAGGAAGGTGAGAGTACTCTAAATAAAACCTGTATGAAAGCCAATAAAACGCCAACAAATGCATAAATAAAGGTTGAAGCGAGAACCTTGAAAGTCCCCTATAAAAAAAACTGTCTGGCAAGCCAACACACTGCGGAGTTAAAGCGGCGGTTTATGATAGTTGAAGTATGAAAAGAGATTGGATTCAGGAAAGTTTCGAAACTTTGCCGATATGTTTTATTTAATTTTAATATATTAAGTCCGGAGCCTCCCATCTGGATTAAAGCAGGTATGTGGAAACATTATATATACCAGTTGAAGGGTTTCCTGTATCCTGTTCGGATTGTGGCTCCAATAACCTAGTGGTGGGGATAACTGAGGAAAAAGAGGTAAAACATGAACTGCTGTCTGTGAAAGCTGTACCAGGTCCTAATGTCTTGCCATCTATGGTTTTCAAACAGGGTCAATATTTGGGCTTGCAAGTTAACAGATCTATAGACACATTGTATTTCTGCAACTCTGAACACAGAGACCTGAAAGGGTTTCATTCGAATGTCTGACATAATATCGACAGACAGAATATCGAAATACAAAAATATCGGAGCAAAAATATCGACATCAAAAATATCGGAATCCTATCTTCATAAAGGTAAGTACAAAAATATCGAAAAAATAATATCGTAGTACAAAAATATCGGAATCAAAAATATCGTTTTTTTAAATGTATTAATAATAATGTAAAAATAATTTTAAAATACATATAATTTTACAAATATTAAATAAAAATATTAAAACAAAATTAAAACTAATACATATACATTTAAAATAAATAAAACACTTAATAATTTAATGTACTTTTTTTTAATGTTATTTATTTGATTTAATGTAATATTTTTTTGTTTTTACCCTGTACGCCTGTACCCCAAAAACCCAAAACTGACCCTGAACCCTAAAAATATCCCTGTACCCCAAAAACCCAAAACTGACCCTGAACCCTAAAAATACCGCTTTACCCAAAAACTGAAAACTGACCCTGAACCCTAAAAATACCCCTTTACCCAAAAACTGAAAACTGACCCTGAACCCTAAAAATACCCCTTTACCCATGAACTGAAAACTGACCCTTATCCCTAAAAATACCCCTTTACCCAAAAACTGAAAACTGACCCTGAACCCTAAAAATACCCCTTTACCCAAAAACTGAAAACTGACCCTGAGCCCTAAAAATACCCCTTTACCCAAAAACTGAAAACTGACCCTGAACCCTAAAAATACCCCTTTACCCATGAACTGAAAACTGACCCTGAACCCTAAAAATACCCCTTTACCCAAAAACTGAAAACTGACCCTGAACCCTAAAAATACCCCTTTACCCAAAAACTGAAAACTGACCCTGAACCCTAAAAATACTCCTTTACCCAAAATTAATTAATATAATTTAATTACCATTTAATTATTAATTAACAATAACAATAAAGTAAATATATTAGCACATTAGCTGTAATTAATTCAATTTAATAATTAATATTATTTTTCCCAATTAATTAATTAAGAATAACAAAAAATTATATATAAAAAAAATTACTATAATTAATTTAATTAAATAATTAATATTAATTAATTACCAACTAATTAATAATTATAAATATGTACAAAATTATATTGATTAATTAACTAATTAATATAAATTAATTACCAATTAATTATTAATTAAAATATGTACAAACATATATTAATTAATTAAATATTATTAAATTACTTCCCACCCTATTCCCCTATAAACCCATAACCCACTACAGAACATATTTATCAATTAATCAATGAATTGAAATTAATTAAAAATTATTTCTCAATTAATTAATTAATAATTCCTACTAATTAATAATTAATTTAACATAATTAAATTACTTCCCACCCTATTCCCCTATAAACCCACAACCCGCTACAGTAGTAAGACAATATTTAATTAAATTACATTAAAAATAAATAATAAAACATAATAAATACAATATAATATACACTAAATTTATTTAAAAATTGATATTAGTAACATCGAAGTTATTTTTTTCGATATTATTGACATCGATATTTAAAACTTCGATATTACTGATATCATACTAATATCGATATTAAGACTGTCGATATTACTTACCTTCGATATTTTGTCCCATCGATATTTAAACTTCGATATTTTTGTATATCAATATTTAAAAATCGATATTTTGTCTGTGTACCGTTTCTTTCAGTTCCGTATATTTAAAAATGGTTTACACACCTTACCACCACACTGTCTCATTGCTCTTCCGGATATTGAAGGGAAATGGCATGAAAAGATGTTATTGCAAGAGGGAGAAATACATTTCTCCCATAATATCAAAGTGGCTTCCAAAAATGAAGCTATTTTGGACAAAATTTACACTGGCAGCATTGATGTCACGCATAAATTATGAAAGGGTATGTGATCACTTTATGCAGCATTTGCAGATTTCAGACTGCATTTGATAGAGTGGATCAAGATCTGCTCTGGTTTAAACTAGCCAATCGGGGCATCTCACGCCAATTGTTGAAGGCAATTCTTACTCTGTATTCTAACTGCGCACAAATTAAGCTAGGGCCTGTAGCAGTCACTTTTGGCATAGTGTGCAGCAACAAAGAGATAAAGCAATGAGAATGTGCCGGTCCTTGTTTTATTTAACCTGTTCACGGGATCTTGGCTTGGCTTTGGATATAGTGAATACTTTCTCCCCACATTTGGTGGATAAGATCTATTTATATGACAGAATACAGATGATACTCTTATATTAGGCCAGGCGATGGAAGGTCTTCAATGATCTTTCTTTGCGCTGTAAGTATACCATATATCCAACAAATTAGAAGTCAATAAAAAAGGGGCAAATGTTGCAGTGTTCGGCTAGAAAATTGGAAAAGGGAAGGTGATTCCGAGCTAATGTTAGTTGAAATGTCTTACTGCTTACAGGTACTTATGTCTTTGGGCTGAGGATAGCGGTGAGTGGAGGGGCTTCGAGCTTCATCATGTATCCTTAAGATTCAAGACGTTAGCTTAAAATTTCTCCTTTGTGTGATATCTGCCCAGTGTGCACATTTTCCATAAAAGGAACTAAGGCAAAATTTAAAGTGAGGATGAGTTTAGCTGGCATAATGTAAAAGGCATAGAGAGTGGCCCGTAAATATCTATATAATCGATATGGTACAATTGAGTAAGAACTCTTTTTAGGTTGTCTGACAGTACAGCATGGATTCAAGTTCGCTCAGAAATCAATCTCTTTAGACAATCTCATATTCATGAGCCAGCATTTGCCGAAATTTGAGACAGGCACCCTTGAGATAATTGAAAAATTAAATCTGGAAGGTATCAATTAATTCTAACCAGCAGTCCGATAACCCCTGGGCGGATTATTTGGATGATCAGTCAGCTATTTGCATTTATGGGTGGAAAATTCGTTCCGCTCATGGAATTTGCGAATTTTTGGCAATTTCCCGATCCGGGAATCGCATCAAATTGCCCGAAAATCCGCAATTCGCGAGTTAGGTTTTTTTTGTTCGCGCTTCAAAAATACAATCTCGCGCGCGCGGCATTGATTTACCATGATTCTGCGTTCGCTGATGAGTTTTACTCCCTGTTCGCGTGCACTGTGAGATTTTGGTAGCTGGCCGAGCGACGCTGCCATTGTGAACCTGTCATTGCAACCCGAAACAGGAAATTGCGAACACGTCATTGCGACCCGAAACAGGAAAAAGGCATGGCGAGCATGGAAACAACATGTTTGCGACCGTTGCGACCGCATGCGCAAGTTCTCATTCTGAACTGGTAAAAAAATCTTGCGAACTCGCAAAAAATAAATTCACAAGCTCGCGGAATTTGGCGGATTTTTGCAAATCGCGATTGCGAATTCGCGCAAATTCACGTATCGCACATTCGCAAATTCCAGCCATGCTTAATGCATATAAGATGTCCAGCTCCCTCAAGCACAAGTTAATCTATTAATAACTAAATAGTCTAAATAAATATCTTTCATAGAATAGAAGACGACTCACAAGTAGAGAAGGGAAGAACTGGGTGGGCAGTGGGGGGTTAGTAGAAGAGAAAAGTGTAAAACTGAAGAAAGCAAACATGATTGCCTAAGCTCTGTTTACTTTATGTTCCTGTTTGTCTTTATAACCTCTAAAGTAGCCATAACAGTGGCCAAGAGGGAGTCACTGAGTAGCGCTCTCGGTTGCCTGAGGTCATCATGGCGCTAGGACTGTGGCAAAGGGAAATGAAAATGAAGTAAATACCCTGGCAATGCCATTGCTAGTGACGACTGCTTGTGGGTTCCCTCACTGCAGGCCATGGATGTAAAATCCTGAGCTGTTACTCAGAGAGCATTCATTTCAGCAGTGAGCAATGCCTGGTCCCTTGGCTCTGACACACATTAGGCCTCTGCTTTATCTTAATGTACTCTCATTCCTAATTCAGTGTTAGCATGCATTAAGCATGAAGATAAGAAGGATCGAAGCACTACCCCTGTAGATCACTTAGAGCTTGGAGGGCCTCTGTTATCCAGGCTGCGGGGCGACACACAGCCTGTAAATACAATAGAAGTGAATGCAGGGGTTGTGATTGAAGTGAGGGAGCTGGGCAGTGCTTTGTCTCCAGTTCAGTTTCTTTCAGCTCCATTACCATCAGATGCTGCTGCTGTCACTCTGCTCCATCTGAGTCAATACTCATGCAATATGCACAGTGACTAAGTGGTCGTGAGATAAATAACTACCCAGGCATGTTAATGAACCTGCAATAAATGCAAAGAATGCTTCTGCCGATGCTTCAGAGCTGAAATTGCAACATAAATTTGAAATATCTCTCATCCTTCTTATAGAATTTATTATAAAATCTACTGAAAATATTTGGGTTTTCGTGTACATATAATAAAAATATTAGTAGCTTATGGCATGTGAGATGAAGCAACCAGTGCTTGTATTGGGAGACTGTCATTACCTGGTCTGTGCCCCTGATCACAAACGCTGAAATAAACTTCCATGCTGATGATGGTGTTGAAGCTGTATAATCATTTGCAGACCACAAAGCCATAGGGCCTGGGGTGTAACACAGGCTGACATCCCCCCACGGTGCAAGGGGACCCCACATGTCAGAGAGGGGCAGCTCCTGCTCAGGACTTACGAAAATGTGAGAGGCATGGGAGTATTGGGCCCCTCGCCACATTCTTCATCGTGGGGGGGATGAGGCTTCATTGTGTGCTATGGCATTGCCTAAGGTTCTGTCCATCACTGTACCATCCCTAGAGAAGAATGTTACACAATCTATTTATCATAACTGAAACACTTACCTGGCAGCTTATGTGATTGAAGGAACTTGTCTCAGTGTGGAGGCAGCCAAAAGCATGATGAACACAAGGGGTTGTGGGTAGAGCCTTTCTATGCCGAAGATGAGGGAAGAAAAAAAAAGAAAGAGGTGCTTTTTATTTTACCCCTTAAGCGCTGTCGTCGGCCAATGGCCGACGGCAACGCTACCTCCCCAGTGCTGCCGTCGGCCATTGGCCGACGGCATTCCAGCCCGCGCACGGAAACGCCCTCACAGCGGCGGAATTACCGCCGCGGTTAACGGGTTAACGGGTTAACCGAAGCCCTTTCTTTTCTTTAGCATGTTTGGCTCACAGCGTTGGAGCAACAATGGTGGGGGATGACCTGTGGTTTCTCTGCCAATGTGTACCACCACTGTCCTGCCTGCTCTCAGCATGTGAACTTTGATATCTGACAAAGGAGTGCATAGTCTATTAAAGCAGTGAGCTATTGGCTTACAGGCACATGCATCAACCATTTTTGCGAGCGCAAATGGTGGGATTTGCAAAAATCGTCCTTTTGTGCCCGCAAAAAAGGCATCAAGGTTCAAGGCACTCGCAATTTGAGAATTCGCAATTAATTGTGATTTTTCAAATTGCAATTGCATTTAAGGAATCGCATTGCGATTCCTTAAATGCAATGCAAGAACCACTTTAGAATCGCGATTTCGCTACTAGGGGGCGCAATTACCATCAAGTTGAACTTGATGGTAATTTTCAAAAACTTTGAAAAATGCACTAAAGTGAATTTTTCAAACTTGTAGGTTACACACACACACATGTCCTTGGGGCATGTGTGTGCGCAACATGTGTGCTCAGAGCAATTTCAGGGGTGCAACAGGGTGTCCTTTTGATACCTTTGCACCCTTAAAATTGCATGCGCAAATTGCGCGTACCTATTGGTACGCGCAAATTGCTCATGCAATCTCCCATTCATTCCCATAGGAATGAATGGGAAGGCATTCCTTAAATGCGACTCGCAATTTGCAACTCGCAATTAAGGGATGTTTTGGAGTCGCTAATTTTATAGTGATTCCTACATGCATAGGCTTTTGCAATTCCTTAATTGCGATTCCTTAATAATCGCAATTGAGGAATCGCAAAAGCCTACATTGATGCATGTACCTGTATGAGCTGTAGGGCAAGACTCTTGCCAGTGATAAGGCATTTTAATAAAATGTCAAATGAATATAATTAAAGAGACCTATGCAATGTGAACATGCAATAGATTTGAACTGATTCGACATTTACATTTGCAAAGTTGTAGTACCTAGCTATATCTATTAGTATTAGGCCACAAAATGTAAAAGCAAGCTTCGATATTTTCCAAGCAAAGCTAAATGCTGAGAAGTACAGAATGCTTGATAGTTGACTTACCCTGACAAGTTTGTTTAAAGCCTCACACCACATTGCTTTAAAGAATGCACTGAATTGATGAAAATGTTTTTTCTAGAAACACTTTATCATTGAATAGTATGACTTCATATCATTTCACACATTAAATACAGTGCATGAATAGCGAATGTTAATAGTTTAACCTATTTCTTTTACGATGTGTAATGACAAAATGTGGTGCTGAATACTATTCGTTGCAAAAAATGTTTCAGTTTCAGACAAGTTTATTTTTTAGCCTAACATACAATGTATTTCATTAGAAGATTAGAATATGCTCATATTCATGGGAAAGGAGGTTTAAAAATCGAAAAGGCCTCAACTACAACCATCATTTAAAGTTATTGCTTCGTACTTCAAGGTAATTCTTTGTAAGCCTATTGAGAAAGAAGGTGAGAAAAAATATGACAAGATTGTTCTCAAGAAGACTCAAAAGCCTATTGGTCGAAAGGAAGTAGAAAATTCAGAATGGAAGGCAACATTTTCTTTCAGCTGTTTATGTGAATGTATGTTCTTAGAGCAGGTTAATGCCACTCTTTTTTTTAAATTCTTTTCATTAACGTTGCAGAGAACAGTGGTGATTGTCACATTTAAACAATACTATACATGCAGTTGTACTTCCAGAAATCAGAGCTTATTGGCAATATACATTTCAGAATACTCATTGCAGTTCTTTATTTAAACATTCTACAATGCGAGCGGCTCGTCAATTGGGGTGCTTTGGGGGGGTTCACATATGTGTCCCCTGTATTCATTCCATGCAGACCATAAGTCAGACCATTTCCGGGGGCATCCCGTGGCTACATAGACTGCCTTCTCCTGGAGCATGCACCAATCCATGCCCTTTTTCCATGCTCCTAGTTTCGGCGATCCCTCTGCCCCCCCATAGCCTAGTTATATTTCTGTTTGCGACTGCAAATCCCATTGTGGCCCAGATCCTCCCACGGGGCGGCAGATCTGTGGGCTCCCAAATGTTCAGGATATACCTCTTTGCCTCAACTCTTAGCTCGACCTCCCACACTTCTTGCATGCACCTCAGTATCCGGCCCCAGTAAGGCTGGATCACTGGACAATCCCACAATATATGGAAAAACGTCCCCCTCCCTCCACATCCCCTGCTGCAAAGCCCGTCCTCACTGCGGCCCATCAGTTGCAATCTGGTCCCCGAGATGTAGACTCGGTGGAGAATTTTAAGCTGAATGAGCCTAAGTCTGGCCGATATGGCCACTTCCTTAGGGGAAGCTAGAGCACTCCGCCACTCCTCCTCATCTATTTCCAACCCTTCAGCCTCCCACTTCCCTTTAAGGGGTTGCAATATGTCCGGGGAGTTATTGATAATATTTTTGTATGTGAGTGAAATGGCATGTTCAGATAGGAGGCCGTTCAGCAGTCTGTCCTCCATGGGGGACGAGTCCGGAGGCATAGTTCCAGGCGGAATTTTGGATTGGAGGAAATGCCTGACCTGCAGGTATCTGAAATATTCTGTTTGAGCAAGCTCGTACGTATGTTGGAGTGAGGCAAAGGACACAACTCCTTCGGATCCCCATAGGTCTCTGATGTGAGAGATCCCAATTAAGTCCCAATTACGGAACCCCTTGGTTCGGTTCAAGGTGCCCAATCGTTGTGAAACCCATAGCGGGGTGGCCATAGTTAGAGTGTCAGCCCATCCCAATTGACGTTGCATTGCGTGCCATATTTGGACTGAGAGTTTAGTTGGTCCAGTTAGCCGGTATCTGCCAGGTTTGGAATACAGGGCCGCTTCAAAGTTCCAGCCCGGCAAGAGCCACCTGTCCATTCCATATCCCGGGTCATTGCCATCACAGTACGTGGCCTGATTGATGGCTGAGAGATGTGCGGCCCAGTAGTATTTCCGAATGTCTGGGAGTGCTATGCCTCCGTCAAACCAGCCCAATGTGAGTTTCTGCAGAGAGATACGGGGTGCGCCGGACCAAAGCAGCTCCCTCAGCGCAGTTTCAATAGCCTTGAAACAAGACTGCGGGACCATGTCTGGATGGTTTTGCAGGGCGTATAAAAATCTCGGTAAAGCCATCATTTTAAAAAGTGACGCCCTTCCTAGCAAGGACAGTGGGGGCTTTCTCCAGGGGAGAGAATCCCTTTTGAACCGCTGTAGTGGGGGCATGAGAATCCTGTCATATCTGGTGGCCCCTGTAGGAGAGTAGGGTCTGCTTTCCATTGGTCACCCTACGTTTTGCTTTTTGCTTCACTAGTTTTCGACTTAATATGGTTGTGGGCCTGCTAATCAGACCCACAGCCCAGCTGCTGTCTCTCTAAATTCCCTACAATGTACTTTAGGTACATTGTCAATTGGATACTGGGTCACCTTATGAGCCCCTGTACAGTGTACCATAGGTACCCAGGGCATAGGTGCATCTAAGGCCTACCAGGGGCTGCAGCATATCTACTGCCACCCCTGGCTGGCCCTTCAGATTGACACAACTGGCTGATTACTCAGCTGGGGCAAGGTGGTGTAATCACCCCTTTCATAGATATAGTATACCTATATCTAACCTTATGTCTGGACACATATACACCTATAAGTCACTCCTATGGCAGGCCTTAACAATCCTGAAGGCAGAGTGCTTGGTTTTATGTGACATGGTGCTCTAGCATGAGCTGAGCCTGTCTGCAGCTTTCAGAACCATGTCCTCATATATGTTCTAGGATATTGCCATACCATGTACTCTTAAGTGCATTATGAACCTCCCGGTTAAATGCTAACTATGGTTTAGCTGTATCAAAACATGTCGAGTAAGGTGTCATACGATTTGGAATACTACCCCCTCACCAGTCCTGGTGACGGGGGTAGCATTCCACCCTTCTAGAGGGAGAAGACATGTTGTTCCTACTATTCCCGATTAAAGTTAACCTGAGCCCCAGCATCACAAAATGGATGCTGCTGCCACAGACACAAGTCTGACCTCCTGCTGCTGGGAGTCCTTCCAGTGAGGGAGGCTTGGACAATAGGTTTCCTGCCTTGGGAGGTGCTAGCACCACCCCAGACAGGACTTTGTGTATTGGGACAGGGAGGGCTGAAAGGATTGAGACACTGCCTGGGGCACACAAGGTGTCCCATGCATAGTCCTGTTCAAACCGGTGCTGGGGCTCCCCTGCCCCAGCTCTGGTGCAAAACTGGACAAAGGGAAAGGGGTGTAACCGCCACCTTCCCTGGTCCCACCCATAGGAGGGACCTAGCAGGTAATCCAGCCCCTAAGATTCGTATATAGGTTGGAGCTGAGTCTAGAGACTTTAGATTATCCTGACTGAAACACTGAAATGAAACTCTGGACATTCATCACTCTACTTTGGAAGAAGACGACTGAAGAATCTCCCTTGTGGTCAAGGAGTGACCACCCTGCACAATCAGGCACCATCCAGCGATCGACAACTTGCTTTGCCGCCACCTCCCACCGGAGCCCGAGCCCAGAGCCTGACAAGAATCAGATTCCCAGACATCCAACAGCCTGATCCACAGTCCCTGCAAAGCTGGGACCCGTGGAGGTGACGAGAGACGTGGGACCGGCCTTCTTGAAAAGTCTGCGACCTGCTAACTGTGCAGCCTCCGAGGCCTCCTCAAAGCTGTGCATTAGGGATTGAGAAGCCCCAGCCCCGAGCAGTATCTGCAACAAAGATCAGCCCTGTACACTCCACGAGTTCTGCGTGGGGCTCTTTTGCATTTTCCTGCTTGACGCGTCTGCCTGGTCACTTGCCAGTTAGCTAGTGGCCATCTTGGTGATGAATCTGAGAAACTACACCACTGGTCTGGTTGCTCCAGACTGGCCCTTGATTCCCTCAAAAGAAGCAGCCTCTCAGACCTTGCTGGTTTGAATAAGAAGCCTACATCGATTCCTGCATGGGTGGCCTTTGCCAAGGCTTGTTGGCCCGAATCTTGAAGCCGACACCGCCGACAGCGAGAACCTTTGTGGGACAGTCCGTGCCTGCCTCCTGGTTGTCGTCGACGCCTCCTGGTCAACGTGGCTGCAGAGACAAGCTTCCTATCAGCACCTGATTGCAACGCAACATGACCTGGTTTCATCCTGGTTCCATCCTGGTCACTGGCTAGTGACCCAGTCTCTGTCCCCTCTGCTTTGAGGTCCTCTACATCTTTGATCTACCCTTGGATCCACCCGGACTCTTCTCTTCTGGCCGCCTGCAGCATCTTTTCTCCAAGGCTCCATAGATCTCCACAACGAAACCCAACACACTTTGGGACCTATGCACCCGCTTCCTGTGGGTTAGGTAACGCGAGTACTACGGTGCTCCTGTAGAGGTTTACACTCCTAGTGTCCTAGTTTCAAGTGGTTAAGTTCTATTCCAGTCGGAAGATTCCTAAATCTTTAACTTTATAACTTTTATGCACCCATTGACTTCTATGTGTGAACATGTGTGCCTTTAGACACTGCACACACATCCCCTGGGCCTCCTGCCCCCTAACCATTGTTAGTCCAGTGTAGCCCCAGCGATTCCCCAGGCCCTAGGCCTTACCATTGTTTGTGACGTGGTACTTATACCACTTTTTTATATATGGTTTGACGGGCCACCCCGCCCTATCCATAATTGTGCAACTTTTGTCTATTCTATTAAGTTACTTGTTTTGCGCTTCTGTGCTCATAAAGAGTTCAGGGGTTTGTTTAGAAATAAATACATATATATTTTGAATATATATCCTGTGTGGTATCCTTTCATTTGGTATTAAAGGGATTGTATATGGTAAAATGTAAATGTAAATGTAAATGTAGGTATACTTATATAGCGCAACCTGTCACCACAAGGGTATCCTGGCGCTTGCCTAGGGAACCCGTCCTGATATTCCCCTGTGAGAAGCCCCGACAGGGTGTCCACAGGGTGAAAGTCAGGCATCCCGCCGCGAGGGGCCGTTGTGGAGATTAAGCAAGCTATTGCCCAGAGTCGCAGAGTGTGAACCCGAGAGTTGAGGAGGCACCGGGACGAGAATTATCGAGTCCGTGGAATTTTTAGCCCAAGACCCGCCGGGGCGGGGAATTGAACCCTGGTCCAGGACCGATCTCAGATTCCGGGTCTGCCGCCTCTAACCCCTGAGCCACACTTCTCCACTGGCTTCACAGCCCTCTTGAGTTTAGCCTAAGACTGCTTTGTCCATGCTACCCCTAGGATAGCTGGTCTATAAGGTTGACTTTACAACCATCACCATAAGGGTTGTTTGGACTGGTGCAAGGTGCTCACTAGAACAGTAAATATCATATACCAGGCCAACTTCTCACAGCCCCTTCTGTAGAAACAAAGATACCCAGGTACTTAAATCCGTCTGTGGCTACCGTAATTGGGCAGTTCCGGGGAACCGCCGGGGGATCGCCATGGATGTCATACATGACTGACTTGCCCCAGTTAATACTGTAGCCAGAGTTCCTACCAAAACTAGTGAAGATGCCCATGGCCACCATTAGGGACTTACGAGGCCTTGTGAGATAGAGGAAGACGTTGTCCGCATAAAGCAATATCCTGTCCTCCCAACCGTCGGCCCACCTGATCCCCTTCAAAGAGAGGTCTTGTCTGATCCAGGCCGCGAGTGGCTCCAGAGACAGCGCAAAGAGTAAGGGCCAGAGGGGGCACCCCTGCCGTGTCCCTCTCTCCAGGGTGAAGACCTCGGAGACCTTGTTGTTAACCATCTCCTGTGCCAGGGGCTTAGAATAGAGGAGACGCACCCAACTGATAAACTCAGGGCCAAAGCCCAGTTTTCGGTGGACAGCTATCATATACGGCCATTCTAGTGTGTCAAATGCCATAGCGGCATCAAGTGATACCACTACTGCATTTTCCCAGAGAGTGTGACTACGCCCCAGCACCCCATGGAGACAGCGGAGATTGAGTGCCGTATTGCGATGGGGCATAAAGGCTGACTGGTATGGGTGGACCAGCGTCGGCAGGACCGGCTTGAGCCTATTAGCCAGTACCTTGGCCAGGATTTTGGGCTCCGCGTTAAGTAAGGATATAGGCCTATAGGAAGCACATGAATCTCTTGGCTTGCCGTCTTTGGGAATGGCCACAATGGTGGCTATACACTGATCCCGCGGCAATACACCCTTCTGCTTGCTCTCCTCGAACATTCGCTTCAAAAAGGGGCTGAGGCCGTCCGGTTGGAGCTCATACAGCTCGATAGGAAGCCCATTGGGCCCCATGGCTTTCCCCGGATGAAGATCGTGAATAGCTCGACCCAGCTCCTCCACCGTGAGCGGCGCCTCGAGAGTGTCACGTTCTGCCTCCGTAAGGGTAGGAAGACGGATGTTGGTGAGCAGGTCTACGGAGTCCTCCTCAGACAGGTTGGACCCCCTACTATAGACTTTCCGGTAGTGCCGCTCAAACTCCCTCACTATCTCGCGGGGCTCTGTGATAGCAGCCCCTGACTCAGACTTGAGCTCTGCCACCATCTTCTGCAATTGCTGCTTTTTATCCAGCCACGCTATGAGCTTGCCTGCCTTATCTCCCTGGTTGTAGAGTCTACCCTCCCGATCTCTGAGTACGTGTTTGGCAGCGTCTGTTGCTAGTGCCCTATACTCTGCCCTCTTAATTTGCAGCTGGTGAGGTGCTTCTGGAGTGCTCCCGGCGAGTGCCGCAGCCTCCAGCTCCGGGAGATCCTTCTCCAGAGGGACCTTTTGTCCCTCCCTTTCTCTGCGGCGGCCCACAATCACCGAGAGGGCCTCCCCTCTAAGCACTGTCTTGAGGCCTCCCACAGCACCACCGAGGAGTCGACCATGCTGTCATTGTCCTCGAAGTAGCGAGCAATCGCCAGAGTCAGTTTCTTTCTTGTGGCTTCATTACGGAGATATCAGGCGTTAATCGGCTTTGAAATCCCCTCCCTCCTCTCTCCTATTGTGAGATGCACCATTAGTGGGGAGTGGCCTGAAACGCCTCTTGCCAAGTGTGTGGTTGCGTGCACAGTAGTGCCCTGGTGTGGTATTGGGTTCTTCAGACCTACACACTCTGCAAAAACTCCATGACATCATAACATAGAAGTTGGCACGGAAACTGGAAATGCAAAAGACAAGTTTATTAAGACCCCATGGGGTGGTGGTACATTCCTACAGCACCCTTCGGCAATGCAAGAAGTATCACACCGAACATCGGTGCGAGACCTCTTTTATACAGTTTTACAGTAATAAAAAGAGTAGGCAGAACACATTTTCTCAGTTTAGGTACATATAAGGACATTTCTGGAACACAGCTAGCTTATGGGAGGAGTTTTAGCACCACTGGTCAGTTTGGGGAACATTCCTAAGCGATGACTGTCCACTAATACAGAGGGTTTGACTGCGCATGTGCAAGCTTGACCAGTACTAAAAATAGCCTGTTGCTGGGCAAGTTAGATGGTCATTGGTACAGAGGAAGGACAAAAGGGCATGCTGACCACGAGGCAGCATGTTCATGAAAATGGAAGCCAGTAATTCAAAATGGCCTCCAAAACGGGGTCAAGATAAGAAGGAATTCGTGTAGCAGAGCTAAACGCTAACCCAATGATTGTCAAATTACGACAGATGACCCTTTTAGCGTTTAGCTGAAGCTACCTCATAATGGACGTAATCGGGATACTCATCATCAGTATTAATTAACATAATATTCGTTATTTCTCGATTAATCATTTGCTCATTCTTAGCAATGGCTCGTTTGGATGGAATACAAGCAGAAATACACATAGAACATAACATAGGGCCACATTGAATACATAGGCAAAGGAAGAAGAGTATCCCAATTAGTATACATAGAATTGTTAACAGTTTCCAACCCCAAGTACTGAGCAAAGTCCAGAACCAGCTTGAAAATGTCCATGTACCGTTTTCAGGATGTATTTCAGCAGCTATTTTATGTAATTTAGAAATAGCATCATATACAGAAGATGAGTTATTAGGAACATATACACAGCAACTACTACTGATAATGCGGCATGCACCCCCACGATCAGCTAAAACTACATCTAGAACCATACGGTTCTGGAGCGTTACAATTCTGGTAATTTGAAGTTCCTCAGTCAAATTCCCTAGGGCAAAAACTGTTTCAGTAGCAACAGCTTCCACAACACGTGTTAATCGTCTTATTTTTCTGCTATTTAGGGCAGCACCAACAAATGAAAAGAGGCCTAAATTAAAATCAACATATTGCTGCAGGGAGGTGTCTGTTTGATCAATCTCATCAATTGCTAATGTTCGCTTCACTCTGTTTAATATACAATCATGGTAAAACACAAAGTCATTATGATACATGGGTGGGGCAATAAACACAGGAGGTAATACAAAGGAAATGTAACATGTTCCTAACCATCCAATAGGAAGACGGTGATAACCTTTATTTCCACAAATGAAGTAAGTGTTTCGTGAAGCTACAAAGGCGATACCATTTGGAGTGTCAAAGGTGAGAGTAGTATTACATTCACTTCTCCCTACTGGGATAGTACCTTTATTTCGGACACATAAATCAGCTTTGGTATCAATAACTGTAATCACATGTAAACTGGACATATTTATATGTCTTTGATCAGTGTAAACTCGAGGCAACAACACATTATCTGGTCGATATTCTTCCCATTCGAATTTAGTTCCTTCTGCTTGCGGGTAGCCATCTCTGTCATTATAGCAAACTTTATTAAGCCGGAAAAGCAGTCCACCTTTTGTCGGCCATCTCAAAGTAAACAGAAGAGTGTACCAAGCATTACAAGAACCATTATGAGAGAACGGAAGAGGAATAAGCGGAGTGCCTCCTTTCTTCTGATGTCCAGGCAACATTCCACATACCCAACACTTCAAAGTGTTCGTCATATTATGGGTGTGATGTAGAATTTGAATGAAACTGTTATTTAGATAAGTCTGTCTATGTCGTTCTTCATGATAAGGCAAGGTGAAATGAAAATGTTCAGATGGGATTGGGGTAGTAGGCAATAAGTATTCTCTTGCTGGAACCAATCGTTCTACAACCCAAGCTATTACTGCTGTTACCCCTATGGTCGTAACAAAAAGCACTGCACCAAGAATTCTCTTGTTTCTTATCGTAGTAGGTGCCATAGTTCAAAGCACAAATGTCTCAAAACAAAACAACTAAAAAATAAAAATATGAGTGCTGAGCTCCGAGGTAGCCGTTGGTTTCTTCTCCGAGATTCAAGACGGGTGTCGCTACACTTGGCAGAACTGATCCCCCCCCTTGATATTCCCGGCTTCCGTTTTCACAAACCTCAGAGCGGTAACTCAACCAGTCTCGCACAAAACAACTGCTGTTCTTGGCCGTAGATTGTATCTTTCTCCACCAGAAAGTGTGGTCCGGGAAGGCTCCCTCCGATTCAGTAGACGTAGTAGCTGGGCTCTTCTCTGCGTCCAAGATGTCTCGATAATCAGACAGCACAGTGGGGTTCACCAGATCCGGAGAGACACAACGACAATGAGTAGAATGCACCCACCGCTTCTTGTTCATGACTCGCACAGCAGTTCGAGTCGCCAGCAACACCTGCTCAGGGCCACGCCACCTCGGCTCCAAGCTGCTGGATCTCTCAAACGAACGGATCATCACATAGTCTCCAGGAGGAAGATTGTGAGCCTCTCCAATGGAATTGTCGGGGAGCGCTTCTCAAACCTGCAGGTGAATAGAAAGTAAATAATTTGTTAATCGTGCCAAATAATCGCTCATCATTATACAAGGCACATCATGTAGCAAACGAGGCTTAGGAACTCCCCAAATATTCATAGGCCTTCCAAACACCACTTCATAAGGTGTGAGGCCAGTTCGGGTATGGGGTACCGATCTAATAGATAGCAATGCTAGAGGCAGAGCATCCGGCCATTTCAAAGACGTAGATGCCACGATCTTTGCTAGTTTCAACTTCAGAGTAGCATTATACCTTTCTACCAAACCTGCTGACTGTGGATGGAATACAGCATGGAACTTTTGCTGAATCCCCAACCCTTTCAGGACGTACACCACTACTTTCCCAACAAAATGAGGACCGTTATCATTCCACAAAAATTTACAAACACCATAGCGTGGGAAGTACTCTTTGAGCAAAACCTTAGCTGTTGTCAACGCTGTATTATCCTTTGTGGGGAAGGCCTCAATCCATTTACTGAAAGCACACACCACCACTAAGACATACTTAAGGTTATTGCAACGCTCAAGCTGGATGTAATCCATTTGCAGTACTTCAAATGGTACAGTAGGTGGAACAAACCCTCCTTTCGGAGTATAAGTCCCTTTAGCAGGATTGTACTGTAAGCATATCAGACAGGTCTGCACTACTCTTTTGGCCGTATTGGCAATCTCAGGATGCGCCCAAACACGTGTAAGCAATTTAGTAATTCCAAGAGCTCCAACATGTGCCAATCCATGTGTCATTTGAACCATTGCTTGCAAGTAAGCGGCAGGCAATTTCCATCTCTCCATATCCTTGCTCCTCCAGCAACCCTCATCATCCAACACTCCCTCCGTTGCCCAGGTTGCGAGTTCTGCTTCGGATGCTGATTTCTGAATGTCTAAGATCTCCTCTCTAGCATCATGCCATCGCTCAGCCTGTGATTTCACCACATATATTGGCGAGACATTTGGTAACATAGCAGTTTCCCTCGCTATGCGATTTGCAAAAGCGTTTCCTTGTCCTACTTTGTCTGTCACTCTCTTATGTGCACTGCATTTGATTATCGCTACTCTCTTTGGATGTAATAGCGCATTCAGGAGGTCAAGTACTAATTCTCCATGCATAATGTGCACTCCGTGTGAAGTCAAAAATCCTCGCTCCCTCCAGGGCAAGCCGAAATCGTGCACTACTCGCGTACCGGCTATCAGTGTAGATATTCACACATAAACCAGCACTTAATTCACATGCTTTTGTTAAAACTATCAATTCAGCTGCTTGGGACGATTTCTGCGGTATTCGTGCTGTTTCTACCACTGTCTTAAGTGTCGCGATGGCATAGGCTGCAGAAGTTGTACCATCTGGCAACCTTAAACACGATCCATCAACCGACAGTTCCCCATCTACATCTGGAAGTTGCGTATCCTGTAAGTCAATACAACCCTTTGTTTGTTCTTCAGTCAGGAAAACACAATCAAGGTGTTCTTCCTCCTGGCCCTCAGCAACTGGATACGGCAATAAAGTAGCAGGGTTCAAAGTTGCACATCTCTTCAATGTAATATGTGGCGCCAACAGTGTTAACTCATATCCTGTTAAACGTGCACTCGTTAGATACTGGGTTTTTGTTTGGTTTAGCAGAGCGTCTACCGCATGGGGAACTAACACCAATAATTTGTGTAGTATAGCCACTGCTGTTGCTGCAACTGCTCGAAAACACCCAGGTAATCCTTGTGCTACGGGGTCAAGTACTGCTGAAAAGTACGCACAAGGTCTCTGTTTATCGCCCGTGTGTCTGCACTAGGACTGACAATGCACACCCATCCTTCTCGTGTACATATAATGTAAAGATCTTTGTATAATCTGGTGTACCTAGCACTGGTGCGGAACAAAGGGCTTGTCTCAATTGTTCAAAAGCATTCTGACGTTCATCTGTCCATTCAAGGGGGATCGGTGTCGTTTTGGACAACAATGCTAACAAATGTTTTATAATGTGTGAGAACCCCATTATCCACTGCCTGCAAAAAGACGTTAAACCTGTAAAAGCACGAACATCGCTCTGAGTGCGAGGGACTGGTATATCTAAGATTGCTTGGATTCGGTCAGATGTCAATGCACGTCCCTCCTTAGACAAAAGATGACCGAGGTAGGTCACCTTTGGTCTACAATATTGTAGCTTTTTCCTAGAAACCTTGTGATTATTCTGGGCAAGAAAAGAAAGCAGGGAAAGACTACTCTCTTCACATTGTTCCTGCGTGTCTGCTGCAAGTAAAATGTCATCAACATATTGAATGAGAGCCACTCCAGACTGTAAATTGAAAGAATCAAGCTGTCTTTTTAAAGCCTGGCTATAAATGCTAGAGCTTCCAGTGTAACCTTGACGAACTCGACACAATCTATATGATTTGTTATTTAATGTGAAGCCAAACAGATATCGGCTATCAGGATGGATGGTGATCGAAAAGAAGGCGTTTTTCAAATCAATAACAGTGAAGGTAGTGGCTGTGGGCGGAATCAAAGTAAGTAAGGTAGTAATATCAGACACCACTGGGTACTGAGGCACTACCATCTTAATAATTTCTCTCAAATCAATAATGAAACGATAGATTTTAGTGTCTGTATCTTTCTTTAAAATGGGAAGAATAGGGCTGTTACAAACATTATAGGGGACTTCTTCTACCACGCCTGCAATAATCTAGTCATGTACAATATGCATCAAAGCAATTTCACCTTCCCTGGAAATTTTATACTGCGGTACACGAGGCAAAGACGCCCCCTCCTTAACAGTGATACGTATGGTAGGGATAATCACTTGTCCCACATCTGTATCTGAAGTAGCCCATAACGTTTTTGGAAGAGAGGCTAACGCCTCGGTCTCTTGCATGAGGCACACTATCATTACATCTGGGTAATTCTCATTCAAAATAACCAGCACCCCTTCAGGAGCGCAACGTATAGTTGCTCGAAAATATTTAAGCATATCCAGTCCCATGATATTATCTGGAGTGTTTGGTGACAACAAAAACGGACATGGGGCAGTAAATTTATCAATGTGAAATGTAAGGGGTTGTGACAATGGGCTAAGAGAGGGTGTTCCATCGAACCCTATTGATGTAATTATTTCGCCAGACAGGGGAGCCCTTGGAACCAAGTGTTTGGACACAGCACTACGAGTAGCTCCTGTATCGACCAGAAATTGATCAGTAGAACCCAAAACATGCACTGATACATATGGACCCCTTTGATCTACTGGTACTTCAACCGATTCCACACCCCATCCTACGCAATCCTATGCATGTACATAATCCTGGGACTCCGTAAACTCACCCTCAGCTATCTGATACTGATTTTGTTGATCAAAAGTATTATGATCATCCTGACCATGACCCCTCGCTTCAAACCTGCCACGATCATTCACTCCACCCCTCGATCCTGAATAACTATTCCGCGTCCTTCCACTTCCTCGACCACGCTGATTACGCTGTTCTCGAAGCACCGGACAGTCTGAAGCCCAATGGCCAAACTGTTTACAATATGCACACTGGTCCTCAGAAATATCGGAACGAACAGAAGACGTATCATACGATCCACGTCTACCCCTATCGTTCCCTCTCGTCTGTGTAGCGTGAACCTGAGCCAACATCACCTTCGTCTTTAACTCCTTTGCTTTCTTATCACTACTTTCCTTAGCCTCCAATTCCTGTCGTTCATAATACTGAGCCATAGTCAATAAAGAAGCTGGGGTCGCTGTGGTTCAAGAACTTTCACTAGTCTTTAAACGTTTCGCAATCTCCGGTAGGAGATTAGCCACATACTTGTCAACAAACAAATGCCTTCCCGTGTCCTCTGTTAGTAATTGCCCACTATTGTCATGGAATGCTTCCTCAAAACACGAAAAGAAGTCAGAAACCGATTCATCCGGTTTCTGTTTGCAAGAAGCTAACATAGTCCAATCAACCTTCTTAGGGGGAACAAGCGTTTTCAATTTATTCAAAATAGCCCCCGGGAGATCTTAAATTAATTGACATGGCTTACACGTGGGCTTCCTATCCAAATCAGCTTGGGCTAGTTCTTTCCAATCTGCACCCAGAATCGCTTGATCATCGAATTTACGAATCGCTCTCCACATATTAGGAGGTAATATCAATCCAAAGAAAAGATCAATATCAACTAATGTCATAACACAATCGAAGAATTCGCCCTTTCCACTCCTTCATAGAAAGCTGCCGGGTTTTTACGAGGGTCAGGCAAAGCAGTCTTAAGTGCCATAACATCTGTTCTATTCCATGGCGTGTAAACCCAATTGTATACAAAATAACCCTTTGCATTCACAGACATTTTATCATCATCTGTACCTTGCCCTTTAGGAGGGACATATAAAGGTGCAGCTACTCGCATAGGCATAATGTGAACTGTAGAACTCTTATCTGCTCCAAAGATAGGACACTCTTTGGATATCTCCGTCGATCCAGGCGCAGCCGAGTCTGATGCCTTTTTCGCCGCCCGTAATTGTAACGCCTCATCCCGCAGATGGACCAAGCGTTGGAAGAACAAATCCGCATCTGTAAGAACAAAAATACCTTTACGCAAATTCTCACGACCAACTGATACATCTTTTGGTTTCAACTCAGATGAATATTTTCTAAACCGTTCTACAACTTCGTCTCCAAAATGACTCAAGAAATACAACCGTTCTTTCTCGGACCACTTACGCATGTGGTCATCAATCTCTGAAATAGTTATAGTTTTAAGATTAAGTTTTCGAGCAAACCAACGCAATTCTGCAGCCCGATCAACACTTAGCCTGGTACGACTATGCCCTTCATCATCTTCATCCGATTCCTCATGCGGAGCCGTAGGTGAAACATACGGAGGCGGGCAACGGTCTAGCAATAAAAAATCATCAGATTCATAGTAAGGACAGGATAAAGAGGACGTCGACTAGGACATTGACCATTAATTTGCAAATTACGTTTTCGTGCCTCCCTCTCTTTCTTTTCCTGCAACTCTTTCTCCTCCAGCTGTAAAGCTTTATCACGGGCAGCCTTTCGCTGCTCCTTGGCCACCAAGTCTTGTTCACGCTTCATTCACTCACGCACCGCTTTCTCCCACATACGTACACAATCAAACATATCCTGTCTAGACCTGCGCTGAAACAAACATTTCTCCACATATTGAACCTTTCGTAAATCAAACGACCCATGTAGTGGCCATTGCAATTCACGGTCAGTCTTGGTATATTTATGCCACAATGTACTATACATAATAGGGGGAAGGCCAAATTTGATATACATTTCACGATTAGGTGTCCCCTCTGGGGAAGCCGGCTGAGATTCATTTAATCGATAATTGGTACCTTTTCCAAGACAGCACATTCCTCGAAGTGTGCTTAAAACAGGGATGTCAAAATATCACGAAAACGCGATATTACATAAAATGGCATTTAATATACTTTACACATGGTGTGCCGTTCAAACAAATACAAAATCAGAGAAATATCTCCACACTGCCTGCCTATGTGAGGTGCACTCCACATATAACTCAAATCATAGAACCAAATGTTAGCTAACTCAAACAAATCCAAAAAGCCACAGTAAGTGTCCGTAGACTACCTTAGCAATCACAAGCTTACCAAATTCTCAAGTATTCAGGTTCCAGCTGCCAAGTTCTTTAATCGAATCAGTCAAACAGGCACTGTACGACAACCCAACCGATCAGGATCTCAGTCGAGGACCGGCGCCACCTGGAAGGTCAGATCAGAAGGAAAGGAAGAAAACACCGTGGGTGCCAAGACTCGGGTCACTCAGTGGCAGCGTACGAGTCCATGGCGAGTTTCCAATCCTTCGTCACGACCTCTCCTTCGGGCATCCTAGTCGCCGATGAGTCCCTCCGTGGTCGCCAATTTTTGGTATTGGGTTCTTCAGACCTACACACTCTGCAAAAACTCCATGACATCATAACATAGAAGTTGGCACGGAAAGTGGAAATGCAAAAGACAAGTTTATTAAGACCCCATGGGGTGGTGGTACATTCCTACAGCACCCTTTGGCAATGCAAGAAGTATCACACCGAACATCGGTGCGAGGCCTCTTTTATACAGTTTTACAGTAATAAAAAGAGTAGGCGGAACACATTTGCTCAGTTTAGGTACATATAAGGACATTTCTGGAACACAGCCAGCTTATGGGAGGAGTTTTAGCACCACTGGTCAGTTTGGGGAACATTCCTAAGCGATGACTGTCCACTAATACAGAGGGTTTGACTGCGCAAGTGCAAGCTTGACCAGTACTAAAAAAAGCCTGTTGCTGGGCAAGTTAGATGGTCATTGGTACAGAGGAAGGACAAAAGGGCATGCTGACCACGAGGCAGTTTGGTTCAGAACCCATCCAAATCACAGTAGCGTCCCAGCCTGTCACTAAACAGTATGTACCACTGAGTCACAGGGACGTGGGGGAGCTTTACCAACAGTGTCTGCTCTTAAATGCTTCCCACTTTGCATCGTTATGGCAGCCTAGTTCCTTCTGCCCATTAGCTCCCCCACTGATAAGACTTGACTCCCATAATTAGATCCTGCGATACGTTACAGTTTGTCGAGGTTCATTTCGGCCGTACCATAACTGCTACTGCTCCTCCACCTCATGAAGAGTGTCCCATCAGGGGCTAGCTGACCTTGACCTCCAGGAGCGCTGGCTCTGTCCTCCCGCATCCGAGTGTCTGGCTGCTGATCCCGGCGATGCAACCTGAGTATTTCTCCTGGTACCCTTGTCAGGTCGGCCCAGGTTCCGAGATGACTCCACATCCAGCCAGTTCTGTACGTCTGACGGCGTGGTGAAGAAGAGGGATTTGCCCCCAGTAATGACCTTGAGCTTGTCAGGGAAGAACATCATGTATTTAATAACTTTGTCACGCAGCGCTGCCTTTACACCTGTGAAGGAACGTCTCTCTCTCTGCACCTGAAGCGTGAAGTCCGGGAAGAACCGGATTGTGGTGTTTTCATATTGTAGGTTCCCCTTCTGTCTAGCCGTCTGCAGAATGGCGTCCCTGTCCCGGAAGTTCAGAATTTTTGCTATGATTGTCCTGGGCGGCGCCCCTGGTTTCGGCTTGGCGATGGGCGCACGGTGTGCACGTTCAATGTTGAAGATGTTTGATGGGCGCTTAGGCTTCAGATGGTTCAGGATTAAGTCTCCTAGAAACAGTTCCATACTAGGTCCCTCAGCTTCCTCCGGAACGCCTACCATGCGTATATTGCTCCTCTGGGCCCGCCCTTCCTGGTCCTCGAGTCTGAGGGCCATCTGACGGTGCTGGTGAACTAGTTCGTTGACACGGTTTTCCAATGTCTTGGCCGATGTCTGTAGGTCCCTGATTCCGGCTTTGTTTGCCTTGGCCTTATCCGAGGTCTTGCTGAGGTCAGAACGAAGAAGATTTACCTCGATGGAGACCCTATCTATTTTGGTCTCCAAGTTGATGCCCAGGGCCTGTATAGCCGCCATAATGGAGACCAATGATGGTTCCTTTGGGGCGGCGATGTCAATAGGCGTGCCCCCTGCTGGGGAGGCCCGCTTCTGAACGGCATATTTGTCCAGTGTGTTGGATTGCGTAGGCATAGCAGTCTTGGGCCTCATTTTGCTGACCTATACCTCCAACATGCGATGGCCTCAAAGGAAGTCACAGGGCCTTGTAGGGAACCACTGTAGTGTCCAAATCCCCCACGCTGCGCCATTGAGGGGGAGCACCGTCCTGTCCTCCCCCACAGCGCAGACGGATTACCAAGGGTGGGCCGCACAGCTCCAGCCTTGTGTATGACCATAGTCTACTGAGTATCCAGCTGGTGCAGTTGTGTCCCACGTGCGTAGATGCGGGAGCCCCCGCCACTATAGTTAAGGACCCTTCAATAGGCCCGCCCTGGGTTCGGCGGTGTCTGCCCTATGCGAATGTCCCCAAGGCCGCCACACACTGGGCCTCACTTGTCCAGACAGCCGATACCGCCACAGTCCGCGGTCTTCTGCAGGTAGGATAAATGCCTGCCATGGCGTGCCAGTGTCCATCCGTAATTAGCGCCTCCCTCCCCGACGCTTCTCACCTCCTACCCTGTGTCCGCCAGCCGGCGGCGCCATTGGCTGCCTATGTCGCACTTGGTTCTGCCTCTAGGTCAGCACAGTGTCCAGCCCCCTCAGGCGACACCAGAAGCTCGTATTCCCTCTCCGGGGTCCCCAGTACCAGTCGCCGCCCTCTCCAGCTCTCCTAGGCTAGGCCCGGAGACCGTGGACTCACGTAGTCTTCTAGGCCGCCCGCCGCACTCCAGTGCCAGCGATCGAAATGCGGGATCCATGCCGCAGCAAACTGTGTGCACCGTCGTCCCCCAGGAGTGCCCCCTACAGGGCGACCCACCCCTCGCCGAGTCCTCCAGCGTCGAGGCGGGACCGAGGACCCCACACCGGTCCCTCCTCGCTTGACTTGCACGACCAGGCCTGCAAGCCGGGATCTCCAGTAGATTTCCGGTCGGCTTGTGGCTC
The DNA here is from genome assembly GCF_964263255.1 of Lissotriton vulgaris. Taxonomy (NCBI): domain Eukaryota; kingdom Metazoa; phylum Chordata; class Amphibia; order Caudata; family Salamandridae; genus Lissotriton; species Lissotriton vulgaris. Next base: position 1,634,253,751 of record NC_141689.1, read on the forward strand.
CGGCGCAGTGCCGCCCCAAAGGCAGGCCCACACCCGAGGGCTGGATCTCGGTCTAGGAGCAGAGCTGTGCTTCCGGCGCTGGATCGCTGGGCTCCGCTGTGCAGCTACGTGTTGAAGCCAAAGGGAGAGTTTAGTGGATCGCAGATTTTGTCCAGATTTCCACTAGTGAGGGCTCGGCTTCACTGAGCTCTTGAGTTAGGCGGCCATCTACACTGGTGCCTGGCCACGCCCCTCCAATGCCACTCTTTATGCCAATTTTGCCCATGTTTTTACCTGACTCTTCCAGACCCCACTACTGAGACGCTTTATGCTCTTGCCCCTACCATTCGCCCGCACTGAAGCTGAATGCTAAAGGCCTTACCTGTTTGCTGTTTGCAGTCACTACTGTTGCTGCTTGATTAGTGCTTTTTGTGAACCTCTCTTTATGGGACTTTCAGCTGATACTGATTTATCAAATATGAGCCTCATGCGCTCTCACTATTGACTATTGACTCTTGAACTCTTAATGGGTTTTCTGCTAATGCCCATTTTCCCCTCATTCTTCAGAACAGGGATTCTTTGCTTTATAGAACACAATGTAATGTTTATTTGATGACTTGTTCTAACCAATATCTTTACTATCAATTTTGTAATTTCACTGATACCTTTATGACTAACTAAACAAAAGAGAAAGATAATCTTACTAAATCTCTTAATGTAAATAAAACCATTAAAATGAATTAAAAACTCTCATTATTGACTGAACTTAGCAATAGTATTGTAATTTTGTGATGTATAGTACATGATCTACTCATACACGACAGTAAAGGTCTGTCACAGAGAAGTGCAAAGAAACTCACATGTGTAACTGGGAGAGGAAGATCTACACTGTTTTGGTGTGAGATAGAGATGTTAAAGTATTTTATTTAAATTGATTCCCAGCACTACTTTACATCACCTTCCTTAGTGTGGTCATACGCCTCCAATTAGCATCACAAAAGATAAATGCTTTAGCTATTTGGCGCCCCTGCTGTGAGGGTTTTCACAGTAGCTGTGCCACTTAATTGAAACCCCCAAATGTGGGTGTAACATTGGTCATGACATCCAATGAGATGCTTAGTGGGAAAGAAATGACCTCAAATCAACCTCCTGCTGCTCATTAGACATCATATCTGCCTTGCACATGTTTTCAAATGGATTAATGAGAATTTTGAGAGTACCCCTTTTTGTGCATACTGTACTCTGGTACCACTCTTGCTAGGTTGGTGCTGCGAAGCTGCTTATATTTGTTAGTCTCCCCACCACCAAACCCTCACCATCCACCCAAACTGGTCTACCTGTAACAGAGACCATCTAGGTAAACACCTAGTTCTCCCCCCTGCCTCTTGCATATTAGGATCCATGAATCATAACATAGGACCTGCAGAGTTACTCTTTTAGCCAGCAAGTTGAAATTAGATTTTACAGGCCTATCTCTTACATCGCTTTGCCAATCTTTCACTCTTCTGGTGTGTAGCATGCTTTCCGTCCAAAAATGCAAAGCGGCACCCAACAAATGGAGTAATAATCGCCATATGAATGGTACAATGAAATCAAAATAATACCGTTAACCCCCTCCCATGCTCGTGACGGAACCGTTCCGTCAGGAGCCTCGGGTGGGCTGTGCTGGTGATGGTACGGCTCCGTCACGGCATGCTCGCCGCGCCTGGCGGCGCGAATTCCGCACCTGCGCTGACGTTCTAAAGAGCGGGCGGGCCGTGACGGAACCGTTCCGTCACAAGCACAGCTCACCCACGGGCCGTAACGGAGCGGTTCCGTCAGAAGCACAAGAGCGCCGCACGGCCCCGCCTCCCCCTTAGCGCTGCGGCGGAAGAGCCGCTGCAGCAAAGGGGTTAAAGTCCTGTTGGCCTGAACAGAGGTATTACCCCTACAGGGAATGGCCCACTGGGTGCGGTCAGCAGATAATGTTTACAAAAGAACAGCAGTTCTGCACTTTTTTCATATAAACACTCACTGGCCAGGGAGGGGCAGAGGGATGCAGCATCTCAATAATGATGGAATCGCTACACAAAAACCATCATTTAATAAGTGAATATTGCAGAATTGAGGAACAAAAACAACCATGGCAAAACATAATACTCATTCTTAGTTTGTAAAATAATATGTGCCAGGCAGGAGGCCACTGCAGCATGTACAACCCATCGTTCCTGCCATTGCTGCCAAAACAACTCCTAACCACCTCTCTTGACTGCAAGTGCTCTGTCCGTCGGTACTCCAGACGTCCTTGCCCAGAAGGACGTCTGGAGTACCGACGGACAGAGCGGTGCTCCGTGTTACCTGAGCTGTGGCCAGGTGAGGGGGGGCGACATTCTCCTACAAATTGGGAGAACTTTCAGGTGATATTTACTTTGATTGTCACTTTAATTTATGATTTGATTCACATCATCACACTTAGCAGTAGCATAAATAGGTCCTGATGAAGGAGCGAGGTGACCCATGGGCCCAGTGAAAGTCTGCAGAAACATGTCGACCATTTTGTTCATCTGTGTAGTTATTTGCTGAAACTACCGTTTGCACTGTTTTTAATATTGAGAAAAGGGAGGTATCCATTAAACATATTTTCCTCCTCCTACTCAATTTTAGCCACAACACCTTACACATTTTTTGGTTTATATTATTGAGCACTGTTTTTCAACTACCTCCTGATACCTACTATTGAGCACAAACTGTTTGGGATTGATGTGAGTGATTTGGTTGAGTCTGGCCAAATCTTGCACTGGGTACTCAATTTCCCAGGTGCACTTTGAAGGTTCCCAAATGATGTAGGGCGGTACAGGGTGGAAGTCTGATGGGATCTCTTTGAGCATTTGGAGAGACCCTCTGACAGATTTTGGTAGTTGATTTGATTACAACACCCACCTTTAGCGGACAAGGCATACACACATTCGTTTTTTTGACCCCTTGCTACTCTTAGGTTGGTATATAAGCCCCCATTACCACCTACTGCCACCTTTTGGTTTGACAGCACCCAAGGCATAATGTAAACTGGTGTTATCTACCAGCCCCAAGTTAAACAGGTGAATGAGAATGCCTCCAGTACAAATCCTTTGCTAAACAGCACACATATTGTGAGGTTGTGCATTGATTAAGGCATTCTGCTTGTGCATCTAAGAGAGGATGACACCAGCAGTAGGCCAATATATGTATATGTGGCACTGCACTGTTTTCCTCCTTGCACAATGCAGAGCAGATTTGGAAGTCGAGTTGTGTTGCACGAAAATTGACTAAATATGGGCCTTACCATCTTCCACAAATGTCTCTAGCATGCTGTTTCTGTGAAAGAAACGTCAGATGTTCCAAGGTGTCTAGCAGAACTGCCTTCCATTTTGTATGTGTTGCCTGTGTTTGTGTTTATGTGGGAGTGTGTCTCTGGTTGAATTATGAGTGGCATTAATTCCTGGCACTTAAATGACCAGAAAAGGCTGCTCCCCACAATTATTACAGGCACTGTCTCTCCCTGTTTGCGGGCAGCGACTTTGTGTTGGAGTGTGTTAGGGTGATTGGAAACATGACCAACACCGTATGGGGGTCGTCCATTGCAGCTGGGTATGACTGGAAAACTGTGTGGGCAATGACTCTTATTGAGGGCCTGGCTATCACTGTATCTCCTTTCACAGGGTGAGAGCTAGGAATGACTAGCTCTATATGTGGTAAGTTACTCTCATCAAGGTGGATGCAGAGGCGAGTGTCCATGGGCTGAGCAGTGAGTCCTGTGGCATAGTGAGCAGCAGGTATGACTAGTGCACTATTTGTGCGGAACATCTCTTTCCATCAGGGTGATTCGCAGAACTGACTGACACTTTACATCAATCAATCAATTCTTTATTGTTTCAGCGTAAAAATCCACATAACATAAAATCACTGAATAATTTAAAAACGTTCGCTGTGTACTATAAGTCATTTGGCTTACACGCTGAGCATGGCTCTTGGTTTAATTCACTTTTTGTCTTCTAGCCTAGGGCTGGTAGTTTACTGGTCTTCTGGCTCTCCATGCTGTCAATATGTAAAAGGCTGCACTGGAAAAGATGGCTTTTATATGTCTGTTCGGGAGCATAGGGACAGCGCCACCACACAATGTCTGCTCCAGCATTCAATGAATAAAGTTCGTGCATACAATCTTCTTGCAGAAATCATTTTATCGCATAAAATGCTTAATGTTTTTCTCTGCTCCTATTGTGCAAATGCACACGCTTGCAGTGCCTGCAACTTTAGCCCACTTTCTACCAGAGGACAGAACTGGAAGAATTCCTGGTCTAATTTTCATGTATAATGTCCTTTTTGCACCTGGAAATATATAATTAAAATATGGTTTATATAATGTTCTATCTTCTGTTGTGTGGGAATGTGATATTAGTTTGCCTTCATGAGCTAGTTCCTCTTCTGGATGTAGGCCCAGCACTGCTGCTTGATTGTCCTTAGACGTGCCTTAGTCTTGGAATTCCTGTCAACCTATTTCCGTGAGTCTTTTAGTCACATGCTTGAACCATGCTAGGAATAGGGGCTTTTGGACCCTGGTAAATCCTGTTTGGGGAGAGTCGTTTTTAGGGATGGGGTTGGTTTTGGGTCTCAGGCAGGGTAGGTCGAGGTTGTTTTTCCGCGAAAGGAGCAGGGTTGTAGGGCTAAGGGCCGAGGGTGTTGGTGTCGTTTTAGGGCTCAGGGCGGGGGACCGGGGTAGTTTTCAGGGGGGATCAGTTTTAGGGCTCAGGGCAGAGGGGCTGGGTTCAGGGATGTTTTTAGCAAGGGACATGTTTTAGGCCTCAGGGAGGCGGAAGGGAAAGAGGTCGTTTTAAGGGCAGGGCGGAGTCAGTTTTAGGGATCAGGGCAGGGGGGCTGGGGTTGGTGTACTTTATGGCATGTGGCAGGATTTTAGGGCTTAAGGCGGGGAGGGAGGGGCTGGGTCAGTGGTAATTTACCACACATAGCCCTTTAGCAATCATGCCTTTATAACGACATTTGTTGTAAAGGCATGCATGGTAAAGTCATGCGTGGTAAAGGAATGAGTGGTTAAGATGCATTTGTTGTTGAGACTAAGTTGTTGAGGCATGCGTGGTTTAACCATGAATGTTTCTGTCATACAACGTTGTAGGTGCATTAAGGTCTGGCCATCATTGATCCAGTTTTGCAACCACCTCAGAAGTAGTTTGCCAAAGCTTTTTCCAGCTTCATTAAGTAATGAAATTGGGCAATAATTCGCAGGAACATTTAATGGCCCTTTCTTATGTAAATGAACAATAATGGCTGAACTTCATGATGCAAAAATCTCCTCATTTTTTTAGATTGCGCTGTAAGCAGATGCTAGTAAGGGGACAACTGGGACGCATCTTTCTGGTATATATCCAGTGGCGGCTACTCCAGTTATGGGGTGGTGTGGCAACGCGAATAAGGGGGAACATCATTTTTAAAAATACACTTACCTGCTCCTGTGCCCGCCGCCTCGGATCTCCTCTCAACAATGCAGGTAACACTGCACAGGCTCCAAGGGGGAAATTACGGTGCTTCTCTCATGCTGGTAACCCCAGCATGAGAGCAGCGCTCTGATTGGCTTGAGTGGGCTGACTTGGCACTCGCTCAGGCCCATGAGGCATGGAGCTTTTCTCCAACCCACCTGGTGCAACACAACTGGGCTGGATAAATATGAGTGTGCATGTATGTTTGTCCGACCTAAGACGGCCGGACAAACATTCATGCGCACTTACAAGTGCCCAACTCTCTGCCCTAATGTGTGGCAGAATGGCCCTTCCCTAACCCCGGCTGAATAGTATTGAAAAATAAAATGATAATATAATGGTTTATTATCATTTTATTTTTCAGAGGGGCGACGTTCCTCTGCCCAGTAGTGGCTGGTTTCTTGGCAAAATGGTGGGGCAGAGGGAGCGGGGGTAACCTGGACGAACAACAAAAAATAAATAATAATAAGATAACTTACCTGTTCGACGCTTCTCTCTGGCTCCGTCACCGTGCACTGCAGGCACAGGCTCCCAGAATCCCTAGGGCCAATCTTGACTCTGCGTGAAAGCAGAGTCAGGATTGGCCTGAGCGATGATAATTTGCGCTCCCATGTGTGTTGGGAGACGGTGCCTGCTGGTCTCTCCAACGCAGCTGGGTTGGAGAGAGCTTCAGTGCGCAGGAAGGTTAGGCCAGCCTGAGATGGTCGGCCAAACCCTCATGCTGACTGACAACTAGTGCACCTACAACTCCCACTCTGCCTGTCATCTCTGTGGCCCCACCCCTTAGGTGACGCTACGGAGAAAATAAAATGATAATAAACACAGGTTTACTATCGTTTTAATTTAAAATTTTGGGCTGCTGGCAGAGGGCGACGCTCCTCCGCCATAGTGGAGTAGCCGTTGCTGCCGCCGCCATAACGGAGGAGCCTCCCCAGTCAATATATCTGAAAGAATTCTAGTAGAACCAAGTGCTTTCCATGGTTTTTGAGTTAAAAAAGCCCCGAAGACCTCATCCTTAGTGAAATCCGGTGGACAAAATGCAAAAAAATGTAGTGCTATCGACGAAATCAGATTATTTGCATTATTCGCATTTTTAACAGGGTTCTGCTTTGATTGAGTGTCAGCCCTTTGATCTATCACGAAAATTTTCTGTAGACGGCAAACAAAATGCTGCAATCAAGCCACTAGGCAGGTGTATGATTCCAGATTTGTGTCTGGGCTCTCGCATCCCCATCTTACCAGGTTCCAAAAATGTCTTGTGTTGTGTTTTTTTCTTTAAGCAATACCTGAAGGGCTACGCATGCTTTATGTTGTAATTCACCCTCCCTGAACCTGATTATCTGTTGTATTCCTTAATTAGATGGGTTTTTTAAAGAGCTCTTCTCCTCCCTGGTTAATATGCCCGTCTTTCAATGCGGTTGCTAGCGCTTGTTCAAGCTTATAGCATCCGAGACAGAACCATTCCAGCTACATTGATTTATATGCACAGTGCTGGCCTTTATTTGTGAATTTCTTTAGGTTGCACGTTGTTTTTAACTGCATCTCCAATGTATGGGTTGCATTTCTGCCTGATGTTTCCTTCACTTGCATTAGGTTTTAGTATGGCAATGTCAATTTTTGCTCTTTGGTGAATTAAGTGCCTTCTGGGGTACATATGACCATGCGATATTCTTTGCGTTTTTGTGTCTCAAAGCCAGACTATTAGGTACTAGATGAAATTGTTTTGCCTGGATAGATGTTAAAGGATATGATTGTGGAGCAAAGACTAACCCGTTACCATGACCACCTACTACTAACAATATCCTCACCTCTTGGTTGCCCATTTATCCTGACACTTTGCATTGGGAGTGGTCTGAGTCGCAGAATGAAAGGTAGGGGGCACTAGGGACTGTGTGCTTCTCAACCAGCTCAACTCTGTTAAGTACATTAAGCCTCTTTCAAAGCAATAACATTTAAATTGCAAGGACCTGGTACTGAGAATACTATTCATGACCGGGCTTCTCCAGAATCCAGGATGAGGGAGCTTGGGCTCAATCAGGAAGGGCAGTATCATAGTATTACCAGTGGCTTGTTAAACCCAGAAGTCTTGGGAAAGTGCTTGGTTGGATTTCAGTTTTATGCGTCAAAGCAAAATTACGTATTAATACCTGCTTGCTTGAATTCATCTCAGCCACGGGCAATAGCTCTGGCCACATCCCAATCCATCGTGGGTCCGGGGCTCACTGTGCCACTGGAACCAAGCTATACCTGATTGAAGAGCCCTAACTAGAGCAAAACCAGTCCTAGATTGCTTCTCTTCCGATTCAAAGAGGACCTGGCCTGGTAGTTTGGGCTGGACTGTTTTCATGAAGAATAGGGTCATGGCTGATTTGCATATGGTTTCGTCCAAACTGAGATGGGTGAAAACTATGGATTGGGATGCAGTCCCTAGCGATTGCCAGTGGCTGACATTACTTCAAGCATCCCATCAATCACCTTATTGTTTTTACATATGGAAGGAAATGAAGCAATTTGCCCAGGATTACACAAGCCAGCAAAACAGAATTGTTACCCAGGTTCCCTTGGTCCAGAGGCTGCACCCTTAACTTTAGGCTATCTCGCCACCCTCTCCTGCTACTCTAGTTCATTGAGTAAAAGACACACTGATGATGGACGGAATGCAGAGCAAATCAAACATTCACCCCCAGTCAAACCAGCATCTGGGGCTGGTTTTAGGGCATCACCCCTCATCAGCCAGGCTAGCCTAAATTCAGTGGCACTGGGCCCGATTCACAGAACTAACTTAAGACAAAATCCTAAGTTTACTACCATTTTGGTATTCACAGAAGGCACTTACTCATTTTGGTATTCACAGAAGGCACTTACTCATTTCAGTATTCACAGAAGTTAGGACTCCTAACTTTAGGACTCCTAAATGCCTTCTGTGAATACCGAAAGTTTCTCAGTTGAGGAGCAGTAAAGTTAGGACTCCTAACTTTAGGACTCCTAAACTGATAAAAATCCTAACTTTAAGACTTTCGGTATTCACAGAAGGCATTTAGGAGTCCTAAAGTTAGGACTCCTAACTTCTGTGAATACCGAAATGAGTAAGTTCCTTCTGTGAATACCAAAATGAGTAAGTGCCTTCTGTGAATACCAAAATGGTATTAAGTTTAGGATTTTGTCTTAAGTTAGTTCTGTGAATCAGGCCCGTAGTGAGCCCAGGACCCACATCTGGGCATACCATGTTCACTTAGGGCAAAAAAGCAAAATACACAAAGCTGACAGACAGAATGCAGAGCAAACCAAACATTCACCCCCAGTCAAAAGATCTTGGTTAAATCCTTTGTTCTTATGCTCACCATGACACCCCAGTTAAGACCCAGCTGTACGCAAATCAGTCTTGACTCTGTGCCTCATGGAAACAGTTCAGCCCCAGCTGCCAAGCCAGGTCCTCCCTGGACCCGAAACCAGCATCCTGGGACTGGTTTCGAAAGATCACCCCTCATCAGCCAGGCTAGCTTGAACCCAGTGGCACAGTGAGCCAGGGGACCCACAGCTTTCTTTGCCCTAAGTTGGCAGGGTATGCCCAGACATGGGTCCCTTGCTCACTTTGCCACTGGATTCAAGCTAGCCTGGCTGATGAGGGGTGTTTCCTCGAAACTGGTCCCAGGATGCTTGTTTCTGTTCCAGGGAGGACCTGGCTTGGCAGTTCGGGCTGGACTGTTCACATGAGAAATACAGTCAAGGCTAATTTGCATATGGCTGGGTCCTAACTGGGGTGGCGTAGTGGGCAAAAGAACAATGGATTTAACCCAGATCTCTTGACTGGGGGAGAATGTTTGAATCAGTCAGCATTCCCTCCATCGTTTGTTGCAGTTACACTAGTTCATTGAGTAAGAGGAGATGAAAGTGTTGCAGCACCTATTTGACCTGTTCTCAGTGTGTAAGGAAAGCTTGTGTTGCTGCTTCTCAAAGTGTACCTATTCCTTGTAAGGGAAGCCTGTGATAGGGGTTTGCAAATATTTCTCTGGTACTCTGAATATACCCATGCCTTTGTAAGTAGTCCTAGTTTAAAGCAACAGTATCACATTTAAAAGTGAGCAGCACCACTGGCCTAGTACATGGATATGACCTAGCCTGTTAGTGCCACACCTCTGACAGGTTAGCTTTTTTGAGGATCATTTAAATAGCTGTACCTTGTTGAAATATTTGAGCAACGGCCATATGTATTGAAAATACTGTGACATACATAACGTGTAATTACATTTAGTAACAATCACAGGACGGCAATATTTCCGATTTGTGCATACAGATTTTGATTGGCACAGGAGTAAAAAAAAAAAGCATACTTTGAGATTTGCCTTTTTTTTCATGTAGCACCAATACTTCTTCGCTGTAGACCCTAGAGGCCTCATTTATGAAAGCCTTGCGCCACTTTTTCCCATGTTAAAAGTGACGCACCGGCGGCGCAAGGCCTTCATAAATAAGGCCCAAGGTTTCTATGGGGCGCATACGTTTCTGACAGGCATGATATACACCCGCAAAATAACATTCCAAGGCCGCCCTGGGCAGACACTGCTATACATACAGGGGCATATATGGAAAAGTGAAAGGTTCCACTACAGATCTTGCCACACACCTACAACTTTCTAGCCAACATCTTTGGTAAGTCGCTTTCTGAAATACAAAACCTGGCCCCATTAAGCACAATCTTAATGAGAGATCCCATCAAATATCACCCTCCCCCGCGAAGGTTAGGTACAATTTCTTCACATACTTGGTTCAACGTGGAATGGGGATATTAACCCCCATCTCTTTCACAGTTCACCTCCATCACTGTGGTGTGTAACTACACCAGGGAGTTAAAAAGGCAGTCTTAATGTGAAGAGGAGCAGCAAGTCACTCACTAGGCTACAATTTACAGATGTTGTGTGTACAGATCTCTTTAGGTTTAGCAGAAATTCACAATTGGCTCACTTGATGGGGACAGTTCACTCAATTTTAAGTTATAAACAACTTAATCATGTTAAACACTGAGGCAGCTAGATCAAGACACTCCTGGATACTTAAGGTAAATGGATTCCAGTAAAGGAAGAGTATGACAAACCTAACCCTAAGGTCAACATGATGGTGATCCAGTTTTTCAGGCTATGTGAACTCTGACCTCTTGCTCTCCTCTAAGAAAGCTGTATGAAACAACACACGTGCAGTGTTCCACTTTGCTGAATGTGTATGTGATTATCTGAACAGCCTCTCACCGAGCTCCCCACTTGCATTGCTTTAGCGGCGGAATTACATGTGGAATGGGTGATTTCAAAAGCTGCCACCAATAAATAGTGAACAAATAATCATGTTGTCACGTGAATATCCCATGAATCAGAAGAAAATAGACTTTAAATGAGCGCATGAGCTGAAGCAGGCAAATGCCCATGACTGGTGGAAAGCTGACCACAACGCTACGGGTCAATCTCTTGAGGCATAGCAATCTCTCCAAGCATTGTTACTTTAATTGGATGGGAAATGGTTTTTAAACCTGCAGGGCTCAAGGACCGGAATAAATCACGTTTTATGCTCTTTGCAGGGCTCAGATTACTTTTAAATCTTGAGCTGTGTTTTCCCCCATGACTGAATTAAGGTTTCTTCTTTCTCTTTTTTTTATATACAAGTATTCAAGTAGTTTTACGCCTACTGCAAACTTTACCTGTCTGGCGAGTTTTTCTTGCCTTCACACAACCCACAACACATCACAAACATAACACGCACCGTACACATACACATGAGTTTAGATGCATAAAGAGAAAAATGGTTTTGGACAAATCTTTTTTACCCGTTGGCTACAATAGTTTAACTGGTTTTCTACATTGGCTTAAAAGAGATGTCCGTCACCATTAGTGTGAGCATCTGGCACTTTGCGGATGCGAATAACCTAAAAATACTGCCTCCTCATGTAACACACCCTAGCAGCATTAAGGTGTCCTGTCTCTCAGCAGTCCCTTTTCACAGAACTGGCTCCAATCCTCCCTCCCCCCTTTTCTGTTTGGTGCTCTCATACCCAGCCCTTTCTGCTCCAGTACTAGTTCGCTGTCTAGGCCTGGATGCACTCAGTTTAGCGTTGCCAATGCTTGCTCTATCCTCTATGGTTGGGTGGAGGTTCTCCACCTTCACAGGGAGGCTTTTGGAGGAAAGTTCCAATGAGCCTTCTGTATCACTAATGGGGTAGGATTAAATGCCCCCAATCGGACGATTTCACCCATGGGGAGCATCCAGACACTGACGGGTTCAGTGGTTCAGTCGAAGAACCAGGTCTTCAATGATTTTTGGAACTCTGGTAGAAAAGGGAGGTCCAGAGGTGTAGGGGGCAGTCGATCCATTCCATTTGCTGAGATGTTGAAGGAGTGCCCACCACTTATGCATCAGTGAATACGGGGGTTGATGGAGAGCGCAAGTGTGCCGGAGCCGAGGTGTCTAGTAGGCTGGTGGAAGTTCAGGCAGTGGTTGATGTAGGTAGGTCTGGAGTTGTGGAGGGCTTTGTATTCATGGGTTAGTAGCTTGAACTGGCATCTCTTATGTATATGGTGCCAGGTGAGTTTCTAGAGGTGAGGGGTGATGTGTGTTCAGGGAAGGTCGAGGACACAAGAACCTCGCAAGACTTGACCCGCTTGGGTTTATTGGACTTCACTTCCTGTACAAGTCACCATATAGGAAGTTTGGAGAAGGGCATCGCTGGGACAGCATGCAAAGAAATAAGTTCCACTTGTAGTAGGAAACAATGTACTAAAGATGGCAAGTACAAAAAGAATAGAAAGAGTCTACCTGACTCTGCATCCTCTTTATCCTGTGCCTCTCAGAAACATAGAAGTCATATGCAGAGCTATAGTTCAGAGACGACTGCTGACTTGCCTGAAAGCAATAGAAATCTGCACAGCAGACCCAGTGGAAGTGTACTGGGGAGGGGAGTCTAGCCTTGGAGGGGTGGAGTGACTCTTAAAGTATGAGAACTCCTGAATGGAAAATGTGAACCTTGCCACTTGTGCTGCAAATTTACTAACTGTTTGCACTGGGTCTGTAAATGCAAACTAGTGCAAACTATTGTTTGGTGATTACTTCACAGTGCAAACCCTGATTTGCATGAAAAAATAGCCTTAAAGTTATGCAGAGTAGTGCTTTGCGCTACGTTGTCGTACTTTGCATCAAGGGGGCATTCCATGAATGGTACAAGGGTATTCCTATGAAACCACCCATTGCTTTTGACACAAAGCCCTTTCAATTAAAAAAGGGAGAAAGGGATTTGCACCAAAAATTAATGCCTCCTCAAGGCAGGCATAAAGTTTGAGAAAGGTTTTTTTTTCTCAAAACATTTCCAACTCCAAGACCAGTGGAAAAGGGTAAACTATGTCTAAGCATAGGATTCTGTCTTGGAAAGCTATCCTTCCAGTACAAAACCTATGCTTGACATCACTGACATTCCTTTGCATTATGGGGCAAGGGTGTGTGTGTTGGTGCAAGGCAGCCAAAGGGACACCAGCGGAGGGGAAGAAAGAAACAGTATCATATCTTAGTAGATATCATGCTGGTATGCTTGGTCTCTTTCATGCATGTTGTGAAAACTTAGTAAATCTGCCCAAAGATCTGCTGCATGGATACCAGTTAGTGCTGTCAGGTACATGGAAAACCTGCACTTGTCTCCTTGTTGGGCTGAGGTGTCAAGGACAGTGGAGGAATTTTACACCCAAATAGTCATAATTTTCACGACCTTAGTAGGAGAGTCCTTTATCTTCCAACTGAGGTTCATTTTTGTTTTTACCAAATACCGTAATGTTTGTTTGGTTTAAATGTATTTGTGCATGATGAATTCCACTGTATTACTGGAAGGCTGTTAAAAGATAGTGGAAGTCGGATGACGGTCTGTCCATTAGGACAAGACCTTCTGCTTACATTTAGGTGTTGATATAGCCCTTACTACCGCTATAAGGTGCTGAAGCTCTTACTGCAGATATATTTTAGGGGGCCCAACCTCAGAAGAAAACAGTGGACTGAATGAAAAGAATCAAGAAGACCTGACAAATATAGATTGCAAGGGAAGAATAAAACCTTCCTTGAATCTATTGAAGGTGTCTGTTAGACCTGTCAGCCCTAGGGTGGTCTGCCCCTACATTTTTTTCCCTTTTTGCCTCGTTACTGACTGCCATTTTTGTTGGACATAGGATTCTGGGCGCCTTACCGCTACTGAGCAGTGCTGAGGTGCAGGTGCTCTCTCCTAACAACATGGTTGCCACGGGCCCCTGCTACTGCGGTGCGGCCACTGTCCTATCTGAATTCTAGTAGTTGGGATAACTATGAACCAAACAATATGTCAGAAAGATACAAATCATGGAATTAATCACTTTACTTTTGAGTTTGCATTTTATTTACGCCTTTTCTTTTTAACTTATACTTTTTTTGCCATTTCAAAGATTTTTACAAAATATTGTAGTGAAATATATTACAAAAAACGAACATCAAGGTACTTTTCACATCAAAATTTCATTCATATGCATTCATACAGCTAGACATTTCATTCATACTAAAAAACATTCATTCAACTAACAGTCTAAGACAACATATACTTTTTACAATTTATGTACACTTTATGACTCGGAAACCATAAAATCTCATTTGTGAAAGTAAATTCCTCTAATCATAGAGTTGTTCTATTTTCTTATGGTTTCAACGTGAGAACGTTATCTGAAAAGGTCTACGCGTTTCAAACTCCGTGATTAGGGAGTTCTCGTCAGGACCATAGACTCTCTAATTGTCAGTAGGATGTACCTCATAAGTTCGTCACCGTTCACACTGCGAACTAAAGGCGCTCAGCAAATTATCAATTCAATCAAACGGAATCCAATTCACAGAGGTTGAGAACAGCAAAACCGAATTAAAGAGAAAGACCATCATCTTGAAGTGGTCCCGCTCCGCAGACGGTGACGAACTTATGAGGTACATCCTACTGACAATTAGAGAGTCTATGGTCCTGACGAGAACTCCCTAATCACGGAGTTTGAAACGCGTAGACCTTCTCAGATAACGTTCTCACATTGAAACCATAAGAAAATAGAACAACTCTATGATTAGAGGAATTTACTTTCACAAATGAGATTCTATGGTTTCCGAGTCACAAAGTGTACATAAATTGTAAAAAGTATATGTTGTCTTAGACTGTTAGTTGAATGAATGTTTTTTAGTATGAATGAAATGTCTAGCTGTATGAATGCGAATGAATGAAATTTTGATGTGAAAAGTACCTTGATGTTCGTTTTTTGTAATATATTTCACTACAATATTTTGTAAAAATCTTTGAAATGGCAAAAAAAGTATAAGTTAAAAAGAAAAGGTGTAAATAAAATGCAAACTCAAAAGTGATTAATTCCATGATTTGTATCTTTCTGACATATTGTTTGGTTCATATGTATAGTGTCTACTAAGTGCCTAGAATCAATTGGCAGTACTGGCAATCTTTATTTGATAACAATTAAGGCAGGGTTTGGCCTTACTGCTTGGGAACCCATACCCAGTGAAGACCAGCAGTAGTTGGGATAAGGCTGGGACTTAATGCTACTGTAACCTTGGCCGTCCCGCCTCTTGTCACCATAGACAGACACCACAGAGCCCCCAGAGCCTTCTAGAACCTTCCAACTCCCCCACCCCCAGGTTGGCGCCAGAACTTGCCACTCTTTCGTAGGGCCACCTGCCCTAGGGGTATAAAAGTAAAGGAGGTAAACCTGACAAGTCAGTTGCACTAAGGGACCTGGGGACCCTCCGCTGGAGTAAAGGCTGCTGTGCCAGGGGGATGCTACCCTACTGAGGCTGGAAGGGGTGGGAGCACACTGCTGACCTCCCAGCACAGTTCGCCCCTTAACATTATGGTAAATGCAGTTTGTAGGGCATGCTTACTTGGTATTTTGCTGGAGTATTCCACCAAAGTTGGTGCAGGTTAGTGCGGTACATCTCTAGACACATGTGTTTCTGGATTATATCCTTCATCAGTAGAGATAAACAAAAAACGATTTTTATCTGGGGTGGCTGAGCAGGCTGCCACAATTCTTAGAGATCTCAGTACCTCTCACAGGCACACAGGTGCATCTCTACAAGCTCGTCAGCTCAATGGTTCAAGGGAGCCTTTTCAAACAGGAAGGGATGGGAGCACACTGCTGACCTCCCAGCACAGTTCGCCCATTAGCAATATGGTAAATGCAGTTTGTAGTGCATGCTTACTTGGTATTTTGCTGGAGTGTTCCACCAAAGTTGATCAGGTTAGTGATGTACATCTCTAGACACATGTGTTTCTGGATTATATCCTTCATCAGTAGAGATAAACAAAAAACGATTTTTATCTGGGGTGGCTGAGCAGGCTGCCACAATTCTTACAGGTCTCAGAACCTCTCACAGGCGCATAGGTGTATCTCCACAAGCTACTGTAACCTTGGCCGTCCCGCCTCTAGTCACCATAAACAGACACCACAGAGTCCCCAGAGCTTTCTAGAACCATCCACCCCCCCCCCCCAGGTTGGCGCCAGAACTTGCCGCCCTTTCGTAGGGTCACCTGACCTAGGGGTATAAAAGTAAAGGAGGTAAACCTGACAAGTCAGTTGCACTACTGGACCTGGGGACCCTCCGCTGGAGTAAAGGCTGCTGTGCTAGGGGGATGCTACCCTACTGAGGCTGTCTGTTCCTAGGGCCTGCTGCCCCAAGTCAGATGAGTTGCCCTACCTGCCTGCTGACCTTGCCCTGTGTGAGGGGAACCAGGGACACCAGCTCCAGTATGCCTGCCCAGGACTGCCATTACCTCTCCCACTGCAACTAATACCTGCCATCTATTGCCAGCGCTGAGACTGGGAATCTCTGTGGACCTGACACCTGAAACTCCCCAACCAGCGCTGTGACTCCTAAGCGCTGTGACCCTGAGAGTGCTGCTGCTGCTGGGGATCCTAAGGTACGGAGAGCTAAGCCAACGAAGAGCTGCCCTACTAGAAATTGCCCCTGATCTTGAGCCCTGGTGCAGGGAAGCGATGTGGGCACAGAACCTGAGCGTGCTGCCCGGCGCTATACCAAAGCGCACCCTGTGCCCCAGATCAACGCCGCAGCCCCCGCGCTGTGAAGAAAGGATGCGCTGCTGTAAGCCCAAGATTCCATCAGCTGGGGACGATCGCTGAGGCGAAGGAGAGCCCTGTGGGCAGAAGCGCCGCTGTGCCGGACTCATCGTCGTGGCCCCTTGTGCCGTTGGCTGAAGATGCCATGGCCAAGATCACCGCCGCAGCCCAGGCACCGCTTGAGGAAGATGCTATGCCCCTGATCACCAGCGCGGCCCCCGGAGCTAGAGTGAGGGCTGCCGCAAACACTGCTGAGGCTGCGCCGACCGCGCATAGGAGAGCATTGCCTGGCAAACGGGGCGCCCGCCGCTTCATTAGCCGCGCCCCCGGGAAGCTGCGCTCTTATTGGCTCCCGGGCCCAGAGTAAGACAGGAAGCCCGGAGCCCACTCAGGACTGGGAGAGAGGAGCTGTGACCCTGCCAGATCGATTCCCCCTGCTGCAGGAAGGCCTAAAGATTGCCACGATGCCTTTCCCCCAGGTAATGGCCCCTTGAGGAGTGCAGAGTGGGCTCACTGGGGGTGCGGCTCTAGATCGAGGAGGGAACACCCGGACGGGTGACCCAGCGCGCGCCGACCTGTATGCTGCCTTGTCTGAGGACTCCATGGAAGACCGAACTGGGGAGTTAGGAAGCGCTGTGGTCCCCCGCCCCCATCAAGGCTGTGATTGAGGTAAAGGCACAGCAGGAGGATAAACAGCCACAGGTTCCCCTGGCAGGAGGAAGTTCAGCTGTAATGTCTTCCAAGGCAGATTGCCTATGCTAAACCTCCGCATGAGAATGTGTACCTATGGTGAATCTTTACTTGAGAAGCAATACCCATGTAAAATCTCTGCCTAAGAGATGTCCCCGATTTTGAGTATTTACCTGAATGTCATACTTGAATGAGCCTTGTTACCTGTTTTACCTATCGGGGCGAGCCAAACTACCTGTATTGAATAGAGGCTTGAAAATGTTCACCCATATTGCATAAATGTTTAAGAGTGATTACCTGTAGTGAATATCTGCAACAGAAATGTGCCTGCGGTGACCTAATGTTACAGAAATCATTTACCCTGCATATTGTGAGAACCTTGCATTACTAATCCTGACCAGAAGTAAAGATACTTGTTCTTGTAAATGGAACTGGAGTGGTGTCTCCTTATTGTGTGTGTTTTACTGTGTCAGTGTGGGAGTGTGCTGTGAAAATATTTCATACCTATCCTCGGGCGTGCCTCTCTGCCTCCCGCCAGGCTACCGAGTCGGAGTCAGTGGTCCCTGGGACCGTGGTTCTAACATTGGTGTTCAGCATTGGGATTAGGACTTGTGCTTGTGCAGCACCCTACAGTGACTCAGTGTGCGCCGCAATCTGACACCTGTTTTAATGCAAGCTCAAAACGCCCCCGGATTGCCTGATTGTAAATGCTCTTGTGTTAAGCCTGTTACCTATGTCCTAGTGGTTTTCCCTGAAATTGTCCGAGGCCCTACCTAGCAGGATGGAATTTGAGCTGGCCAACCTAGAAACATACACAGTGGCGCAGCTTAGGGAGTTCTGCCAGGGGAAGGGGGTGTTTTTCAAGCGGGGCGCCAAGAGAGAGGAGCAGGCAGTAGTGTCTCAGTGAGGAGTTGTCTGCAGGGGAGTTCAAGGACAGGAGGAAGGAGAGACAGCTTAAGCTACAGCTTGCCAGGTTAGAGAGGGAGCGGGAAGAGAAGAGGCTGTCTTTGGAGGAAAGAAAGCTTCTCCATGAGCTTACCCTGAAGGAGCTAGAAATCAAAGCCCTACAAAAAGGGGCTAACAGCAACGCAAATGGTTGCAATGTACCTACTGAGGCTTCACGGTTCTATATGCCCAAAGATGTGGTGGGCCAGTTTTAATGTAGGGGACGATATCTACAAGTGGCTAGCGGCATATGAGGTGTCTTTAACAGCCAATGGGGTCCCCAAGAGTTATTGGGGGGTACCCTGTATAGGTACATGCCTCCGGTAGGGAGAGACACACTCTTGACACTAAACAAGGCAGATCAGACCTCTATTCTGTTATGAAGGAAGTGTTGCTTAAGAAGTTTGGTCTTACCCCTGAGAAGTATTGGCAGAAATTTAGAAATAGCCACAAACTTCCCACACAGAACTGGGTAGATTTTCTGGACTACGCCCGCAAAGCATTGGAGGGTTGGGTGCTGAGCAGCGAGGGGACCAATTATGAAGGGCTGTACGATTTGTTTTTAAGAGAGCACCTTCTAGATAAATGTTTTCCAGAACTGCACCAACACCTGGCAGACCGCAAGTTGTCCAACCAAGGGGGGAGCTTGCGGAGGAGGCGGATACCTGGATCAGTGCCAGGGTGTCCAATAAGGGATCTGGGGGGGACCCCCAGAAGGGTAGACAGGGTTTCCCCCAGAAGAGAGAAGAGGGAGATAAAATGAAAGAGTTTTCCAAAGGCCCTCAAAATAGACCCCAAGAGAGAGCGTTTGGATCCAAACCCCAATCTGGCTACCAGAAGACTACTTATCCTGACAGAAGACAGCAGCCCAAAACTGTCTAGTGCTATGAGTGCGGGGAGGTTGGACACTATAAGGGGATCCCCAGTGTCGTAAAAGGACCCCAGCCCCTACTGGAGGTAATAACCCCAGGGTGGCTAGTGTAGCACTGGGGGAGGAGCTGTCCCTAGATAAGGGGGGTGAGTGGGCAGGATTGACCCTAGTATACCTGGGAGACAGGGAGATGGTCACACAGACCCAGTTACCCTAAAATACGGCCAAGTACAGGAAGATGGTCCTTGTCAATGGGCAGGGGGTTGAGGCTCTGAGGGACTCAGGTGCCAGCATGACGATGGTAAGGAGACAGCTGGTGTCCCCAGAGCAAGTGATTCCTGATGTATTCCACCTGGTTGTGATGGTTGACAACAGTGTGGGTCTCTACCCTGTGGCCCAAGTTCCTTTTGAGTGGGGAGGGGTTTCAGGCCTTTTGAGAGTTGCGGTGAGCCCTGCCTTGCCAGTCAACTGTTTGTTGGGAAACGATCTTGAGCACACTCCCTAGAAGGAGGTAGAGTTTAAAGCCCATGCAGAGATGCTGGGACTACCGGAATGGACCTGTGTGATAACACGATCCATGGCTGCCCGGCGAGGGAGTCAACCAGGGCTGGAGCCTGGGACAATGGCCCAGCCCACTGCTGATCCGGAAACCTCCTTGGAGGATGCACCCAGTGAGATGGATGGGACACCCGCAGTGATTGTAACGGAGTCCACGGAGTGTGACGTTGTTCTGTTGGGGGACTTGCCGACCCCTGCAGAGTGGCAGGTGAAAGGAAGGCCTACCCTGGAGGAATTTTGTCGGGCACAGAGGGAGTGCCCCACACTTGAGGACATGCGGCGACAGGCCAAAGACCAAGCAGCCGGAAATGCTTCAGGAAACTACCACATCTACAGGGAAGATGGCCTTCTTTACAGTGAGCCCAAGGCTCCAGTGCATGGGTCCTCAAGGGCCTTAGTGATCCCCCAATGCTATTGAGCCTTTTGCTGGAGTTAGCGCATGACATCCCCCTGGCGAGACACCTGGGCCAAGATAAAACTTTTGCTCATTTGGTCCCACACTTTTATTGGACCAGGATGAGGATCGCCTCTGATGCCTTTTGCAAGACTTGAGGAACCTGCCAAGCGAGTGGGAAGACGGGGACCAAGTTGAAGGTCCCCTCGGAACCCCTACCGGTCGTCGGTACCCATTTTGAGCGGGTGGGGATCGACATTGTCAGGCCTTTGGATCTGCCGACCTCTTCCGGACACCCGTTCATCCTAGTTCTGGTGGACCACGCCACCTGGTACACGGAGGCAATCCTTGTGAGGACCATCACTGCACCTGCGGTGGCACGGGCCCTGATGGGGATTTTTACCCGGGTGGGTTTCCCCAAGGTCGTGGTGTCGCACAGGGGAACCAACATTATGTCCGTCTATATGCAGGCCATGTGGAATGAGTGTGGGGTGACTTACAAGTTCTCTATTCCTTACCACCCCCAGACCAATGGGCTCATCAAGCGTTTTAACAAGACCCTGAAAGGAATGATCAATAGTCTGCCTGAGGACCTGAGGAAGAAGTGGGACGTCCTCTTGCCCTGTCTGTTGTTTTCCTACAGGGAGGTGCTGCAGAAGGGGGTAGGCTTCAGCCCCTTAGAGCTTCTGTACGGACACCCTGTTAGGGGACCCTCAGTCTAGTGAAGGAGGGGTGGGAGAAGCCTCCTAGGAGGCTTTCCCGAGATGTGGTGAGCTACATGTTGGCGTTCTCCAACCAGATGACCAAGTTGTGGAAAGAGGCATCTGACAACCTGGAGACCAGCCAAGCAGTCATGAAAGAATGGTACCATTTTGTGGAACTGGAAGCTGGACAGAAGGTGTGGGTCATGGAGCTTGGAGAGCTTAGTGCCCTCCAGGACCGGTGAACTGGCCCGTACGAGATACTGGAGAAGAAGGGCCAGACTACTTAGATGGTGGATCTTAAGACCCCAAGGAAACCCCACCAAGCCACACCATGAGAGATCTGAGCTTACCCTCCTGATGGTGACTGATGGGAGCGAGGAGGAGGAGAGCGAGCCTCTTCTGGACCTTCTGGCATCCGAAGAGAAAGATGGATCGGTGGAGGGACTGGTCCTCTCCCCGTCCCTGACACCGGAGCAACAGAGGGACTGGAGCCAGGTATTGGAGGAGTACTCTTCCTTGTTCTCCCTCGTTCCTGGTATCACCCACCCGTGTACCCATAACATGGACACAGGGGACAGCCTCCCTGTTAAGACAAAGTCTCATCGGCTGTCAGACAAAGTGAAGACCAGCATTCAGGGTGAGGTCACTAAGATGCTGAAGCTGGGAATGATTGAACCGTCCAGCAGCCCCTGGGCCAGTCCGGTGGTGTTGGTACCGAAAGTGGCACCACACCTGAACTTCGGTTCTGTGTGGACTATCGAGGACTTAACTCCGTGACCAAGACAGATGCTCACCCAATCCCTATGGTGTATGAGCTCATTGACCATCTGGGGGCCGCCCGATACTTAAGTACATTTGACCTCACGTCAGGATACTGGCACATTGACCTGACAGACGGACCCAAGGAAAAGACTGCGTTCTCCACCCCAGAGGGCCACTTCCAAATTAGAGTGATGCCCTTTGGATTGAAAAACGCTCCGGCCACCTTTCAGCGTTTGGTAAACCAGGTGTTCTCTGGCTTAGAGGCCTTCTCGGTTGCCTACCTGGATGACATAGCTGTCTTCAGCAGCAGCTGGGAGGATCATCTGGAACACCTTCAGGAGGTGCTGCTGACCCTGCGGGCCGGCCTGACCATCAAGGCCATCAAATGCCAGATCGCACAGAGATCTGTCGTCTACCTGTGACATCTGGTGGGCGGGGGCAAGGTGCAGCCCCTCCAGGCCAAAACTGAGACCATCCTGACCTTGGAGCTCCCCCAAAACCCAGATGGAGGTCCGGGCTTTCCTGGGCCTCACGAGTTACTACCGCCGGTTTGTCAAGGGCTAAGGCACTATTGTGGTCCCCTTGGCCGAACTCACGTCTAAGAAGCAACGGAGAAAAGTGATTTGGACTGAAGCTTGCCTGAAAGCTTTCGATTCCCTCAAGCAGGCTGTGTGCACTGCTCTGGTGCTTAGAGCTCCAGACTTCAACAAGGAATTTATTGTTAAACGGACGCCTCCAAACATGGCATTGGGGCAATACTCTCGCAACTCAACGAGGAAGGCCTAGACCAGCCTGTGGCCTTCACATCCAGGAGGTTACACCCCAGGGAACAACAGTGGAATACTTTCAAGCGAGAAGCTTTTGTAGTGGTTTGGGCCTTGAAGTAGCTGAGGCCATAACTCTTTGGCTCTCACTTCCTGATTCAGACCGACCACCGGCCCCTTCATTGGCTCATGCAAATGAGGGGCGAAAACCCTAAATTGTTGAGGAGGTCCATTTCCCTCCAGGGAATGGACTTCAGGGTGGAACACCGACCCGGAGTAAACCACGCCAATGCTGACGGTCTCTCTAGGTTCTTCCGCCTTAGTGACGAGAACTCCCTAGAGGTTGGGTAGCTCTCACCACTTTCGGCTGGGGGGACGCGTGTTAGACTTGTCAGTGCTAGGGTGGTATTCCCCTACATTTTTTTCCCTTTTTGCCTCGTTACTGACCACCATTTTTGTTATACATAGGACTCTGAGCGCCTTACCGCTGCTGAACAGTGCAGGTGCTCTCGACTAACAACACCGTTGCCACAGGCCCCTGCTACTGCGGTGTGACCACTGTCCTATCTGCGTGCTAGTAGTTGGGATAAGGCTGGGACCTAATGCTACTGTAACCTTGGCCGACCTGCTTCTTGTCACCATAGACAGTCCCCAGAGCCTTCTAGAACCTTCCAACCCCCCCCCACCCAGGTTGGCACCAGAACTTGCCGCCTTTTCATAGGGTCACCTGACCTAGGGGTATAAAAGTAAGGGAGTGAAACCTGACAAGTTAGTGGCACTACTGGACCTGGGGACCCTCCGCTTGAGTAAAGGCTGCTACGCTAGCGGGATGCTACACTACTGAGGCTGACTGTTCCTAGGACCTGCTGCCCCAAGCCAAATGAGTTGCCCTGCCTGTCTGCTGATCTTGCACTGTGTGAGGGGAACCAGGGACACCAGCTCCAGTGTGCCTGCCCGGACTGACATAACCTTTCCCCCTGCAACTAATACCTGCCATCTATTGCCAGCGCTGAGACTGAGAAGCACTGTGGACTTGACACCTGAAACTCCCCAACCAGCGCTGTGACTCCTAAGCGCTGTGACCCTGAGAGTGCTGCTGCTGCTAGGGATCCTAGGGTACTGAGCGCTAAGCAACTGAAGCGCTGCCCTACTAGAAATTGACCCTGATAATGAGCGCTGGTTCAGAGAAGCGCTATGGGCCCAGAGCCTTAGCGTGCTGCCCAGGTCTATACCAGTCTATACCAGAGCCCGCCCTGTGCCCCAGATCACCGCCACGGCCTCCGCGCTGTGAGGAAAGGAAGCTTTGCTGTGAGCCCAGGATCACATCAGCTGGGGGCGAGCGCTGAGGAGAAGAAGAGCCCTGTGTACTGAAGCACTGCTGTGCCAGACTCATTGTTGTGGCCCCTGCACCGCTGGCTGAAGACACCGTAGCCAAGATCACAGCCGCGGCACAGGTGCCGCTTTAGGAAGACGCTGTGCCCCTGATCACCGCCGCAGCCCCTGGAGCTAGAGTGAGGGCCGCCACAAACACCGCTGAGGCTACGCCGAGCGCACGAAGCAGAGCGTTGCCTGGAAACCAGGGTGCCCCAGCGTCATCAGCTGCGCCAACCGGGAAGCCGCGCTCTGATTGGCTCCCAGGCCCAGAGTTAGACAGGAAACTCCGAGCCCACCCAGGACTGGGAGAGAGGAGCTGTGACCCTGCCGGTTGATTCCGCCTGCTTTGGGGAGGTCTATACACTGCCCCCAGGTAATGGCCCTGTGAGGATTGCAGAGTGGGCTGACTGGGGGCGCGGCTCTAGATCGAGGAGGGAACACCCAGACGGGGGACCCAGCACGCGCCGGCCTGTATGCCGCCTTGTCTTAGGACTCGGTGGAAGACTGAACTGGGGAGTTAGGAAGCGCTGTGGTCCCCCAACCCCATTAAGGCCGTGATTGAGGTAAAGGTACAGCGGGAGGATAACCAGCCACATGTTACCCTAGCAGTAGGAAGTTCTGTTGTATTGTCTTCCCTGGAAGAATGTCAATGCTCTGCATGAGAATGATTGCCTATGCTAAACCTCCTCATGTGAATGTGTACCTATGGTGAATCTTTACTTGAGAAGCATTACCCATGTAAAATCTCTGCCTAAGAGTTGTCCCCGGAATTGACTATCTACTTGAATGTCATACTTGAATGAGCCTTGTTATCTGTTTTACCTATCGGGGTGAGCCTAATTACCTGTATTGAATAGAGGCTTGAAAATGTTTACCCATATTGCATAGATGTTTAAGAGTGATTACCTGTAGTGAATATCTGCAACAGAAATGTGCCTGCAGTGACCTAATGTTACAGAAACCGTTCACCCTGCATATTGTGAGAACCTTGCATTTCTAATCCTGACCACAAGTAGATAAAGATACTTGTTCTTGTAAACGGAACTGGAGTGGTGTCTCCTTATTGTGTGTGCTTTACTGTGTCAGTGTGGGAGTGTGCTGCGCAACTACTTCATACCTAGCCTCGGGCGTGCCTACCTACCTCGCGCCAAGCTACCTGTCGGAGTCAGTGGTCCTTGGGACCGCGGTTGTAAAAGTGTCTATATTAGGAACATATATAGGTTCTTTTCCAACTTTTACTCGAATCCAGGTGTTACTATAGATTTTTTGCAAAATGCTTAAGACATTATTATGAGCTGAAGACGATTCAGTTCTGTCAAGGAAATTCATGGTCTACTTTACCCAATGGAATTTAGAATCAATATAACAACAAAACAAATTTCCTTTTTATAACTTTTCTAACTTTACTACCTTTTTACTACTGAGCACATAGTTCAGGTATTCATTGGAGCCACTCAGGGTAGACTAGACAGACTCCAGAGGGGGCAGAATGAGAAAGCACTCGTCCTGATGAAACTCCTGAGACGGGCACCTCTTGGCCCGCCCTGGACAATCTTTACTGGCTACCGCTAAGGAAGAGAATCTCTTTAAGGCTATGTGCTTCTGTCCCAGGATCCTGAATGCCAAAGATCCTCTCTATCTCTTCCCACTCCTCAAACCCTACCAACCCAGCAGACCACTAAGATCTTCTGATTTTGCGCTGGTAAAAGTGCCCATTATGTAAAGAACCCGCTTGGGTGGCTCTTCCTTTGGCTTTCAGGCATCCAAATGGTGGAAAACCCTACCGCCTGCATTGCGTCAAGAACCCAAGCAGAAAACATTCTGAAGGGAACTCAAAACCTGCCTATTCGGGCTCTAAGATTCTACCTATTCCTTTATCATACTTGCTTGGCTGGTTTCTAGTCCTTCTTTCTTCCTATGGTCACTTTAAAAATGTATAACATAAGTGTAAGTTATTTATTTAATAAACGCTGGATTCAATGGAGAAATACATAAAAAATCCTGGTTTATGTTTGGGAGTGTGCAAACGTGGTGGTTTAAGGCATTGTGAAAGAGCTACCAGCAAAGTAAATCTGGCCGATATTTCCGTCAGAGAGTGTTCTGTATGTGTACTATACCTAGCATGACAACACTACAAAGTGTCCACTTAAGCAAGCTCCATTTCGCCAATTCATGTTTAGGACACCAGGGGCTTTATTAAACATAGGGCACATACCCCCAGATGCATCAACAACCCAATTTGCGATTCCTTAATAGCGAAAAATACTGATTCGCTATTAAGGAATTGCAAAATGGAATTCATTCCTATGGGCCTAGAGGCCCATAGGAATGAATGTGAAGACAATTTCAATTTGCAAATCGCAATTAGCGATTCGCAAATTGAGATTGCGATTTCAAGGGTGCAGGGGTGTCCAAAGGATACCCTGTTGCACCCCTGAAATTGATATGTGCACATATGTTGCACACACACATGCCCTTAGGGCATGTGTGTGCGTAACATGAATCTTTGAAAAATGCACTTTAGTGCATTTTTCAAAGTTTTTGCAAATTACCATGAAGTTGTACTTCATCGTAATTTGCGTGCCCTATTAGCGCTTTTGCTATTTTAAAATTTTTCATGCATTGCTTTTAGGGAATCTCAATTTGAGATTCCTTAAATGCAATTATTCGCAATTTAGCGATTTCTAAAATTGCGATTTTTGCATTTGGGATGATGCCTCCCAAATGCAAAAATACCGCTCGCAAAGGGTCAGATTCTGAGAATCTGCTGCATTGCGAGCTGATTTTTGTTTGATGAATCTGGGCCAAAGTGACTGCTTGCTTCACAGACCACCTTTAACGAGGTGCGCTGGGTGCAAACAGAAACAGCACTCCCTATTACAGATAATGTGCTGCTCTCAGGACTGCTACGAACTCTTGGGACACCACATTAGTCTAGAGCGGACTGGCTGTTTGAAGCAGCCAATCATTTGTTCACACTGTAGGCGGCAACCCGGCCTGATTTACAAAGAGGAACAGACATCCCACAGTAGCCCCAGCGTCATCAGCTGCGCCAACCGGGAAGCCGCGCTCTGATTGGCTCCCAGGCCCAGAGTTAGACAGGAAACTCCGAGCCCACCCAGGACTGGGAGAGAGGAGCTGTGACCCTGCCGGTTGATTCCGCCTGCTTTGGGGAGGTCTATACACTGCCCCCAGGTAATGGCCCTGTGAGGATTGCAGAGTGGGCTGACTGGGGGCGCGGCTCTAGATCGAGGAGGGAACACCCAGACGGGGGACCCAGCACGCGCCGGCCTGTATGCCGCCTTGTCTTAGGACTCGGTGGAAGACTGAACTGGGGAGTTAGGAAGCGCTGTGGTCCCCCAACCCCATTAAGGCCGTGATTGAGGTAAAGGTACAGCGGGAGGATAACCAGCCACATGTTACCCTAGCAGTAGGAAGTTCTGTTGTATTGTCTTCCCTGGAAGAATGTCAATGCTCTGCATGAGAATGATTGCCTATGCTAAACCTCCTCATGTGAATGTGTACCTATGGTGAATCTTTACTTGAGAAGCATTACCCATGTAAAATCTCTGCCTAAGAGTTGTCCCCGGAATTGACTATCTACTTGAATGTCATACTTGAATGAGCCTTGTTATCTGTTTTACCTATCGGGGTGAGCCTAATTACCTGTATTGAATAGAGGCTTGAAAATGTTTACCCATATTGCATAGATGTTTAAGAGTGATTACCTGTAGTGAATATCTGCAACAGAAATGTGCCTGCAGTGACCTAATGTTACAGAAACCGTTCACCCTGCATATTGTGAGAACCTTGCATTTCTAATCCTGACCACAAGTAGATAAAGATACTTGTTCTTGTAAACGGAACTGGAGTGGTGTCTCCTTATTGTGTGTGCTTTACTGTGTCAGTGTGGGAGTGTGCTGCGCAACTACTTCATACCTAGCCTCGGGCGTGCCTACCTACCTCGCGCCAAGCTACCTGTCGGAGTCAGTGGTCCTTGGGACCGCGGTTGTAAAAGTGTCTATATTAGGAACATATATAGGTTCTTTTCCAACTTTTACTCGAATCCAGGTGTTACTATAGATTTTTTGCAAAATGCTTAAGACATTATTATGAGCTGAAGACGATTCAGTTCTGTCAAGGAAATTCATGGTCTACTTTACCCAATGGAATTTAGAATCAATATAACAACAAAACAAATTTCCTTTTTATAACTTTTCTAACTTTACTACCTTTTTACTACTGAGCACATAGTTCAGGTATTCATTGGAGCCACTCAGGGTAGACTAGACAGACTCCAGAGGGGGCAGAATGAGAAAGCACTCGTCCTGATGAAACTCCTGAGACGGGCACCTCTTGGCCCGCCCTGGACAATCTTTACTGGCTACCGCTAAGGAAGAGAATCTCTTTAAGGCTATGTGCTTCTGTCCCAGGATCCTGAATGCCAAAGATCCTCTCTATCTCTTCCCACTCCTCAAACCCTACCAACCCAGCAGACCACTAAGATCTTCTGATTTTGCGCTGGTAAAAGTGCCCATTATGTAAAGAACCCGCTTGGGTGGCTCTTCCTTTGGCTTTCAGGCATCCAAATGGTGGAAAACCCTACCGCCTGCATTGCGTCAAGAACCCAAGCAGAAAACATTCTGAAGGGAACTCAAAACCTGCCTATTCGGGCTCTAAGATTCTACCTATTCCTTTATCATACTTGCTTGGCTGGTTTCTAGTCCTTCTTTCTTCCTATGGTCACTTTAAAAATGTATAACATAAGTGTAAGTTATTTATTTAATAAACGCTGGATTCAATGGAGAAATACATAAAAAATCCTGGTTTATGTTTGGGAGTGTGCAAACGTGGTGGTTTAAGGCATTGTGAAAGAGCTACCAGCAAAGTAAATCTGGCCGATATTTCCGTCAGAGAGTGTTCTGTATGTGTACTATACCTAGCATGACAACACTACAAAGTGTCCACTTAAGCAAGCTCCATTTCGCCAATTCATGTTTAGGACACCAGGGGCTTTATTAAACATAGGGCACATACCCCCAGATGCATCAACAACCCAATTTGCGATTCCTTAATAGCGAAAAATACTGATTCGCTATTAAGGAATTGCAAAATGGAATTCATTCCTATGGGCCTAGAGGCCCATAGGAATGAATGTGAAGACAATTTCAATTTGCAAATCGCAATTAGCGATTCGCAAATTGAGATTGCGATTTCAAGGGTGCAGGGGTGTCCAAAGGATACCCTGTTGCACCCCTGAAATTGATATGTGCACATATGTTGCACACACACATGCCCTTAGGGCATGTGTGTGCGTAACATGAATCTTTGAAAAATGCACTTTAGTGCATTTTTCAAAGTTTTTGCAAATTACCATGAAGTTGTACTTCATCGTAATTTGCGTGCCCTATTAGCGCTTTTGCTATTTTAAAATTTTTCATGCATTGCTTTTAGGGAATCTCAATTTGAGATTCCTTAAATGCAATTATTCGCAATTTAGCGATTTCTAAAATTGCGATTTTTGCATTTGGGATGATGCCTCCCAAATGCAAAAATACCGCTCGCAAAGGGTCAGATTCTGAGAATCTGCTGCATTGCGAGCTGATTTTTGTTTGATGAATCTGGGCCAAAGTGACTGCTTGCTTCACAGACCACCTTTAACGAGGTGCGCTGGGTGCAAACAGAAACAGCACTCCCTATTACAGATAATGTGCTGCTCTCAGGACTGCTACGAACTCTTGGGACACCACATTAGTCTAGAGCGGACTGGCTGTTTGAAGCAGCCAATCATTTGTTCACACTGTAGGCGGCAACCCGGCCTGATTTACAAAGAGGAACAGACATCCCACAGTAGGCGGGTGCAATGAGTGACTGCACCCACCTACTGAAAGTTGTATTAGGGGTCCATGAGACCCATTTTCCACCTTTCAGAAGGTGCTCTGGAGGCATATTGATTGTGTGCCACCTCTTTGTGGCGCACAATCAGTGCACCTTCTGAAACCTCTTGTTTCACTCATAATACGCCACAGTCGCAGAGGCATTCTGCTTCCTCAGTTGCATGGGGCCATCCTCCATGCAAATGAGGGAACATGCTAGAGCTCTATGTGCATTGCTGTCATCTGGATTAAATGATGGCCCCCTGAAAGTGACTGCTGACCCTTTTGTAATACCAAAGCACACACCTGTTACACTCTCTGGACACTTTATGTAATACAGCCCTATTTGTACTTTGTGGCTTCATCAGACTTGTCAGCATATGAACTTAAGGAAAGTTTGGAAATATTATCACAGAGACCTGACTTGACATAGAAAGAGCCCAAATAAGCTGAGAATTTGTTGTGTTTAGAACATGACTGTTTTATACGCTAGAGAAATTGAATTGCATTTAATGTGTTTATCGGAAATAACTGAAACTAATAACCCCGAAAATTTTCAACCCTCGGGAGACCAACCAAAGGAAAAATTCCCAGGTAACTGAGGTTTTAATCCACTACCATTCGTCTCTGCCTTATTTGTCACAAGAACATCAAACTTCACCAGGACACAGTGGTCACAATGGCCTAAGTGCTCAAGTCTGTCACATTGAATGCAATTCAGCACATCAGCACAATAAACCCATTTTGAGTCCCTTGGGTATGTTAGACGTACAGAAGGGGGCCTATCCCCTTACTAGTCAGGGGAGAGCCAACTCAAGCTTTGCTATCCCAGGCCATCCTGATTCATCTTTCCAAAGGCCTGAAATTGTAGAACACTTTCTTCTGGATAACCAAAATGATGCGCCGAATGGTATGTAACTATTACCACGGATTTATTACAACGGATTCCATTACCACGGATTTTTTACAACGCAGGTCATTTTACAACGGATCCCTTTACAACGCAATACACTACAACGCAGATACTATTACAACGCATACCATTACATCGTAAGTATAATTATAGGTAAGTTTATCTTTTTAGGGCTGGGTTTGGGTTTTGGGGTACAGGGGTATTTTTAGGTTTTAGGGCTGGGTTTGGGTTTTGGGGTACAGGGGTATTTTTAGGTTTTAGGGCTGGGTTTGGGTTTTGGGGTACAGGGGTATTTTTAGGTTTTAGGGCTGGGTTTGGGTTTTGGGGTACAGGGGTATTTTTAGGTTTTAGGGCTGGGTTTGGGTTTTGGGGCACAGGGGTATTTTTAGGTTTTAGGGCTGGGTTTGGGTTTTGAGATACAGGGGTATTTTTAGGTTTTAGGGCTGGGTTTGGGTTTTGGGGTACAGGGGTATTTTTAGGTTTTAGGGCTGGGTTTGGGTTTTGGGGTACAGGGGTATTTTTAGGTTTTAGGGCTGGGTTTGGGTTTTGGGGTACAGGGGTATTTTTAGGTTTTAGGGCTGGGTTTGGGTTTTGAGGTACAGGGGTATTTTTAGGTTTTAGGGCTGGGTTTGGGTTTTGGGGTAAAGGGGTATTTTTAGGTTTTAGGGCTGGGTTTGGGTTTTGGGGTACAGGGGTATTTTTAGGTTTTAGGGCTGGGTTTGGGTTTTGGGGTACAGGGTTATTTTTAATATATATTTACAAATTAAAAAAATAAAATTAATTGTATTAATATATTTTTTATTAATTAAATAATAAATAATTAAATTTAATAATTCAAAAATAATTATTTACATTGTATATTAATATTATATACTTACCTATTATTATACTTACGATGTAATGGTATGCGTTGTAATAGTATCTGCGCTGTAGTGTATTGCGTTGTAAAGGGATACGTTGTAAAATGACCTGCGTTGTAAAAAATCCGTGGTAATGGTATGCGTGCTAAAAGTACGCGTTGTAACATCATACATCCGCGCCGAATTGCCAACTAAACCAATTAGGATCAGTCTTTCAGTCACCATTTACCTTAAAAAAGGCATCACCTATAGGGTCCTCAGGTAGCTTGAGCGAACCATCCCTAGGGCATTTGCCCCAATGGGATTACCGTGCCAGCTCAGCTTAACCAAAGTCTCCAGTTTGGCCTCATCTGTTAAGTACATTGGACACAATAGGCAAAGCAATGACCCTTCATGCAGACAAACTGGACACTCAAGTAGACATCCTAAATATTCTAGCAATTCATGTTCAGGAGATCGAACAAAAACTGCACAGCTTTAACGAGATGATCCTGAAGGTGCAGCGCGACCGGTAAACTGCTTTCCAAATGTGCCACTGTCATTGTACCCGATTAATCGATAAATTAGCCGCCATTCCAACTATACTAACTGAACTACTGGGTACAACAAGGGAAGTGTCAACCATCCCCACAATAGCTGCAGTGAAAGAAAAAGCAACACCAACAGAGAAAGAAAATGCAGTCTTAATTGATATCGATTTGGAAGGTCCCGATCCCTCAGTGGGGCAAAAAAGTAGCGAAACAGAGTCAACCCCTGTACCGATCAAACCTACTAAATTAATAACACCTACACCCAAGTAACCAAATGTTTTCGTCAACTTAAGCGCCCAGGATCCTCCTCGCCAAGAACAATGCAACCAGTCATTGGAAAGTCACCTAAAAGTACAAACGCTTTTATCTAAGCAAGAGCGAAAACAACTAAGAAAGCCCAGAAAGCGCAAACAAATAAATCAGGTTCAGGACTCATTCTCGGCAACATCAGTTCAAAACGGAACACACCAAGAAGATAATGTATTCCAAAACCGCATGGAAGTAGCAACCCCTAAGGAGCAACCAATGACACTCCCAAATTCGCCCAATACCTAAAAACCACAATACAAGGGAGTCACCCTCGCTAGAGAAAATATACAGTTTATTTAAACCCATAGCCAAAAAGGAAAAACACAAACCAAAAACTCAAACTACACAATTGTCAGAGAGATGCTCCAAATCGGTAACAAGGAAAACAAATCAGGGAGTGTCAACCTCGGCTGAGGAATTGGGTATAGACGCAAGCCAAGTTGTTGAAATAATCAGGAGAGGCAAAACCCACCCACAAAAAAACATCCCAGAACCTCGAGATTTATCCCAGATCATCGGAGAGCCCTTGGTGGAGAAAAAAACAGAAAGGAGCTTAGATAATGAATCGGAGTACGATCCCCCAGTTAACAATAAATTGGTTTTCAATCCATTATATGTTTCAAGGGGAACGCATGACATTCTAAATATAAGTGTCTTGCTTAAAATATTTCAAGCTCTTCCATCTCTAAACCATATAAACACCAATGATATTGAAAGTATCGAATTTAATTAAAATCCGAGTTTCACCGGTCAAGAAGCCACAATAGCTACATGTATTAACAAAATGTACACCAACCAGATTTGGCAGCAGAAGGTTACATTGGCCAATTGGGGAATCGAGTTAAAAAAGATAATCCCCCCTCGTTACCCTAGTCCATTACAATCGTCTCCTTTTATTGTGAGTCTTTTAAAAGGGGCAAAAGGCCCGGATCATCACAGTCAAACAAGGGATACGGTGCACTCGGCCAGGAAAATTACTGTTACTTTTGACCATCCTGAAGGTGGTAAGCTTTCCGGACCTTGGGTCTCAGACATAGAAGGTACACCCTGAGGAATTGCATGAACAACCTCACCAATAGCTCCAGACTCACACCAAGGTTGTAACATCTGTTCCTAGAACGTACATGGCCTCTACTTAAAATTAGAAGACCCTGACTTTATGGCCTTTATTACACAATACAAAATCATTCTCTTCCAAGAATCCTGGCAGATAACCTCATCTCCAATAACTGGTTTTAAAAAATTCCTGAACCCGGCTAAGAGAGCCACTAAATTTGGAAGAGCAAAAGGGGGTCTCTCTATTTTTATTTCTACAGAAATTCCATGGCATGCTTCGATCATAGATTTAGACTGTTCATGGATGTTGTGCGTCAAAATAGTCGTCTCGGAGTTCCAGACCCTGCTCATACTTAACATTTATATTCATCCCGCGTCCAAATTAAAGAAAGCACAAACTGAAAATTAATCACCTCATTAAGAACACTAACACTTGCCTATCCAGATGCTAAAACCATCCTGTTGGGCGATTTCAACATGAATTTACAATATACTAGGTGCAAGGGTAAAATGGAGGCCACACCAGCAATCACCCGACGGGACACAGCTGGTAAGAAAAGTGCAGCCCGCCTGAAAGACCTTTCAATGTGCGTACTTAACGGACAAGGCCCAACCAATCGGCTCACAGCAATCACAAGGGTTACACAAAAAACTCAATCTACCATTGATTATACCTTTACGGATTACGAGCTTCTCCTGTATATTACGAATTTTCCGATAAAAGACAGGGCGGAAAGTGATCATCAGCCGCCATCTTTTACTTTATTAAAATCTTTCGCAACCCCAGAGAAAGCAAAGGCCCTATCATCTTTAACACACTGTTATAATCTAAAACGCCTCCGCTGGAATAAGGATAACATTGTGGCCATCACAAGCACCTACACCAGCCTTTTGGAAAGACCCAACTCCGAAACATTGACCATAAAAGCTTGGGAGTCCTTTATTTATGAAATTAATAAAAAATTCTCTAAAAACACCCGCGCTCATATTGCAGGGCACGTGAAAGGGGCAGCATGGTTGAACAATAGCCTGAGGAAACAAAAACACAACAACTAAATAAATACCTTAGACAACTACGATCTCGGGGAACAGAATGCCACCAGGAACTCCTGCTTTTAATCTCTAAAACAAGAAAAAAGCTAAAAAGGAACATAAAATCTACCAAAAAAGAGTACCAAGAACATATTTGGGCAAAACTACTATATGCATGCAAATTAGGGGACTCTAAGCTCTTTTGGGAACAAATCAACCAACTAACTAACGGCCGGAATCAACATCACTTTTCAGATATATTGGAGTCCACATGGAGAGCTCACATTGAACTCCTATATAACGAAAATAGATCCCAATCAGCCCCAAATTGCGGATTGCCGACCGGGCAGAAGGCCAGAGGTCGAGGTAAAGCCAACAAACCCGCGAACCCTGAATTCTCTGAGGACCCAGAGCTGTTTTCAGAAATTCAAGTTTTAAAAATCATAAAAAATTTAAAATACGAGGGAGCACCAGACCCGAACAGTCTACCAAATGCCCTATTTCGGCAAGACCCCCCTTTCTGGTCTCAAGCCCTGACTCCTCTTTTTTCTAAAGTACAGCTGACAGTTTGATCCCTGAGTCCTGGAGAGGAAGCATCCTTAGTCCAATCTACAAGTCGGGTTCCCCTTCGGATCCCTCCAACTAGAGGCTGATTGCGCTGATTGATGTGAAGGTGAAAATATACGCATCTAATCTCTTGGTAGGATTCGATCAGTCATACAAACCTTATTCTCCCAACGCAAACTGGATTCCGGGCTGGGATGGGCACTCTAACGAACATTTCTGCGGTCACTCTTTTAGCTAACCAAGCCTGCGCAAAATCAAGGCCCTTGTACGCCTGTTTCGTAGACCTTAAAGTGGCCTTCGATAAAGTTCCAAGAGCCTCTTTATGGGTAAAAATGCAAGGCTGGGGAGTCCTGCCCAGACTTCTGGATGCCATTATCAATCTGTACTCCCATACGTGGGTCCAAATCAAGAACAGAGACTGGTCCAGCGTAATCTGTAAGATTCCAACTCTAAATGGGCTCAAACAAGGCTGCGTTTTAGCGCCTTGTCTGTTTAACATTGACATGTCAGATCTCGACAAGTGCCTTTAGACAATCCCAGCTGACCCCCCCAAAATTGGGTAAAATACCGTCACCTTGCCTCCAATATGCAGATGATATTTTGCTGCTAGCACAAACACCAGTTGGCCTGCAGAAATTGATTACGGGATTAGGAACCTACATCACTTTAAACCAACTTATTATCAATCACCAAAAGACAAAAGTCATGCGTTTCTCCGGATCTATGATGTTACAACGCGTTATTTTACAACGCAGGCTGTAACATCGCAACTTTTACAACGCAGGTTCCATTACATCGGATGCCATTACAACGCAGGACATTACATAGCAGATGCTATTACAACGCATACCATTACATCGTAAGTATAGGTAAGTATATCTTTTTAAAAAAAAGGAAATTAAGTTAATTTAATTAATTTAACTTAACAAATATAATGAAATTAATTTTAAAATTGCAAATAATTTAATTTATTTAATTTAGTTTAATTAAATTTAAAAATGGAATTAATGTAATTTAATTAATTTAATATAATTTTATTAATTTAATTTAATACATTTTATAATTGTAATTATTTTAATTTAATTAATTTAATTTAATTAATATAATTGAATTAATCTTAAAATGGTAATTAATATAATATAATAAATGTAACTAAATTTAATTATTTAATTTAATTAAAGTCGTACTTAAAAAAAATAAACCCTAAAAATACCCCTGTACCCCAAAACCCAAACCCAGCCCTGAAACCTAAAAATACCCCTGTACCCCAAAACTCAAACCCAGCCCTAAAACCTAAAAATACCCCTGTACCCCAAAACCCAAACCCAGCCCTAAAACCTAAAAATACCCCTGTACCTCAAAACCCAAACCCAGCCCTAAAACCTAAAAATACCCCTGTACCCCAAAACCCAAACCCAGCCCTAAAACCTAAAAATACCCCTGTACCTCAAAGCCCAAACCCAGCCCTAAAACCTAAAAATACGCCTATGGGAAAAGGTACCTTTGTCCTCTACGAGCGAGAGTCTCTTTATACTCTTGTTTGGAACTGGGAAAATTGAACTAAGCTAAGCAACCAATAAACAACATGCCTGCTGACTTTTCATAAATATATTGCACTACTTGTTAGCCTTTAAACTGTGTCAATGACTCCAAGGTTTTTTCTCCTGTCTCATGTTTAAATAAATAAAAAATAAATAAATATGCTCATTTAATTTCCTGTGTTTTATGGAGAAGCGTGGCTCAGTGGTTCGAGGCGGCAGACCCGGAAGCTGAGATCGGCCTTGGACCAGGATTCGATTCCCCGCCTCGGCGGGTCTCGGGCTCAAAAAATTCCACGGAGTCGACAATTCTCGCTCCGGTGCCTACTTGACTCACGGGGTCACACTCTGCGACTCTGGGCAATAGCTTGCTTAATCTCCACTACGGCCTCTCGCGGCGGGATGCCTGGCTTTCACCTTGTGGATACCGGGCGGGATATCTCACAGGGGAATACCAGGACGGGTTCCCTAAGCAAGCGCCTTGGGACCCCTGGGTTAAAGTGCGCTATATAAATCGAATCACATTTACATTTAATGTACTGCGTTGTAATGGCATACGATGTAATGGAACCAGCGTTGTAAAAGTTGTGTTGTAACAGCATTCCGATGTAAAAGTTGCGATGTAACAGTAACATACCGTTTCTCCAAACATAATAAAACATTGAATAGGCGTACCTTTTCCTGGAAATTGGGCAAACAACCACTGGCCTGGGTAGATTCCTATAAATATCTAGGCTTTCTGCTAGATTGCAAACGTAACTTTAAGCAACACATGGAACAAGGACGCATAAAAGCAAAGCAACTGTTATTCGCCTTCAAAACTCTGAAGAAAAAGCTTATAGGCTGCTCTACCAGTCATTTGTTAAAAGTTATCGCCGCAAAATGTCTACCCTTCATCTCGTATGTCTCTGAAATCCTGAATACCAAAGATGCCACAATACTAAATACCGCACATCCCATATTCTTCAAAAGACTGTTTTTAATACCGTTACACACCTCACAAGAACAAATCTGTTTATAATTTGGACTAAAAAAACAGATCATGGCCAGACAAGGCGCCCTAGTAAAGTTCTATTGGAGGATGGGGGAGGCAGAAGGTGATACTTTAGCTCACCTCTGCTGGGTTGAAATTGAAAATCAAGGAAGACAAGCTAACTCGACTGCGACAATCCTGAAAGAATCTTTGTCGGCTTTACATTTAGAGGTGGCCTGGTCTACACCAGTAACGTATTCTGAATTCAAAAGCGTGGTGAATGCCACAACCAAGTGGATCTCTTTGTTAACCGATAAAATGATCCTTGCAAAAAAACATCATGCCTAGGCTGTGATACAGGCCTACCAGAAGCTAAAACCACAACAGTATTTGACCGAACACTTTTCCTACCACAAAAAGCATACCTAATGTTGCTACAAATGGGATCATTCCCCGCAAAGGATTTGAGCCCAAAATGGAAATTCATATGGCCTTCTAAGGAATGCCGCCTCTGTTGTCAAGGTGAGGAGTCACTACTACATTTACTATGTATATGCCCCTGTTTACTGAAAACCCGTAAATCCATTCTTCAGGAGATTTTAAGCAATGAACAGATAAGAACATGTAGAACTGCAGTCATCAGGTGTCTTGGAGGGCTATCTATTCCCCTCTCCTGTAATGCCACAAAATTCTAGAAAATAGCAGCAAAGGAACTGTAAGTAAGTAAGTAAAAAAATATTGTTTCTGATTAATTAACACCATTACAAAAATACCTTTGAGTACACATGTCATCAATAAAAAGTCTTAAAAAGAGAGATCATGATTATTAATAGTTATATTAGTAAAAACAATGGGTTTTGGGAAGTGACCATAGTTCGTTATATCTTGTCTGGGCCGACATCTTGGCTTTTTAATTTCAGCTCCACTAGTTTCAGGAATTTCACCAACTTCCCGTTTAGTGACATCCTGGATCGAAACATGCAAGAACTGCTTGTCTGTGTGTGCGTATTCTGTGTTCATTAAAAGACATTTTTAGCAGAGCTGCTCTTACCTCTTTCAACCTCAAGCAGGTACATAGCAAATGTTCAATATCTTCATCCCCTGCACCACATAACCTACACTTTGTCCCACAGTTCCTTCTCAACCATGGTTATAAATGTGGTATAGCTGGTAGGATTCCTAGCCTATGTTTTAACCCCTTCGATGCTCATGAAGGAACGGTTCAGTCATGAGCATCGGTCGAGCTGTGCTTATGACGGAACCGTTCCGTCATGACCACACCCATTTCCATTATGGCCCAGCACAGGAGGGGGATCATCTCAGCAGCCAGGGTGTTAAAAAAGCTTCTTTTGTTTTCCTGCAGTACCCCAGTCCAAAATACGGTTGTAACCCGGGTGATTTATATGTACGCAGAGTCATCCAAGCGTGACGCCTATGGGAAAAGGTAACTTTGTCCTCTAAGAGCGAGAGTATCTTTATACTCTTGTTTGGAACTGGGAAAATTGAACTAAGCTAAGCAACCAATAAACAACATGCCTGCTGACTTTTCATAAATATATTGCACTACTTGTTAGCCTTTAAACTGTGTCAATGACTCCAAGGTTTTTTCTCCTGTCTCATGTTTAAATAAATAAAAAATAAATAAATATGCTCATTTAATTTCCTGTGTTTTATGATGGTTTGCCATCCTTTTAAGATTTTTAAAGAATCAATAAAAGTATTTTTGACTTGACTTGACAGAGTTCATAATTCATTTACGGCCTGAGAGCAGATAGCTTCTTCTATATTAAAAGGAGGGGCATGACTGCCTGCTTTTTTCAGGGAATTTTGGTATTAAAATGGGGGCTGTTGGGACGGAAAAGTCCTCTGCACTGTAAAGACGTGAATCACTGCCCTGAGTGACTAACTGTACGGTTGCCTGCATCCCTAATGCAGATTTTTGGTCATTGGAGAACATGGAACCTGCTTGCACGCCATGACATAGGCCCGTCTCATGAATTGCAGTCTTGTTAGGCCCAAAGCTCTACCCTCATATTGGTGGAAGGCTACCACCTTCACCAGGAGTTAAGCGGCACATGTGGGTGGATGCACAATAGCGTGTAGTAATCAGCGGCAGTAAACAGGACCTTTTTACCCTATGTCACTGAAGTGAGCCCTTAGGCTCACTCACTTTTAAAACAGTTCTGCTGTTGTGTGTTTAGCTCATTCGTGGCGACATTTAGTAGATGTGGAGTGCTGTGCAGCAACCGTTGTTTGTGCGCCTGGCAAGGGTGCCATACAGGGATAGAGCAGTACTATGTGGTACATGTGCAGGTAGTAGATGTGCTGGGTGTAGGTATGCCTGAGAGGAATATGTTACATGAGTGATCCAGTGCTGTGCAGTGTATGCGTAGGGAATGAATGTGCTGGGTGTATGTGTGTTAGCAAGAAGTATAATACATGAAGGGTGAAGTGTTGTACAGCAAGTGTGTGTGTTTTAAAATAAGCACACCCTAGTTGAATATAGAAAAGCTTCAGTACTGAACAGTGCTTGCAAACTGAACGTGTGTGCTGAATGCATGTGTTCATGCAAGGTCACAATGCATAGAGATATTAGTGTTGGACAGTGTGTGTAATGTAAGTGTACACTGATTAAATGTGCCTGCAAAGGTGCCTTATATGGAGGACTATGGATTCATTTGGGGAATTCCAGCCCTTTCTAGTGAAGACATGAGGAGGGGAGGAATACCTCAGACAGATTTGTAAATCGCTGTATTCCTGTGAGCTGGGAGGGACACAAACTGGAAGGAAAATAAGAGATTCCCGTTGTACTTCAAAAAGACTGCTCTATAGATCAAAAGGAAGAGGCCTGGATACATCTCATGAAGGTAGATGGGGCTGATATGGGAATAATAAAGAGTAGGTTTTGGAGCCTGAGATTAACCCTTTGATGCCCATACCACTGGGGATTACATCCAGGTTTGAACTCTGGTCACGCCCATGAATAATGTTGTGGGTCAATCAGCTTTGTAATCTCGCTTGCTTTGACTGACATCTATCATGAGGAAAGAAGAAAGAGAGAGTGTCTACTTTAAAAAAAACAGAACCTCACCATAAAACTTCAAAGACTCAGACCCTAAATCACATTTGGTGTCTCGAAAAGGACTAATAGAAGGGGAAGTTGAGTCTTCAAAATGTGTTATCTGCACAGCAGCCAAAAAGGGCAATGTGATAAGGGGAAGTTATGCAAGACTTCTGTCGTTGTAGAATTATCCATCTTCATCATTTTAATACCCGAGATTATATGATTCCCTATTCCATCACTCTTCATAACTTTATTAAATCACTGATGAGACAGCGAAGTTCCATCCTATTTCTTTATTTAATGTTTTCATATGTATACTGAGTGCTCATGAGGCATTTTACAGTAACACGTTAAAATAAAGGTCAAGTAAAAAACTTTGCAGCAAAGGTGACTCATTACTTTTTGCCCAATGCATTTCGAGCCTAACTGGCTCTTCGTCAGGGCTCTCTGTAACGAAATGAAAGACACAACTCAGCTACTCATTCATTGCTGACATAAACAAAACAAGACATAACGGTCCCAATCAACCAACCCTTATTATCCCACAACTTCTGTTTCTAGTGCATCATGTGCTTAGAAAAACAAACCAAATCCCTATCCCTCCCACGCCTCAACCCCCTTCACCCTCTCATGACTACGACACTTGCTACTGAAATTAAAATGTAACAAACTGTTGTGCAACTCTCATGATTACTAACATGTCTCAATCTCCCAATGTAATTCTAAGTCCACCCTCATTCAAACCAACTAGCTTGTATCCCTTCACAATCAAACTCATCAAAAATACCTATAGCAAGTAGCCGCCAGAAGCCTGACCTTCTCATGCTCATCTCTCCTTCCTAATAACGTTGTTAGTTCTCACCAGCGGTCAACCGTTAAATGTGAAGTAAAACCTCCCCACATGTGCTCAATCAAATGCAATTCCTCTCGAATCCAACCTTGTGACTTATAACCCCTGACGCTATACTAATTGGTTCAAAAATCCCTGACATAAACTACAAATCCCATAATGCATTCCCCAGATTTACAGCTAAACCAGAATGAAACTCAGTTACCCAAAAAACCCCACCCTGAGTGTTTATCTAAACAGCATCTCTTTCTCAATAAACAATGAATATATAACATTACATTATTAATCAGATATATGCAAAACATCAATTGCTCTAACGAACACAATGCTTGAAAAGAAAAACTATATGTGTGAATCATAATTCAACAGTCCAATGAATCCGCTGCTGTCATTCACTTTTGATGGATGCGATCATTACTTCATGATATCCACTTCCTGCTTTACCGCTGTATCTTCAGTGGTTGAGAGTCTCTTTTACTAGAGTTCCATTGTATTTCGCTTAATCAATGGGGTGCAAACCAATCTGGGACGGTATCGCTTTGTGACAGAAAAATGCTTTGTATGAATGCACTCCTTCCCTTGTCGAACTTCATTGTTCAAATAGTTTACATCTATGAATGTGTGCGATCAGTTCCTGTGAATCGCCCCAGCCACAGATCATGCAAAAGCAATAACATAGGGCACAAACAAATGCCCCTTCTGTCGCACAGCTGTATGGGAAACTTCCCCCATGTTGAACCGCTCGTTGTAGAATTATCCATCTTCACCCTTTTAATACCTGAGATTATACGATTCCTTATTCCATCACTCTTCAAAACTTTATTGAATCCCTGATGAAACAGCGAAGTTCCGTCCTGTTTCTTTATTACATTTCTTCATACGTATACTGAGTACTCATGAGGCATTTCACAGTAACACGATAAAATAAAGATAAAGATAAAAACTTTGCAGTAAAGGTGACTCATTACTTTTTGCCCAATGCATTTCGTGCTTAACAAGCTCTACGTCTTTCTAAAACGTTTTAAAAGTGGCGTTGTCAGAATTGTAATTCAAATTCCCACTACACCATGAGTTAGAATTTTGAATTGCGATTCCAGAGACACCAAAGATGAACCAATAATCGCTTCCCATTTTGAAATTACAATTATACAATGTAATAAGGCAAATTCAAAGTTATACTCTGGGAGAACTAGGCCTAGAAGTAGTCAAAGATGAATTATAAATATTTGCACCGTCATGTAAAACTTAAAAGTACATGTTCAACTTCTTAAATACACTGCACCCTGCCCTCTTTGCTGTTCAGGGCCTATCCAACATAAATGTAGTAGAGTTGCCCCACTCTGCCAGACCACAAACTGCAGGCAAACAGTTGTGTGGCAGTCCGCAGACTGGCACTGAAGACACAGGCTGAGTCATTGCTTGAGAACTTGTTATTGTAAGTGTTAGACCTGACATCATTGGCTTGAGTCTCTCCTCCATTTTTCTATTTGCCTCTACTGTTTTACGATGTTTTGCTGGTATATGCTTTGGGCGCCGTGTCGCTGCTGATCAGTGCCATAGCGCAAGTGCTCCCTCTGTTAATATGATGTATCTATTGTATCCCTGTTTGGCTTATTTGGTTTACTGTCAGTCCCTTGTCTAGTGCACCAGGAGTGCCGGGGCTTGTAAATACAAATGCCGCTCGTGGGCTTGCAGCACGTGTTGTGCCACCCACAGGAGCGGCCTTGTAAAAGAATGTCTACGGGTCGGTCATTGCGAGACCCACGTGCAGTCTTGCACTGTCACATCGGCTGCGCAGGTATACCTACTTGCCAGCCCCTCCAACCTTCCCTTAACTTCATGTTAGTCACCCCTATGGTAGGCCCATGGGCAGGGTGCATTGTAAGTGTAAGGTAGGACAAGCCTGACCAAGTTGGCATGTCCTGATAGTGAAGTACCGCCATCTTAGGGCTTCACTATTGCGAGGTAGCCTGCTCTCCGTTGGATAGAATGGGCCGCCGGGATTATTAATGTTATGATCCTAGCTGGCTCGGAGAGTACGGTGCAATGTCGAGTTTGGTATCCCTGAACTCGGGGTTTAATTACGCATCCGTTGGTGTGGATGGTTTTTGGACTCTGGGTTCGAAAGTAGTACTTTTAGAAAGTGTCTATTTTCTTGTCTAACAATATCTGGTCTCTGCTGGTCTGACGTGTGTGTGACAGGAGCTGGGTGGCTCCAAGAGGTCTGGATGAGTCAGTGTGGGATGAGTGGGACATTTACGTTGAGAGTAGGGGGAGAGTAGTTGTTGATAGCCTGCCTTGCCTGATACAATGCTGGCTCCACCTCCTGCCAAGCGACTGATGGCTCTGTGCCTGCCATGGACGATCCTAGCCCCACCTCCTGCCAGGAGGGCGATAGCTCTGCTCCTGCCAGTATCAATGCTGGCTCCACCTCCTGCGGGGCGTCTGAGGACCCGGCCCGGCTCAATGAATAGGCCAGGTGCTACTGCCTAGCTCCACCCACCACAGACCCAGGATGTTGGGAAACCCCCGGCATAGACAAAGGGATCAAAGACAAAAAGGGGTATAAGAGAAGGACCCCTGA
This sequence comes from Lissotriton vulgaris, assembly GCF_964263255.1. Lineage (NCBI taxonomy): Eukaryota > Metazoa > Chordata > Amphibia > Caudata > Salamandridae > Lissotriton > Lissotriton vulgaris. The sequence goes on from NC_141689.1 coordinate 1,634,297,559, forward strand.
ACTAGGAAATCAGATCACTTCTGACAAGGAACCCTGTAACCAAGGACAAGAAGCCTGCTGATCTAAGGACTGCCTACCCCTTCTGCCAGTGTGCTGTTGTTGGGGGAATCCTGCGGTGCTTCTTTATTTTTGCCAAGGAACCAGGAGAGAGGAACTGTGTGTGTACTCTCACGCTTGCTAAGAAAATCTCCAAGGACTGGAAGAGTGCCAGTCTCCTGCCGAAGTCACAGGGCTAAAGGACTTCACCTGCTAAAAAGGGCATTTGCTGGAAGTGTGAATCCAGCACCTCTGAAAGGACCAGCAATCACGACGATCGGACGCTGGGCCCAACCGACGCCAGCAGCAACGCCAGTGAGTAGGAGTACGGCTCTAACTCCAGAGGACCTCGTGTCTGCCCCGCTGCTGATCGCATCAACCGTGTGCCCTTCGACGCCGTGAGCGCTGCTCACTCTGTGCAACTGCATCATCGACAACGCCTGCTGAGGCCTGATCGACACCGAAGACGCGACGCCGGATTGCTCGACGCCGCTGATCATCGTGTGCTTCAATTTCCTAAGGTACTGTGTTGTTGGGGGTCCGTGTGACTCCAGGCCCGACGCAGCGCTGCTCGCGGTCGACGCCGAACCTGTGGATTATCTTTGCCCCAGCGTTGTGTAACTCCCGTGTGAGTTACCCTGTTGCTAAAGAACTGTGTTTCCAAGAAGAAGAATTGCTTGATACTAAAGACTTTTATGCTAAAGAAGAAACTACCTTTGAACTATCCTTTTTCCTTCCTAAACGTATTTATTCCGATTGTGTACAGTTTTGTCGTTATTTGGTCTTGTGCTAAGTCTTATGTAAAAATACTTATTTTTATAATACTACGGTGTCGTGTCCATTTGTAGTGTATTCACTGTATTACTGTATGTGGTCATAATTGCTTAACACACAGCCTCTGAGATAAGCCTGTTCTGCTCTGCCAAGCTACCAAGGGGGTGAGCAGGGGTTATCGAAGGGTGTGATCCCCTTGCCCTGACTAGAAAAGGAGTGTCCCTATTTGTCAGAAGTGTATACCTCTGCCAACTAGAGACAGCCGGTTCTAACATTGGTGGCAGCGGTGGGATTTGGACCTTGCATTTATGACCCATGTACAGTGATTAGTGTGCGCTACGTAGTGAAAGCAGACCATAACGCAGTCACAATCTGATTCGGAAGGATCCTATTTTTGTTCTCCGCTTTCCGGAAACTTGATTTTCTGAACACTGCCAGTTTAACCATGAGTGACAACGGAGTCACTGCCCCTGCTATCGTTGTTGTTGAAGAGTTCGAGAGGAGTAAGCTAAAAAGATACAAGAAAGATGAGCTGAAACACTTTTGCAACCAGTTTGAAGTTCCTACCACCGGCCTCTCGAGAAAAGATGATTTTTATAAAGCATTACAGGCCTGGTGGGAATCCAGAAATCCCTCTGATGTGGTGGTGGTACCCACAGAGGAAGGGGATGAGGAGGTGCCACTGAATGGACCTGTGCCCTCTCCCGGAAGCAGTGTTTCCTCCAAAGGTCTTTCCCCTGAAGAACGAGAAGAAAGGGCGAAAGAGCGAGCTTACAACATGGAGATGGCAAGGCTAAAGATAAATGGGCAGTTGGAGTTAGAAAATGCAAGAGGTAGAAGGGAAGCTGATTTAGAGATCAAAAAGTTGGAGTTTGAACGAGAGAAGTTAGCTTTGGAGCGTGAAGCCAGGTTGAGGGAACTGGATATCCAAGCTAAAAAGTTAGAGTTGAATCCCTCTGGTGGCAGCATTCCATCCGAGCCTGCAGAAAGTAAGTTTTACTTCCCGAAAGATGTGATCAAAGATTACAATAAGAATGAAGATATTGGTCAATGGTTTAAAGCATATGAGTTAGCATTGTTGGCCCACCAGGTCCCTGAGAAGAATTGGGGAGCGGGGTTGTGGGGTCGCTTTGTGAATGAGGGAAGAGATACCCTGTTAGACATGCCCGTTGCAGATAGGATGTTGTATGCTCATATGAAAGATGCTTTAATGTTGCGATATGGTTTAACCCCCGAGCAGTACAGACAAGCTTTTAGAGAATGTAAGAAGTTGCCTGGTACGACGTGGGTTGAATATGTGTCTTATTTTTGCAGAGCCATGGATGGTTGGGTAAAGGGCAGCAAAGTGGAAAGTTATGAAGCTCTCTATGATTTGTTTGCGTGGGAGCACTTGTCTAATAACTGTTTTCCAGAGCTGCGCCAGCACCTGATTGATAGCAAGATATCTAACCCTAGAAAACTTGCTGAGGAGGCGGACCGCTGGGTCAGTACCAGGGTCCACAAGGGTCCAGTGGGAGACTCAGCCAAAGGTGGGCAGGGTCCCCAGCAGAAGAGTGGGGGGGACAAGGGTAAACAGAAGGAGTCTCAGAAAGGGCCCCAAAGTAATCCCCAAGGGAACCAAGGGAAAGGTTCCCAGCCTCCCCCTGAGAAGAAGCCAGGGGCCCCGACGGGTAAACCTGTTCATAGGGGCCCCCTAACCTGCTACGGTTGTGGGCAGGTGGGACACCGGTTTTATGACCCCCAGTGTCCCAAGAAGGATTCGAATGCACCGCCGCGTGCACCCCCTCGTCAGTTGGCAAGTGTAGCCTTGGGAGGGGAGGAGATGGTTGTCCATGGTGGGAGGGGTCCCGCAGAAATGTCCCTGGTCTCGCTAGGAGACATGCAAATGGTCCCTCCGCCCCCTCTGCCTAGTAACACTAGTAAGTATATACAGCGGGTGACCATTAATGGCCATAGAGTGGAAGCTCTCAGAGACACCGGAGCGAGTGTGACAGCTGTCAAGTGTCACTTGGTGTCCAGAGAGCAGGTGGTTCCCCACGCGTTCTACCCCGTGATAGCTGCCGATAACTCCCAGAAAGAGTGTGAGGTAGCTCAGGTTTCCTTTGAATGGGGGGGAGTTTCAGGTACTCTTCAGGTTGCTGTGAGGCCTGCCATGCCTGTCGACTGTCTCCTGGGCAATGATTTGGAAGACTCCCCTTGGGCTAAGGTGGAGCGAGCGGCGCACTTGAAAATGTTGGGTGTACCAGAGTGGGTGTGTGCAACCACTCGATCCATGACAGCGAGTAAGGGTGTTGATGGGGTCCCGGAGCCTGAAAGTACGGCCCAGGACCCAGCTGTGAAGAGAAGAGGCAGGAGGCGCGGGAAACCGGCCCCCGTTGTTCCCGTGGTCCAGAAGGAGGTAGACCCTGAGGGGGATGCCCTGGAGCCCACAGGGGAACAAATTGCCGAACTGGGAGATCTGCCTGAGCTGACCCACTGGCAGCAGGATGGTGGTCCCTCCAGGGAGGAATTCTGTGAGGAACAGAAGGTGTGCCCTTCTCTTGTGGGCATGAGGCAGCAGGCCTCAGCCCAATCCTCAGGTGATCAGTCAGGGTCAAATTTTGTGTACTGGGAGAACGACCTCCTGTATAGCGAGCCTAAGGCTGCTGAGCCTGGGTCAGCCCGTGTGCTGGTGGTACCCCAGCGCTTCAGAGCCTTCCTACTGGGTTTGGCTCATGACGTACCGTTAGCTGGACATCTGGGGCAGGACAAGACCTATGACAGGCTTGTCACCCATTTTTATTGGCCTCAGATGCGTAGGGATGTAGACATCCATTGCAAGACTTGTCGCACTTGCCAGGCAAGTGGGAAAAGCGGAAGGAAGCAGAAGGCTCCCCTCCAACCTTTTCCGGTGGTCAGCACCCCCTTTGACCGGGTGGGTATTGACATTGTTGGGCCCCTGGACCCCAAGACAGCCCTGGGCAACAGGTTCATCCTGGTCTTGGTGGACCATGCCAAAAGGTACCCGGAAGCCATCCCTCTCAGGACAGTGACGGCCCCCGTGGTGGGACGGGCACTGATGGGTGTTTTCTCCCGGATGGGGTTCCCCAGAGAGGTGGTGTCCGACCGAGGCACCAACTTCATTTCGAACTATATGAAGTCTCTGTGGAAGGAGTGTGGGGTAACCTACAAGTTCACCACTCCTTACCACCCTCAAGAAAATGGGCTGGTTGAGAGATTCAACCGGACCTTGAAAGGCATGATTATGGGTCTTGAAGAACCAATGAGGCGGAAATGGGACGTCCTCTTGCCATGCCTGTTGTTTGCTTACCGTGAGGTGCCGCAGAAGGCTCTAGGGTTCAGCCCCTTTGAGCTCTTATACGGTCACCCGGTAAGAGGGCCTTTGAGTCTGGTCAAGGAAGGCTGGGAGCAATCTCCCAGGAAACCTCCCCAGGATGTATACAGCTACATGCTGGCCTTTCGGAACCAGACTCGGCGCTTCAGAGAACTTGCTCAGGCAAATCTGGAGGCCAGCCAGGAGGAGATGAAGCGATGGTACGACCGGAATGCCACTCTGGTAGAGCTTCAGCCTGGTCAGGAAGTGTGGGTCATGTCCCCTGTGGAACCTTGTGCGCTCAAGGACAGGTGGACTGGACCGTTTAAGGTTGTGGAGAAGAAGAGCGATGTCACCTACTTGGTGGACTTGAAATCTCCCAGGAACCCCTTGCGGGTCCTGCATGTCAACCGTTTGAAGCCCCACTTAGAAAGGTCCAAAGTGGGCATGCTCTTAGCTACAGATGATGGAACGGAGGAGGAGAGTGAGCCTCTTCCTGACCTCCTGTATGCTAAAGAGCAAGACGGGTCGGTGGATGGTGTGGTCCTCTCTGACACACTGACCCTGGAGCAGAAACAGGATTGTCGCCACCTGTTGGGGCAATTCCCGGATCTGTTTTCCTTGGTTCCGGGTGTCACGCATTGGTGTGTCCATGACGTTGACACCGGAGACAGCCCTCCTGTGAAGCACAAGGCTTACAGGGTGACTGACAAGGTCAGAGCGTAGATTAAGGAGGAGGTCTCCAAAATGTTCGCGTTAGGGGTGATTGAGTCCTCTAGCAGTCCTTGGGCCAGCCCAGCGGTCTTGGTCCCGAAGGCTGCAGCGCCTGGTGCTTCGCCAGAACTCCGGTTCTGCGTGGATTACCGAGGACTCAATTCGGTCACGAAGACTGACGCGCACCCCATCCCCAGAGCTGATGAGCTCATCGATCGGTTGGGGGCTGCCCGGTACCTTAGTACGTTTGACTTAACGTCTGGGTACTGGCAGATCGCCTTGACTGATGGGGCAAAAGAGAGGTCAGCGTTCTCCACACCAGATGGGCTATACCAGTTCCGGGTGATGCCCTTTGGGATGAAGATTGCCCCTGCCACCTTCCAGAGGTTGGTCATCCAGGTCTTGGCTGGACTGGAGGAATTCAGCGCCGCCTACCTGGACGACATCGCAGTGTTCAGCGCCAGTTGGGAGGAACACTTGCGCCACCTCCAGGAAGTGTTGTTGGCCCTGCGCGGAGCAGGCCTCACAATCAAAGCCAGTAAGTGCCAGATTGGGCAGGGTTCTGTGGTGTACTTGGGGCACCAAGTAGGGAGCGGTAAGGTGGCCCCCCCTGCAACCCAAGATTGATACCATCCTGGCTTGGGCACCGCCCAAAACCCAAACACAGGTGAGAGCCTTCTTAGGACTCACGGGTTATTACAGGAGGTTTGTCAAGGATTACGGTAACATTGTGCACCCCTTGACTTCGCTGACTTCCAGGAAGCAGCCACGAAACGTGATCTGGACTGATGCCTGTCAAACGGCCTTTGACACCCTGAAAACTGCAATGTGCACAGCACCTATACTCCAGGCACCCGACTTTTCAAAAGAATTCATTGTTCAGACGGACGCTTCAGAGCATGGCGTGGGGGCTGTTCTAGCTCAGGTAAATGAAGAGGGCCGAGACTTGCCTGTAGCCTTCATCAGTAGGAGGTTACTTCCCAGGGAAACGAGGTGGAGTGCGATAGAGAGAGAAGCATTTGCTGTGGTCTGGGCGCTGAAGAAGCTAAGACCCTACCTGTTTGGGACTCACTTCTGGGTTCAGACAGACCACAGGCCCCTCAGATGGTTGATGCAAATGAGGGGTGAGAATCCAAAACTGTTGAGGTGGTCCATTGCTCTACAGGGGATGGACTTCACGGTGGAACACCGCCCTGGTACAGATCACGCCAATGCTGATAGTCTGTCCAGATTTTTCCGCCTTAGTGATGAGGACTCCCCAGGTTAAGGGTAGTTCTCCCCACATTTCAGCTGGAGTGGACACGTGTTAGACCTGACATCATTGGCTTGAGTCTCTCCTCCATTTTTCTATTTGCCTCTACTGTTTTACGATGTTTTGCTGGTATATGCTTTGGGCGCCGTGTCGCTGCTGATCAGTGCCATAGCGCAAGTGCTCCCTCTGTTAATATGATGTATCTATTGTATCCATGTTTGGCTTATTTGGTTTACTGTCAGTCCCTAGTCTAGTGCACGAGGAGTGCCGGGGCTTGTAAATACAAATGCCGCTCGTGGGCTTGCAGCACGTGTTGTGCCACCCACAGGAGCAGCCTTGTAAAAGAATGTCTACGGGTCGGTCATTGCGAGACCCACGTGCAGTCTTGCACTGTCACGTCGGCTGCGCAGGTATACCTACTTGCCAGCCCCTCCAACCTTCCCTTAACTTCATGTTAGTCACCCCTATGGTAGGCCCATGGGCAGGGTGCATTGTAAGTGTAAGGTAGGACAAGCCTGACCAAGTTGGCATGTCCTGATAGTGAAGTACCGCCATCTTAGGGCTTCACTATTGCGAGGTAGCCTGCTCTCCGTTGGATAGAATGGGCCGCCGGGATTATTAATGTTATGATCCTAGCTGGCTCGGAGAGTACGGTGCAATGTCGAGTTTGGTATCCCTGAACTCGGGGTTTAATTACGCATCCGTTGGTGTGGATGGTTTTTGGACTCTGGGTTCGAAAGTAGTACTTTTAGAAAGTGTCTATTTTCTTGTCTAACCATATCTGGTCTCTGCTGGTCTGACGTGTGTGTGACAGGAGCTGGGTGGCTCCAAGAGGTCTGGATGAGTCAGTGTGGGATGAGTGGGACATTTACGTTGAGAGTAGGGGGAGAGTAGTTGTTGATAGCCTGCCTTGCCTGATACAATGCTGGCTCCACCTCCTGCCAAGCGACTGATGGCTCTGTGCCTGCCATGGACGATCCTAGCCCCACCTCCTGCCAGGAGGGCGATAGCTCTGCTCCTGCCAGTATCAATGCTGGCTCCACCTCCTGCGGGGCGTCTGAGGACCCGGCCCGGCTCAATGAATAGGCCAGGTGCTACTGCCTAGCTCCACCCACCACAGACCCAGGATGTTGGGAAACCCCCGGCATAGACAAAGGGATCAAAGACGAAAAGGGGTATAAGAGAAGGACCCCTGAACTAGGAAATCAGATCACTTCTGACAAGGAACCCTGTAACCAAGGACAAGAAGCCTGCTGATCTAAGGACTGCCTACCCCTTCTGCCAGTGTGCTGTTGTTGGGGGAATCCTGCGGTGCTTCTTTATTTTTGCCAAGGAACCAGGAGAGAGGAACTGTGTGTGTACTCTCACGCTTGCTAAGAAAATCTCCAAGGACTGGAAGAGTGCCAGTCTCCTGCCGAAGTCACAGGGCTAAAGGACTTCACCTGCTAAAAAGGGCATTTGCTGGAAGTGTGAATCCAGCACCTCTGAAAGGACCAGCAATCACGACGATCGGACGCTGGGCCCAACCGACGCCAGCAGCAACGCCAGTGAGTAGGAGTACGGCTCTAACTCCAGAGGACCTCGTGTCTGCCCCGCTGCTGATCGCATCAACCGTGTGCCCTTCGACGCCGTGAGCGCTGCTCACTCTGTGCAACTGCATCATCGACAACGCCTGCTGAGGCCTGATCGACACCGAAGACGCGACGCCGGATTGCTCGACGCCGCTGATCATCGTGTGCTTCAATTTCCTAAGGTACTGTGTTGTTGGGGGTCCGTGTGACTCCAGGCCCGACGCAGCGCTCCTCGCGGTCGACGCCGAACCTGTGGATTATCTTTGCCCCAGCGTTGTGTAACTCCCGTGTGAGTTACCCTGTTGCTAAAGAACTGTGTTTCCAAGAAGAAGAATTGCTTGATACTAAAGACTTTTATGCTAAAGAAGAAACTACCTTTGAACTATCCTTTTTCCTTCCTAAACGTATTTATTCCGATTGTGTACAGTTTTGTCGTTATTTGGTCTTGTGCTAAGTCTTATATAAAAATACTTAATTTTATAATACTACGGTGTCGTGTCCATTTGTAGTGTATTCACTGTATTACTGTATGTGGTCATAATTGCTTAACACACAGCCTCTGAGATAAGCCTGTTCTGCTCTGCCAAGCTACCAAGGGGGTGAGCAAGGGTTATCGAAGGGTGTGATCCCCTTGCCCTGACTAGAAAAGGAGTGTCCCTATTTGTCAGAAGTGTATACCTCTGCCAACTAGAGACAGCCGGTTCTAACAGTAAGCATGTGATTAGAGATCAGGATCATTATATTGCATTGCAACATATTGCATGACACATTTATTGCATCCACTAGCTCAAGGTAACTAATCTATTGCAAACTAAGTATGGTGTAAGGACAAGTAGAGTTAAGAATAATAGAATATTCTTACCACAGCAATGTAATAGATTCCATTTTTTGCAGGCTAGGACCAAAGTTTTCAAATGTGTCTTAAAAATACATATCTAATAGAAGACCATTACGCTATTCAATAATTACTCCTTGAAATATTGCTTGTGTTTAGACACTATGGGGCCTATTTATCAAAAAGTAATGCAGCCCAACAAGTCACCTTGCTGCGCTGCGCTGCAATGCAGGTAAATGGCAGGAATACTTCGCATTTATTACAATACGGCGCATACCTGTTCTTTCCCAAGTACTGGCACACAATGGGCTGTCCAGCTCCAATGCAGACACCCTTGTACCAGCCACGGCCGGTGCAGGTAAGCGAGTTGGGGCAGGGTGGGGGTGACGACTGATGCAAGAATATGATTTATTTATTTATTTTATTTCCCTAGACCATTGGCTGTCGACACCTCCCACCCCTCCCTGCCTCACCATGCTTACCAGCACCGGCCACTACTACCTTGTACCATGTGCAGGTGTGCCTGCCTTGCTTGCAGGATTGCTTTTGTGCAGGAGGGGGCACCTTCCTGCACAAAAACAATCCTCAGAGGCATATTCCTCTATCAGGGTATGCTGCAGTATGTAGCGCACATAGAACGAGGAAGTTAGGAGGAGAAATGAAGGTATGCCTCTCCTGGGAAGGTGTAACTTTTGGTGCATTTCCAGGTCAAACCGTGATGGTAAACCTAGCAATGCATCAAAAACCATGGAAGTTACGAAGGAACTCCGCGCCACTCTGCGCCTTCTCAGCGCAGAGTAACGCCGCGGTTTGCACTGCGTTGTGTTACTCCTGATTTATAAAGCCACGCAAAGTGGCCTTGTGTGGCTTGATAATTCGCATTTTAGGGTTTGCGACGCACATGCACTACGTTGGTTGCTGCAAATCCGACGCAACCCTCTGATAAATAGGGCCCCAAACATTTTCTTGACAGTTTTCTTCAAGAAAAGCCTTTCCTTTGAAACGACTAACCATAAAACTAGCAGATGAAAAATAGTTTAGGTCTGCTACATGGCAACAGCAACGGGAGTGATATGATGGGGGATTTTGGGACTACAAGAGAAATGGAAGAATAGAGCAGTTCAAGACAGAACGCCTTTTAGAGAAAAATAGCAAGTATTTCTAGAAACGCAGCTCCTTTATGATCAATGACCACCTTCAGTTCAAGGTGAATCCTAAACTACCAATCATGTATTTTTCTCAGAATCTGCCAAGGCCTTTAGAGCATTTTTTGCTCAGAAATCTTGTCACTGGTGAAGGCCTCCAATCCCGCAGGCCTTATTGAAGACTTAACGGCGGGTGTGGGAGACGCCACGCAGCTTGCCTCTCACCTCTGCCTAAAATCCATATTGCTCGACTACAATTCTCAAGATAGAAGTTGTCAACTCACAAATGGGACAGAGGTAAACACAAGATAATAGAAGCAAGCTCCGTGACAGCTATCCTTTTTGTTTGATAGTGGAACAAATGCGGAAGAAATAAAAAAAAAACTTGACTCGCGGGAAAGCGGCACAACTTAGAGACGCTGAAATGGTTGTCTTCTGAGAGTCGCGTGGCTGTTTGCAGAACAAGGACTGCATTCCAATTTTTCTCGGGTGTCAAAATGTAACTACTGGCTCTCCATCTTCCTGCAGAAATCACTGTTTTTAAACCATTTTTCTTCTCTGGGATGCGAGTGGTAGTTGATCACTGCAAATGACTTTGCCATCAGGATCTTACCTTTGATATGGTTTTCCTCTCTTTTTTTTTTCTTCAAAATTCATACTGCTTTGGAAAGTTATGCGATGAGCCGCGCATAGATCAATAAGGGATTATTAATTCTGACTGCGTGTTGTAAATGCATATTCCTGCGCGCTGTGCGGGTCGCCGCATCCTTTATGGAGATTATTATCAGACGTAAAGATATATACCAGAGGCTGTGTTTTTATCTAGTATTCACTCCTCGTTTATTCCTGTCACCATGGCAGTACATCCCGAAAGAAGAAAATATACCTTCAGAGAAAGAAGTTAAATGGAAGTGTAATGTCCTCTCTTGTGATGGACTCGGACTCAGGATCAGCGTTCTAGTGCTCTCCTGTGTAGGTAGGGTTGTCCTGCCATTGCTCCTTATAAATATACTAACATAACAACGTAAAAAAATAAAATCCGAAAAACGCAATCTTAAAATGAAAAAATGAACTCTTGCAAGATAGGCGGCGATCACACCAGTTAATGACAGATATATTCTAACGGGCAGATTTACAAGCCCCTTGCGCCTCTTTTAGGCCGCCGTTGCTCGCTGAGCCCCACCCTCTTCAACGTCTACATGAGCCCCCTCTCGGCCATCGCACGCCAACACAACCTGAACATCATCTCCTACGCTGACGACACCCAGCTGATCCTCTCCCTGACCAACGACCCCGCCGCCGCCAGAGCCAACCTTCACGAAGGGATGAAAGACGTAGCCGAGTGGATGACGACCAGCCGCCTGAAACTGAACTCAGACAAGACGGAGGTCCTCATCCTGGGCTCCTCACCCTCCGCCTGGGACGACTCCTGGCGGCCCCCCGCCCTGGGCAGCGCACCCAAACCGACAGACCACGCACGCAACCTGGGCTTCATCTTGGACTCCTCCCTCACCATGACCAGACAAGTCAACGCCGTCTCCTCGTCATGCTTCAACATCCTGCGCATGCTATGGAAGATCTTCCGGTGGATCCCCACCGAGACCAGGAAGACGGTCATCCAGGCCCTCGTCACCAGCCGACTGGACTAAGGCAACGCCCTCTACGCCGGAACCACCGCCAAGCTCCAGAAGAGACTCCAGCGGATCCAGAACGCCTCAGCCAGACTCATCCTCGACATCCCACGACACAGCCACATCTCCGGACATCTGAGAGACCTGCATTGGCTCCCCGTCATAATAAAGAATCACCTTCCGCCTCCTCACCCATGCACACAAAGCCCTACACGATCAAGGCCCCAGCTACCTCAACAACCGCATCAACTTCTACGCTCCCAAACGACATCTCCGATCAGCCAGACACGCCCTCGCCGCCGTCCCCCGCATCCGAAGAATGACAACGGGAGGAAGGTCCTTCTCCTACCTGGCCGCCAAGACCTGGAACTCCCTACCGACCGACCTGCGCCTGACCCAAGACCACCTCTCCTTCAGGAAGAAGCTCAAGTCCTGGCTATTCGAGCAGTAGCAGCACTCCCCCCCCCCCCCTAGCGCCTTGAGACCCTCCGGGTAAGTAGTGCGCTATATAAATGCCTGTGATTGATTGATTGATTGATTGTGACGCAGCGGCAGCGCAAAAGATGCACCATGGTGCAGGGTATTTACAACGTGACGCATCTGGGAGATGCGTCACGTTGTAAAGCCCTGCGCCATAAGGAGGCGTTCCGGCGCAAGGGGGGGGCGTTCCGTCGCAGGAACGCCTCCTAAAAGTGGCTGAGTGAAATCTACAAGATTTCACTCAGTCACTTTTAGGCCAATGCTGTGTCAAAACCTTGCGCCTGCTTGAAGCAGGCGTAAGGCTTGACGCAGTTATTGTAAATCTGCCCATATGTACCCAAAGTTGCAAAAGAAACCTACAGAGACCTGGCTGAAAAATGTGCCTCTAAAGTAAAGGTATACAAGGCAGAAATGGGACACTCGCAGGAGCTACTCCGGGCACGATTGGAGGGACGAGAGTTGCAATCAAAACACAATCTCAATTTTCACCATCATTCAGTGTTCTTCAACTCCTACATCCAGTTAATAAACCATATACACTACACAAAACAGGAGTCTTCAGTCAATCATTCGAAGAAAAGCTCTAATTTCTACAACTAACCTTTACTGATGGAGGAGGAGTAGAACAGTTTGTTTAATTGCGTGGCTAGTCCTCTGAACGTAGGGCCTCCTTTATGAGGAATTGGCGTAGGGCAGCGTCGCAGGTCTTCTTGCAGTGCTGCCCTGTGCCAATGTGAAAGGGCATGAATGTACTGTATTTATGAAAAGGGTGCAGTACTAGCCGCAATGTAGGCACCCTTGCACCGTAGTGCATGGATGCCTTGGTTACAGCCAGGATAGTTTTGAGGCAAGAAGAGACACCTTCCTGCACAAAAACATTCCCAAGAGGCGTTTTCCTCTTTCCCTGTGTGTGAATGCAGCGCACATGGAAAATGGAAATAAAAATATTTCTTCTCGTTACGCCTGTTCTAGGGAGGCGTAAGGTTTGGGCGCTGCTCCAGGTTTACGTGATTAAGTAAATCTGGGGCAGGGTCAAAATCCATGGGTGCTGCCTGGGAAAACTCACTGCAACGACCGTGGAACATTTCCTTAACGCAAAGTAAGGCAAGAAGCGACTTGCGCTACTTTGTCTTACTCCATAACTATGAGGCCAAGCAACCCCTTGGAGAGATGACTGTGTCCCCTCATAGATATGATTGAGAGACTTGCGCTGCCGGAGCATAAAAAAAAGTGACGCTCCAGCGGCGCAAGCCTCTCATAAATAATCCCACAGTGTTTTGTATTCAGCCTTGTAAAGTTTGGGCACAGCTGTTGTGCCAGTCAAACACCTCGTAAAAGCTAACAGCCAATCACACAGCTGAATCCGAGTCTCGCACTTCTATTGCTGCCCCCTTCTCATCCCTTTTGGTCTCGGCCCATATTATCCCAAAAGTCATTCCGATGGCTGTTCCTTCAATCCACATTGTGCAGACCTATCACCCCAAATAAGCTGCATGAAAGCATGCATAAAAAGAAAGACAAGAGAAAAACTGTGCAAAAAGTATTTTGGACTATGGTATCCACTTGTACAGAGAAATTATTTGTGCATCCAAAAATTATTCCAAAAATAAAAATAATCCCACAAGAGAGTATGTAATTTTGGAACTCTATGGACATGGGAGCATACATTCAGGGAACAACTTACCTGATAATAAAAAAGAAACTTCAGCGACCAAGGGGCAGATTTACAAGCCCCTTGCGCCACTTGTGCGTCACGTTTCCCATGTTAAAAGTGAGCAAAAGTGGCGCAAGGGGCTTGTAAATCTACCCCAGAAAGTTTTAACTCGTTATAAGGATTATTGTAGAACATGTATGGTTAATGCTTGGTTTAGCATATTCAGGGACATCATTACTAGCACTGTGACTGAAATATAGCAGCAATCTATAACAAAATCTAAATGAAAGAATAATACAAACACATCTTTTGTTTGGTGATTTGGGCCCAGATTTACTGATCCTTTGTGTCACAAGGACAAGGCAAAGGATTTAGTAATATTTTCGAAAGCCACACAATGGGCTGTTTGCGCTGTCTTGTGTGGCTTAACCCCTTAAGCGCTGCCGTCGGCCAACGGTCGTCGCAAGCGTTACCGCCCCAGTGCTGCGCACGACCGTTGGCCGACGGGCCAGCGCTCGTTATTCGAACGTTCAGCACTGGGTGCTGAACGTTCGACGCAGCTAAGGTGTTAAAACAGCAGCTTGCACTGCGTTACATTACATTTCGAATTTGGAAGCATTCCATGGGTGAAGTATGGGTGCTCCCGTGCACCCACCCATGAATTTGATGCAATTCCAGATGTACAAAGGTTTGTAAGCCTGGAATTGCGACAAATTGGTACACATCCCAGAGGATGAAGTAACAAGGAGGAAATATCTTTGTTCTTCTTGTTATTACCTCTTACTATGCGTGATGCATTGAAAGAGGAAAATGCCTCTTTGAATTGTTTTTGTAAAGGATGGGAGTCCTTCCTGCACTAAAACGATCCGGTCCGTTACACATGCACCTTTGCCATTTGGTACAAGGGTGCCTGGGTTGGCATTATGCAGCACGCAGCGCGCCAGCGCAAGGAGAGAGCCGAAATGCTCCATATCTTTGTAAATATGAAGCTTTTTGCTCTCTCGGTTTCACACAAACGTTGTGTAAAATAATAGTAGATATGCCCTACAATCCTGCTCCAGAAGAAGACGCAGGGAAAAGGAGTATGTGATACAAAGAAGTGTATTTAAATATATAAACATAAAACTAACAGATAAGTAGAACATATAAGCCAGCTATGCCTTAGTACCTGAAAGAGAGAGGAAAAAAGAAGCACGAGAAAAACTAAATAATAAACTGCTGTAATGAAATAAAAATAATGCATTATAAATGCCAGGATAGAGATGTAAAATGAGAGACCTTGATGAGTAAGATCCCTGCTTTGTTTGAATAATACAGGAATGTACAGGTAATTTGATTCAGTGCTTCAACTTCATAACATGGTTATTGAGAGTATTTAAAGAATGAGGGGCTTTGAAGGTATGAAAGGATTGCCTTTTTCTTGAACACTTGTGGAGGATCTCACAAGTGACATAGAAAGTGACTTACAATTCCTTTCGACAGCCTTCTAAGAGAAGATAAGGACGTTCTGAGGTAGATGGCTGCATCTACAGCTAGATAGTCCTTTGAACATGCTACAAATAACACCTGTGAGGGTGACCAAGAACTTTTCAACTTTTGGTGTGCAAGGAAGTTTGTTAGAAGGTTGAAATATGGTACATAGCACGTCTCTGATAAATGCCTATCTGACTGAAGAGCTCACCACTTGTAGTAGTTCTTGCACACCCACAGCCAAACAACATTAGGCTCCAAAGAAAGAAGTGCAAAAAAACCCACACAAAAAAAGGCAACTGGCCTTCTCCATCAATGCAACCAGTGTCTGCAATAACATCCCTGTATCCATCAGAACCACCACAACTCTTCTAGAATTTAGGAAAGAACTGAAGACACCTCTATTTAAAGAGTAGCAATCCATTTCTGCTCTCACACCAGAAGTTCCTATCTTGTCACTTATCGACTAAACCTGTCACTTTCATCCTGTACAGTGTTCCTTCGATTTTCAGCTAGGTTCGCGCTGAATGGATATCACATACATATGTAAGGTTGGACTTGGCTCTTTCTTTAGGGCCATCTCCAAACTTTTTGCCTTCACACTCCTATTTTCTGAACCCATTTTAGTTGGCTTTTAGGACTCTGCGCTCTTTACCACTGTTAGCCAGTGCTAAAATACTTGTGCTCTCTTATTTAAACGTGGTGAAAATAGCTTACACCTAGTTGGCACATTTCATTTACTTGTAAGTCCCTAGACAAGTGGTACTATGTGTACCCAGGGCTGTAAATTAAATACTACTAGTGGGCCTTCAATAGCAACACAAAAAGATGATGAACTGAATGCTGAACATTGTCAAACATTCACCCCAGTCACAGACCTGGGTTAAAGCCATCACTATCTTTGCTCACATGCCACCCCAGTTTGGACCCAGCCATATGCAAATCAGTCTTGATCCTGCTCCCCATGGGAACAGACCAGCCTGAACTTTTAGGCCAGGTCTTCCTGGACTGGAAAACTAGCATCCTGGGACCAGTTTAGGGTATCACCCCTCATCAGCCAGGCTAGCTTGAATCCAGCTGCATAGCAGGCACAGGAACCACGTCTTGGCAGACCCTTCCCACTGATGATGACTATAGCAACAGAAAAAGATGATGGACGGAATGCTGAACATAGTCAAACATTCATCCACAGTCACAGATCTGGGTTAAGTGCATCATTTATTTGCTCACCATGCCAGACCTGTTTGGACCCAGCCAAACGCAAATCAGTCTTGACCCTGATCCCCATGGGAACACTCCAGCCTTCATGCGTTGTGCCAAGTGACCAGAGGGTAAAGCATAGGTTAATTTGGGGTTTACTTGAGTTTCACTCTGATAGAGATTGTGGTTTCTAGTTGAATAGGATTTCACCCCCCCACCCCCAACCAGTTACCCAGTTTCCAACATGTACGATAGGAAAGCTTTGAGTGCAGAAGTTATGGAAATACATACAACATTAATTTCCATAACTGTTGTACTTTATCTTCAGTTCATAATGATTCAAGGGATAGATCAAACTAATTTATCCTCTACATTCTATAGATATCACAAGACATTGCATGATAGTGTCATACATTAATATATTAACACTTATTTACTATTTATGTGGGTGAGTGACAACTAAATACACAGATGGGTGTCATGGGAGGTGCTCTGTTTGCAGTAAAAAGCTGAGTGATGCCACCACAAATTGAATGCATAGATTGACACATGTGAGATAAAATGGTGAGACTGATTGCCTAAAACATAATGGCATCAACACTTCTTTGGACAATATAAACAAAACATTGATAGAATATGTGAAGGTGAAAGCAGAGTGTAGTTCATAAAAGTATTGATCATCTTGACATATCTAACCAAATGGCCTGATTAAGTATTGAGTGCTAGCAAAGAATTCTCAATTGAAGGATGTTGTCTAGTGTAATCTTGGAACGTCCTGTAAACACTGGAGGATTTTCAAGTATTGGCAACCTCTAATGTGACAATTACGAGCATTATACAAATTACGGATTAAATCAAACGGTGATGACCTGTACTGTAAGTAATTTCACTTTTAGGCTATACCTCCCAATTTAACAGCACATTTATAAATTACAAGCTCATTCTCTGAGAGGAGGAATTTTAACACTTTGCGTTGGATTTTTCACTGAAAACCTGCCTGTGATGTTATTGTCACTCTGCAGACTATAGTCCGCCAATTGATTTTCTCTCTCTTTGATCAATGGAAGCTATTTTCACTAAGCCTTGAAATTAAGTGCTCGCTCCACCAACTGAAATCAAGATCAATCTAACACTTCTGCATTGGGGGTACAAAGGTGAAATACACCTATGTACCGGTAAACAGAGTGATCATTCTCCAGAGTGAAAAATATAAGCCAGTGCAAAGGGGCTTTGGTAAATTGGGAGTGGTAGCCATTCTCATGGTAAACAACCATTGCAGAGACAACTTGATTTAGGACTTGTAGATAGGTGTTGAAGTGACCCTTGATGCTCTGGACCCAATGCACGGCCCTCAGGCCAATGACCTGCCAGTTCCAGAGAAGGCTCCTGGAGCTCAGCAGCCCGCACCTTGCGGGCTATGGGGGTTTTTGTTTCGCCACTGAGGTGTTGTTGAACTTGGCCCTTTCTGCAGGGTCCCCCAGAATTTTCCTTCCTCCTAAATTCTTTGCTGAATTTGTTTTGGTTGGCCCTAGGATTCTGCACACTTTGCTCCTGCTAATCAGAGCTACAGTGCCATTGCTCGCTTTTTATAATATGGCAATATTGGCTTATACCCAATTGCATATTTCATTTACTTATAAGTCCCTATTAAAGAGTCATTACATGTGCAGAGGGCCTGTAAATTAAATGCTACTAGTGGGTCTGCAGCACTGATTGTGCCACCCACTTGATTGAAAAGTTCTGAAGTGCTTAATGCGCCACATGGGGGTAAGTACTGTTATATAAATGTTGCAATACAATATAATACAATGGGTCCAATACTTTCCTACGGTTCAAGAGTGTTCCTGTGAGAAGGTACCCCCAAGAACTATTTGTACAAATTGTGCAATCTACTCTACTTATGGAGTTAGCCACTTCCAGAAAACAAAAAAACTATACGTATTTTATGTCAACATAATTATAAATGGATGGCAGCACAAAAGACCAGACCTGGCTTTTTGTTGTCTTTAAGATGCAATGTTCTATGCATTGTAATTTTCAGCTCGCCTTCCAGATCAGCAGTGTGGTTAACCTGCCTAAGTGGATGGCATTGATTTGTGGATGGCAATCTTTTCTCTTTAATGGCTCACGGTGTCTCTTGTTTTACTGTTCGCCATCAGTGGGGTCTATTTGTAAAACCTGCCTTTGGCTCAAAGCAGTTTATGGCCCAATAAAAATGCTGACAGCATAAAGATAAACATGGCCGCCCCTGCCCACGCATCTTTTCATGTGTCCTGCTTCATGCATTTGCAATGAATATGTATAATGGTGAATGAGGTGGAGGTAGCTAAAAAAAATGCCAAGGCTTGTGCTGTGATGACATACTGGCAGCTGTGATTGAGGTTTCGTCGCCCACTTAACGTTGCACACAAACATGAATAAAGTCAGAGTGTAGACACTGTTAATTTCCTGTGGTGCATCTGCCTTTTTGTGAATTCCATTCGTATACCTATTAAATTCTAAGCAATCTCTAGTTGCCAGTCTGGGTTAGTCTAATTTTCTACAAAGATGATCAGTTTTTTAAAGAATTCTGACACTATATATTTATTAGATACTGCTTGCAGTATCTAATACATACTGCTAGCTTTAAAATTTCGAATATGTAATGTTTGTTCAGTACAAATAATCACATGGATTTTATTTAAAAACCTGCCAACATTGTTCATTAGTAGCAGCGGCGACTAGAGTGGTACTGGAAGGAAACCTGCATTTAAAGTTGATCAATTGGTTGTCCATTTTCGTGCTTGACAACAAATCTTCACTGGAGGTCACACAGACAGGTAATAATAAAATATTTAGATTACATCGAGGAAAGACAAATAAATGCCTCTCCTCCCTGTTCTTCCGCTGAGCTACACTCTCCTTTTCCTGCTTGTAAACAAGCTATCAAGATTATGTGCATCCCCTTTTACTCCAGAATATGTATGCTGTATTTATTGTTCGTAAATGCATTAATTGTTATCGACATGGTGATATATAGATACATTTGTAAATTTGAATGGCTCTCAATAAAAAAATTAAAAAAAGATCACGAGCATCCCAAACTCTCTTTCACATGCTCCCAACATACACGTGGGGCTGGTATACCACCAGTCGCCATACTGACCACATCCCAATAGCACCACTGCCAACCTCCTTACACAAGTGACAATATTCAACACCCACAGAGTTCTCGATCAACACAATACAATCCCCATCCACTCAGATGCGTGTTTGCACCACTCAACGCATGGCCAGTGACCACTTCCTCACCATGAAATATGTAAATGCTTATTTTACTATTAAGTGATGGTCTCTGCACCTCTAGCTTGCGCCATCCTCGGCGTTTTTTCGCTTTGACTTGGTAAGCTCCATGTGTATTTGTTTTTTGCCATAGTGGGGCCGCTCATCCCAAAGAATGCCTTCTGTGCTGGCCCTGGTTCGTGGCAGCATCAGTATGTTTTGGGATGCAGTAGCTGGACCCAGGGGTGTTTCTTGCCGACCTCTGAACCCCTCTGGATTTTCTCCATCTTCTCCAGGGGTATGCTCATGGAATAGGATGAACCAACCAAGGGAACATCCATTCAGCAAGCCAAGGCAAACACAGCCCTACAACCAGCTGCTCAGTATAGCGGATATATGTTAACCTATGATGTCTAGTAAAGCCAGAGATGAGAAAAAGGTGTGGAGTATGCTACAGTATCCCTGCATATCCAGAGCAGAGGAACTGAACTATATATCATTTTCCGTCTTTTACAGTGCCAAATGCTCATATGTCCACCACTCAAATGAACTCAAATTTCACTATACTAATCCACCACTAATCCTTTTTGGGTTCCGGAGTAGGATGCTACTCACCAAAATGCACTTTGAAGCCTCGTCAGGGTTAGTAAGCGCTATATAAATACAATTACAATGCAATACAGTAAAGTGTAGAAGTGAGCTAAGTAAGAGCTGCTTATTGCTCTCAACTGGACTGGCAAATTCTTCTTCTTAGTTCTACCCCGAAAAAATAATCTAGAGCTGCCCTAGGAAAGACATATGGGAAACAGAGTGACACCGGTGGTATTCAGACTTCGTGAGGCGTGATTCTTGCCAACAGGCATTTGTTTACTTCCACTGTAAGCACCTAATTAAACAGCACTGCAGTTGTAGGTGGTGAAATGCCCACTAGTGGAAGGGTGGTAAGAGGAGCAGGGGTGTGGGGGCCTCCATGTAAACAAAGGAAAATTACTGGCAAATACCAGTGTCGAGAATGAGTGGGTGCATGCCCCACGGTCAAATGTCCACAAATTGACACCAGCCAGTTGGTTACCCCCATATCCTCCATAGAAATCTATTCCAGTTCTGAGGGCAGAACAGTACCATTAAACTCACGAACTAATTATGTTACTTGTTACATTCAGCACAGATCCATCCTGAATACTGCAGGATTAAATAGGCGTCTCCTCCACACGGGCAAATACATCCGTGATCCCACCTTGTCGCCAGTACATTTGTTTCTTGAATGATATATAATAACAGGGATATGTGCTTACATAAGAAAACTTTCATCTCACTCCCCCAATTGATATGCAACCCTGTAGACCCTGTCTATTGATCTACAGCTACTATTACAACCAACTACTGGGGTCACTGTTCCATCCGAGTGTGTGCTGTGTGACTTACACACCCAACATCAGATGTAGTGAAGGAGAGGTGAAGAAGGAGGGTAAAGAAAGGCTAGGTATGGTAAGGACCCTCTGCAGTGAAGCAGGAAGGGGTGGGGGGGAAAAAGGGGGGGGAGGCGTTTATTGTCTCTTGTTGCCCTCACACACCCCGAGGGATGTCAAGCTTCATCATCGGGTGTTGCTCCTCGTCGGGCCGGCGCTGCAATGCCCTAAGGGCCCCCCGAAGAGTCACTTTGCTGGAGATCTTTTCAGAGAACAGCTGTATGATGAGTGCAGGTATGTGGGGAGGGTCCTAGTGTGGAGTGGTGGTACAGGCGGTGGTTTAAAAATGGCTAGGGGATACCAGAGAACAGTAGTTTAATTAGTTGTGGGTACCCCGTCATGTTAAAAACCCGAAGGTTGAGTGTTACAAATGTGGGTAATAATGTACCTAACGGATCCTGGCCGACGTTTGGTGGGTAGGTGCTATCCAGCTCCTCTGTGAATACAGAACCACCGGGAAATGACGGTGTGACCAACGCCGCCACCCATGGAGTACTCCTCCATTACTATCTAGGTTGCACTGGGGCATAGACACCGCAGACACCTCCAGTTCCACAAAGGGGTGTACAACCCCCCACTTCTACACTTACACGCATTTTAGCTTACACAATCACTACTTTCCTTTCAATGGTCCTGATGAAGCGCATTGGATCACTGTGACCACGATAGCGCGAAACATGTCGACCTGACCACATTTCCTGTTACCTAGGGTACATTATTACCCACATTGTAACACTCAACTATCGGGTTTTTAACATGATAGGGGTACCCACAACTAATTAAACTACTGTTCTCTGTTCTCTACATCTGATGTTGGGCGTGTAAGTCACACAGCACACACTCGGATGGAACAGTGACCCCAGAAGTTGGTTGTAATCCTAGTCTCTGGAGCACGGGCACTGGACCTTAATCAGCTCCCGGTCCCCCCTCTTTTTTTGACTCAGTATTGATCTACAACCTCAAAACTGCTCAATTTTTGCCATTGGTTTAATAATGTATGGTATTGTCTAAAGCAGTACTTTAAAAAATAGGTGTACAATAGTGAAGATATTATTTGCGTGAATTATGTATGGTATAATCTTTGATCAGGAGAGTGTAGTCATTAATCTTAGAGGTATCATGAAACCCCCATAATAGCAGCTAAGATGGGGTTGCCACTGGTCTTAATGTGCTGTTAAGCTAAGACCCTAATTAGCCGTTTCTGGTCCTCTTCTTTTTCCATGGAAAACTCACAAGAAAAGATTTAAGGGATTACTGTGGCAGAGGTCAGCAGTGTGAGCAGATGGTTGACAAATGAGACTAATACAGTAAAGGGGATAGAGAAAGAGAAATAATGGCGATGGGGGAAGCGTCAGAGAGAGAAGAAAATAGAAAGAAGTGAGGGTGAGAGAGGGCAGAAAAAGAGAACAGACAGAAAGGAAACGGACGTTTATACAGGAAAATAAAGAAGAGAGAACCACGAATGGTACGAAGGAATGGTGAAAGGGAGGAAGGCAAGAAGGAAGTACAGAATTGTGGAAGGATGAGAGGAAATTGTGAAGAAGGAAGGGAAAATGGTAGAAGGTTGAAAAGATGGGTAATGGAAGGATGAAAGGATGAAAATATCGGAGGAGAAAGAATGGGTGGTTGGAAGCGTGGAATTGTGGGTGGCTGTGTCCCCAGTATGCAGGAAAGAAGTGGATGAATGGAAGGGTGGGTGGGTTGCTGTAATGGGGATGTGTGAATATTAGGACATAAGGTTGAAATTAACTATATTATAGGGAAAGTCAGGCATGCATGCTTCTCTGACTCAGTACCATTGTTTGTCCAGGTTAAAGTGAAGAAAGGGCATATTTTAATTTCCAGGTTACTCCCATTGGTCAGGGTGCTGCAAGGGGAAACCACAGCAGGTGAACACACTAATTACTGCTGGGGCTGGCAATCCCAGTGAGTGCTATGTGCTTCTGTGAAAGAATTTCTCAAAATGACATTCTATATAGCGCATTGACACTGGACGCGGCAACAAATCAAGAAAAATCATAATACCAGTTCCTGAAAATAGGGCTGGGGAGTTGACAGACAATATTCACTGCCCTTTCGTGCCATGTGGTTAGAGCGCACAAGTAGAACAACTCTGATTATCATTTAAAAAAGAGTATACCACGGGCGACAGTAGATGTGCCTATGTCTACACTGTACAAAAAAGGCCGCATAGGTGATGCAAAGCAGAGAACATATATATATATATATATATATATATATATATATATATATATATATATATATATATATATATATATATATATATATATATATATATATATATATATATATATATATATATTGTTGTTGTTGTTGTTGCAGATTTACATAGCACAAACTCGACTGGAAGATATTGGAGCGCTTTTACATGAACACTAGTTACGTTGCACAAGGGCACATTTATTTTTTGGTAGGCAGGGGGAGATTAAGGGATTTGCCCACAATCATAGGAGGCTGAGCCAACCCCGAGACTCGAGCCTGGTTCCCCAGCTCCAAGGTCGGCAGCTCTGGCCGTGAGGCCACAGCCTCTCCCCCATGTATTGGCCATCATGTTAATATACACAATTGTCTAACTAGAGATTATGGCCACAATCAAGTATGCGATGCAAGGAGATCTAATACAGTTACAACCCTTCAATGCCCTCACACAAATCCTTAACATCCCTATGGTAGCAGAAGGCAAATGGAAACGCACATAATTTTTTAGTGGATGCTTTCAAAGAGCCAGCAACCACACACATTCTGTAAAGTATATAGAATGAGAAATAGTACATGGCATAATTAAATAAACTAATGCACTTTCATGACTCATACATTCACAAGAGTAAAAAAAGATTACATTTTCTACTGGCAGGTATATTTTCCCTTCAATTTATTAAAGTATATTTGCCTATGTCACTCCAACTCATTTACAATTCTGATATGTGACTCATCCTGCCAACCAGCAATCAATCAATCAATCATATAATTTCCAAGCGCACTACTTACCCGTGGGGGTCTCAAGGCACTGGGGGGCGGAGGGTGCTGCTACTGCGCGAAGAGTCAGGTCTTGAGGAGTCTTCTGAAGGTCAGCAGGTCTTGGGTCTGCTGTAGGTGGGTAGGGAGGGTGTTCCAGGTCTTGGCGGCGAGGTGGGAGAACGATCTGCCGCCGGAGGTCGCTCTTCGGATGCAGGGGACTGTGGCAAGGGCGAGGTTGGTGGAGCAGAGCTGGCGGGTGGGGGTGTAGAAGCTGAGTCGTCTATTGAGGTACGTTGGTCCTGTGTTGTGGAGTGCCTTGTGTGCGTGGGTGAGGAGCTTGAAGGTTATCCTCTTGTTGATGGGGAACCAGTGCAGGTCTCTCAGGTGGGGTGTGATGTGGCTGCGGCGAGGGATGTTGAGGATCAGGCATGCCGAGGTGTTCTGGATGCGTTGAAGACGTCTCAGGAGTTTGGCCTAGGCTGCTGCGTAGAGGGCATTTCCGTAGTCCAACCTGCTGCTGACGAGGGCCTGGGTGGCTGTTCTTTTTTCCGGTGGGGATTCACTTGTAGATCCTGCGGAGCATACAGAGGGTGTTTAAAGAGGAGGAAGAGATGGCGTTGACCTGCTTAGTCACAAAGAGGGTGGAGTCGAGGAAGACCCCTAGGTTGCGTGCAAGGTCGGTGGGTTTTGGAGCTGTTCCCCGTGCGGTCGGCCACCAGGAGTCATCCTAGGCTGACGGGGTGGATCCGAGGATGAGGACCTCCATCTTGTCTGAGTTCAGCTTCAGTCGGCTGTTCCTCATCCATTTGGCTACGGCCTTCATTCCTTCGTGATGGTTGGTTTTGGCGGTGAGGGAGTCCTTGGCGAGGGAGAGGATCAGCTGGGTGTCATCGGCGTAGGAGATGATGTTGAGGTAGTGTAGTCAGGCGAGGTGGGCGAGTGGTGCTATGTAGATGTTAAACAACGTAGGGCTGAGGTATGACCACAGGGGTACGATGCAGCTATCGCAGTGGCTTCAGAGCGGAAGGGAGGAAGGCGGACATTCTTTTTTCTGCCAGAGAGGAAGGAGGAGGTCCACTCCAGGGCCTTCTCTTGGATCCCGGCATCATAGAGGCGTGTTCCTAGTGTGCGGTGACAGACCGTGTCGAAGGCGGCTGACAGGTCCAGGAGGATGAGGGCCGCTGTTTCTCTGTTTGTCTAGTAGGGTCCTGATGTCATCAGTGGCGGCGATGAGAGCAGTTTTGGCACTGTGGTTGCTGCGGAACCCGGATTGGGAAGGGTCCAG
This sequence comes from Lissotriton vulgaris, assembly GCF_964263255.1. Classification (NCBI taxonomy): domain Eukaryota; kingdom Metazoa; phylum Chordata; class Amphibia; order Caudata; family Salamandridae; genus Lissotriton; species Lissotriton vulgaris. The sequence goes on from NC_141689.1 coordinate 1,634,322,628, forward strand.
GATGCTCTTCTCCTCGAGGTAGCGGGTCAGTTGTTTGTTGACAGTCTTCTCGATGTATTTCACCGGGAACGGGAGCAGGGAGATGGGCCGGAGGTTCTTGAGATCCTTGGGGTCTGCCTTGGGTTTGTTGAGTAAGGCGTTGATCTCGGCGTGCTTCCAGCTCTCCGGGAAGGTTGCTGTCTCGAAGGAGATGTTGGTGACTTTCCGGAGATGGGGTGCGATGGCTGTGCTGGCTTTGTTGAAGATGTGGTGTGGGTAAGGGTCTGACAGAGATCCGGAGTGGATGGTGTTCATGATCTTGATGGTGTTGTCATTGTTGATGTTGGTTCAGGAGAGTATGTGGTTTGTGCGGGTGGTGGTCATGGGGGCTGAGGTCTCCGTGGCTGTTGGGGAGGTCGTGGCGTTGAATCTGTCATGGATGTCTGCGGTCTTGCGGTGGACGAAGGTGGCCAGTGAGTCACACAGGTCTTGCGAGGGTGGGATGTCGTTGGTGTTGGAGAAACAACTCAGAGAAATAACTCTTAATCCCATTAACTCATGGAGGAATAACATGTGGGTCCATTAATTTTGTCCCTGTTATCTCCACACAAAGTTACTGGCGAACTTATAATGAGGCCTTATATCATCAAAATAAGTAGATAATTCCAACTCACCACACCTATATGTAGTTATATATGGGACCACTTTTCCATGAGAAATAGATTTTCAGGTCTCGGCTTGGCAGCGCGCAAGCGCTGTCTCTTCGAGACTTCAAGTAATCAGTCTCAGGGGGTGAAACTCCCGGGTACTTACTCTTGCCGCTTGCCATTTGTCAACTGTGGAATTGCTCTTCTTAGCAGGCTTATGGTTGGCTGTGGTTGTGCATGCGATAAGTCAATTCCATTTTATCCGGAAGCAGCACTGCATACCCACAGTTTTCGTCCGCTTTCATGTTTTAATTGTGCCAGAGGGGAACTTGTTTTTTAGGATTTTGCAACCCAGCTTGCTCACTTGCATACATAATTAGCATGAAGCAATTTTACAAAAAAATCATCCATTTAGACACTTATATACCCATTTATTTTTCCATCGACCTTGTAATATACATATATAAAACATATTTAATTTTCAGAAAAACACACATTCACCTGATAATGTCATCAGTGATGTCATTTGAGATGTCATGAGTGATGTCATGAGTGATGTCACTGACCATGTCAGAAGTGATGTAATATGTGACCTCATCAGCAGTGCATTGCCGGCGCGCAAATTATAGTTAGCTGAACTAACTATAACGGGGACATTTCTATGATTTTCTACGAGTGAAATATCCAACTAACTATAACGCCCCTGAAACCTATGGTTTTTTCAGTTGATTTCTAAGGTTTTTTAAATGCTAATTTCTAACTATTACGTACCTGAAACCTATGTTTTTTTCAGTGAATTTCAAAGGTTTTTTAAATGCTAATTCCTAACTATAACGTGCCTGAAACTTATGGTTTTTTAAGTGAATTTCTACCGCCTCACGTTCTACACGCCTACCCGCCAGCTCCGCTCCGCCAGCCTCGCCCTCGCCACCATCCCACGGATCCGCAGATCCACCACCGGAGGAAGATCCTTCACCTACCTAGCTGCCAAGACTTGGAACACCCTCCCCGCCCACCTACGACTAACCCAGGACCATCTCTCTTTCAGGAAGCACCTCAAGACCTGGCTGTTCAAGCAGTAACACCCCTCCCTACCCAGCGCCTTGGGACCCTCACGGGTGAGTAGCGTGCTCTATAAATGTTCTGATTGATTGATTGATTGATCGATTGAAATGCGAAGAAAGAAGAAAAAACGCACAGAAAGAAGCAGAAGAAATGCAGAAAGAAGCAACAGAAGTCCTCAAAGACAAAGAAAAGTGCAAGAAGAAGCAAGACATGTGCAGAAAGAACCAACAGAGGAGCATAAAGAGGCCTTGTTACAAAATCTTCCTGTGCCCACAACTTTTTCAGACGGGTACTGGTGTTAACTGAATCTGATTAACCAGGTCTAGAGGCAGTGGTATGCTAAAAGACACTTAGAATACAGTGAAAACATCTACATACACTAGGGAACACTATTTGTTAGGGTACCCCTGTGATTAGCATGACCTTCTCTGTAAGCCTCTAGTACATAATAGGGCAGGGGGATTAAAACTATCTCTTAAAACGCGCCACGGGGTGCGTTTGCACACTGGTGAAAGGAGGGGGTGGCCTGAGGTGACATGTGTGCTAACACGCCCTTTGGGCGTTTTAAGTTGGGGGATAAAGTCCCCTTGAATCCTCAGGGTCCCTGGGGGCCAACTACCCCACCAGGTATGTCCAGTTGGGCCACAGAGTTGCATTGCAGAGTGGTGTAAAATGGGGCATGGCCTCTGACCACATCTCTGCAATGCAGCTCTGCGGTGCTTACTGGAGGTACATGGTGGGCTAGTTGGACCCAGGGACTCTTAGGATTAAAGGGATTTAATTCCCCAACTTACAACGCTCCAGAGGGTGTGTTTGCACACGTCACCTCAGGCCCTGTCCCCTCCCTTCACCACTGTGTAAACACACCCTGTGGCCATTTTAAGTTGGGAGATTAAGTCTCCTTGAAGCCTGAGGGTCCCTAGGGTCCAACTAGCCCACTAGGTACCTCCAGGAATAGCCACAGAGCTGCGTTGCAGAGAGGTGTGAAAAGGGGCACGGTCTGGACCACCTCTCTGCAACGCAGCGCAGTGGCGCTTAATGGAAGCACCTGGTGGGCTAGTTGGCCCCCAGGAGCCCTCAGGATTGAATGGGAATTAGTTCCCCAACTGAAAATGCGCCACAGGACGTGTTTTCACTCATCACCTCAGGCCCCGTCCCCTCCCTTCACAACTGTGTAAACACGCCCTGTGGCCATTTTAAGTTGGGAGATTAAGTCCTCTTGAATCCTGAGGGTCCCTAGGGTCCAACGAGCCCACTAGGTACCGCTAGTAAGCACCACGGAGCTGCGTTGCAGAGAGGTGTAAAAAGGAGTGTGGTCGCTGAACACCTCTCTGCAACACAGCTCGCCGGCTCATACTGGAGGTACCTGGTGGGCTAGTTGGCCCCCAGGGACCCTCAGTATTGAAGGGGAATTAAGTCCCCTGCTTACAACTCGCCAGGGGGCGCAATTGCACAGTGGTGAAGGAGGGGGGCGGGGCCTGAGGGGACATGTGTGCAAACACTCCCTGTGGTGTTTGTTAAGTTGGGGAATTCATTCCTCTTCAATCCTGAGGGTCCCTGGGGGCCAACTAGCCCACCAGGTACCTCCAGTATGCACCAGGGAGCTGCGTTGAGGAGAGGTGTTCAGAGGCCATGCCCCTTTTTAAAATATTTTGGAACGCAGCTAATATAAGGGTGAGAGGCTTTGCAGAAGGAAGCGAAGGATCGGACCTGGACTCTTTCATGGTGGGCCTCTTCTCTAGCATCTTGGGGCACGACGCCTTGGAGGTGTGACTAGAGCAAGTACAAAGGGGGACCCCCTACAGCAAGGAGAGAATAGACACCGAGAGGTATCCTGACCAAATTTAGCTGCTTCAGGGTCAAGGAACTAGTCCTTAGGAAAGCCAGAAGCAGCCTCCCAGTTAACATTCAAGGCATGCTGTGATCATTCTTCCAGGACGTGGCCCAGGCCACACTGGCTAGTTGACAACAGTTCCGACTGATCAAAGTGGCTCTACGACATTGCCATGTAAAATACCGATGGACATACCCCTTCAGGATATCCTTCTCCCTCAGCAACAAACAACATCATTTCACAGAGATGGAGGGGGCAGCGGCCCTCCTTGGCCTTGAGAAATCACCTCCACAGCGGGAGGCAGTTGCAGGGAGTACATGTGCAGAGCAGCCGATGGAGCATCACGTGCCTGGTCCTGGGCAGATGCCTAAGAGGGGGGCAAGTCAGTGAAACATTGGCAATAGGCCTCCACCCACGTTCTGACGCCAGGTAGAGCGATCCCACCTCAGCCAGTACCCGAGTAAAGACTCCACCATGAGAATGAGGTGACATTATGACAGAGGCGCTAGGCGCCAAAAGATCCCAGATCCCTGGATCAAGGAGAAGGGAGAGCTTTTTTCTCTGTACATACAGTCCTCTCTCTGGCTCTCTTTCTTTGACTCACCCCAGCTTGCAAATGTTGGCTCAGTAGGAACTAGTGTCCCAATCCGAATTCTTACAGTGCTCTGGGAGCGGGAATGGTCTTGCCCCAGAAGCTGCCAGAATATGAAGGCCTTTGGTGGCTTTGTGGACTTCGTAAACAACTGTTTTGGTTTAGTTTATGGTTAGTGTTTTTAACGTGGTGCCTAACATGTAATTATTCAATGGATCACTAGGAGGGGTGCAGGGGATGGAGTCGCTGGTGCTGATGACCGGGTGGATGCTACAGAGCTCGGGTTCTTGCAGGGAGGATACACAACTGTGTTTAAACAGAAGTTAATTTTACGTCATGAAAAGTAAGGGGCCTCAACTCCCCTAACAATAAGCAATGTTTGTGGAAAATCCTGGGGGACCACAGGTACACCTGGTTGCCCTACAAGTAACCCATCTTAAAAAAAGGGGAGGACCACCGTTTAAATCATAAACATTTTCGCTCACCCAACATGGCGAAGCAGAACCGGGTAGCCTTGCTGTTTCACTCTTTAATTCACTTTCAACCTCATGACACCAAAACAGACAGGGAGGGGAGGTTTCTGATGGTCAGGGGAGAGCTGATGGGATAACCCTGCACTATTGCCATGGTTTATGCTCCCAACGCTGGGCAGTCAGACTTCCTCCTCACGTTTCTTTCTACTCTGGAGGGCTTTGCACCGGGGTACCTTGTCTTAATGGGAGACTTTAATCTTATTTGGGATACCACAATAAACGGTACGCACTCACAGAGGGTTGTGGGGGTCTTTAGTAAAGCATTAAAATCATCTGTGCAACAAATGGGCCTGCTGGATGTCTGGAGGGCACTTAATCCCTCAATGCGTGACTATTCTTTCTTCTCCCACTCCCACAGATCATACTTCAGGATTGATTATTTGTTTGCCAGCCAATCACTCTTACAGGTCTCTTTCCCCACCAACGATGAGCTTAGCCATCCCATAACACAGGAGGAGGTACAGAAAGCAATAGACGGTCTCAAGCTCCGGAAAGCTCCGGGTCCTGATGGACTAACTGCCCAGTTCTATCGAACTTTTGCAACTGAGCTTACTCCCCACCTCACAGACCTCTTTAAATCTATAGCAGCGAGACCGCTTGTGTTAGTGCAGCAGCGGCGCACATTCCAGGGCCTGCCCCGATCACAGCATGCACGGCTTTGTGCATCCTCCCTGCCCTCGTAAGGGAGTGGTGTGATGTCGGAAAAGTCATCTGTCCCACTCTGCACGTTGGTGGTTATATTGTCCTGCTTTAATGTAACCTTTCTGTTACAGTGCTTGTTTAGGGTGTTTCTACACTTTGTTTTCCTTCTGCAGCTGCTGGGTTTTCCCTACTGGGAATTTCCCCGCTGTTGCTTCAATTTTGTTTTCCTTCTGCAGCTGCTGTCTTTTCCCTGCTGGGGTTTTCCCTGTTGCAGAAGTCATCTAGGGGGTGGTCCAGATCTATATAAGCAGCCCTGTCCTTTATTCTTGAATCTTGGGCGGAGCAGGAGTTCCGGGTTTTTTCCTCCTTCATGTTCCAGTGACGGCGGCCAGCCCCGCAGGATTTCTTGAGCACATTTTGGATTCCGTTTCCGGTGTGAAGTCCTGTCGTTGCTCCACAGCACTCCAGTCATTGTTCAGCCCTTGGCCCCGCGCTGGTGTGAGTCCTCTGTTGAGAGCTAAGAGGTTCTTCGGCTTGCTTCAGTTCCATTTTCAGCTATGCTCCGGTAGCCATAGTCAGAGCCATGCTCTGAGCGGTAAGATCCCCCCTGGTGGGGAACGCGTTTATTTCTGCAGTACGGTCACGCCCGCTCTTGAATCTCCACAGGGCAGTATTTTCGGAGAGTGTTTCGATGTATGTGTGCGTCTCAGGCTCACGTCTTATTGCATAAGCCAGTGCCTGTGACCATCGAACAGGGTGTTGAAATACACCTGCTATGTGTAGTGCTCGTGATTCGCCATGCTGCAAGGTGTCATTGCAGAACATTTGGGTCTCTTATAGTTATGCAAGATGTTATTGCAGAAATCATATCTGTTTCTGTATGAGAAGGATCATAGCAGATGATAGAATATATCCAAGACATATTTAAGATAAGAGACAAAAACGAATCTTCAAGGCCATTAATCTTATTGATGATTTATGTGTGTTAACTGATTTTTTCTTTTCAGATCTCCTTCCCTGCAGTTCCCTTCCCACACCCTTCCTTCCACCTGACCTCTCTAAGCCTCAGTGATATAACAGCATACTGAGTTGGAGCTGCCTGGAGGTGGGCCCCAATCTCGTCGTGCAGATCCAGAGGAAGATAGCAGCTGTTACAGCGTGTATCTCCGTCCATGGGGGAAGGCTTTAATCACGATACTCCCCAAGGTCGGAAAGAGCCCCAATCATGTGCTTCACACAGACCGATTGACCTGCTGAATTTAGACGCTAAACTATACTCTAAGGTCTTGGCCAGCGGACTATAGGATGTCTTACCTACTCTCATTGACCCCAACCATTTGGGCTTCTACAAAGGTCGCCAGACCCACAACAACCTCGGCAGAGTATTCCACTTAGTAGATAAAGTCCAGAAGAAACGCATTACGGCAGCCTTTCTTTTCCTAGACGCAGAGAAGGCTCAACTGTGTGGATTGGTCATTTTTATTGTGCACTAAGCATGGGCGAATTTTGCGAATCTGGCGTTCGCGAATTTGCGTATTTGCGAACTCGCAATCCGCAAAATCCGCGAATTCTCGCAAATTTGCGGATTTTTTTGTTTTTATAGTGTTCGCAAGGGTTTCTGCCAGTTCGCGAGGATTTTGTACCAGTTCGCAATTGCGAACTTACTTGTCGGCACGCAACGGTCGCGACTATGTTGTTTCTACATCTCGTTCATCATCAAAGGTTCACAGCACCCTCTGTTTCAACACTGCCACCTTTTGTTTCACCCATGCCACCCTCTGGTACATCAATGCCACCCTCTGGTTCATCATCATCACTGTAGATTATGGGGGGAAAAAGCAAGCACACCTGCCCTGCTTCAACAGACATGAATTAATTTGGGGCTGATTTATTAATGTGTCTCTGTTTTAAAATTCCAGTCTGGCACCTGCTTCCTTATCTGTAATTTGCTTTCTGTTGCAGTGCAATTTTTTTTTCCTGGACCTTTGTGGCCTACTTGTAGCTATTCTATGATCCGGCTGTGAGGGTCAGAGCAGGGTCATACAATTGTTGCAACTAGCAACTGAACTCTGGAGGGGCCCCAGTCAGGAAGCACTACAGGGAATGATTCCTAATGATGAATTTGAACTTTTGCAATTGCTGAGTGCTTTCAGTTTAGCAAAATTCGTTTTTCTGCAGAACAGCAAATGTAATGCCCCAAACAAACTTACTTGTGAAAGTTGATTTCTAATCCAAAAGTGATCCAAAGAAAGTCAAAAGGCCTCAAATCCAAAAAAGGGCAGGCAAATGTCAACCTGAGGAGTTATTCTGATAAAAATCATCATTTTCAGAAGGTATATGCTGCTTGCTAGTGGATTTCTTGTGCAGAATTGCAAATTTTGTAATTTCGCGAGTGCGAGATTGTTGCTGCCCGCCGCACCTACATGTTCGCAATCGCGAACTTACGCCGCAAATTTGTATCACCAAGAAAAAAAAATCCGCTGCGTGCGAATTTGCAGATTTTCGGTAAATTCGTGAGCGTTCGCGGATCGCGAATTTACCGAAAATCCGCAAAATCCGCGAGCGGAACGGATTTTCCACCCATGCTTATTGTGCACGCTATGCAGCTTTGGGTTTAGTGAAGCCGTTATGGGAATGGTGAAAGCTAACTACGGGTCCCCGAGTTCCTGTGTACTGGTGAATGGAGTGGCTTTGGATTTCTTCAGTCTTGCTTGAGGCACGAGTTAGGGCTTCCCCTTGTACCCCATGCTTTTTGCCCTGAGTATTGAACCGTTTGCTGTGATTATCTATTGTATTACAGAGCCGCACAATTGTGGGTCTTGGGGGAATGGTCCCTTAAGGCCTCAGACAAACTATGGCTGCACATGGACAGGCAGATTGCGGGAAGAACTATCTGGAATTGAATTTGCCCTGGAAGCCGAAATCAGACAGGCCGAACAACGCCTATTTGAGTATCTGCACAGCTACCACCTTGAAGGTTTGGGATAGAGTGACTAAAACACTGCCGGTGACAACATTCCTATACCCTTAAACCCCTATTCACTACAACCCTGCCTTCTCCCCAGCACTTGAGGAAGGGCCCTTTGATAAATGAAGGGAGGGGGGAGCCTCATGATATCGGACCTCTTCCAGGTGGGAGATATGCAGTCCTTCATGGTCTGTGCTGCCCGTTTCAAGCTACAGCCTACAGAATAATACCATTATGTTCAATTGAAACACTGGATACAGCAAACCCAGGTGCGACAGGCTGCGACCAGGGATCTGCTCCCTACCTCAAAGTTTGTCCAAACTGGTAACACGACTAAAGACAGCGTCTCCTTTCTGTGCACCCTCCTTCTCACTCTCAGCCCACATCAAGCTCCGTAACATAGAAGGGTTTGGGATTACTTACTACAGGCTCCTATCACAGAGAAACAATGGGGGTCCCTTTACAAAGATATCATCAAATATAACCGCTCCACGTTTTGAGGGAAACTCATTACAAAATGATGTACAAATGGTATCTCCACCCCCATAAGCGACACTCCATTTTTCCAAACACTATATGCTGGCATGGCTGGCTCCTGGGAGATTTCTGTCACATTTGGTGGGACTGCCCCTTTATTCAACCCTTCTGGAAAGAGATCCTCTCTCAAATTAAACAAATCCTGGGTTACCCGATTGGAGTCCCTTGGTGAGCTACCTATCGGAGGGATTACCACTATTTGCCTGCAGGCATAGGTTGGAAAGTATCCACCTCTTCCTGACTTAATAGATAGAGCCCTTATTGGGGCCCAAGGGACGTGAGCCCTCCAGGGCTTCTTCTGGCTTCCCCGGGGGTGGCTTCTCTGCCCTTCTACCCCGCCCTTGGGATGGGGAATCCCTGAGGCCACTGAGTGTAGGGGGCGCATACCCCACAGTCCACTCATCCACATCGCGGCTATGCACACATGACACCACGGAAAAAAATTTTTTATGTTAGGTTTAAATGTTACCTCCCAGAATAGTGCTCAGAAGCAACATGAGATGCATAATGTGTACTAGTAAAAACCTTGTATTATTAGGACTTTCTGCTTCTAGTTAAAACCTACAGGCATGCGGGGAACTTGTTATCAAACTGTGTATTGTCTTTAGCTGATTGATGATCTTGGCAAGCGTTTTTGAGCTCGGTTGAGCTATAAAGGTTGTATATTTTTGTAATATCAATAAAAAGATTTTGACAAAAAACATGTGTGCTGCTGCCTTTTTATAAATAAGCTCCCCCCAGGGTGGCCCAGAGGCCATGAAGTCATCACAATTATTTATTTTGAGGTGGAGGAGCACCGGCCTCTTTCTGAGCCGATTAGTGACTCTGGGGATCCTGTCCCTGAGTCTGACTATAACATATAGGGGAGGGGAGCATATGTGGCACCCCTTCCCTGGACCTGGGGCCCCCCACATCAGACCTGCTTGCCTTAAACCAAAGACCTCCATAACTGAGCATTAGTTGTCTGACCTCCTGTTTGAGATACAGGGACACAACAAGCTTCCTGAGGCCTCTCTCCCTGCATTGCCCAGCTGACCAGTTCCAGCTGGACATGCCCAGTTGCCAGATGTTGACCATTGTTGGAGTGTGTTCCAGCCCTGAGGTGTTGCCCCATGTCCTCGAGCCTTGGCTCGTGTTAGAGTGTACTCCTCCTGTCAACGCTCAAAAAGCTGGGACTTGGAAAACATTTGCCAACTTTATGCCTGTAGAACTGAGCCTTCAACGCTGAATTGCCACTTAGCCTCAACTTACTGGTTTGGCCGCTGAAGAAGATGGGGCTTCCAGAAAAGTTTCTACGTCCCTACATAGAGGAATTCATCAGTATTGACGCCGAACAGCATCCCATCAACGTTGAGATATTATTGGGCACAGACTTCGCACTTTGTGCACTTAGAGCATTCCTGTCTTTGTCAGCAACACTCCTCATTTCCTAAATTTGTTTGTCAGCAACTGTGCCAGATCCCCACTGGTGCGGCACAATTTTGGCTACACTTGTACACGTTACAATTTCATAACATGAATGTGCACTTAACACATGTTTCTCGTGTGGTCAAACAATATTAAAATAAGTGCTGCACTTGACATTTATTTCTAGAGTGCATTTACTGTAGACCTAGGGAACTTACTCAACTATGGGCCATATGTAGCAACCGTTTTTTAGTCGAAAACGCTGCGATTCACAAAAAAACAGCGTTTGCGACTAAAAATATGGACAACAGGATGTATGAGTCAAATCGTTTAGCAAAATAAGAAATCGCAAAAAATGTGATTTCTTACGTTGCGATAACATGGAATCTACGAATAATTTAACGAATTCTTAATTTGCGATGTCCTACGTTTGCGAATAAGGGAAAATCGCAAATTAAGAAATCGCAATTACCACTAATTGCATGCAGGTGGTAACCAGGTGCAAGGTTTAAAAAGCAGCCCACAATGCAACTGAAACTTCCACAATGGCAGCTCTATATCTGATAGCCAGGAGGCTGCGTATCCGTGCCCTTGCACAGAGGAGACTGAGACAGGAGCGTATTTTCAGGCTGCGCATCATGCTGTTCCAGCAGACTGATGAGGACATACATGAGAAGTACAGGCTGCACCCACACACCATCTTGGGCCTGATTGAGAAGCTGGAACCCTTCTTGGAACACCCAACAAGCAGGACACAAACAATTCCCACCCATGTGCAGGTCCTGTGCTCACTGCACCTCCTTGCCTCAGGGAGTTTTCAAGGAGTCATAGCAGAGGTTGGCAGGGTGTCACAGAGTGCCCTATCTCACTTTTTCCAAGCTTTTTTTAATGCAATGCTGAGGAGGCTAGCACATCATACATACTTCCCCAGCACCCAACAGGAATTACAGCAAACCAAACTTGACTTCTATCAAATTGCATGTTTCCCCCATGTCATTGGCTGTATTGATGGGACCCATGTTGCCCTCACACCCCCAGCAGTAACAGAATATGTGTTCAGGAACCGAAAATGCTACCATCCCCTGAATATACAGATTGTGTGCAATGCCAAGTACATTATCAACAACATTGTGGCAAAATACCCTGGCAGCACACATGACTCTTTCCTCTTCCGACACAGTGGGATACACAGACGTCTGAGTGCTGGGGAGTTTGGAGAGGGATATCTGCTAGGTAAATCAATAGCACACATACATCCATCCACTACTCATTTTTGGGGGAGGACATTGACTTACCTATCAGTTATATCCATGCAGGTGATAGTGCCTACACAGTGCGAGACTTCATCCTAACACTGTATCTGGATCCAGCAAATGCAAGGGAGAGGAGGTATGACAGGGCACACAGATCAACACACAGCATCATTGAACGTACCTTTGGCATACAGAAGAGCCAGTTCAGATGTCTACATAAAGGTGGAGGGCACTGCAATACAGACCTGAGGCATGTTGTAAAATCGTGACAAGCTGTGCAATGCTCCACAACATGGTTATGAGGAAAGGCACCGCATTGTTGATGTGATGTGAGCAACACAGACACATTGGAGGATGATTGCCCACGTCCCCCTGGCATGGCAGCAGCAGGAGTAGGGGCAGCTGCTGGACGTCAGAGACGGTCTGAGATCACACAAAACTACTTTTAGGTGAGAAATAACTGTGATGAACAAAAATGCTTTTTGTAACATGTGATGTGTTTATTCACTCTCAATAATTTTGGCAGCACCTAACACATGTTTGAACACATTGATAGCACTGAAAAATAATGTGCATAAATCAGTTTAAGTGGGTTGCTTCACCCCTTATCACAAAAGTGTCACTGTCTAGTTCACCTCCTCCAGTGAGGGCTTGGTGCAGGGCGGTGTTCTGCCTGAGTGCCCTCCGCTGTCTGGCTAGCTGCAGCACCATGTCTGCCACTGCAACGTTTAGCAACTGGCAATGTAGGAGTGATGCTGCTCCTACTGGAGGTCTCTTCGCTCTCCCCAGAGACCATGAGTGTGCTGCCACCCGAGTTTGCAGTTTGCATCTGTTCCACTGCGTTTGTTACTTGCCCCAGCCCTCTTGCTATGTCCTGGCAGCAGTGTGTCATTTGCATCTGCATATTGATGCTGCAACGTATGAGGTTGCTGGTGGTTGTGCAGAGGCGGTTCACTTCCTTTGTATAATTGTGGATACGTGCATTGGCACGTTGGGCAGTCCTTTCATTTGGTTCTAGTGTTGCGCATAGTTTTTCTATGGCACCTGCCATGGCCATGATGCCCCCCCCCCATGTGCTGCTGGTTTTTGTTTAAAGTGTTTAGCTGCCTGTTTATTGAATTCAGTGCTTTATGTGGTAGGCGCTGAACTTGAAGCATGTTCTGCTCCAGTCCTGCAAAGAGAGTGTGTTCCTGGTCAGTGCCAGTGCTGCTCCTGTGCGTGGACCTCCGTGCTACATTTGCTTCAGACCTTTTTTGTGGTAGTTGTTGGCCACGACTGTCAGACCCTTCATGACTTTCCACTATATCATCACTTGCCTCCCCTGTGGCATCAAAATCGTCCTCCAATGGAGCCAGTGGGGGCACATATGTGCACTTCTTGCGCATGATGGGTGTCTGGTGAGAGTCATCACTGGTGTCCCCATCATTGGAGTGTCCCAAATTAATTTGGGTGTCCTCTCCCTCATCATTGTCTTCATGTGCCCTGGATTGTGCTGTGGATGTAAAGGGGGACATATGAGTTTGTGTTTTGTCTTGCATTTTGGCCTGAATAAAGTTTTCAACTTTTAAGTTGTCTGAATCCTGACACTGTCATTTTGCCTTAACTGTAACCCACATTCTAGGCATGATTTCCTATGTCATTCACAAGCTATCATACATCCAACTACGACTCCCATGATACATAGCTATATGTGTTGTAAAGAGTGGACCAGAGTGAGATGTTTTTTCTTCATGTCACACATTCTACGCATGCTATGGGGAGCTGTGCAATGATTGTTTGCCATGCATCTTACCTTGACTGCTGGATGCAGGGACGGAGCTGTCAATGTCAGCCACACCACTTACACTCTCAGGCAGGAGAGTGGACTCCACCTGCTCCTTATGGGGTGTTGGCTGTCCTGCTGTGGATGTTCCTCCCCCGGTCTTCTGTGACTCCTTCAATCTAGCTGCCACCCTCTCCTAGGACCTTTGGTGCATGTTGTACCACCTCTTGCACAGCTCCTCGATGGTACGGTTGGTTACACCCACAGCATTCACCTTCTCTTGAATTTGCAGCCATATCTTTCTTTTTCTTCCCTCGGGTACCTTCAGGGCTTTCTTTCCAAACAGGAGTTCATGGATGCAGACCATCTCCTCTATGAGGACCTCCTGCTCTTTTTCCGAAAACTTGTGTTTTCTTTTTCTTTTCTCACCCTCCATGCCCTCCTGTGACTCCATTGTTGAGCTTGATGTGCTGTGCAGCCTCCAAACACACTAAAAACTGCCTCTGGGTGTGGCTCAGGCAAACAGGTACAGCTAATCACTCCCACTTCCTGGTTGTGATGTCATCAAGCTGCACCTGTATTGCAGATTCCCGGTTTTGCAATTTCTAAATTTGTGAATTTTGCTATTAAGGAATTGCAAAACCGAATTCTGATTTTTTTTGTGCTATTTTTAAGAAATCGTAAAACTTTAGCGATTTTTTTTATAATCCCGTTTTGCGACTCTAAAACTGCGAATTGCAAATTCTCGCAATTTGAGATTCGCAAAACGGAAATCTTGATACATATGCCCCTAGGTACTTTTACCATATCAAATGAGATATTAATAGACCATCCTTACTTAGTAGATGTGTACCCACTGTAAAACCAAATATGATTTACATAATGTGTGCCTTAATACATTAAATGACATTTACTGTTTAGATGATTGAAGAGAAACAATCCTCATTTATGTAGAATGTTATTATTCTAGAAATGGCAAAACTTTATGTAATGTGTGCACTAATTGTATACGTATATTCATTTGAATGTAGTTCTTAGTTAAACTTACTCATGATTATCAACAGATTTGCTGTATGCCACATGTAATATGAATCTGATGTAATGACAATTTACATTTACTTTTGTTTACATGGGCACACGCATATTAAATGTGCGCCTCTGAGTTAATACTTTAAGTTGCCTCGAGTAGGCCTCTCTTCCGTGCTGCATAAAATACTGCTTTCATGTTGACACCTTCCTGCTTAATTTCCTATCCTGTTCTATGTTCCTTTATGCATGTTTTGATTTTTGAGATCTTTGAGGCTCTAGAACCATCCTCTTCGCTCAGACTTTATTTTAGGTGATTTAGATTTACCCATGTATTGATGAGAAAACCTGGGACTCTTCCCTGAGCATCACATATGTTTGTTAATCTTTTGTATTACAGTGACTGGACTTCTTGTTTGCTTAGTACTGATATGCCTAACCTGCTTTGGGAGAATAGGCTTCCCAGTTGTTATTCTGTATCTTTATAGCATGGGGCTAGGAGTCATGTACCTTAACTTGATTGATCATTTGTAATAAACCTTTGAGACTATATTTACTGATTCCTGCTCCTTATTGTGTAGCCAAATGCATTACACTGTTAATTGAAATTTGATTGCTGTAATGTTAACTCCCATCGCCTCTTAGTCAGAGTATAAAAGGTCCATCGGAGGACAAATGGTAAGAAAGTGGGCTGTATCACCACTATTCAGCAACCCGCTGACAATGAACCCCACTTTCGGTCCAGCTTGCAGCCTGTCCTGCTGACCACTCGTCAACGACTATTTTTTCTCCATAAAAGATTCTAAGTCGAAGGAAAACCTTCCACCACGTCTAATCTGGTCTCTATATCTGACCAGCAAACTATTGTGGTCCGCTTTCACTTTTGACTTAAACCTGGCCTAGCATGCCAAAATACCTACAGCGGGCACTTTGTTCTTGATGGCACTATTTTGAATTCAAACTTTGAAAATTGCATATCTCCAGTTCTAGAATTAGATTTCCGTTATTTTGTTGTCATTTTACTTATTAAAATGTACTCTATTTTTCTGAATTGGTTTGGGATTTCTCTCATGTTATTTTTTCACTTTCATACTGTTTGAGTATGGCATAAATACTTTACACATTGCCTGTAAGTTAAGCCTGACTGCTTGTGCTAAGCTACCAGAGGGTTAAGCACGGGTTTATTTAGTGGCTTTTGTGATTCGGCTTAAAAGGACTGTGATAAATCAACTAATTTTCCAATTTCTTGCAAATCCTAAAACAGCCAGAAAGTCAAAACACAACACAAGAGATTTATTTTTTTCTAAAACTTAAGAAACATTTATTTTGAAAAAATGATACAAAAATAAAATAAGGGGGAACAGAGATATTACTTTTTAAAGTTTTAAAGCAAAAAACGCCAAGAAAAAGTAAAGTGCCACCTTCAGGTTTAATTTCTCTTGTCGATCTAAACATCTTCCAGTGGGCAAGCCTGAGGCTATGTATATGGTGAAATCCTTCAAAATCGGACACCTTTGCTGCAAGATCTCACTGAAACTCCAGAGGTTTTGGAAGTCCAAAACATTTCTACATCCTAACTTTTCAGAATTTCTGAGGCAGTTCCTCATAGCAACATCTGAGATTCCCAGCACCCCAGCAATAGCACTTAGAGGTCAGATTACACTTTAGCAGAGACCACTAGCAAAATACAGTTCACTTCAAGTTTTTACTGGTCCACTTGTCTCCCCAGGAAAAATACCACTAGGAGCTTGTTACATCCTTGTAGCCACACAGGAGGTCAGCCAACTAACCATAGGGTCCATTACTTAGTCCTTGGTACAAGTGGGAGCTGGTCTAGTCTTTAAGGTCTCCTCACAGGTTCCAGTTTCCTTCTGTACTGCCACAGGTCCCGAAAGTGTTCAGAGGAGCTGGGAGTGAAGTGCTACTCTTGTTCAATTCACTAGCAGGTGGGTGACCCATGGAGAAGAAATTGCCAAGGGCCAAACTTCCCAGTTTTGCAGCACATCCTGCTTGCCTCATTGCAAACCACCCCACACTGCACCATTTTCATTGAAATCCAAGACGCCAAAATCTTTCTTCCCATGGAGGGACTTTGTGGCACACCTAGAGATATGTTTAAGGTAATAAGTAGTCACCTTCCACTCAACCACTCTAAACTGGGTCTGGGTCCAGCTCCCACTTTCACTGAAACTAAAGCCAAGAGACTAAGTATGTTTTGGGATCAAAGAAACTCTCTTGTCCAGGCTTCCCTTATCATTAAACTACACAATTACAGATCTGCCCTGCTTGGGTTAAGCTGGATCGCATTTCTCACCTGCGCCATCCTGGCAGGTTAAAGTAATTGTTTCTCTTCTGAGAACAGTATTTCACACTTCAAAAGGAGGACTGACAGGCCATCTGTGGGCAAGTCAATGTTAATTAGCTATCTGGGCCATCATGCAGAGAAAATATCACTTTTATTTATTATATTTGCCTCTGTAGCTTATTCCAGACCAGATGCCCAAAACTGCCATACTAACTGTGATTTAGCTTTTTCTTCGTAGAACAGCTACAGCCCTAACAGTGAAATATGATTTTGGGGGCCAGTCACTGTAGGAACATGCACGCATTTAATTCTGACATGTTCCACTTTTAAATAACCCTTGACGGGTAACTTCTCCAGTTTGTGGAGATTTGCCTACTCTGTTGTGAATGAGAAGGTAGGTAAAAGTCTGCCTCGTGGCGGAGCCGACTTAGCCGCTCTCTCCACCCTCTCTAATACTTAAAAAATTAAAAAAGAAGGCACTTACCTGTGTGTCTGCTGCCTCCCCTGCCTGGCTGCTCTCCTTCCTGTTCCTAGTGCCTTCTGCAATTAAAAAAACACTATGTTGTACGTCTTGCGAGTCTGCATGCGCATGTGCAAGACATACAATGTAGGGTTTCTTTCATTAAAGAAGGACGCGAGGAGCAGGAAGGAGAGCGACCAGGCAGGGGAGGCAGCAGACAAATAGGTAAGTGCCTTCTTCTTTAATTTTTAAAGAATTTGGAGGGGGACGGGAGTGTATCATATTTCCACTGAGTTTTTTCAAACTCTGTGGAAATACACATAGACAGCTTTACTTTTAAATACCAGGCACCTTACCTTGTGGGCTACAAGTTGGTCAAAAGGTTTATTCTAACAGCCTCAAGGTGATCTTCCCTCCAACTTTTGCCTCCTTTCTCCACTTTTCTGACCTTGTTTTTGCTGTTATAAAGACTCTGCACATTTTATCACTGTGAGCAGTGCTAAAGTGCTCTCTCCCTTAAACATGGTAATATCGGTTCATCCCCAATTGGCATGTTTAATTTACTTATAAGTACCTAGTAAATTGGTACACCCTGTACCCAGGGCCTGTAAATTAAATGATACTAGAGGTTCTTCAGCACTGATTGTGCAACCCACTTACATAGCCCTTTAACTATGTCTCAGGCCTGCCATTGTACAGCCGGTGTGCGCAGTTTTACACTGCCCAGTCGACCTGGTAAAATGAACCTTTTGCGAGGCCCAAACCTGCACTTTGTATAAGTCACCACAAAGGTAGGACCTGGGCAACCCAGTCGGCTGGGTGCTATGTATTTAAAAGGCAGGAAATGTACTTTTAAGTTTTACATGTCCTGGTAGTGAAAAAAACGTAATTGAATTTTTCAGTTTTGCCCAGCTTATGACCCCATAGGATAACATAGGGATTGGCTTATTACATTTTATGTGTCATTTCCAAATGGAAAGATATAATTGATTTCATTATGATGTCTCTGGAATCCTAATTTAAAATTTTAACTTATGGTGAAGTCAGATTTTATATTACAATTCTGAAAACGCAACTTTTATAGAGTTGACATTTTCGTCCGTTAGCCATTTGGTTCCTGTAGCCTGTATCTGACCACATGGCTGGGTGTAGTTGGCAGTTGGGCTTTGCGTATTCCTCCCAGACAACCACATACAATGGGAGCTTAGTTGTGACTTGATGGGCCATCCTGACAGGATGGGAGGGAGCAGCTGGGCACAGCCTCATTTACACCTAAATAGGCTGTTTCCTGTCCACACACAAATGGCCGCATACCACTCTGTAGTGAGTCTAAAGCCAGAGCAGGAAGGTAGCATATATATGCTCTTCAAAGGGCAGGAAGGAAATACATCTGTGCCCTTCAAAGCCTGTCTTTGAAGTCTACCTCACTTCAATGGGACCACTGGGTATAAGTACTGGGCCACCACTTTAGTAGACTTCTGGACCTGTGGATACTCTGCCAGGAAGATGGACCGCGGTGCTGCCAAAGGACTGCCGCTTTGCTGGACTGCACTCTGCTGGACTCCTGATTTGCTGTGACAAACTGCTATCTCCTCACCTGGATGAGAAGGACTGGACTTGCATCCCTTGACCCCAGAACCAGCGTGACTCCAAGAGCTAGCTGGCTGGCCTTGTGATCTGAAGATTCAGGGACATAACAGGGTTCCAACCATTGCACCTGGACTCTGCCATTTGTGAGTCTATCCTGCCAAGTGGTGCCAACCCAGTCCTAGACTATTGGAAGTGGGCCTAAGTTGGTTGCCAGCAAAACCAATGCATCTTCTCTGCTCTTCGACACATCCCGGAGCAGAAACAGCGCATTGCCGCTACTGCGTGGATTGGGCCCGTCACAAAAGACTCGCATCACTGCTGCCTCCTGCATCTTGGGACCGATGCATTGCCTTCGGAATCTCACTGCGCTATGTTTTACCCTGTGCAAGCTTCTCGCAGCCCTCATCGACGGCAGCCTTGATGACAATGCTGAAACTCCACATTGCAGCTTCACCGCTCAGTGGAACAAACTCATAGCCTCTGCTGTGTATCACATCCTCAACACCGGAACTTGCATTGCAAGCCCCATCAACAGGATCCTCAATGTCAACACAACAGGACCTTGCACTGCATCCTCGTAGCATCTCAGAATCAATGCACTGCCTCCATTGAGCGACACATCTTTGACACAGATCCACACAACGCTCTGCAATACACTTTATGAAACTTTGTAAAGCAGGCATAACTGGGTCCCTATAGCTAGCTCACACTCCATTGCGGTCAGGCTGAACTAAGTTACTTTGTCTAGGTCCTGCGCAACCAGAAAGCCCCAATATCTAGTTTTGCTTCTTGGCAAAATTTTACTTAAAAACTTTGAAATTTAGTTTCTCCAGTTCTACTAATTGGATTTTTGACTTTCTGGTCTTTTGTTCATTAAAATCATAGTTATTTTCCTAATCTTCATGAAATCATTTTTTGAGATGTCTTTACTGTTTTATTGTTTGAGGTGTTGCACAAATACTTTGCACACAGCCTCTAAAGTTAAGCCTGACTGCTCTGGTCCACGTTATCAGAGGGTGAGCACAGGTTAATTTAGGGTTTGCCTGCTTTCTATCCTAACTAGGATTGTGGTTGCTGCTTGACCAGGGCTTATACCCCAGTCAACCAACTACTCAATTTCTAACAGTCTGTCTAGAGTAATCAGGCTATACATGTTGGCCTGAAGCCCTGTTTTCCTTGTCAGCTGAGTGAGTGTCACCATTGGTGCTGCAGTCCTCAGGTGACATTTAACTTTCTATGCAACTGGTATATTTTGTTACGGCATATACTATGACATTCCTGGAAAATTAAATATGCCAAGCTGGCCCTAGAACCAATTTAGAGTTATTGAGTGGAAATTGACTGCTCATTATCTTAAACACACCCCTAGGCATGCCACAATTTCCCTCCAGGGGCAAGGCCAATATACCAGGTTAGAGGGGTCGCATACACAGGGGTCTGGACAGCAGAACTTCAGGGCACAGAGTTAAAAAACCTTCAGCATCAGTTCACAAAGAAATGGGCATGACCACTTGAAAAGAGGCACTTTCTCACAATATATGTATGGTTTGTAAATGTGGAGTTTAGAATAGTATATCCATCCTCAACTATTGATTTATAACTTGACAATATATTGGTAGTAGATATTTTGCACTTGATATTCCTGCAATAGGATATTTAGTCTCTCCATATTGTAATACATAGCTTAACCTGTGAGTGGCAACAGGGTATGATGTCCATAGCAATCCGTCCTGCTAAAATTACAGTTGTATCATATATTTACCTCTCAACTGTGCCTCCCACAACTGTTCGAGAATCTGCTGTGACTATGGAGACCTCTCAGGTCTTTCCACAGCACAACAGTGAAGGAAGCTGATTGTCCCCAGTTCAGCTCACCTGAAAATGTAATTTAGTATGTATGACCATAATGGCAAGAAGTGCAGTGTCCAGGTGTACACCACCCCCTTTTGTACCGCTTTTGGCCGCCATAAGTGTGGCAGGGTATGCTCAGACGTGAGTCCCTTGCTCACTTTGCCACTGGATTCAAGCAAGCCGGGCTGAAGAC
This sequence comes from Lissotriton vulgaris, assembly GCF_964263255.1. Taxonomy (NCBI): domain Eukaryota; kingdom Metazoa; phylum Chordata; class Amphibia; order Caudata; family Salamandridae; genus Lissotriton; species Lissotriton vulgaris. Next base: position 1,634,343,272 of record NC_141689.1, read on the forward strand.
GGCTGGAATGCCAGAAACCGGTCCTCGGAAGCTTGTTTCCGGTCCAGGGAAGGAATGGCTTGGCAGTTCGGGCTGGACTGTTCCCATTATGCACAGGGTCAGGCTGATTTGCATGTAGCCATGTCTGAACTGGCGTGGCAGAGTGGGCTAAAGAACGGTGATGGATTAAACCCAGATCTTTTGACTGGGTGTGAGTGTTTGATTGGTTCAGATCCTCCGTCCATCACCACCCCCTTTTGTACCGCTTTTTTCGCCATAAGTGTGGCAGGGTAAGCGCAGACGTGAGTCCCTTGCTCACTTTGCCACTGGATTCAAGCAAGCCGGGCTGAAGACGGCTGGAATGCCAGAAACCGGTCCTCGGAAGCTTGTTTCCGGTCCAGGGAAGGCATGGCTTAGCAGTTCGGGCTGGACTGTTCCCATGAGGCCCAAGGTCAGACTGATTTGCATATAGCCATGTCTGAACTGGGGTGGCAGAGTGGGTTAAAGCACGGTGATGGATTAAACCCAGATTTTTGGACTGGGTGTGAGTGTTTGATTGGTTCAGATGCTCCATCCATTACCACCCCCTTTTGTACCGGGAAAGGAATAGAAACATCAAACAATGCCATCTTTCTTCCACCACAATCCAGTTGCCAGCCACAACCCGCTCCCTTTCAAAGCAAACGATGTGTCAAAATTGGAGCCTTTGATTGACTGTCACAGTTACGACCCCGAGACACCTAATGCAGGTCACAAATGACTGGGTGTGAAAACAAGGGTAGCAGTTACACCAAGTGGTTGAAAAGTGAGGGGCCTGGACTGTCAAAAAGCACCAATCTGTAGTCTGTGTCCAACTGGAGTGATGTATTCTTCCGCCCTTTACCAAAACTTCTACTGACCACACACAATGTGATAAGTGAGAAAAATATTAGAAGCAGCGAAAGAAGAATGTGATGAGGCAGAAGGTTATATCTAGTGATTATGTTTTCTCTCTCGTCACTCTGCTGGGCTTGGATTGGAATGGGTCTCTAAAGGCAAAAAGAGAAGCTTTTAGTAATCTGTCATAAATAACCTACATCTAAATTAACAACAGAAAGGATATACCCTTAGAGCATCCATGTTAACCAACTCTCTTTGTCATAGTATGAAATGGTCTCTCCTGACAACTGTAATACAAGATACTAGTACCCCATGGAATTCTAGCTCAACTCCCTGACTATTGACACGATACCTACCTCTAACTTGATATGTGTGCATCTTCTGCAAGGGATTGTCTAGTATCTAATTAACCTCAATGCTACTGACAAGTAATTTATCATTTGTTAGTACTCCATAATACCTAATATTGATAAAACATATATCTCTTACTAAACATTCCTTGGACCTTTCTGCAAATTATGTACACCCAACATTAATAACGGTGCATTAATAATAGAATCATTTCCGTTTCTTCACAAAAGAATTCTAGTGCCAAAGACTAATGGCCTCATTTAAAATGCTTTGCCATAGGGCAGTGCCACAAGCCTTCCAGCTGCGCTGCCCTATGGCAAACGAAAAGGGCAGGAATGTTCTGCATCTATCATTCCTGTCCTCTTTGCCTGAGTTGGTGCTCAATTGTCTGCCATGCGACATCGTGCAAGGGTATCTGCACTGTAGAAATGAATGCAGCACCCATAGAAAGAGGAAAAAAATGAGGAGAAATAATGGTATTTCTCGTCGTTGCGCCTCCCTTACTCCTCCCCAGGGCTAGGCTTTTGACTTTTCTGAAGTTTACAACTTGTTGTAAATCTGGGACTGTGGCAAATGCCATGGCTGTTACTTGAGAACATCCCCGTAATGCCCCTGGCACGCCTCCCCATCGTAGTGTGAGGCAACGCAGGGACTTCCGCTGTGCTGCCTTACCTTACTCCATAACTACAAGGCCATGAAAAACCACACAGGGTGGCTTTATGCAGCCTTGAAGATATGGCTAGGCCCTGTGCGTCAGCGGAATGTCACAACAAGTGATGGTCCGGCTGCGCACATGGCTTGTAAATAAGCCCCTAAATATTTCCAAAAGTGTTTGCCTTTGAAGCCTTATGTAAGCTGAGTTCAAAGTTCATTTCCACAGAATACTTCTCTGAATTCTTTAATACAAATCTGAAGTACACAAAGCAAGGGTCCTGGCTCCAGCTACACAGCTGCATGATTGTATATCAAAGAGATCATTAAACACAAAGGAATTTACATGTCACATTCCAAGATGGCTGCTGCTACCGCCAAACATTGTGAGGATTTGTTGACACCTGGTATTTCACTGTTTGATCGGCTTTAGGCAGTGAAGTCTCCATTACAGTAAATCCTTTCCCCAGTCCCTGCTGACACACGATACAGACTTAAAAGCAGGTGGGCCTCCAGCACAGCATCCCCATGCTCTGTTAAAGCCCAATGTAAGCCCTATCTCAATCCATGCATGACTGCCAGGTATCTCCCACCAGCCTCCTTACCCCACATTACTGTTATTATAGACACTGGTAACTCGCACGGGCAGAATTATTCCCTATTATAAGTGTTTAAGAATAGCATGGGGGTTTGGAGCGTCCACACCTATTCCTCCATGTTTTTTTTTTGGTCCTGTCAGGTTCCTACAAGACTAGTAATCCAGATGTGGCTGGAAACTTTTGCTAGCAGCCCCATCAGGATCTGAGGGTTAATTTTCAGACATGTGGCTATTAAAATATCCGACGCCAAAAACAGCTGCGCGGGGTATTTGATATGTTTTTGCACCCAATTACTACGTTGTCAGAAAATGAGGAGCAATAAGGACTAAAATGTTTTTGTAAACATGAAGCTCACATTTAAACTCTACTTTCTCTTTTTGTGGGTGGGTAGTCACCTGGTTAGTCCCGGGGTACAAACCAGGGGGTAGTTAGGGAGCTCAGCTCCTTTGGGTGTTGATCAAAACATAGTGGCAAATCTGTTTATCTCAAGTATTAATGTAAATTTCGGGGCAAATTCCTTTTATCTCATTTTTAGCCCTGCCTCCAAGGTCTAAATAACCATTCAAAGTTAATTGGGTTCTAACCTGCCCCTAGGGTCAGAGGGGCATATAATCAAGGGGGTTTATCTCCGCTTTTTTGGCTTTAAAAGCCAAGAAAGCGTTGATAAAATTATCTCCCTATTACCTAGCTGTCGCTAACACCAGTTAGCGACAGCTAGTAGGAGCTAGCGACCATCTTGGGCCCCGCTTTGCATGTCAGTGATATTTATCACTAATGACATGCAAAGTGGGCGTGCCAAGATGTTAGCGACTGGAAACAGTCGCTAACATCGCTATCTCCTATTACCAACTTTTGAAGATATTCGCGCTAAGCGCGAATATCTCCAAAAGCTAACACCTGCCCTTGAGCAGTTCTTAGCCATGTTATCCAATGGTAGGTGGATAACATGGCTAAGAGCATTAGCTCGGTAGTGCATGAATATCGCTGACTTTTCAGCGATATTCATGCATTTCGGACGATTTTTATCGCTTAGGAGATAAACCTTGATAATAGCAAGGTTCCTAAGCGATAAAAATCGCCGCAGATCGGCGATAAAAATATCGCCGCTAAATCAACATAGCGATAATTATCGCTAGTTGTTGGTAATATGCCCCAGAGTTTGATTCACAGAAGATGCACAAATATATTTTACGGAATAATCGTATACTGAAATATTGTTTGGGGTGCTTTTGAACTGGCACTGACCTCAGTACTACATCCATTTTGTCAGGCTACAGTCAGTGAGCCATATGACAATCTGAGCTGATAAATGGAACCGCTAAAGGACCCAGGGCCTCATTTATGAGAAATTACGCATCGCTGCGTGAAAGCAGCGAAGCGTCACTTCTCAGTGCGCACTCCTTGCGACATTCCTGATGCGTCATATTTAATGTATGACGCATCATGTCGCAAGGAGTTACAGATACGTCAGTATTTCCGACGTATCTGTAAGCGCAAAAGTGACGCATTGCTGGAGTGTGTCACAAAAGTGACGCAACTCCAGCAATGCGTCCTTTCACATGGGGCAAGCCCCATGTGAAAGGGCCTGCATCAGTCTTACGCCTGCTGTGAGGCAGACGCAAGATTTTGACGCAACGGTGTCACTTCTACGACCCTTCCTTGCGTCAATACGCCCCCACTGCATACATTATACCTGGCGCAGGTATAATGTGGCGCAGGGGTTTACAAAGTGACGCATCTACCTAGATGGGTCACTTTGTATATATGGCGCAACGAGGCGCATTTTTTACACCACGGGTGCGTCACAAACAGTGACGCACCGGCGGCGTGAAAGTGACGCACTGCCTCATAAATGAGGCCCCCAGTACCTTGCAGGCATCGTTTTTTCCCTGTTGAAAGACACATTGGTTAATTTCTCAAATGTTAAATTCAGTCTGTAAATAAAACTCACAGTGTGTGGAAACTCCAAAGTATGCACTAAAATAGATGAATGTGTTTAAAAATAAAAGAAATCAGCATTTGTTGGCACATTTTAAAACTGCCACGGATGAATAAGATTCTCTGCTTTCAAATTAATGTGGATCCATTCTTACGCTTGAGACACTTGTAATACATTTTGAAATTGGACTTGTTTTCAAAATCCCCACTTGTAAATATATGTCAATTGCTTTTGTTGTCACTTACATGTTAAATACACTGATTCTGTCACTTATGCACTTTATTCACCTTGTCACGTCACCGTAAATAATTATCACTTACGTCGTTTCATTAATTGAATTATTAGGCAGCCTTTTCTTATGATACATTTACATTGAATAAAACTTCTCGATTGAAGTTCTAAATCTAAGCAAAGCAATTTTCTAGAATTATAAATGAATTTGGAATTTCTGTTTGCGTTTCAGCCCCATCAATTGAATAATTGTTTATATGATTTTTGAAAATGACAAATAAATAGCTATACCCGACAGAACCATTGTTGTTTGTAGTATATACACGCAGGTTCTGAGGGACACTGGGTTACCCATTTTGCTTTGCAGACTACTTAAGGGAGAGCAAAGGTCCTTGCAATGCTTGGCGTACCCACTTTGGGAGTTTGTTTGTGTAAAACAAAAACGAGTTTTGAGATGGTGAAAAAACAATGCGCCTGTTCGGTACTCAGCACTGCCTTCAGTGCATTGGCTGCACCAGCAGATGCACTGAAGACATAAAGATCCCGCAAGGCAGAAGTTATCTACTGGCCTTTCAGACGGCCAGACCACCCACCAAACTAAAAAGAGTACTAAAGATTTGTTAAACTACAGTATAATTTTTTAAGATATGTTTTAACAATAAATGGCATGGAATCATGATAAAATAAAGAGTTGGTTTGTTTTTCGTGAGATGATAAAGCTTCATAGAGGGAAACTCAGTGCAAAAAAAGAACACCAGGTGAACATCTCAACATTTTATCTTACACATAAGGAAAGTTAATTTGCTTGTGAAACATTAAAACTCATATACTGTTGTATAATCTCATACTGGTGGCAAGTGCTCAAAGTTTTGACAAATAAGGGCCCATGGTTGATTTTGACAAAGTTGTCTGCCAAAGTTTACAAAATGTGTAGTTAAGACTGGTACAAATGCCTCCTCAAACCTAACCACTCTGGCAACTGGCCACAAGCTTAGTCTCACTATGCATTACTTTGCTTATCAGTAAATGTGTTCCTGTGTCAGAATAATTCACAATACTCTACACAGATACCCTTTGTCTGAAAATAAGGTAAGAGAATAGAGACCCGGTATATTCAGAAACATACAATACCCAGAATACTCTTGAATTTACAACTATATTATAATGAGAATGCTGTCAAACTCAGAGCCCTTTCATTATCAGAACATCGTTAAAGGAGATCCCTTAAACAAACAGATTCCATGTACAACTGCTGGAGCCCAAAAGGACTCTCCTTGATGGTTCAGGCCTTTACCTACACCCACTTACAAATGGCACATTGGGGAATCCTCGAGGCTCCGGACAGGATAATGGACCTTTTCCACCATGTGGAGAATTGAGCTCCCTAAGGAATAAAGTTATCAAACCATCATAGACATTTATAATTTGCGATGAGTCAATGACTAGAGGTTAAGTTAGTTTGAAAGGGTTTATTTTTTAGCTATAAGGTTAGAATCTCAAATATCTTTATTCAGTTTAGTAATTTACAGAAGTAAGAAAAGAGATTAGAAATCAGCAATCAAGACATGTGTTCCATCAAGAAAAACCCGGTAAGCTAGCTAAGGGACCTATCCTACATAAGAACCCATGAAGAGTTCCGTTAGAAAAAAGCTGTAAATAAGGGAAGAACTTCTTATGAAGAGTAGTTCTGGAAAACTCAGCCAAGTTCCCACCATTGCACTAGCACCTGTTTAGAATAGCGATCTGCGCAGTAGCATCGATCGCAAATTAATGAAGGAATCCCCTTAAAATATCTCAAAGGAATCAACTCTCCATAAAGAAGAGTTCTGTCAGGGAATTAATCCACCAGCAAGACCACCGGATGGGTAAAAAGGAAAGTAGATGTGTGATAACTAACTAGCTAGGATCACTCAATATTATAGCTTTTCGATGCTGGTATCAGTTTTCAAAGACGTCTTCACTCGATATCCAATCAGAAATGTATGTAAGGTGGTGTCAGCCATACAATGCATCTTCTTCCGAGTCCCACAGTCTGCACTCTCGTCATCCGGATTGATACAGTTTTCCAGAATAATTGTTACATAAGGAAAGATTCCCATGAGAACCCTCTTACCTAAGCTAAAAGAAGTACAGTGAGTTTTAATGCAGAAACAAAGGCTAGTCAGCAAATATGAAAACATATATCAAGTTAATTTGAAGCGACATTTATAAGTCTACAATACTATTTGTTCTTTATAGTTTCAATAAGTCTACTATTCTTAGTGGGAATGATTCAACATAGGGTGAGAGGAACTAAATGAACATAATATTAAAGTCAGCACATTTCTAGGATGACATCAATGTTTGGCTGTTGCACAGAATACTTTACTATGAGCAAAGGTCGAAAAGAAAGCATTGGGTTTAGTCACTGCACAGGCTAAAGTATAGTTGATTGGTGCACACTTTTTCGAAAAACATGCAAATATAAATGAAGCATTTCTAATGCCATCTTTCACATCTACATTTGTCACTTGACAATTTATTTTAGCATTATTTATTTGTTTTACTAAAGGGATTCACACATTTTGTGAGTCAATTCTAAAACAGACATTTCATTTGTATTTAAACATGTTCTAAATTGCATTTCTAATATGATTAAATATGTCGATTTCTAAATATGTGGTCATCACAAAACTAACAGGGGCTTATTCAGAGAACTGTCATAAAATGAGCAATTTCAGTCTGCCTAACCAGGAAAAGCATTACATGATCAGAGACTTACTACAAGTTTAATCAAGTCCCATCCTGAACTCAGGCATGATTATGCACCTTATTTAATAGATCAAACCTCTAGTATTATATAAGGGATAAAGTACCCCCTTCTGTATATTATAAGGATATTGCAAGTCACTGAGGTGTTCCATAACCATAAAGAGGAACAAGGCCAAAGAATAAAAATAAAACCTCTAGTGAAAAATTAAACACATCAAAAACCTGTTAGACATTTGTTGCAAATATATAATAGAAACAGTTCAATACAAGTCAGTTTTAACGAAATAAAAAGCTGCAGTAGGGAAAGTGTAGAAAGATGCAGAAAGGTTCCGGCTTTACTACATCTGAAGAGTGCTAAATCTAAACATATTCTCTCTGCTTGACATTGTAAGCTATTAAAATCGAGCAGAATAAAAAAAAGTAACATTCCATTTACGTTGTTGCTAAATTTATTCTCCGTGACCAGACCTTCCTATGCTTTGGCTGATAGTTCTGGCAGCAGGTATTGTGTCATCAGAACTCAACAGTAATTACATTATAATAGTTGAGTTCTGACATCTTTTCTTTATAATTCAAGTCGCCAATCATAAAAAAAATTGTGACTGCATTTGTATAGGGATTACATAATCCTTGTATTATGAGAACACTGATGTGATATGAGCTGTAAAATCACCAGAGTCCAGATAAAGATATAAGCCTGATAACAGTGAATCCCAATGAAACCTCCCTAATCTAGTCTTCAAAGCAATTTATAGCCTATCTCCTCACCATATACCTCTGTAACTATCCCACATCACTCAGCAAACAGACCCGAAGAACTGTTCATCGTGATCAACTCACAGTGCTCAGACTTCCTGTGCTCAATCCAGTGACGTAACGTAAACTGATGGGGCTTCCCTACAGAATGTGGTAAGGTGATTCTGAGAGTCCCATATTTCATGGAACTGCATGGGCCTCCACCTGAATGGGGCACACTTGGAGGGTGGGGGTCCCCAAAGCACAGAGGCTGCAGCGGCCTACGTTATGCACCTGGTTCAATCACGTCAGGTTTACGCTATCATCTAGGCCCTCTCCAATGGAGCATCCCTCTTCTAGAATTCGGGGCTTTTCCCACACTCCCTACGTTCAATGTCTCCTTAAAATGCCCATATATCAAGAATCTACCAGCATGGCCTATAGGGCACATTTCTCTGACCCTTCCAATTCTCATGCTTTTGATAGGTATCTACATGTATATATTCAAAATGCCTGTCTATCTCTTTCTCCTCCAATACGCAGCAGATATGGTCCATACCTTCATCTAACACCTTGTGGGCTATATTAATCACCATATCATTACTGTTTGAAGGGAGAAATAAAAAATTTTGCACACTATTTCTGTTCGAATTTTTTATAAAGTGGAGTCATAGAAACAAGTTAAATTGAAATAGTTTATTAGTAAGGGAAAGACCCCTAGATCTTGCCACAAGTAACAGCTAATCTGGAATGACACAATCACATTCCAGTCCAGTCCATAGATGTCCTAACATTCCAAATGATTAAAGGAACAGCATACATGGATGTAACACATCTCCCTTTCCAAAACAATGCAATTAATAAAAGAAATAAAAATAAATTAAAAAAAAACAAAATATAACAAAAATTCAAGCTATGTACATTCAAGAGTATAACAAGTAGTCATTGAGCTTAACAGGTTTCACCACAATCCATCCAGATAATCTTCTTGTGTTAGAAACATTTTTTTAACATCAACAGAAGACTTGGGTTGAACCACATCGGAAAAAACCTTTCTAGAAAATGCTTCTGTTGAATTAGGAGGAACAGTACATGAATTCAATTTCGATTGCACAGAAACATCACAATTCCTGTTCAAACAGATGTCACGTTCCAAATCATTGCACAAAACAACATTGCCAAAATTCCATTTGCGTCCATCATCTAGCAACACACAGTTCCCTCTTACCTCCAAAATTTTCTTTGCCTGAGAAGATTTGGAAGAACCATCCTTTGACAAACCAAAACGTGAGGTTCTCACCCAATCACCGACACGAAAACTTTGCACACATTTCTTAATTTTGTTGTTGTGTCTGTCCACATACTTCTGCTGATAAACATTCATTCTGTCACTGAGACACTCATAAGAAATATGACTAGGAGAAGTTTTAAGCATCCATGCAGGAGTTACCTTATTACCAGCAGAACGTCCCTTGAGGAGGTTGAATGGGGACACCAGAGTTGCAGAATGTGGAGTATTCCGATAGCTCCAAATCATATTTTTAACAGCAACTATACAATTCGCACCTTCAACCACTGCCAACTGTACACATTCCTTCAACACACGGTTGAATCTCTCTACCATACCGTTTTCCCTTGGACAATAAACAGCAGTGGTAATATGTTTTACACCACACAAACATAAATAACTTTGAAACTCACTAGCTACAAATTGTGGACCATTATCTGTAGTAATTGATTCCGGAAATCCCTCTCTATGAAATAGCTCTTCACAAATATTAACAATATTGGAAGCTTTAAGCTCTCTAACAAAAGCTACTTCCGGCCATTTACTGTAATAGTCCATTAAAACAATAGCAAACTTTCCAGCAATGTTACCAATGCTAAATGGACCACAAATATCCATAGCTAATTTCTGCCACGGCTTGTCTGGAAATGGAACAGAACTAATGCTTGATTCCTGAGAAACATGAGACTTATCAATATAGGTACATGCTGAACAATTCCTGACACACCTTTCAACATCCTTATCCATTCCAGGCCACCAGATATCACATCTACACCTTATCTTCATACCAGACATTCCTGAATGCCCTTCATGAACAAGATCCAATAATCTATTGCGTAAACTAGATGGTACAACAAGTTTGTCTGCTCTTCTAACAACACCAACTGCAGGATCATAAGAAAGTGACCATACCGTCTTATACTCAGATAATTCACAATCACTCCACGAAAAACGATTGCACGCTGAAGCCAACCGTGCAATCACTTGTTTTAATACCTTATCCTCCTGAACTGCCAGTTTCCACTCCTCCAACCCAATAGCGCCATTGCAAGCTTCATCCACTGTAGCTATTGACCAATCTTCATCCAAATCCATTACAACACTCTCTTCACAGATCGGAAGGCGAGACAAACAATCAGCATTGATATTCTTAATGCCAGGTAAATACTTCATGAAGAAATCATACTCTTGCAATTTGTAAATCCACTTTGCAATCCTAGGGGTAGCTCTGCCAGCACCTTTAGTTGAAAATATATCCACTAGGGGTTTATGATCAGTTCTTAGTTCAAAATTGGTACCCCAAACATAATTCCTGAAATAATCTACACCCCAAAAACAAGCCAGTGCCTCTTTTTCTATGACCAAGCACGAAGGTTCAGCACCTTTCAGTGTACGCGAAGCAAATGCCACAACCCATTCAAACTTGTCTTTACCTTGCATCAACACAGCACCCAAACCATATGCACTAGCATCCACAACAATAACTGACTTCTTGTTGGGATCAAAAGGTTTGAGTGCAACAGCATTTATGATGTCTCTCTTAACATCTTCAAAAACTGATTGGCACTCAGCACTCCACGAAAATGTAGCACCTTTTTTCATTAATAATCCTAAACAAAAAACTTTAGAAGCAAAATTGGGCACAAATTTGGAATAATATTCCGCTAAACCTAAAAAGGAACGCAGTTGATCCTTGTCTGATGGCGCTGGAGCATTTTTAATCGCATCCAATAAGTTTTTTTTAGGCTTAACACCTTCTGCAGATAAGGTATGTCCAAGATATTCAATTTCATTAGTTGCAAACTTACATTTCTCAGCAGCAACAGTTAAACCCGCACATTGAAGTTTATACAAAACATCATTTAAAACCTTGTCATGGTCAACTTTACTTTTCCCCCATACAAGTACATTGTCTTGAAATACCAACATGGTGGATATACCTTCGAGAACTCTTCACAGAACTCTTTGAAAAACAGCCGATGCAGAGGATAGACCGAAAGGCATTCTTAAAAAACTGAAAAGCTCCCTCAGGAGTAATAAAAGATGTTAAATGACGAGATTCTGGATGTAATTTTATCTGATGATACGCATTAGATAGATCAATTGATGAAAAATAAACAGCATCCTTGACTGATGCAACCATTTCATTAATTTTGGGTAAAGGGTAGCGATCCACCCAAATATTTGTGTTCAAATCTCTTAAATCAACACACATGCGCAATTTGCCATTGAGTTTTTGCGCTAAAACGACTGGACTAAGCCAATCAGACGCCTCTATGGGCTCAATTATGTTTTGTTGACATAATCTATCCAATTCTATCTTTAGCTGTGATCTTAACACTAAAGGAACATTGCGTACTTTATGAACAACAGGTATACAATCAGGTTTAAGAATAATACGATGTTCAAACTTTTTAAGACATCCTAATTTCGAACTAAATAAATCAGGAAAGTTTTTTATGCCATTCAGACCCTGCATCACTTTGTGTTAACATCACCTGATCAGGATTTTTCTTATGCCAATTAGAGGTTAACAGAACTTGATCAGGATGATTTGGGTCAATAATTATCCCCAAATTCTTTTGTTCCTTCCACCCTAACAAGGTTCTCCCCTTTTCTACAACATAAATAGTTCCAAGTGTATTTCTGCCGTTAAAAACAATGTCACTGACAAAACATCCTATCACAGGTAATCTGATACCCAAATAACCCACAGGCATTTTCTCAGGACATATAAGATCAGATTTGCCGCATAACTCCCACATGTTCTTGTCAATTATAGTATATTGTGAACAGGAGTCTGCCCATAAGAATAAACTGCAATTGTTGACAACAATTTCACATTTTGGAGGTTGAGTTTCTTCGGATATTTCATTCACTTAATTATTCCAGATTGTCATTACTTCGACTTCACTATCACTACTTAAATAAGTAGACTGATCAACTAAGTTAACAGAATTTTTCCATGCACCTGGATTGTCAGATCTGCACATTTTTGCAAAATGCCCTGTTTTGTTGCACTTAAAACACGTGACATTTGATGCAGGACACCACGAATTTTCAGCAACATGTCTACTATTCCCACATCTAAAACAAAACCGTTTGTTAAAATTTTGTGTTTTGCTGGGAAATGATTTGTTTGGTAATGTAGAATTCCTATTACTAGAAAATGTTCGAGGTTTGGCCTTCGCATCACGTTTTGTACTATATTTGTTATCAAAATATTTTGGTTTGTTATTAACAACTGCACATACATCACTTAAATCCTTACTATCAGGAAATTTGCGATCTTTACAATGTTCATTACTTAGCTCCTTAACATATCGAGAATTATTCTCAACTCTTCTAGCAATAATAATGGTCTTTTGAAGAGATGGATCTTTTAAATCTAACAATTTTTCTTGAATTTTAGTGTTACTAGTTCTATTGATAAATTGATCCCTTATAATTTCTTCATGTAAATCCTTAAATTTGCATGTAGCAGCTAATCTTCTTAACACTGCAACATATTGTTCTACTGTTTCGCCTGCTAGTTGTGCTCTTGAAAAAAATGTGTGTCTCTCCACAACAATACTAGTTTTTCTATCAAAATTTTCCTCTAATGCTTTTAATGCATCAACATATTCATCGGACGAAAATAATTCAACTTTTGAACTATCAAATACAACTTCCTCATCACTAGCATCATCATCACCACCCTCACTGACTTTTAAAGTGGTACTAGTTGTGTGTATGGGTAAGGTTTTTAGTACTTTCCTACCTTCAACACCAAGACTGTGTTTTAGTAAGGCTAATTTACATGAAGATAGAAAAACCTCCCCACCAATGGCTTCTAAATAAGTTTCAAAAGATTCAAGCCAATCCTCCCACACCTTAGGAGGAATAACGGGATCCTGTAGGAACTTTGGAGGAGCTAAAATGGTATTGGTTTCCATAATAATTACAGAAATAAGAATTTAAAAAAATAAAAGAATTATTGTGAAGGAAAATAATGAACTAATAAAAGAAAAGTAGTCACCGTTGTCTTTTGTTGAATTTCAGAGCAAAGTTAATGTCATAAAATTGGTTAAATTCAAGAAATGCGGTTAAATACGATGTTTTTTCCTTTACTTAATTGTTTGAGGATGGTTGCTAGGAAACGTGCCCCAGAATGCACTGCGCGTTACCCAGAGTGCATAGCAAGGATGATGTGCTTCCTGGACGAATGACGTAGGAAAACAATGGCTGTTTGGAAAAGAAGACGCTGCTGCGTTCACGAGCGTTGAGAGTCATGCGCTTGAAGGACGCGAAGATGCTCTCGAGCGATCAATATTTAAAAAATGCAGGTCAGTTCACGTAATGATACAATATCGTAATTGTCCTTAAAGATGAAAGAAATCCGATTGAAAGCAAATCCACTGCACTGCAGCAACAAATCAGCAAAGCTTTTTCTTTTTTTTTTTAAAGAAACAGCGACTTCATATAAATGTCGAGAAGTGCCAGAATGGATCGGAATTCACTCGCGTAAAATTAAGCGAAAAACAGTTTACTCACAATAAGTTTCAGGCAAACCTTTCATAAACGATCAGCTTCGGTACACTGCTCTTGCACACTTGATAAGCTTGCGAAATTTCTTTTTAATGTTCTTTCTTTTCTTGAAAACGTAGCCGGTAAAATTCAGAAACACATCTCAGGGGTCAAAAAGGGTCGCTTTCTCCCTCATCGCCACTTTTATAAAGTGGAGTCATAGAAACAAGTTAAATTGAAATAGTGTATTAGTAAGGGAAAGACCCCTAGATGTTGCCACAAGTAACAGCTAATCTGGAATGACACAATCACATTCCAGTCCAGTCCATAGACATTCCAAATGATTAAAGGAACAGCATACATGGATGTAACAGAATTGTCATGTCTGATAAGTAAATAAATAAACTGGTATAAAAATAATAATAAGGACAGTGGCATAACCGGAATCCAGATGTAACCCAACCACATCGGAGGCCATGGGTGAACGGTGCATACATGCCAGTCATAATTGTTGCTTGCACATGTAGTCACTTTCTAGCCCCATTCTGCTAAATGGATTCATAAACGCCGGAAGCACCTGGTGCAAATTCAACTGGTACTGGGTTGATTATGCAGTTACCAGCTATAAACTGAATCAGAACTCTGAACGACCTAGCTAATGCAGTAAATAATATTCACCTAATTAATTCATCGTAGAGCAAAAGTGAGAATATTCATTCCTCAAATTACTCAGAAGGGATTGTCTTCTGAAAGTTGGTTCGCTCTCCTCTTCCACAGATGATCTGATCTCTCGCCTCTCTAACCCACCTTCTATCTCCTGTACTTTCTGTACTCTTTCCTCTCCTCCACCCATCACATATCCCTGACTCTTCTTATTACTGCGTTCCTGGTTTCTGTCACATTTTCTTCCCCCTATGCTCTCTATCACGACTTTCTCATTTCTCATTTTCATCCTTTGCCCTCCCATGCCCTACATTACTTCTCTTAACATCATTCTTCCATGGGTTTGTTTGCATCTCTCCTTGCTCCCCTGTCGTTTTAGACTATGACTATGACCTCTCTGTCTTCCAAAGATGTTAAAATCGACATAAGGCAAGAGTAGCCCCGTAGGAGACACACCCACACACCAGGGGTCATATTACATAAAGTGCCTCCAGAGCGCAAAGGGCATTTGCTCCAGCTTTGCGTGCCCCTGGGGCACTTTGGTATTATTACTTGGTTTCTTTTCTGGTGTTTTGTTAACAACTGACCATTCTGGAAGCTTCCTTGCACCAAAATAAATGTTGAATGGATGACAAAAACCAGATTGCTCCTCAATGTATTTCTTGTTTTCAGCCTTGAGGAAGTTACTTTTTAGTAACGAAACACGTGTCGGCAGCCCATTGTTTTCTTTGTTGGGATATATGTACAGAAGAATCTCTACTGACAAGCCTTGTAAACGTGTACCAACAATTTGACAAGACACACTAATTTGTATAAAAATGACATTAAATTAACAGAGATATTTGTTGTCTTGGATGTTCTCTTCATGCAATCACCTTTTGGACTATGTACTTTGATCATTGTCAATCACGATTCTTTAATAAGGTCAATATAGGCAAATTTTTCCCATTAAAGCACTTGCTCCTATGAATAACAAAGATATGAGTGCCGAGGTACTACTGTTTAATTATATTGCTATTACTTGATTAAGTAAATTCTCTCTTTCATGTTGAACCAAAATTCCTAAACTTTAACGCATTTAAAAATATTTAAAACACCACCAACATATCACACTTGCAACATTTGTCAGAATCTGAAATATCAAACCTGAACAGATTTTGTGGGTTAACAATATAAACAATTGTAAATACGTTTTTGATTAAACTTCAGTAAGTAATGGAACAACCTGTGTACGTTCACCATTGCGCTGTGAAGATTCATCTAAAAGTTCTTCTATCAATTGAGTTTATTCGTGTTTGTGCACTGTAAGCCACATTTTTTAATTGCTTCATAAACCTTTGGTGTCCTGTATTGATTGTGCATACTGATAACAAGTGAAGTGATCCACAAGTTGTCAGCCCCACAGCAGACTTCCTTGGCACTGCCTCCTACATAAATACCTTTGGAATTGCATACTTTAATATTTCACTTTTTAGGCCACCTGTTCTAACTTATTTTTAATGTGGAGAATGGTATAATTTGCTTTATTTCTCATTATTTATAAACCTGTTGTTTACTTTTACATGACAAAGTATAGTTTATTGTTTATTTGGGCAATAACAGATAAAGGGCCAGATGAACGACCCTTCGATTTACCGAGTCGCAAATTGTGTTATTTCGCCGACTCGTAAAATAGAATATACAGCAGTGTCTCAGACACTGTTTGCGATTCCCAATGGGGTGGCAAACAACCTGCTTCATTAATATTCATGAGGCAGATCAGAATTGCGACCCCCATCAGGAATGTTCAGGACTCACAGGGATGGTGGCCTGCTGGGGTCAGCAGACCACCATGTCTGTGACTGCTTTTTAAGTAAAGCAGATTCTTTTTAAATTCAGCCTGTTTTTCTTAAAAGAAAATGGGATGCAGTTTAAAAAAAAAATGAAATGTTTCAGTTTAATTTTTTAAGAGTAGGCAGTGGTCCGTGGAACCACAGCCTGCCCTTAAAAAATATTTTTGCTGCCAGTCACGAAGGGGAAGGGGTCCCCTACGGACCTCTTCCTGTTAAAGAGTGGCTTACCACCTTTTTGAAATAGGTGGTAAACTGAAAGTGTTTTGCTACCTCATTTGCAGTCGCAAAACAATTGTACCTAGAAGTGTGACTCACTATTAGCAAGGGACGCCCTTGGCACGACCCTTCCTAATAGTGAGACGCAAACCCTATTATGTGAGTCGGTAATAGGTTACCGACTAGCAAAATAGGGTTTGTACATTGCACATACCTATTTGGGGGTCGCAAATGGGACGATTGCCCATTTGCAACCGCAAAACATGTTCGTACATCTAGCCCAAAGCATATTAAATACAGCAATTTCACTTTTCAGCTTGTACAGACATTAGTAGAAGAATGAAAGAGTTAAAGTGCACTGGTAGCAGTTGAAAAACTATGTTTGCATCGAATTCATATGAAAGACACATAAGCACTACACAATAGAAACCGAAGCACCTATAATACTTTTTAAATGCAAAAAATGAACATATTTTTGAAGCAGCAAGTTGATTCTTCTTTTGCACCACCAAACTGTTGCCATTTCCCTAAGCTCTGCCGATAAATTTTGAGACAGCCACATTCTGGTGGTTAGTGGACCTGCAGAGATGAAGAGCAGTTGGGATCACTTTGCTAGGGCACATCAGGGTGGTTGAGGTTGGTAAAATCAGGGGGTAAAAAGACACAAATAAGGTAAAGTGTTAAGGATCTTATTTAGAAGCAAATAACAAAGAGACAAAGGTCAACAAGCATTTACAATGCAATCAGTCTTGCATTTGTGAAAGTTAGAGCTATTGGCGATGTAAATTACAATGTTTTTTACTTTTGTTTTTTAGTTTGCAGTGAAGTGATCATATTTGCATAGCGACGTTTCTGCAATGGGTAGTGAGATTTATGTTGCGCAAATCTGATGGATAGATATTTTTTATATGATTAGATATCAGAAAGTTGCTCCAAGGAAATCCAAGACAGCCACCACCCTATGCTGCTAATTCGCAATTGCTAGCGCTTTGGTGTTAAACCCAGTGGTTTCCAGCAGGCAGGGATGTATCAAAGCTATTTAGAATCCGCCACTCTAGATAGGATGAGTATTATATGCATATCCAATAACCTGTCCAATAACCTGTGCTCAGAGCCGAAGAGTAAACTAGTGGCGCAACACCACCCTCTCAACACACTGCATACACCCCAAAAAGACTCTACATCGTATGTATGAAACACTTGTCTTTGTATTACACACACACTGAAATCAAAATGAGATACACATTGTTTATACACTTTACAGCTATTTGCAATTTCAAGCTTCCCCTTTGAAATCAAAATGAGCTACACATTGTATATACAATTTACAATTATATGCAATTGTCAACATTTCCCATTCTCAGAAAGGTCAAACAGTCACAGGTTTTTGGCTGGGCCAATGTGAGAAGCAGTCCCCGTCATACAAAACACACCACCCGGTGCCATTCACAACTCTTGCATGTAACGCACACAAGAACATGCCCTACCTCTTCCCAACACAGCACCCTGTCCCCATCTAGAACTTCGATATACCATGAGACATACAGAATCTTGGCACATAGCTTTTTAAGTGCCAAACCGACTAACAGTAACTTGTGCACACAAGGCCCACCAGGCTCCAGGGTAAACTTGTGGCACAATCAATTAGCTACTTACATAAATGCACAACCAGTGCTGCAGGCCCGTGGAGAAACATTTGAGATACATGCCCTGGATCTATGTCTTACCCCTTGACAAGGGACTTACAGCTAACACGAATCAGCCAATCATGTATATGACGAGCACAGCACTTTGGCACTGAATGACAGTGTCAAATGCACTCAAAGTCCTAAGGCTAGCATCCAGATCACTGGAAAATTGGGAAGAACAAAAGCAAAAAGTCGAGGGAAATCACCCTAGAAAGGGCCATTACCAACTTTACCCCCTACCGGTCAAGAGCCAGGGGAATTTAATCAATACCTTGACAAACCCCCCTGTGCTGAGCGATAGACCCTGAACAATGGCCTACCTCCCCTATTGGGACCCGCCAGTCCCACGCCCCCGGAACCTCATTGGATCTGTTCGAGGAAAGCAACCTAGAGCACCCTAGAAAGTGCAATTTCCAACAAATGGTTTGTAACCAAAAGTAACACAATACAGGCCAATACTTTACCTTGCCATTACTTTGCGTCATGGGAACGTTCCATCAGTGGTGCATGGGCGTTCCTGAGCACCCACTCATAGTTTTAACACAAATCTATATTTACAAGAAATTATGGACATGGATTTGAGCCAAAATTCTGTGCCTCCCTGAGGAAATCTTTTTATTTCTCCTTCTTTTTTCCTCTTTGCAGGAAATGGCTTAAAGCATAGTGTTGTGCAGGAAGAAACTTCTTCGTTCACAAAATCTATGCTAACCACAACTCAGACATTCTCATGCTATAGGGTAAGGGTGCCTGGTTGGCACATGGCTGCTGTAAGTGCACCAGTAAAGAGAGAGAGCAGAATTGCACCACTTCTTTGTGGGTATAATGCACGTCTGCTCTCTCTAGTTCTCGCAACACCTGCAGCAGCTTTGCTTGCTGCCCTGCGTTGCATCTATTCTCTGTAAATCTTGGCCTTGGTACCCTTAGGGAGGATATATGTTTGGCTGGGTATGAAATGTCATTCTAGAAATACAGGAAAATTAGCTAAATGATCTGGTGATAATCTTCCAAACACAAACAAAGTGACGTAAAAATGAGCAAAAATCTGAATGAACAAACGTTACTGTGTTTCAACAACTATGTAATGTGTATAGATACTTGTTAAGCGCGGCTGTCACCCAAAGGGTATCCTGGCGCTGAGACCATATCATTCCATCGGATGAAATACACTACATTGCTCTTGGAAAGAGGTGAGTCTTAAGATCCCTCTTGAAAGAAATCAGATCTTGTCTGCTCCTCAGCGCCAGAGGTAGGGTGTTCCATAACGTGGCGGCCGTGAAGCTGAAGGCACGGCCGCCCATCCTCACTCTGTTAATCCTGGGAACCGTCACCAGGAACGCTGAGGAGGATCTCAAAGGTCTGGCAGCTTGATACCAGAAGAAAAGGTTTTGGAGCGGCATTGGTCCCAGTCCGTGCAAAGCCCTAATAACAAGGCATAGAGCCTTAAAGGCAATCCGCTGCTGGACAGGTAGCCAGTGGAGATCAGCTAGTGCTGCAGATGAAGATGCAGAGCGTGGGTGAGATAAAGCCAATTTGTCTGCCATATTTTGAATCCTATGCAGCTTAAGAATCATAGTCTTAGGAGCTCCCAGAAACAGAGCGTTGCAGTAGTCTAACCTACTGAGAATGGAACTACGCACCACTTCTGCTCTGGCTCCCAAGGGAAGCAACGGCAAGATTTTTCGAAGGGCTCAAAGCAAGCCCATACAAGTCGCTGCGGTCCTGTTAACAGAGGCGTCAAGCTGCAAACTAGGCTCAAACAGAACCCCTAAGTTGCGAGCCGATTCTGCGGCAGTCACTGTGCCCAAGGTGGAAGTTGGCCAGAAGTCATCCGGCAAAGGGCGGGGGAGTCAATCTAGGGAACAGTGGAGGACCTCAGTTTTTGACCCGTTAAATTGAAGCGAGTTAGCTCGCAGCCATTCTGCCGTTGCCGACATGCAACGGTGGAAGGTGTCCCTCGACACTGTCTCTTTAACCTCAAATGAAAAAATCAGTTAAGTGTCGTCGGCGTAATTGATGACTGATATGCCGAATGACTTTATCAGACTTACTAGGGGTCGAAGATATAAATTAAAAAGGATCGGACTGATCGCTGACCCCTGGGGGACACCCTGGTTCACCTGACGTGTGGCTGATCGAAATGGTGGTGCGCCACAGCTTGCTGTCTATTGCAGAGATAAGATGTTAACCAGCTTAACGCCAGGCCAGTTACTCCCGCACTCCCAAAGCGGCCCAATAGGACCGTATGGTCCACCATGTCGAACGCGGCCGACATGTCAAGCAGCACTAAAAATGCTGACTTACCCCTGTCGACACGTTCGTAGATCATCCAACACAGTGACCAAGGCGGTCTCAGTGCCATGGGCCGGCCTAAAGCCAAATTGGGCTACATCCAGACAAGAGGTGGTTTCCAGGAAGTTGGATAATACTCTTGTAACCAGCTTCTCTATGATTTTTATCGCGAATGGTAAAAGCGAAATGGGCCTATAATTGGCCGCGCATAGGGGGTCCAGAGAAGCCTTTTTTAGCAAAGGTGTTACTATTGCCAACTTCCAACTGTCTGGAACTGACGCTGTAGCCAACAACTGACAGCAGATGGTGTGGAGCGGGGGAAACAGCTCAGCTTGGAATGACTTCCAGATCTTATGTGGCATTGGATCAAGTGGTGAACCTGAGGAGACGCCGTTGGCCAGGGCGCAGAATTCCTCCAAGGAGGGGATAGGAAAACAGGACAGCTGAGGAGGCTCTTCCCTGTCGTCGTCCCGCTCGGAACCCAGATGATGGGGGAGTTCTGAGGGGCGAGGCAATGTCAACGCGGATTGACCGGGGGCAAGGAGTCCATTAACTAAACGAGTCCTGCCTCACATTATACTCATAACGATGTATGCATTGTTTGAGATATGACAATTTTCTAACACACATTTTCATTTTTGAGAAATGAGAAAATTAAAACGTTTTCTTGGGATTTTTCAGATCAGCCTATGTTTGCTGTAGTATTTAAGTCCATGAACAAACAGGTGCTATACCATATATATGGATTACTGATGCAACTGGACTAACTAATGCAAAATTTATAGAAGTGGTATCTAATAAACAATAGATTTTTTTAATTGATCAATCACAGACAATATCTCCAATATTCTGAAACACATATAAAGCATCTTTATTGATCTAAATACATAGCAGTAAACATACATTTCCAAAAAAGAAAAATGCTAAATATCCTCACCTGTTGTCAAAGTAGAGCTTTAGGGAAAACAATGTATGAATGATATATAGATAGACAAATCACAGTTTAACTATGACAGTAAGAAGAAAATTGAAAACCTATGTTTCTACCTATGCTAATAAATGTATATTAGAATGCAGAAAAAACATGTAAGAAGTTGATTGCTTTACAAGCTCATCAACTAAATACAAGAAAGGAGGATTAACGAACAGAAACACATAGTGAGAAGTGTACTAAAATGAAGGATAGTCTGGAACTATTTTGTAGTTATTTCTGCTCACACTATGAAGAACATATTAAGATGACTCACGAGGAAATGTTGTTTTACCACACACAATATTGAGATTTCAGTGCTGCACTGCAATATAATTGATTGTAGAATATTAACCACCACTACATCTTCAAGGTAAGTATATGTGAATAAACAGTAGCTATTCTTAACTCCACATCCACCTACCTTGTCCTTGGAATTAAGTAGAGTATATCTACACATCCATGGATATACTTACCTTGACAATATAGTGGTAGTCAATATCCTGGAATCAATATTATTGGAGTTCGGTATTTTGTACCTCAATAGTCTGGCATACAGCGTGAGGGCATATCTAAGTAAATAAAAGGTAAAAAGGGTGAAACATCTACAAAACAACAGCATAGCTGAACTTACTACCACAATAGCTGAGGTGTGGTAAAATTTGAAACAGCTCAAAGGGCTTACAAAAATAAAATGTCTTTTCCTAGGTTGATTGCACTCTGAATTCTAAATAAGAAATCTGAACATTCTACGCCACATACTATATGCAATTTATCTATTTACATTTTCAATTAATGAGAATTTAGTAATGTAGAGTGGAGATACCATGATGGTTGTGCTAGAAAAGAGAAATGGATTTGATTAGGTTGATCCTTTAGATCCATCTCTTCAATGGAACTCACAGATTTTAGTCACACGATTAAACCGTGAAAAAAGAAATATATGGGGGTCGATTCTGATTCGGGAGAAAAAAACGACGTACGAATCGTATTCGTAGCCATCTCCGCCCGAATGAAAAAAGACCGTCCAAACTGCGTAGTTCAATCCGTATCCCGAATATACGCCGACTATCAGCGAACCGTACGAACCATAATCGAAGACCAAGATGAAATGGCGTCGAAACTCAAACCATACGATTTGTAAACATGCCGTACGACCAAACAAGTACGATCCAGACCGGGGACAGAGTACGCGATTTGTACGGGCAAACGAAGTCGCGCCTGTAGCATGATTTGTACGGAAAACATCGCATATGAGCGAGCCAAAACAACAAATACAAACCGCACACCCCTCAAAAAAGCATACGCGAACACCCCCCAAACGGCCCGTATCTGCAAGTCGCACTAACTAATACGAACCGCACACCACGCAATAAAGCATACACGAACACCCCCCCAAACAGCCCGTATCAAAAAGCTGCACCAACTAATACGAACCGCACACCACTCAATTAAGCGTACGCGAACACCCCAAAAACGTCCCGTATGAGACAGCCGCACCAACAAATACGAACCGCACACCCCCCACTAATAAAGCGTACGCGAACCCCAACATTAATGGCATATATGCTGCACGTATCACTATTGCAATGGGCATATGCGCTAGCCTGTGGCGCACCGTACCCTGACATTAATGGTGTATGTGCTGCACGTATCACAATTGCAATGGTCATATGCGCTAGTGTGTGGCGCACCGTACCCCGACATTAATGGCGTATGTGCGGCACGTATCACTATTGCAATGGTCGTATGCGCTAGCGTGTGGCGCACCGTACCCCGACATTATTGGCGTATGTGCGGCACGTATCAATATTGCAATGGTGATATGCGCGTGCGTGTGGCGCAACGTACCCCAACATAAATGGCGTTTATGAGGCACGTTTCACTATTGCAATAGTGATGTGGGCGTGTGGCGCACCATACAGGTATACTTCGGTTGTTGCGGTACATTGTACTCACCGTCTGCGCCGTCGTCGGTTTCAATGTACGAGGTCGTAGGCGAACAGGAATGAGATGACACGGACGATGGGGTTCATGTAGTGTATGTTGCGTACCGGGGTGCGGTTCGGGCCGGACTCTGCTTTTACGGCTGTTTTCAGCTCCCATAGCAAAAGGGCCGTACGGAGTGTCGTCAACACGGATCGTACTTCCTGGTTCGGAAAGAGCGGCCAATTTACGTTCTGACGTAGAGTACCGCGTCACCCGGATACAATCCGTATGTACTTTCTAGGCGTACGGTGTTTGGTACGAGTCGTATGGAGTGGCGCTTTGTGTTCGGATCGTACTTGCTCGTACGTACGGGGGCGTTGTAGGTGTACGAATCGTACGGGAAAAACGCTCCATACAGCTACTCGGAGCGCTTTTTCCAGAATTGGAATCGACCCCATAATGTAAAGATGAAAGTGTCACCATTGGGACCTCCACAATGTCAATTTTTATATCGTAGATAGGCTCTAAATTAATGCTACTAATTGACTTTCCAGGGCCATTTTGTTTATTTAGAGGACATACATCAAGGTCCAAACTCTGGTCATCGTCATGATGGACCCTTATCTATTTAACCATTTATTTATTATTATTTTTTAGTTCTCATATCTATATGAATGATTCAATTATTAGTCTAAAATGAGCAATGAAGAAAACTGTCTCTAATAGACGTTATTTATGTAACTCTTTCTTGTCTACCTAAAAGTGGGAGGTGCCGTATACATTCTTAGCTGTTCTATTGTGGGTTCTGTTTCTTGAAATGTAAAGATTTGAATTAATCTTTGTACATACGATATATTAAATGGTATATTGGTTTTAATGAATGTATTCCATCATACATCTCTTCCAGGTAATACATGGCAATTCCTGAAGAAGGCGCTGGTCGCCGAAACGCGCGTCGTATTTGAATTAATTGTTGTGCCACTTGTTGTGTTTTTCAAATTGTGTAATTTTGTAATTTTGTTTTATTAATACTGTTTGATTTGGTCTATATTATATATGGAAATAAGTCTTTTTATAAAACATGTGATTTTAAATGCATTTTTGTCAATAAACAAACACAACCTTATGTGTTAATGTGTTACCTCAGTTGTTAATGTGTTGCCTCTCCCAGCTGTCATTGTACAGATAAGACAATACAATTGCCTAGGTTGCTACTTTTCATACATAAGACAGGCATGAGCCAGGCATTTGACAGGTGCTAAAAAGAATCATATGCATAGGCACAGAAAACCCTTTTATCGTGTCTATTGAAACTACTTACAGGAAGTTATAACAGAGCAGACACAATGGGCAAATTTTTAGCAACAACCCATGATGAATATTGTCAGTAATATGCTCAAATACAAATTAATCTTCAAATTAGCATTAATCAGAAAATTAGCATGAAAATATGTATGCATCAGAGACCTGGGCATGATTACCCTCAATGACATTTGCTATGCACAAATAACCATTTCATCAAGGGAAATTAAATGATTCATACCCTGTGATGTCAATGAATAAAGCGTAGCCAATAATACTTGAAGAAACTATGAATGAAGAACCACATCAGTTTTCAAAATGAACTAGATGAAAAACATGGATCACTGAAATAATATCGATGACACAAATATAGAATTACCATAATATCCAGGAAAAAATATAGAATGCAAAAATATCGAATTCCTATCTCCAAACAGGTAAGTACAAACATATCTAATCAAAAATATCTTTGTAAAAAATATAGTTAGTCAAAATATCGAATTTTAATGAAATAATAAATATAATTATTTTAAACATATTAAAAATACTTAAATACTCTTAAAATTAATAAATAATTAATGTAAGTTAAAAAAACATACAATTTGATTTCTTAATACATATATATACACACATTGACGAAGGCTAATTGCCGAAACGCGTCTGTGGGCTAACTTGTAGTAATAAACTACTTCGTGGATAAGGTACCTCCCGAGTGCTGTCTTTTTGAATTCCTTGGATTGCTTGGAGTTGTTTGAGCGCAACATATATATATATATATATATATATGAACGTAATATTATTAAAAAATATACAATATTTTTACCGTAGGATAGCGGAAAGGGTCAAATTTACTATTACCACTCCAGTGAGTGCAACAGTAGAGAAAGCGTTGGATAGCGTAGGGGTAAAAATTACTATTCCCACTCCAGTGAGTGCAACAGTAGGGAAAGCGTTGGATAGCAGGAGGGGAACAATTACTATTCCCACTCCAGAGAGTGCAACAGTAGGGAAAGCGTTGGATAGCGTAGGGGTAAAAATTACTATTCCCACTCCAGAGAGTGCAACAGAAGGGAAAGCGTTGGATAGCGTAGGGGTAAAAATTACTATCCCCACTCCAGAGAGTGCAACAGTAGGGTAAGCGTTGGATAGTGGGAGGGTAAGAATTACTATTCCCACTCCAGTAAGTGAAACACTAGGGAAAGAGTTGGATAGCGTAGGCGTAAACATTACTATTCCCACTCCAGAGAGTACAACATTAGGGAAAGTGTTGGATGGCGTAGGGTTAAAAATTACTATTCCCACTCCAGAGAGTGCAACAGTAGGGAAAGCGTTGGATAGCGCAGGGGTAAAAAATACTATTCCCACTCCAGTGAGTGCAACAGTAGGAAAAGCATTGGATAGCGTAAGGGTAAAAATTACTATTCCCATTCCAGAGAGTGCAACAGTAGGGAAAGCGTTGGATAGCAGGGGAGTAAAAATTACTATTCCCACTCCAGTGAGTGCAAAAGTAGGGAAAGCGTTGGATAAGGTAGGGGTACAAATGACTATTCTCACTCCAGAGAGTGCAACAGTAGGGAAAGCATTGGAAAGCGTAGAGTTAAAAATGAATATTCCCACTCCAGTGAGTGCAACAGTAGGGAAAGCGTTGGATAGCGTAGGGGTAAAAATTACTATTCCCACTCCAGTGAGTGCAACAGTAGGGAAAGCGTTGGATAGCAGGATGGTAAAAATTACTATTCCCACTCCAGAGAGTGCAACAGTAGGGAAAGCATTGGATAGCGTAGGGGTAAAAATTACTATTCCCACTCCAGTGAGTGCAACAGTAGAGAAAGCATTGGATAGCAGGAGGGGAAAAATTACTATTCCCACTCCAGAGAGTGCAACATTAGGGAATGCATTGGATAGCGTAGGGGTAAAAATTACTATTCCCACTCCAGAGAGTGCAACAGAAGGGAAAGCGTTGGATAGCGTAGGGGTAGAAATTACTATCCCCACTCCAGGGAGTGCAACAGTAGGGAAAGCGTTGGATAGTGGGAGGGTAAGAATTACTATTCCCACTCCAGTGAGTGAAACACTAGAGAAAGAGTTGGATAGCGTAGGGGTAGACATTACTATTTCCACTCCAGAGAGTACAACAGTAGGGAAAGTGTTGGATGGCGTAGGGTTAAAAATTACTATTCCCACTCCAGAGAGTGCAACAGTAGGGAAAGCGTTGGATAGCGTAGGGGTAAAAATTACTATTCCCATTCAAGAGAGTGCAACAGTAGGGAAAGCGTTGGATAGCATGGGAGTAAAAATTACTGGTCCCACTCCAGTGAGTGCAAAAGTAGGGAAAGCGTTGGATAAGGTAGGGGTACAAATGACTATTCTCACTCCAGAGAGTGCAACAATAGGGAAAGCATTGGATAGCGTAGAGGTAAAAATTAATATTCCCACTCCAGTGAGTGCAACAGTAGGGAAAGCGTTGGATAGCGTAGGGGTAAAAATTACTATTCCCACTCCAGTGAGTGCAACAGTAGGGAAAGCGTTGGATAACAGGAGGGTAAAAATTACTATTCCCACTCCAGAGAGTGCAACAGTAGGGAAAGCGTTGGATAGCGTAGGGTTAAAAATTACTATTCCCACTCCAGAGAGTGCAACAGAAGGGAAAGCGCTGGATAGCGTAGGGGTAAGAATTACTATTCCCACTCCAGAGAGTGCAACAGTAGGGAAACCGTTGGATAGGGGGAGGGTAAGAATTACTATTCCCACTCCAGTGAGTGAAACAGTAGGGAAAGCATTGGATAGCGTAGGGGTAAAAATTACTATTCCCACTCCAGTGAGTGCAACAGTAGGGAAAGCGTTGGATAGCGTAAGGGTAAAAATTAATATTCCCACTCCAGTGAGTGCAACAGTAGGGAAAGCGTTGGATAGCGTAGGGGTACAAATTACTATTCTCACTCCAGAGAGTGCAACAGTAGGGAAAGCATTGGATAGCGTAGAGGTAAAAATTATTATTCCCACTCCAGTGAATGCAACAGTAGGGAAAGCGTTGGATAGCGTAGGGGTAAAAACTACTATTCCCACTCCAGAGACTGCAACAGTAGGGAAAGCGTTGGATAGCATAGGGGTAAAGATGACTATTCCGACTCCAGTGAGTGCAACAGTAGAAAAAGCGTTGGATAGCGTAGGGGTAAAAATTCTGACCCCCACTCCAGAAAGTGCAACAGTAGGGAAAACATTGGATAGCGTAGGGGTAAAAATTACTATTCTCACTCCAGTGAGTGCAACAGTAGGGAAAGTAAATACTTCATATATTAATTCAAATAAATTAAATATTAATAATTAAATATGAATACCAAGTACAAATTAATTAAAAATAATTACCAATCTAATATAATATAGTAATTAATCAATTAAAAATACAAATAAAAATGATTTAATAAAAATCATTACCTACTAAAACAAAGTAATTACCAATTAGCAATTAATAATTAGCAATTGAAAAATAATTAGCAAATAATTCAAGATAAATACCAATAAATACATTTAAAAATGTAATTAGGATCCTAAATAGAATCCGTAACTACCTTTCCCTTCAGGCGCGCAAACAGATTGCAGTCGCTCTTGTCGGCTCCAGAATCGATTACTGCAACTCTTTGTATGTAGAGCTCAACAAGGACCTCATCCATCGATTGCAAATCGTGCAGAACGCTGCAGCGCGCTTTGTTCTGGCCCTTCCTATAGCATCTTCGGCCACGACTGCTAGGAAAGACCTTCATTGGCTTCCTGTCCAATATAGAATCTCTTTTAAGATCCTATGCTTGACTTACAGAGCACTGATGGCGGGCCCCGATGATGCACTTGGTACCTTGCTCACTCGCTATGTTCCAACAAGAAGCCTTCGATCGGCCGGCCTTTTTCAACTCGTAGTGCCCCGTACTAGGCTGGCCAGATGGGGAGCGAGGGCTTTTTCTGTAGCCGCTCCACAGCTCTGGAACTCCCTCCCAATTGAGATTAAAACCCTATCCTCAATTGATTTGTTTAAAAAGGCTCTTAAAACCTGGTTCTTTGTCAGAGCCTATCAATGAGAGATTTCTGTATGATTTGGCGAGCTGTACTATTTGAAGTAGGCGCCTTGACGCCCATGCGGGCTAAGTTTGCGCATGATAAGATACATTTCATTCATTCATTCATAATCAATTATAATCAAATTACTTCCTATCCTATTCCCCTATAAAGCCACAACCCGCTACAGAAAATAAATTAATAAAATTAACATATTATCAATTAATCAATTAATAAAAATTAATTACCAATCATAATTTAATTAATTACCAATTAAAAATTAATTAACAATTAACAATGTGAGGGTCCGTGTCGTACGGTTTTCACCCTTGCAATTCGTACGGTTCGCGACGATTCGGACGGATTGATGAGATACGGATCGTACTACGTGATTCGGACGGACGTGTACGATTCGTACAGAGAGGGCTCCGGATACGATTCTGACGTACACTTTTTTTCCCGAATCTGAATCGGCCCCATGGTGTTTGAGGACTCAAAGAAAGACAATTCACTGAATTCCTTGAAAAGGTATAATAGCAGAATTTGGAATAACTAGTGTGCTGGCCGAGGCATCCTATCAGTCCTACCTCCGAGGAGTGACTCTGCCGGCCCTTCCGAGAGAGGCGGCGGAGGAATTGGATGGGGCCTTGACCCTACACGAGGTGCGGGTGGCTAGGGCAGGCTTGCCGACGGCGAAATCCCCGGGGGGAGACGGGTTTCCTTCCGAGTTCTACCACGCATTCGGAGATGTCCTCGGCCCCCTCCTCCTTCAAGTCTTCCATACGGCGCTAGAGGAGGGCGCTCTTCCGCCCACAATGTACCAGGGTGAGATCTGCATGCTTCTAAAGCCGGGAGGTGATGGATATGACCCCGCGGCGTACCGCCCTATTACAATGATTAACACGGATGTCAAGATCCTGACCAAACTCTTGGCCGCTCGGTTGGCGCCGTACATGGTCCAGTTGGTCCATCAGGACCAGTGTGGGTTCATCCCCGGACGCAACACCGCGATGAATCTATGGCGATTAACCAATGTTATGCATGAGGTGCGCGGTAGGGAGGACCCACAGGTCCTAGTTTCGATAGACTTGGCCAAGGCATTTGACACGGTTAGCTGGGGGTACCTATCGGCGGTGCTTCAACAGGTGGGACTGGGGCCGGTGTTTCGCAGGTGGGTCCAGATACTGTATCGGGCGCCTCGAGCCAGAGTCAAACTTGGGGCCGCGCGCTCAGAGGACTGGGCGTTAGGGAGAGGCACCCGCCAGGGATGCCCCCTCTCGCCACTCCTGTTCACCCTGGCAATTGAGCCACTGGCGGTGGAGGCCCGTACCACAATGGCCCAATGGGGAATCCAGGTGGGGAGTAATATCCACACAGTGTCCTTGTATGCAGACGATGCCCTGTTTTACTTAACATCTCCGCAGGATGCGCTGCCGGTTTTGCTTCAGCTACTGGACCGTTTTGGCGCAGCGTCGGGCCTGCGTATCAATGCAGGGAAGTCCCTGGTCTTCCCCCTAGCGGGATATGATGTGGACGCGCGCGGGGACCTGCCACGCCTGGGGCTGCGATGGGAACTGGAGGCCTTCCGATATCTGGGGATACAGGTGGCGTTGTCGGACGAACAATTGCTGGCCCGCAATGCGGACAAGGTGGTGCAGTCCCTACAACAGTCGGTAGCATTCTGGAACACGTTGCCTCTCTCCCTGATGGGACGACTGGCGGTGGCGAAAATGGTGATGCTGCCGCGAGTGCTCTATGTGTTGCAGAATTCACTGTGCCCACTTCCCCCGCGGATGTTCCGCACTCTCAATACACTCCTTACGTCCTTACTCTGGGCAGGCAGGCGAAGTAGGGTTGCTTTACACACGGTTGTCCGGAGCTGGGAGGAGGGGGGGTTGGAGGCGCCGAGATTCGACCTCTACTACTATGCGGCTCAGCTGTTGCCAGCGGCCAGGGGGTTCGCGGATGCGGACACCTGGGAACTACGGCTCCTTGCGGGGAGCACGGATGAAAGGACAGTACAGATGGCCCTGATGCGCGGCAAGGGAGCGGACGCGACACTGCCATATATAGTGCGCCACACCGCAGCCATTTGGCAACGTGTGGTGGAAAAATTCCTACGGAGGGCCCCCTTCCACAGGGAACTGCCGATATGGATTATGGCCCCAGTGGTAGACATTGAGGTGCACATGCCATTCCATGAATGGAGAGCGGGTGGATGTGAGCTGTTGGCAGATCTCTACCCGGATGACACATTCCTATCTATCGAACGGGTGACGGAGACGTTCGGTCTCGGTGAGGGCCAATTCCTACAGTACAGGGTCCTCCATGCGTTGGCTCGGGACACTTGGCCGCAATTCCCTGATGTGCCCCCTGTGTCCCATACCCTCAATGTTATCCTTTCCTGTGGTAGGGGCAGGAAGCTGATCACCCTATTGTACTCGGCCATGCGGCTGGACTCCACCCCGCCGGTGCCCCCGGCGTGGGCGGCTTGGGAGGCTGACCTGGGAATTGTGCTGGAACCGGCACAGCGCAAACGCATCGGTACCCTCACCCGGAAGGTGTTGTGCAATGCACGGTTCAAACTGACACACTTTAACTTTTTACACTAAACTTATGTGACTCCAGTTACCTTGAAGCGTATTGCCCCGGACAAGCGCGATGACTGCCCTAGGTGTGGCGCGTCGGGTATATCATTCCTTCATCTGGCGTGGGAGTGCCCTTTGGTTCACACCTTCTGGCAATCGGTAGTGGCACACATTCATAAGGTTACTGAACTCCGGATGGAACTGACCCCCCTGCACTGCTTGTTAGCCCTAGTCCCCAAGCCCAGGAAGTGTAATTTGTCCTACAAAATGTTGCAACTGCTTTTAGTACTGGCAAGGAGGAGGGTGGCCATTACATGGATGGGACAGAGGGCCCCAGAGATGTCACAGTGGCTTAGGGATGTGGGGGAATGGACCCTGGCGGAGGAAACCTTTATGCAAACAGTGCGTAGGGATGAGAAGCTGCAGGACGACCTGCTTGCGTGGAGAATGATGCGAGAGGTGGGAGAGGCAGCCGAGGACTCGGATGGAACAAGTGCGGAGTTGTTCACCCCTGGGGACACAGGGTCTGAAGATGAGGGTGGTGGGGAGGGTGAGGGAGGGCAGTGAGTCAGGGGAGTGCCTGACCGCACACGCACATGTAGGATACACCTGAGAGGAATTGGGGTTTGGTATCTGCAAGTTTCATGCCTAATACACGTAAGGATCGCTGCTATTTTCTGCCGATAGGAGTGCCATAATGAGGTGAACGACCTGTGTACACATGTTTTAGTCACGAATGCCGAAGTGTTGGGGGGGAGGGTTCCATTGGGGAGTTGGGGGGTAACCTGTATAGGAAAAAAAAAAAGTAAAAGCAGATTAGAATATCCTGCCGCGCAGTTGCATGGCTAGGTTCAAGGCCTGGCTTCCATGCTACCACCTATCGCCGCCCGGCCTTCGGGTTGTGGGCTGAAGGGCCGTGTACACAGCAGTATGTTATTGGCCATAATGTCGTTGATTTGCTGTAACTGTCGGCGCAACTGTTATATACTATCATTGTCTGCGACAAAAATAAAGTTTTTTTAAAAAAAACTAGTGTGCTGGCCATAATAAAAGAGGAGATATCTTCCAGTCTTCAGGTGGTACCAAGGCCATGATTGACCAACAGAAAATGTAGGGCATAATTATTCTGACAGCCAATGGACCAAGTGTGGTTGCTTATGTCTAGAGTGCTGTCAGATGTCAGACAAACGTGCTCTTTCGTCGAGACAGTGCCACATCACATATCAGACGTGCTTACTAAGTTTAATCTATTTCTTTCCCGGGATCTAATAGTCTAGAAGCCAGTGCTGTATGCTGTTATGAAACAAAATACTAGTACCTCTACTCCTTGTTGTAAGTAAATATGCATTTAGTTTGCCAGCCACACCCTTCTGAACTTCTTTGAGCCTACACCTGGGCTTTCAAACATTTTAGACAAAGAAATATTTTCAGTGTTTTATTCTAATGATTGATGCCGGGACTTTTCACCACAAACATAATCATCATATTTAATCAATAAGAATACACATTGAGAAAACACCACAAAACAATAGGAAAGTATAAAAGTAATGTAGACCATGAGCCAAAATCACACGAGGAAAGTCTATAGTTTACACTTGTAGTATTATACCTATTGCAGGATTAAATATACAGGTTATGTTATGTTGCTCCCCAGCCAAGTTCTAGGCTCTGCTGGACCATAGGGGCACTCTCAAAATGGAAAATGTTTCAACTTGAGAGAATCCCATCATCAAGAAAAAGTAATTACATGATTCATAAATTGTGGCACCTGATTTCTAGTCATGGGGTGCAGGTATTTTTAACAACAACCAAAAGTGATGCAATCCGTACTATCTGTCATGACTGGGCCCTCACAATAAATGTGAATTGTGTTTCACTTTATGTTAAGAGGGGTTTCCTTATTTAGGAATCTTCCATGGAGTTCCAGCTCTGGAGATAACTTCCAAAGGTCTGGTCCAATGGTCTGGTTCACTGTAAGTATACAATATTACTTTTTCTTGCATATCCCAGTATCAGTTTTCTGTCTCTTTCACTATTAGACCTGGCCCTTTTGACAGGTTTATGCCCAAAAGTTTTGCGTTTTGCCTCCTTATTTTCTGACCCTGTTTTTGTTGGGTATTGTATTTTGGGCACTTTACCACTGCTGACATGTGCTAAAGTGCATATGCTCTTTGTATAAATTGTGATATTATTGGTTATACATGATTAGTATATTTAATTTACTGGTAAGGTCCTAGTAAAGTGCACTGAGTGTGTGTGTTCCAGGGCCTGTAAATCAAATGCTTATTGGGCTTGCAGCACTGGCTGTTCCACCTACATGAGTAGCCCTGTAAATGTGTATCAAGTCTATAGTTTACACTTGTAGTATTATACCTATTGCAGGATTAAATATACAGGTTATGTTATGTTGCTCCCCAGCCAAGTTCTAGGCTCTGCTGGACCACAGGGACACTCTCAAAATGGAGAATGTTTCAACTTGAGAGAATCCCATCATCATGAAAAAGTAATTACATGATTCATAAATTGTGGCACCTGATTTCTAGTCATGGGGTGCAGATATTTTTAACTACAACCAAAAGTGATGCAATCCATATTATCTGTCATGACTGGGCCCTCGCAATAAATGTAGCATATGTGAATTGTGTTTCACTCTATGTTAAGAGGGGTTTCCTTATTTGAGAATCTTCCATGGAGTTCCAGCTCTGGAGATAACTTCCAAAGGTCTGGTCCAATGGTCTGGTTCACTGTAAGTATACAATATTACTTTTTCTTGCATATCCCAGTGTCAGTTTTCTGTCTCTTTCACTATTAGACCTGGCCCTTTTGACAGGTTTATGCCCAAAAGTTTTGCGTTTTGCCTCCTTATTTTCTGACCCTGTTTTTGTTGGGTATTGTATTTTGGGCACTTTACCACTGCTGACATGTGCTAAAGTGCATATGCTCTTTGTATAAATTGTGATATTATTGGTTATACATGATTAGTATATTTAATTTACTGGTAAGCTCCTAGTAAAGTGCACTGAATGTGTGTGTTCCAGGGCCTGTACATCAAATGCTTATTGGGCTTGCATCCCGGGTTGTTCCACCCACAAAAGTAGCCCTGTAAATGTGTATCAGACCTACCACTGTAGTGTCTGAGTGCTCAGTTGTAAACTGGCTTGTTGACCTGGCATATGCACACACTTGCCAGGCCCAAACCTACCCTTTCATTCCATAGAAGACACCCCTGAGGTAGGCACAAGGTACCCCCATGGGCAGGGCACAGTGTATGTGAAAGGTAGGATATGTACTGGTGTGTGTGACATGTCCTGATAGTGAAATGCCTTGTATTTCGTTTTTCACAATTAAAAGGATATCTGTCCCATAGACTAACATTGGAGTTGCTTTGTAACATCTTACAAGTATAACTTTCCACAGGGACAAGATAGACAAATGGAGTCTAGGCTCTCTGAACTCAGAATTTATTAATGCAACTTTTGGTAAAGGTGGTTTAAAAATTCTGCGTTTGAAAATGCCACTTTTAGAAAATGGGTATTTTCTTACTTTACTATCCTGTGTGCCTCTGGCTGTTTGAGTATTCAGCATCTGGTTTTGGAGTGTCAAGAGCTGGGAATGTGCATTTACTTTAGACAGTCACAAGGGGAGTTGAGGTGTGGCCTACCTTGCCTGAGTGACTCATCACTGGGCTGAATAGACCTAGTCTGCATTTAAGAGTGGTGGGAGGAGTTTTGCGCTGAAATAGGCTGTGTTTCCTTTTCACAATGCTGTCTTTTCCCCCTGTGGTAATGCTGCACCAGGAAGGGCAGGACTGGTTTGGACTGAGTTCAAATACCCTTGCAACAAAGAAAACAATGCCAAAAAGGGGTATAAGTATTGGACCTAAAACCCTAGGACTTTAGATTACTTCCAGGAACAAGAGGACCCTGCCAAGAAGAGCAGAAGGACTGTGTGAAGCACTGCCTTTTCTGAGTGAGGGGTGGATTCGTCTGCAGTTTCTGCTTCTGTTTATGGTGGAGGAAAAGGACCAGCTCTTTTTCCCCTGCTGTGGTATCTTGCTTGGGAAGGAAATCTCCAAGGGCCTGTGGGTGTTGGCCTCCTGTTTCAGAAGACTCAAGGACATCAAAGTCTTTCCTTGGTGTGCTACACTTTATTCAGGGATTTGTGGTGCTTTCAGCTGCTACACATTATTTGGAGATCATCAATGCTGATCTGAACTCCCTTGCACTGCGTTCATGCACCTCCCTGGATAAACCTCTCTGTGCGTCATTAGTAGAAATATCCCTGGCACTGCTGGGAGTGAAGATTCCCGGTACTTTACTGAGGGGACGCACCTGAGGAGTGCTTTTTGGTGGCCCTTCAGTGCTTTGTTTGTGTTACAAAAGCCTCCCGGGTCTTGTCTTGTGTAGCAGCTTTCTGGCGCTTCTCTACTTCCTACCCATACACCACCCAGTCGAAGATGTGCAGCAGGATACCCCTATCTGTTGCCCTAGGCAACCGGGAAGTGACCGCCGCCTGAACAAGACTGACTACTGCGGGTCACTGACGACAGGGGCTGGGTACAGGCGTTGCTAAGGAAGGCAGGAGCCTCCCATCCACACCAGGCTGCTTGTAGCCACACAGGAAGAGCCTTGCGCCCGTTCCAGGCTACGGAACTGCACCTGGGGCATTGGGTCTGTTAGATCTGGGGGTTTCTAGTTGGCAATGGTATTAACCTTTGTCAAAATATGGACCTTTACTTCTAAGTCAGGATAAGGGGATTACACTCCTTGATAACCCCTGCTCACCCCCTTGGTAGCTTGGCATGAGCAAACAGGCTTATCTCAGAGGCAGTGTGTTAAGGATTTGTGAATATACACAGTAATACAGTGATAACACTACAGATGGACACAACACAGGTTTTATAAAAATAAGTATTCTTTATATAGACTTAAACACAAGACCACAAACAACAAAAATCCACAATACTACACTTAAGATTACTTAAAAGATGATCAAAGTCTCTTAGTTCAAATTGATGGTAAATGCGACAAAGTTCTCAACAAAGTAC
Source organism: Lissotriton vulgaris (assembly GCF_964263255.1). Classification (NCBI taxonomy): domain Eukaryota; kingdom Metazoa; phylum Chordata; class Amphibia; order Caudata; family Salamandridae; genus Lissotriton; species Lissotriton vulgaris. The sequence goes on from NC_141689.1 coordinate 1,634,379,752, forward strand.
CTGGATGCATAACGCAAAGTAAACAAAAGGTTTGCAAAAGGAGAGATGCGTCGGTTCCGTGACCCGGGCGAACGGTTGGGTCCTTCCTCAATGCTTGCACAGAAGAGGGGATTCGTCGTGAGCCTTACCGGTGCGGAGGTGATGCGTAGATTCTCGGCCTGCGGGCCCGTTGCGGTGCGCAAGATGGTGCCTTGATGCGGTGCGATGATCCGGTTGCGATGCGAGAAGATGGCACGCTTGATGCGGCGATGCGATGACAATGCAATGACGCCCCGGCAGCCTTGCGACGACTCTGTACTTTGGAGCCACGACAGGCCTTGCGACACGCTACTCCGATGATGCGATGGCGATCTCTCTATGGCGTCACGCTTCTCCGGTGATGCGACAGCAGGCAGCTTCGATGAACACACGCTTCCAGATAGATGCAGCGAAGGCTCGCTTCTCTGGCGTTGCGATGATTTCAGCTGCGGCGGCGACACGCTTCTTCTCGATGTGTCGCGCTTCCAGCTCCCAGCGGCACGCAAGTGACTGGAGTCAGAATTCCCAGCAAGGAAATTCAGAAGGGAGCTGGAGGTGAAGTCTTTTGTCCCTGAGACTTCAGCAGGAGGCAAGCACAGTTTAAGCCCTTGGAGAATATTCTGTAGATGAAAGTCCTTACAAAGTTCTTCTCCTTTCCCTTTGCAATGAAGTAACCACTGCAGACCAACCCAGCAAACAGCACACTGGCAGAGGGGCAGTACAACTCCTGCAGCTTCCTTGGTTCTTCTCCTTGGCAGAAAAGTTTCTTGTCCAGGAGTGATCTAATTTCTTGGGATCAGGGTCCCAATATTTATACCCCAAAATCCTTTGTTCTCTCAAGGTAGAGAGGCCTCTGCCTAGGCCAAACCAGTTCCTGAGCACTTTGTTTACATGACTCTCTTCTTCCTTTCACTGTGCAGGGCAGAGACATCAGCCGCCCACAGGAGGTGGAGCCAACACAGGGGGGGTAGGGGGGAGATACAGCTCTGGATCACTCTGTTGACATGATTCCTTCTCTTCTTTCACAGTGCAGACAATGACTTTTCGGACAAACCGATTGAGGCTGTTCTACACCACTAGCTCTCCTGCGGTACCCGGCTCAATCATCTGATCCCCCCTGCGGTACCCGGCCTGATTAAAACGAATACTCGAGGTGACAATTGTACCTGTGAGAATAACTCAATACCGGACTGAGTGCAGATTTTTACAACACCGGAACGCCCGAGGGGGCACCGGTAGGACCGCGCCAAAATTGCTTATAGCGGCCCCACTCAGAACATCAGCCTGATATACAGCCAATACAACCTTTGACCATCACAAGACACTAGGTGACCTATCCTTTAAGAAGCGCGGACGGAGGTCCATATTCCTACCACTTCATTGGTGTTTAATCCAGATGATCTGTTGGATAATGGCCCAGCCACATCGCTGCTCCTCCCCCCCCATTGTCCTGAAGAAGACCCGCAGCTGAGGTCCTCAATACCCCAAGAGCATCAGGGTCGAAACGTCGACGCTTACCAATTGACCTGCCTGTATCCCTCCTAGTGTCCATCCCCCCATACCCCCCAATTGACAACTATAGGGGACAGGCATATAAGATAGCGGAGGCTATCCCGCTTTGTTCTGTGTAAATAATATAATTGTTTATCTACTTTGTCTTTTTCTCCAATTTCCTTATCACTTGAGCACCCCTTTCCCTTCCTCACTGACTATACGCTTGATAGTCTATTGCACCGTTTGGACAACTGTTTTATTTAATTGTAAATAAATATTTGAATTTTTGATATAACAAATATACATAGTGTGGTTATACTTTGATTGCTTTTGCAATTCCCGGTTTTTCTAAATCAATTGTGTCAAACCTTTTGGGTTTTGTCTACTACTGAATATATCTCTCCCACTGTTTTGATTGAATCAATGTATGCGAATTTAACTGCATAACCGAAAAACAAATGAAATTCATTCAAGTGTTTATTTAAATCATAGTCAAGGACCATCTTTCTTTATACCTTTCACAGTGCAGGGCAGAGAGATCAGACAAGCCACAGGGGATGCAACGAGCATTGTAGAGGGAAGGCCAAGCCCTATTCAGGGCCCAGGTGCAACTCCTCCCTCCCACCTAAATGCAGATCTCTCTATTCATCACTGGGCTGCCCCAGCCTGTCTCCTGGAATCCCCCAGGCTGTCACTCACAAACTCAGACAAGGAAAACACAATCCAGCAGAGGCAGGCTCAAATGGTTAGGCAAGCAAATACCTACATTCTAAAAGTGGTATTTGCAAACACAGAATATTAAAATAACCTTTACTAAAAGATGTATTTCATTATTCTGAGTTCGGGCATACTAAATTCGGATTTCTACAGTGTTCCCTGCGTCAGTTAGGATTATAAGCATGTAATATTCTAGCTGCTCATTCTGGCCTATGGAGAACAGGTAGCCTTCAATAGTGAAAAATGAAAATGGCTGTAATTCACTATTAGAACATGCTACACACATCAGAGCATGTCCTACATTATACTTACAATGCACCCTTCCCTTGGGCCTACCATAGGGGTGTCTAACATGAAGCAAAGGGAAGGTTTAGGGACTGGCAAGTGGGTGCACTGGCCAAGTTGACATGGCAGTGCTAGACTGCACACAGGCCTTGCAATGGCACGCCTGAGACACACTTTACAAGCTGCTTCTGTGGGTGGCACAACAAGTGCTGCAAGCACACCAACAGCATTTGATTTACAAGCCCTGGGTACACATGGTGCACTGTACTAGGGGCTGACAGATAAATCAAATAACCCAATCATGGAGTAACCAATTAGTACATCAATTTAACATAGGGAGCACCTGCTCTGTGGCACTGATTAGCAGTGGCACAGAGCCCGAAGCATAAATCTAGCAAAAACATATCAAAACAGAGGAGGCAATCCGTCAAAAATGGAAGAGAGACTCCCACCAATGATGCCAGTCCTAACAGGCTCCATTTCTATCTGGCCACATTGTTGGGAAGAGTGCACAGGTACAATTTGCTTGCGCTGATGTGCTGATCTCCAGGTGGGAGTTCTTTTGGTATTTTCTTGCCCCATAGGGTGCCCCAGTAATTCCTGCCATTTTCCTGCATCTACAGAAACTGATGGAGCGTTTCCTTATAGAAGAAGCAAAGGGGTGTGTGCTGGGGAAGTGGTTTGGTGACAACAAAGCTGGAAGCATATATCATAAAGGTTTGCACTGTTATTCTGATGACACTGGCTTAAGTGGCAACTAAATGTGATATATGTGCAAAGTGCGTGTTCTGGCTCTAGTGCACTGAAAATGATGTCAGGTTTGCTTAGTTGGCAGTTACATGCCGAACAAAGTGAGTGTGGCCTAATATGTTTTACATGGCGAACAAAGTGATTGTGGCCTAATATGATTTGCTAATACTACAAAGTGATTTATAATCTATGCATTGTTATGACAATTGCCTTATGACAAAGTGATTTATCACCATTGTAAAGTCATGGCTATTGCCTAGTTGGCAAGGTGATTATTAGTAGTAGTATGAGCTTTATTCGATAAAAACATATCATGAAAGCATGCACATTAAAAATTCAGATAATAAGGTGATTATTAATTTATATGACTGTGGTCTAATGAGTTTTATGTATAATAAAAATGATATTTTTATATAACCTTGTGTGGAGTCTCTTTTGTGGTATGTCTAGTGTGTACTGGTGTGAGTGTGTGTTGCGCAAATGCTTTGCACGTTGCCTCTGGGATAAGCCTGACTGCTCTGCCAAGCTACCAAGGGGATGACCAGGGGTTATCTTGTGTTTCTAACTCCCTTACCCTGACTAGAGTGGTGGGACCTGACTGGCTTTGGTGCATACCCTAGTAACCAGAAACCCCATTTCTAACATTCCCCCATCACTGCAGCATCCATTACTGCAAAACTTTGTGAGTATTAGGAATAACATCCCATTCAATTGAGCTAGACATATTTTGTGTCCACCTTCCTCAAATCAAGCCAAATCCAAGTGGTCCATTGGAATGGAATCCCTCTGCCCCTCGCTGGCCATATAGCCATAGCCAAGATGGTGGTTCTCCCAAAATGTTTATATCTTTTTCTCAATATCCCTATTCCCCTCACTGCTCATTTCCTCTGTAAACTGCTCTCTCTGCTTTTCTCGCTAGTCTGGGCTGGCAAAGCGCCTCAGATCTCGTATGAGATCCTCACTCTGCCGATGGCTGCTGGCGGTATGGGCGCACCGGACCTTAAACATTGCGCCCTTAGTGCCAAGGCCAGCTTCTTACATTTCTGGATACACCCTTCTCTGTATCAGCCCCACAACACAGTTGAGGCTGACAAAGCAAAGCCTTGCCGCTGACTAACGCACTGTTCACCCTGGCGATCTGCCCACGTGACGAAGTGGACAGTTGAGACCCTGCGTTGGGCCTGGTCCTGCCTGCGTCGTATGTCCAGCGCTCCACTGCTGTCGGCCGGCGCCATGCCGCTTGTGCGCCACCCCTCCTTCCCACCGCTACAACCAATGGGCATGGCTAGACATGGCTCTCGTCTGGGGCTGCATACTCTGGCAGATCTGTACCCGGGTGACACCTTCTACTCTCATCTGGAAGCGGCCGGGCAGCTAGACACACTACTTTTCTCCAGCTGCATGCAATCTGCGGGGAGCTACACCCGACATTCCCCAACCCTCACCATCAATGTCCTCCCTTGATTTTATTTACACATCTTCTTTTCCCAGCAAGCTGGTGACCAAACTCTACGCTCTTAACGCTAGTGACCACCCCTATCTCTTCCGACCGTGCGCGTCTGACCTGGGGCGAGAATCTGGGTTTGGACATTGCTCATTCGGACTGGCTCTATTGCTACAACCAGACAAAGAAACTATTGCCCAATTACCGGCTCCGCCTAATACACTTCAAGAACCTCCATAGGCTGTACCACACCCCGGCCCAGCTCCATAAACTGGGGCTCTCCCCTGCTGATCGCTGCATGCTCTGCGCTGCCCCTGCCCCTGACTTCATTCTCCTGGCCTGGCTGTGCCCCAAGGTTTAGGAGTTCTGGCCTGCGGTGTGTGCAGCCATCTCAGAGATCACCTCCACCATAGTGCAACCTGACCCGCCTCTATGTCTCCTGGGCTTTGTTACATTTTGCCTGGACCTGTCCTGAAGGCTGACCGCCATGTCACTGGCCCTCGCTAGGCGTCGGGTAGCCATGTGCTGGGGTCGCCGGCCGGCACCCCAATTTTCCCAGTGGCTGGGGGATGCGGCGCACTGCCAGACCTTGTTCTCAAAATTTTGGGATTTAATGCCTGCGCGCTCCCGCCCAGGAGAAATATGGGGCCCTATGAAAGCTTACCTTAGCACTCGCACTTCTCTTGGCCCCATCGCCTCTCCCGCGCTCCCTGCTGGCTCTTAGTTAGTGGCGGCCGCCAGTGCTGGCCGGAGACTGCCCCCTCCCACCCCGGAGTCATCTCCCTGGGCAGTGTCTGCTTCGATCTCTCAAGTGGCTCTCCCCCCCTCGCTCGAGCAACGGACTACTACTCATCCGTCAGTTGGGCCACTCTTGTTCTGACTTGTGACTGTCTGTTCTCATGACACTGTGATGAGAAGTGAATCATGCTTTGCTGTACCAGATGCCCTGATTTGATGCTTCCATATGTGCTGTAGATTTTGATTATATCAATAAAGGTTTTTTGAAACAAAAAAAAAATCACAGTGGTCCACCTGTGGTCTCGAAGAAGAGATGCCCGAACAAAGGGACCCTTCCCCCAACTTTCCATTTCCATATGGTACCTGAAGATTCTGATCCATACAGCAATGACAGCTGGCATCTTTTTGCCTATGTGTCCTGTATGGCGTCTGGAACTGCTGAATTCTTACCACCACATGTGCGATCCTCAACCTGCCTGTTCACTCCATGTGTAATGCTGAGCACCAAATCTGCCGCCACCAGTCAAATGATGGATTCTGCCAGGACAACAAAACTCAGCCCTGGTAAAACATTTCAAACCAGCCCAAGAAAGCAGACGTATGAACAACTGGGTTGTTGTTTGAGTGGGGTATTAACCCTGCTCAAGCAACAGCCACAGTCCCTGGCAGTGTGAACCACAAAAGACACCAAATTAACCTGTTCTTAACCCTCTGGTAGTTTGGTACAAAAGCAGTCAGGCTGAACTCAAAGGCAATGTGTAAAGTATTTATGCAGCACACAAACAGTAATAAAGTGAAACAACACAAGAAAAATCCCACATCAATTTAGTAAAATAGGGTCAATTTTAATAAATTATTTGACAGCAAAACAACAAAAAACCAATTAGTGGAAGTAATTTTTAAAGTTTAAGGTATAAATTAGCACCTAAAAGATCAAAATTCCAATTGCAGACATCTAGTTGTGCAAGACCTGGTCAACATCGAAAAATATAGCCAAGCTTGATGGAGCATGAGTCAGATACAAAAAGGGAATTGAGCCAAGTGGGTGCTTACCTTTGAACTAAGAAGAAAATTCAAATGTTTTTAGCAGGTAAAATTCAGCAGGGCAAAACTGCAGGCAGTGTCCAAGGAGGAGGCGTTATCGTCGGGGGCAGCTGGATGAAGTCACAGTGAAGATTTTTTTTCGGACTCATAGCCTAATTACGAGTTTGGCAGCCCATGGGACTGCCAAACGTGCAGTGGAGGTGCAGTGGCAGTCAGGGACCCCCGCACCAGAGGTTCGACTGCTGAATTATGAGTTTAGCAGTCAGAGCTCCAGAGAACTGCCCCAACCGCCAGGGATCTTGAGGGTGCAATATGCTTGGCAGTGCTGCTGTGGGCCTGGAAAGCATAGTATGAGTTTCCTCACTGCCAGTATCTTCTCTCCCCATGCAATGGTTGGTGGTGAGGAAACAAAGTGAGCCACACAGGGCCCCCCTCGTGCCCCTGTGCAAAGGGGTGCATGCAGGGGGCACATGAGGTGCCCCCCTCTGTGCATGCACCCCTGGTAGTGCATGGCACTGATTGGCACAGTCAATGCCATAGAGATCATATATTGCACCACCATAGGACTGCCATGCCGCTCGTAAACCAGACCAAGAAATGACTCATAATCTGGCAGGCGACAGTGGTCTTGTTGGTGGTGTGGGGGCGGGGCTGTGGCATGGTAACCTGCTCCCACACCGCCAAACTTGTAATCAAGCCTTAAGTCTCTGTTTTGGAAGATTAAAATCTCCATTAGGATGAAGCAGGAGGTTGTAGCGGACCAGAGTTCCAAGAAGCCAGATACCTCTTTTCGCTGAACATGATTTGCTGCTGCAGAGAAGAACATAGTGGGTGCTGCCTTCATAGTCAGAAAGATTGGTGATGCACCTTGGGTGGGTAGACAAGCTACTTAGTCCCGGGCTCCCCTTGGTTCTTAGGGCACTTTTTAGCCAAACATTTCCCCAAGTTTTGGATTGTGGCTATCTGGGCATGTTTAACACCACCACCAAGGGTCCAGGACTGGAGGGGCACCACATAGGCATTTCGACTAAGGTTGGGTACGGGTCTTAGTTCAAGATAGTTGGAGCCTTCTCTGTCTGGGGACTAATCTGAGACAAAATCCTAAACTTACTACTTTTGGTATTCACAGTAAAGTTAGGATTTTGTCTTAAGTTAGGATTTTGTCTTAAGTTAAACTTAAGTTTGTCTCAAGTTTTGGTCTTAAGACAAAATCCTAACTTAAGACAAAATCCTATCTTTACTACTACTAAATGTCTTCTGTGAATACCAAAAGTACTAAGTTTGGGATTTTGTATCAGACTAGTTCTGTGAATCGGCCCCTCTCTGAGGTTCTAATTAGGAGGCAAGGCAATCATCCCTTGGAGTAACTCTAGCAGTCCTGAGTTCCGCAGTGAACATGGCTCAAGCAGCAGGGCAGGTCTTTGAAGGTTTAAGGCATGCTTCAGGTAGCAGCACAGGGTGCAGCAATGCAGTCTTCTAAAGTACACAGCAGCCCACAGAAGCAGACAGTGCTCTGAGAGTCCTTCCGCAGGTCAAGAAACTAAACTGAAGAATGTGTCTGAGGGTCCAATTTTTATACCTTTGCCTCCTTTCAAGTAGGAAAAGATCTACAGTATTCCATTTGAAGTGATTAAAGTTTCCTGCTTTAAATGCCCTGACTCCATGCTGCCTGCATGAACAATGAAGGGGTGCCAAGTCCTTTGTGTGAAGGCAAAACACAACCCATTCAGTTGCAAGGGGGGCTATGCCAAGCTCCACCCCTCCATCCTGCCAGTGATGTCCCACCCAGGTATGCCTGATTCCTCTAGCATGTGGGTGTCTGCAAGGAGAAAACAAAGTTCCAACTGCCAACTACATCCAGTCATGTGACCCAGCAAAAGGCTGCAGGCACCAAATAATCAGGGCAGGAAAATGCCAGCTTTTTAAAAGTGGCATTTTCAAAATTGTATCTTAAAATCCAACTTTCCTTTAAAGAGGCTTTTAAATTATAATTTCTGGCACCAAACATGAAATGTTGCCAGTTTCCAATCAAATGTTAGTACTTATTAAATGTGATAAGGAAACACAATGTTATCCTATGGGAGAGGTAGGCAGTAAAAAACAGATTTAGTTTTTTTCTATTTGTTTCGTTACCTAGACATGTAAAACTTGAAAGTACATGTCCAACATTTCCATTACAATGCACCCTGTTCTATGGGCTACGTAAGGCTTACCTTAGAGGTGACTTACATGCAATAAAAGGGGAGGTCAAGCCTTGGCAAGGGTAGTTATATTGCCAAGTCCAATTGGTAGTTTAAAACTTATTCAGGCTGCAATGTCAGACCTTGTACATGTTTTAATGGGCTGCTCAGGTGAGTGGCACAATAGTTGCTGCAGGCCCACAAAAAGCATTTTATTTACAGGCTCCTGTGTTTATGGTATAATATTTTAATAGAGACTTCTAAGTAAATTAACTGTGCCAATCAGGTGTAAGCCAATTTTACAAGGTTTCAGGAAGTGACCACATGCACTTTAGCACTGGTTAGCAAACAAATTCAGCAACATAGGAGGATGAAGGCAAAAAGTTGGGGGGAAGACCAGACTAAGGGTGGCAGATCTAACAAGAAAGCTCCAAGTACTATGGTGCCATAATTGGCAGTTCCCTTACCTTCAACCTACATGAGAAAAGCCAGAGTGGTCTTGATGGTTTGGCCAAGGTTCTGCCCCTTGGATTCTCTGCTGCAATTGCTGCCATTTCCTTTTGCATGTCCTCACTGAGATCTCTGCCACAATAACCAAAAGCACAATTTCTGCTGGGAGACACCTTCTTGACAATATTAAGTCTATAGTGTATTTTCAGGCTCACAATTTACTATTGAATGGAGTATTGATGCCTAACATATAATTTTGATTTATTCTAAGAACTTTACCAACTCTATTAAAGTGTAGAAACTCCTTTCTCTTGACTCACAGTAGACTTTGGGTTGTTCCCTCCCATTCTCGATCATGCACAAATGTACTCCTGCACTTAACAAAAAGCATTCCTCCATCATTTTCAGAGTGGGAAATGACAGGGAGAAGCTCACAGACGAGGGAGAACTATTGGTATGTAGTCCACCCTATTTGTAAGAATACTTTCATGCATTTTAGAAAATAACTGTTCGCACGTTTGTAACTGCTAGCTGTCTTAAAATGTTTGTTTGTTCTCAGAATTAGTGGAATACAATTGTCTCTCATGAAGTTCCTAGCAGTTTTATTGTGTTAGTGGGAATCTAACTGGAAGAGTTTTGTGAGAGCCACAAACTTGCGAGTTTTGTGGGGCAGAGGTTCCCCATCATTCTGTAGGTGTTGTCAAAGCAGATGTATTTCCACCATTCCTGAATCTGTAAATCAGGAAGCATATTTTGCCCATGATATTGAGCAATTGCCACCACTTTGCAAAGCGATCCTTTTGAGTCCATTGTGGCATGTTAAAAATGGCCAAGCTATAATCCCAAACATTAAAAAACGAAACAAGCAAATCAGGAAGTGTAACAATGCACATAATCAGTACTCAATAATATGAAGATATATATATTGATATAACCCAATAATGATTTAGAGCTTACAGTTAGTTCAAATCCACCAGTCGTCAGGAATCTATTCTTGGCAAGTAAAAACAAACGTACTCACCTCAAATATTATATAGGTTAGGTACTCCACTTCCCTAAAGAAATTAGCTCTGTAAGGTGATGGAAGAGGGCCTCACAACAGTTAACCAAACTAAATTTAACTAGAACGACTGTACAGGCTTGCTAGAGGCTGTAGCCAAAATCAGAAACTGTAGAGAAAACTAGTGAAATAGTTACCAGGTGAATAAGAATAATGTTTAGTACCAGTATGGCACATAAATTAGCATGCCAAAGAAGAGTTGTTGGACCCAGGCCCTTTTTGCAGTGTCACCCCCAGGGGCGTAATACAGGCCCCCGCATCCCCTGCGTTGCGGGGGGCCGAGCTGCTGGGGTCCCCCTCAGCATAGTAATCAGACCTGAGCGCTCCGGATTAAATCTGTAGCCGGGGCGCCTCCGTATACATTGCAGGGGGGGGGGGGGCCTTAAACTTTTGTTATGACACTGGTCACCACCCCCCCATTTTTTGCTCTCTGATGCTGAAGCCGTTTTGTTGGCATTAGGGCTCTATGCACTTTTTCCCTGCTAAACAGTGGTAAAGTGCTTGAGCTATCTCCCTAAAGCATGGATAAATTAGCCTCACCTGAATTGTCCACTTAATTTATTTGTACGTCTGTAGTATATGGTACTACATGGGATTAGGGCCTGCAAATAAATGCTACTAATGTGCAGCAGCACTCATTGTGCCAGCCACTGAAGTAACCTTTTTAAACATGCCTCAGACCTGTAACTGCAACTTGCAATGCAGTTTTAAACTGACATTTTCACCTGGCAAATTAAATCTTCATTTTAATACTTATAAGTAAACCCTAAAATAGACTCTAAATGCTCATAGGGTAAGGTGCATTGTATTTTAAACGTAGGACATGTGTACTTTTTTTCTCATGTCCTTGCAGTGTAAAACTCCTAAAATAATTTTCACTGTGGTCTGTGGTCTTCCATTGACTAACTCTGAGTTATCTCATTACATCTAATAAGTGTTAACCTTAGATTGGGGCAGATAGAGACATGCTGTTTAAACTCAAATGAGTTGTAATTTACAATCATCTTTAATGGTAAAGTTGGATTTTTTGTCACATTTCTGAAAATGTCACTTTTGCAAAGTTGACATTTTCTTATCCCAACCATCTATGCCTTCTGCAAGTCCCGGGTCATATGGCAGCAATTGGCTCTGCTTTTGGGGTTTGTATTACTTCTAGATAGTTGCACAAAGGGGGATTAGCTGTGGACATTATGTGCCTTCCTGACAGGATGACTGGGGAGGGCTTTACGCAGCTCCTTTGCCTTATGCACACACAAAGGAACCTGACCCCAAGACTGCCCTGCCTTATGTCAACCCCAGACAGTTTGGAGCCTTTACAGGAGAAGAAGAATCCCTATGCAAAGGCTGGCACTAGGTATAAATATTGGACCTTCAGAGTCACCCATCAAGACATTCCTGGGGCTGTGGAAAATACAGGAGGACTTATCTGCTACCATAGCACTGCTCTGCTGCTTGAAGGATTCACCTGCTCCTTGAAGGACTGCCTTCTGGATCTTCTTGTCTTCCTCCCAGGCTACACAGAGTGACATCAATGGTCAACTGATTGGCCTCCTGTGTGAGCAGCAGGGACGCAACATGCTTCAGAGGCCTCCCTGCAACTGCTCAGCTGACTTGCTGCAGCTAGTCCGTCCTGGACCTGGAAATAGTCCTGGCAAAACCCCACTGTTGGCATCTGGTGGAGTGAGTCCTGATCCTCTAGAGGTGCCCCCAAAGTGCGGGGTCCTTGGATGGTATCATCATGCTCTTTGCGCCATCAGCAACTGTCACCCATGACTGGCAACACGAGAGCTTTAATTCGCGCAACAGCAACAATAGCACTCAAAAACCACCAACAGGAAGCGACTGCAACGACGGTCAGCGACGCTTAATCGGCACTTTGCAGTACAGAGAAAACCATCCACGACTCCTGAACTGTTCTGGTATCATTTTATGTATTAAAATGTACTCTATTTCTCTAAACTGGTTTGGGATTTTCATATGTTGTATTTTCACATTATTAATGTTTGTGTGCGGCATAAATACTTTACACATTGCCTCTAAGCATGATTGCTTTTTGCCAAACTACCAGAGGATTAAGCACAGGTTCATTTGGTGACTTTTTGTCCTTCACTCTGAGAAGCATTGTAGTTGTTGCCTGGGTAGTACTTCAACCCCTTCAACAAATAACAATTATTTTACAAGAGCTAGTAGCAGAACTCCTAAATAAGATATACATGACCTTCTGGCTTTTTATGGGACTACTATTAAATTAAAGCTTTCATACATAATCTTTACTTTGTATGTGTTGGTTCATAGCAAGCAATATAATGCAATTGCCTCTTTCCATTACCATATAAAAACAAGCAGGATCCATTTAGACATACATTACTCTGAATAAGGAGATCCTAATTAAAATGAAAGAGCATTGCATTAGCCTCAGTCAGGGAAGGTCCAAAACGCACCATCATAATAATTTAATTTAATTTTATACTTGCTGATAAATACAACCAATGGTTTCTGTCCAACAGGCATGCAAATAAACTTGACGACTCACTCATAAATGTTCTATTTAAGAAAGGTTTAGGGTTTAGCATATATAATACAACATGATAAACACGCATTTTCCTGTGGAGAGTACACTGCACCAAGGGGAATGGTCTACTGCCCTTTAGAAGAAAATTGCAGCCTCATTTAAAACATCCAGGACACCTTTGTGGCCCTCTCAACCATCCACTCAAGAGGCGTTACTCACACAAGGGAATATTTACTAAGGGTTACGCCGGCACTCTTGCGGCACATGGCAATTGTGTTCTGTGTTCACAGACTTCTATAACTGCAAGTACATTGATGCAATGCTTTACGTTGCTTTCATCACACAAGCACCCATGAAAAGCCTTAGTAAATCATCTTTCACAGTTTGTGGCTTCACTGAAGCATTTTTCTTGGAGATGTGCCAACTACACCCCAGTTGGGCCTAGTTATGCCCCTGATGCAGTGCTTTAAATGGGCAGGTACTGTTCGGTACTGAGTACCTGCACTTCTTTAATTCGAAAGGGATAGTACCTGCACTTGCCAGTAGTGCTGCATACATTTATTGGGAAAGTACAGGCACTTCTAAGAAGCAAATTTGTACCGAAACAGTGATTACCTGCACTTCTATATTTCCATTTAAAGCACTGCCCTAAATAAAAATTGAGGGAGATGGAGAAACAATCAGCTGAAATTTATAAATGTGAGTTTGGATCTCTTAACTGGGATGGCACATGCAAAGCAGAAGTGTTTGCACATTTTATTTGAAACAATAAATATAAAAATCCTGAATACACACAGCTGCCGCATATCATTTTGAGGAACAATAAAAAATGACAGCGAACAGTAAATGGGTGAGAGGAATGCAAAACCTGACAGACTTGCATAATAGATTATTGCTATTGTTGCCTAATGGAAATTTGATGCATCTTTGCCTGTTTTGCTCCAGGGGGCAAAACTATGACATTCTGGGCGTGATTCAGCAAAGGCTAAATCAAAAAAAACTCCAACCAAGCTGGAACTATGCATGGACGTAGCTGCGTTCAGCAACAGAAAGCAAGCTGCATTTCGAGGAAACAGTTAAACTAGCTCTCAAGAAAGACACACACAATGTGATTCACAACGGAAAAGTCACACACCGTTATGGGATTAGTGTGCTCTACTTCAGAGCAAACCAAACACTGAAACATTGCGTACTCGATAGGGCACCAAGCAATGGGCGCCAATAAACAACAAAAAACCACAGTCAATTACCTCCTACGCCGCAAAATGCAGCAAGTCACCCCCTTTTCAACCTCATGACATAACAGAAGAGAAGAAGCATCTTTGCATAAAAAGATACAATGTCATTTTCTTCTCAAAGAGTCACCGGGGAAACAATCAACAGTTCACAAACATTCCTTTGCAAAGCTGAATGGCAAGTTACACATTGCATGCCATGTCATATTAGCATGCATAACAGGACACACAATAAGCATAGTGGAACGTCTATGATATCAGTGGCTTACCCCAAAGGGTCCATCGATTTTATAAATGTAGCCTTCTAGAAGCTCAAAAGGCACTTGTATGTCTATTTCAGCTACAAGGTTACACGGGCGTCAATGTCGAGGTGATACATGGTGCTAACCAGTGCTTCATTGCATACGAAAATGCATCACAGATAGATAGCATGATTCCACATTCTTTGACAACAATCAAGTCTTAGCAAGAATGCAAAGACAAAAGGCTTAATTTAACGAGGCCCTTTGCGCCGTCAGAACGTCACTTTTCGTGACATTCCGTGGGGCAGAAGCCAGCTCAATATTTAAGAGGCAGCACTAAGCCACTCTTTTGGCTTAATGCTGCCTCGTAAATATTGCCCCCTCAACGCAGTTTTCAGCATTAGAGGGGCGTGTAATTGTGCAGCAAGGTGCTTTTTCCAGCAACATCCATGGCATTTTGACACTGCCTCATATTTGCGATAAATTGTAAATCTGAGGCAGCACCAAATCCTTACGCCTCCCCAGGGGACGCATAAGGGAGGCACAACGAAGAGAAATATCTTTATTTCTCCTCGTTTTTCTGTTTTCTATGTGTGCTGCAGAACCTGCACAATAACAATCTTCCCCTCAATACAGGCAACCTTGCACCATGGTGCAAAGGTGCCTGCGTTGTCGCACAGCAGTCACTTGTGCACCAGTGCAGGGAAAAAGGACAGGAATGAGCCAGATCTCATAGATACAGCGTATTATTGCCCTTTTCTTTTATCACAGGGCAGCGCAGCAGCAAGGCCTGCGGCGCTGTCCTACAGTAAAACCTCATAAATGAGGCCACACCTTTCTAGAACTGCACCTAACTAGAATCTTTAACACTGTCAAACAGAATACAGGGCCTCAGAAACATATTTCAGCCATTTATGACCCCATCCCAAATCCCAAATGTGGCAGCAGATATCCCTCAAGAATTGTCTGATAACTCTGTGACATCCTAGACAAGCATCTGCAATGCAAAAGGTCTTTCCTTTACAAGAGTTTGAGCTATTGGCATTGTAAATGACAATGCCTTTTATCTATGTTTTGGTTTCTAAAAAAAAAAAGGCATTGTCATTTACAATGGAAATTGCTTAAACTCTCACAAATGTGAGACCTATTGCATCCTAAACGCTTGCATGCATCGCTGAGTTGCCCCCTTCTGTCTCCAATGGCCCATGCGGAGCTCCTGTTTGTTATGAGTTAAATGAACAACTTGTTGGTCACAACTGCACATGAGAGACCCTCCTGCAGTAAGGGAAACTCATTAAAAAAAAATAGTGCTTACAGACTAAAGTAGATGTGCCGTGTAACAACCGAAGTAAAAGAGCCAGTCCTCATGAAAGAATACAAATGAACCCAAGGCAGTACCAAGGAGGGACAAATAAACCTAATAGCGAATCAGAAGCCAGCATTTACAAAGGACAATGACACACGCCAATGACAATTTATGGGCGGAGAGTGGGCAGGGCTTCAAGTACATACTCCTATACAGCCAGGCTCACAGAGCAGCACATGCGCTGCCCAGGCTCGACCTAAAAATGACAGAGGAGTAGGAGGCATACATTTGAGCATGGATTAATATTTGAGTACCCTATTGGGTCGCTCAATGGCACATCATCTAGACATGTGCAGGAGCCACATAAGGCCACTGAAGGCTGGATACCTTCTATAAGACTACTACATCCTCCACAAAACAGTCAACAACATTCTGCATATCTTGGACAACCACAAATGCTAACCTGTACAAGGGACAATACAACTTTTACTGATATTGAGTGGTCAGACTGAAATAGTACTGTAAGTTCCACTTTAATGCAGCATGCAAAGGAATGAGAGAAAGACGGGTTGCAGTCGCATAATTGGAACAAATACTCCTGAAAGGGCAAGGGCACAGAAGATGGTTCCTGTTCTTAGGGCCAGACTGGATGTAGCAGGAACCGGGCGTTTTCCTGGTGGGCCAGCAGGGTGGGGGCCAGTTTTGGGCCCCTGGGTCCGTTTTTATTACCGAATGCCAGCAATATCGCCCCCTGTAACAAAATTGGCTGAAACCGGCCCTAGCAAACAGCTCGGAGGCACCCCCCCAAGGGAGACAGCAGAGCAGTTTGCTAATGCTGGTTTTGGTTCCCAGTCTGGTTTTCCTGTTCCTGTGCAGTATCTGCCACACTCAAAAGTACCATGCAGGAGATATTACTTAAGAAGAATGTGTGATGCCTGAGCCATATTTCAGTTGGGTGTTAGAGTTTGCAAAATCACATCGTTTTTTTTCTCAAAAAGGTAATGAAATTATATACAAATTTTGCTAAATTAAGCTTTAAGAGAGAAATCAGGTTTTTGTGACTTTTTGTGTGAGATTTACTGAGCGACATTTTCTGCTCGAACCAGACATTTTCTATGCAAACAAACCTTACAATTGCAAAAAATGTAACGAAATTCCTTAACATTAAATTTCACACATTTTGGATCATGCAAAATTGTTATATAATACAGATTTTTCTGACATAACTGCTACTTCATCTGAGGCTAGCACTGCAAATAGTAATTCCTATTATATTCCACAAGCTTACTACTCTGCGAACCTTGTCTCCCCTGGTGACTTTCTAGTCGATGTGCCATCAGATCAAGGGTTTCCAACGGTGGAGCCAACTAAGGGCTGCAGTTGCATACCTTTCCATTTCCTCATCTCTAAATAAGCCAGGAGTGCAGATGTGGCAGGTGAGTCATGATAGAGAGCGATAGTGCTCTTTCATTTGTAGGGTTGCATTATAATCACGGGTAGTTCGAACCTTCACATATAATCTTTAGTCATGTTAACATTTGGGGCCAGATGTAGGTAAAATCAAATTTGCGAATCCTTAATAGCGAATTTTACCGATTCGCTATTAAGGACTCGCAAAATTGAATGTAGGAAGGAATCGCTAAAATATTAGCAATTCCTTAATATTCCTTAATAACGAATCGCAAATTGTGATTTGCTAATAAGGAATACCTACCCATTCATTCCTATGGGCTAGGGGGCCCTTAGGAATGAATGGGAAGATATTCACTATTTGCAATCCGGTATTAAAGAATCGCAAAAAGCGGGAGATATTTCAAGGGTGTCAAAAGGACACCCTATTGCACCCCTGAAATGTGCATGTGTTCACATGTGGCGCACATACATGCCCTAAGGGCATGAATGTATGCCACATGGCACTTAAAAAAAAGCAAAACAGTACTTTTTTAAAGGAAATCACTAACTACCACCAACTTGAAGTTGGTGGTAATTAGCGATTCCTTAAGGCTAAAGTGCACTTTCTTTTGTGCTACTTACATTGCATTTAAGGAATCGCAAATTGCGATTCCATAAATGCAAGAGCAAAATAAGGAATCACAATTTTGCGATTCCTCAGTTTGCTAGTAGGTTTAAACTCACCTACATTGCTGCAAGACGAATTTCAGCATAAACGCTCGCTATTTGGCCACCTATATCTGGCCCTTGGTTATTAGAATGTGTAATGTAATAACATGTAAAGTGAAGTGATAGAGATACTGTTAGACCTGACATCTTTTGGCGTGATTACCCCTATCTTTTTGCCTCTGCCTCCTGTATTTTTCGATGCTGTGCTGGATTCGTTTTTGCTGGTTTAGATGCTTTGAACACTCTGCCACTGCTGATCAGTGCCAGAGTGTAAGTGCTCCTTATGTAAATTGTTATTCTGATTGGATACACATGTTTGGCATATTTGTATCACCATGAAGTCCCGCGTAAAGTGCACTGGGTGTGCCAGGGCCGGTGATGACAAATGCTGCTCGTGGGCCTGCAGCACTGATTGTGCCACCCACAGGAGTAGCTCTAAAATGGTGTCTCGGGCCTGCCACTGCAGCGCCTACGGGCAGTTTAGAACTGCCATGTCCTCCTGGTCCGCGTCCCCGCTGACCAGGCCTAACCCTTCCCTTTTCGTGCACATCAGTCACCCCTATGGAAGGCCCAAGGTACCCCCCTGGGCAGGGTGCAGTGTATGTGAAAGGTAGAGCATGTACTAGTGCAGGTGACATGCTCTGGTAGTGAATTACAGCCATTTTCGTTTTTCACTATTGTAAGGCTATCTTGCTCCATAGGTTAACATGGGGGATGCTGGCTACAGTGGTTAACGGCATTTCTTCCCATAGGAACAAGATAGGACATAAGTATCTAGTATCCCTGAACTCAGAATTTAATAACGCATCTTTTAGGAAAGGTGGTTTTTAGATCCTGTGTTTGAGGACAGCACTTTTAGAAAGTTGCTGTTCTCTTGTCTGACCCTTCTGTGTGCCTGAGACTGGTTGTGTATTGACTGTCTGGTTTGTGAGTGACAGGGGCTGGGGAATGCCCCAGAGGCTGGATGAGTCAGCACTAGGCTGAGTGGAGCAATTGCTACCTGAGTGGTGGGCGGAGTTAGCACCCGGGCTGAATAGGGCTGTGCCTGCCTGCCACAATGCTGGCTCCACCTCCTGCTGGGCGGCTGAGGACCCTGCCCCTCACTCTGAAAGGAAAGATGCAGCCAGCAAAACAAAGTGCTCAGGATCCACCCAGAACTGGTTCAGACCGGGCTCAGGGCCCACATGCACTGAGAGAACAAAGACTTTAGGGGTATAAGTACAGGACCCCTGACAACAGAAAATTAGATCATCCTGGAAATCAAGAAGGAACCTCTGCCAAGGAGAAAGCTGACTCTGAAGAAGGAAGACTGTCCTGCTGTTGCTCTGCTGGACTGACCTGCTGTTGCTTTGCTGCCAAGGAGAGGGGAAGGACTTTGCTGTGAGCTGTGTCCCCTGTCTTGAAGGAATCTCCAAGGGCCTGAGAAGAGCTGGCTCCCTGTTTCCGAAGTCCCAGGAACAAAAGGACTTCACCCCCAGTCTCCCTGAACTCTGCTGAGAGAGTTCTGTCCTTCGTAGAGTGCTTGATCCAGTTGTGGGGCCTCTAGAAGTTGAACCTGAGCTGGGGAGCTTGAGACTAAGCTGAGAAACTTGTGAAGCTGAAAAGTGTCGCATCGCTCGCTTGCGGAGCGCATCCCCGACAGTGCGAGAAGTTTCCCGCCGCTACGAAGGTCGAGATCGGCGCAGCGCCTGACATCGCTGCCGAGGCCGTCGCACCCTTCGTTTGCGGGACGCACCAGACCGGTGCGGGAGAATCGAACATCGCTGCGAGTGTCGTCGCAGAGCCTGTCGCCTGGGTGAGATCGCCGCACCGCTTGCTCGCGGACCGCATCACGTCGCTGCGAACATCGTCTCAGAAACATCACATCGAGGAGCTGCGAGAGAGAGGGTCACCGCTGGACCGCGCATTGTCGCCCCGGAGATCGTCGCAGCCCCTACGAGATCGTCGCATCGTGCCTTTGCGAGAACAGACTTCCCACGGAACCTACGCACCGGAATCTACGCAAGCTGCCTTCCTCCCCTTACAGACCGGATTCGTCGCCGCACGCTCGCTGCTGCAGCGGGGCTGTCGCATCGCCTCCCCAGGGTCTCCAGCTTCCTGCTTGTGGAACTTTGTTGCAACTAAAAGGTACTGTGAACCAACGTGGCGCAACTGTGAACTTTTCACGCATCTGTGGATCATTTGATCACAACTTAAAGAACTTTGATTACAACCTGAAGAACTCATTTGAAACCGTAACCTTGCATTGTGTATGTTGGATTTTTGACGCTTTTGGTCTTGTGTAGTTTAGAATAAATATCTTCATTTTCCTAAACTGTTGTGGGATCAGTTTGTGGTGTTTTCACTGTGTTACTGTGAGTGTGGGTACAAATACTTAACGCATTGCCTCTGGTTAGCCTAGACTGCTCAGGCCAAGCTACCTTGAGGGCGAGCAGGGGTTATCTAAGAGGGTTATCTCCTCGTCCTGACTAGAAGCAAGGGTCCCTATTTGGACATTGGTACCTACCTCTGCCAACTAGAGACCCCCAGTTCTAACATTGGTGGCAGCGGTGGGATTTGAACTTGTATTTGTACTTGACCCACAGTAATTGGTGTACATCACTAGTGAGTGCAGACCATTACGCCACCGCATACTACTGGTTTTTGAGTTTTTGAATTCTGTTGTTGAGTAACTCTTCGGAAAGCATCATGTCTCTGAATGGGAAAGCGCCCAGTGAGGAGGCAGAGATAGATTTGGAATTCTCGATTGAAGATCTGTACTCCTACTCAGTAAAGCATCTGAGGTACTTCTGCCAGCAGTTCGAGTGCCCCATAAAGAGCGCCTACAGGAAGGAGGAGCTGCAGAGAATCTTGAAAACCTATTGGGAAGCACAGGAAGGAAATGATATTGTGGATGTAGAAAGTGCTTTTCAAGGCAAAGACCTGCCAGTGGGCAGAGTAGGCTCAAAAGCTGGCAGCAACCACTCCAGTAGGGGCCTCACCCCGGAAGAGTTACAGGAAAATCAAAGAATAAGAGAATATGACCTGGAGGTCATGAAAATGAAGATGAAGCAATTGGAAGTAGAGAAGGCGGCGGAGGAGAGCAAGAATGCCCGCGCCTTAGAGGAGAAGAAATTGCTTTTGGCTCACGAGTTGAGACTGAAAGAGCTGGAGCTGAAAAACAAAGAGGTGGATGCCAGTTCTAATGGTGGCAGCGCGCAGCCAGTGCATGGGGGTAAAGTATATATTCCCAAAGACCTGGTACAGAATTACCATAGGAGTGAGGATATTTATGCCTGGTTCACTTCGTATGAAATTGCATTGAAGATGAATGATGTGCCTGACAAGTATTGGGGGCGGGCCTGTGGAAACATTTTGAGGCGTCTGGGAGGAGTGCTCTAGAGCCCTTAGAATTGACAGGTGCCATGACCTACCCCAATATGAAGGAGGCCTTATGTCTCAGGTATGGCCTTACTCAAGAGCAGTACAGACTGCAGTTTAGAAACTCCAAGAAGAAAGAGTCTGAGACTTGGATGGAGTGTGTGAATGGGTACTCGCGTGCACTGGACGGTTGGATGAAGGGCAGTAAAGTAACTGATTTGGAGGGGTTGTTGCATTTAATCAGTTGGGAGCACTTGAGTAGTCTTTGTGTTCCAGAGCTGCGCCAGCATCTTTTAGACAGCAAGCTGACAGACCCCACTGAGCTTGCTAAGGAGGCGGACCGCTGGACCAGTACCAGGGTCCACAAAGGAATTGTGGGTACCACAGCCAAAGGTGGGCAGGGTCCCCAGCAGAAGAGTGGGGGGGACAAGGGTAACCAAAAGGAGTTCTCACAAGGGCCCCAAAGTAGTTCCCCGGAAAAGGATTCCCAAACCCCCAAGCCTAAACAGCCATGGCCCTCTAAGGGTAGGCGGGACAAGAGAAATAACCAGGGTCCCCCTACCTGCTATCACTGCAACGAGGTGGGCCATATTGCTCCGAAATGTCCCAAGAAGAAGCCCGCACCCACTGGTGCTCCCGCCCCAGCGTTAGCTAGTGTAGCTTTGGGTGGGGATTTGGTTTCTAGTGATTGGGGAGAGCTAGCGGTCATGACCCTTGTCTCGCTAGGAGACCGAGAGATGGTCCCGGAAACCTTACTGCCCTCTAACACTAAGAAATATGGGCAGAAGGTGACCATCAATGGGAGGGAGGTTGAGGCTCTGAGAGACACCGGAGCCAGTGTGACATCCGTGCGGTGTCAGTGGGTGTCGGACGAGCAAATCATCCCTGGCGTACTCCGCCCTGTAGTGGCCGCTGACAGCTCAGTGCGCCTCTGCAAGCTAGCGAAGGTTTCCTTTGAATGGGGAGGAGTCTCTGGTCTTTTGGAGGTAGTTGTCAGTGATGCCTTGCCTGTGGACTGTCTGTTAGGCAACGACCTGGAGAGTTCTCCATGGAAAGATATAGAACACCGAACTCACTTGGAGATGTTGGGTCTGCCTGCGTGGATCTGCGTGACCACGCGTGCCATGGCAGCCAGTAAGGGTGAATCAGCGGAACTGGAGCCTGAAACAGTGGCCCAGAGACCTGCCAGGAGAGGAAGAGGCAGAGGGCGCGGGAAACCAGCCCCAGCCGTTCCCACGGTCCAGGAGGAAGCAGAACCTGAGGGGGATGCCCTGGAACCTACAGGGGAACAGGTGGCCGAACTGGGAGACCTACCTGAGCTGACCCATTGGCAGCAAGAAGGTGGTCCCTCCAGGGAGGAGTTCTGCCAGGCGCAGAAGGAATGCCCTTCCCTCATTGGTCTGCGGCAACAGGCTGCAGATCAGGCAGCAGGTGGAGCAGTCAAAGATCACTATGTCTACTGGGAAGGTGACCTACTTTATAGCGAGCCTAAGTTTGCTGAGCCCGGTGCAGCCCGTGTGCTGGTGGTACCCGAGCGCTTCAGAAACTTCCTAATGGGTCTGGCTCATGACGTGCCTCTTGCAGGACATCTGGGGCAAGATAAGACCCTAAACCGGCTTGTCACCCACTTCCACTGGCCCCAGATGAGAAAGCACGTTGGTTCCTTTTGCAGATCTTGCCAAACCTGTCAAGCTAGTGGCAAGACTGGAATGAAGTTGAAGGCCCCCCTTCAACCCTTCCCAGTGGTGAGCACCCCTTTCGAGCGGGTGGGCATAGATATCGTAGGGCCCCTGGACCCCAAGACAGCCTTAGGCAACAGGTTCATCCTGGTCTTGGTGGACCATGCCACCCGGTACCCGGAAGCAGTCCCTCTCAGGACAATCAAAGCACCCGTGGTGGGCCGTGCATTGATGGGGATCTTTTCTCGTGTGGGGTTCCCCAGAGAGGTGGTCTCCGACCGGGGTACCAACTTCATCTCTAGGTACATGAAGTCTCTGTGGGAGGAGTGTGGGGTAACTTATAAGTTCACCACTCCGTACCACCCTCAAGGAAATGGGCTGGTTGAAAGGTTCAACCGGACCCTGAAAGGTATGATTATGGGCCTAGCGGAGCCCATGAGACGTAAGTGGGACGTCTTGTTACCATGCCTTTTGTTTGCCTACAGGGAGGTGCCTCAGAAGTCCTTAGGGTTCAGTCCCTTCGAACTCCTGTATGGCCACCCTGTCAGATGACCTCTCTCGCTGGTGAAGGAGGGTTGGGAAAAGTCCAGTGGGAAAACCCCCCATCCGCAACCAGACACAACGCTTCAGGAAACTCGCTCAGGCGAACCTGGAAGCAAGCCAGGAAGAAATGAAAAGATGGTACGACCAGAATACCACTCTGGTCGAATTTCAACCTGGGCAGAAAGTGTGGGTGATGGCGCCAGTGGAGCCTTGCGCGCTCCAGGACAAGTGGTCTGGGCCATACGAGGTGGTGGAAAGGAAGAGTGAGGTAACCTACCTGGTTAACCTGAAGACTCCCAGGCAGCCCCTGAGAGTTTTGCACGTGAACCGCCTCAAACCACACTTTGAGAGGTCTGAAGTAACCATGCTCATGGCTACAGATGCAGGGATGGAAGAGGATAGCGATCCTCTCCCTGACCTCCTGTAAGTTAAGGAGCACGATGGGTCAGTGGATGGTGTGGTCCTCTCGCCCACCCTGACCCCAGAACAGCAGAATGACTGTCGCCAAGTGTTGGGTCAGTTCTCCTCTCTGTTCTCCCTGACCCCAGGAGTCACCACCTGGTGCGTCCATGATGTGGACACTGGAGACAGTCTGCCGGTAAAACAAAAGTTTTACAGGGTAGCCGACAAGGTCAGGGCCAGCATCAAGGAAGAGGTTTCCAAGATGTTGGCGCTAGGGGTGATTGAGCCCTCCAGCAGCCCCTGGGCTAGCCCAGTGGTCTTGGTCCCCAAGAAAGCTGCTACCCCCGGTGGCCCGCCAGAACTCCGGTTTTGCGTGGACTACCGTGGGCTCAATGCGGTCACGAAGACTGACGCACACCCTATCCCCAGAGCTGATGAGCTGGTGGATCGGTTGGGAGCTGCCAAGTACCTCAGTACGTTCGATTTGACTTCGGGGTACTGGCAGATTGCCTTAACTGACGGGGCCAAAGAGAGGTCAGCATTTTCAACGCCAGAGGGGCACTTCCAGTTCCGTGTCATGCCCTTTGGGTTGAAGAATGCCCCTGCCACGTTCCAGAGACTGGTTAACCAGGTACTGTCCGGGCTGGAGGAATTCAGCGCCGCATACCTGGATGACATTGCTGTGTTCAGCTCCACGTGGGAAGAACACTTGCAACACCTCTGCGAAGTGTTGAAGGCTCTGCAGAAGGCAGGCCTCACTATCAAGGCCAGTAAGTGCCAGATAGGGCAGGGATCTGTGGTGTATTTGGGACACCAGGTGGGGAGCGGCCAGGTGGCGCCCCTACAGGCAAAGATTGATACCATTCTGGCTTGGGAGCCCCCGAAGACCCAGACAGAGGTGAGAGCCTTTTTAGGACTCACCGGGTATTACAGACGGTTTGTCAAGGGATATGGCACCATTGTCGCCCCCTTGACAGAACTCACTTCCAAGAAGTTGCCCAAAAGAGTTGACTGGACTGACGCCTGCCAAACTGCTTTTGAGGCCCTGAAGACTGCGATGTGCACAGCACCGGTGCTCAAGGCACCTGACTTTTCCAGTGAGTTCATAGTTCAGACGGACGCTTCAGAGCATGGTGTGGGAGCAGTACTCTCACAAGCCACTGAGGAGAATGGAGACCAGCCAGTAGCTTTCATTAGTCGGAGGCTACTCCCCAGGGAACAGAAGTGGAGTGCGATTGAAAGGGAGGCTTTTGCTGTGGTCTGGGCTCTGAAAAAGTTGAGGCCCTACCTGTTTGGTACTCACTTTCGTGTTCAGACCGACCACAGGCCCCTCAGGTGGCTAATGCACATGAGGGGTGAAAATCCAAAACTGTTGAGGTGGTCCATCTCCCTACAGGGAATGGACTTTATGGTGGAACACCGCCCCGGTACAGAACACGCCAACGCTGATGGTCTGTCCAGGTTTTTCCGCCTTAGTGAAGAGAACTCCCAAGAGGGTGGGTAGTTCTCCCCACTTTCAGCTGGAGGGGACACGTGTTAGACCTGACATCTTTTGGCGTGATTACCCCTATCTTTTTGCCTCTGCCTCCTGTATTTTTCGATGCTGTGCTGGATTCGTTTTTGCTGGTTTAGATGCTTTGAACACTCTGCCACTGCTGATCAGTGCCAGAGTGTAAGTGCTCCTTATGTAAATTGTTATTCTGATTGGATACACATGTTTGGCATATTTGTATCACCGTGAAGTCCCGCGTAAAGTGCACTGGGTGTGCCAGGGCCGGTGATGACAAATGCTGCTCGTGGGCCTGCAGCACTGATTGTGCCACCCACAGGAGTAGCTCTAAAATGGTGTCTCGGGCCTGCCACTGCAGCGCCTATGGGCAGTTTAGAACTGCCATGTCCTCCTGGTCCGCGTCCCCGCTGACCAGGCCTAACCCTTCCCTTTTCGTGCACATCAGTCACCCCTATGGAAGGCCCAAGGTACCCCCCTGGGCAGGGTGCAGTGTATGTGAAAGGTAGAGCATGTACTAGTGCAGGTGACATGCTCTGGTAGTGAATTACAGCCATTTTCGTTTTTCACTATTGTAAGGCTATCTTGCTCCATAGGTTAACATGGGGGATGCTGGCTACAGTGGTTAACGGCATTTCTTCCCATAGGAACAAGATAGGACATAAGTATCTAGTATCCCTGAACTCAGAATTTAATAACGCATCTTTTAGGAAAGGTGGTTTTTAGATCCTGTGTTTGAGGACAGCACTTTTAGAAAGTTGCTGTTCTCTTGTCTGACCCTTCTGTGTGCCTGAGACTGGTTGTGTATTGACTGTCTGGTTTGTGAGTGACAGGGGCTGGGGAATGCCCCAGAGGCTGGATGAGTCAGCACTAGGCTGAGTGGAGCAATTGCTACCTGAGTGGTGGGCGGAGTTAGCACCCGGGCTGAATAGGGCTGTGCCTGCCTGCTACAATGCTGGCTCCACCTCCTGCTGGGCGGCTGAGGACCCTGCCCCTCACTCTGAAAGGAAAGATGCAGCCAGCAAAACAAAGTGCTCAGGATCCACCCAGAACTGGTTCAGACCGGGCTCAGGGCCCACATGCACTGAGAGAACAAAGACTTTAGGGGTATAAGTACAGGACCCCTGACAACAGAAAATTAGATCATCCTGGAAATCAAGAAGGAACCTCTGCCAAAGAGAAAGCTGACTCTGAAGAAGGAAGACTGTCCTGCTGTTGCTCTGCTGGACTGACCTGCTGTTGCTTTGCTGCCAAGGAGAGGGGAAGGACTTTGCTGTGAGCTGTGTCCCCTGTCTTGAAGGAATCTCCAAGGGCCTGAGAAGAGCTGGCTCCCTGTTTCCGAAGTCCCAGGAACAAAAGGACTTCACCCCCAGTCTCCCTGAACTCTGCTGAGAGAGTTCTGTCCTTCGTAGAGTGCTTGATCCAGTTGTGGGGCCTCTAGAAGTTGAACCTGAGCTGGGGAGCTTGAGACTAAGCTGAGAAACTTGTGAAGCTGAAAAGTGTGGCATCGCTCGCTTGCGGAGCGCATCCCCGACAGTGCGAGAAGTTTCCCGCCGCTACGAAGGTCGAGATCGGCGCAGCGCCTGACATCGCTGCCGAGGCCGTCGCACCCTTCGTTTGCGGGACGCACCAGACCGGTGCGGGAGAATCGAACATCGCTGCGAGTGTCGTCGCAGAGCCTGTCGCCTGGGTGAGATCGCCGCACCGCTTGCTCGCGGACCGCATCACGTCGCTGCGAACATCGTCGCAGAAACATCACATCGAGGAGCTGCGAGAGAGAGGGTCACCGCTGGACCGCGCATCGTCGCCCCGGAGATCGTCGCAGCCCCTACGAGATCATCGCATCGTGCCTTTGCGAGAACAGACTTCCCACGGAACCTACGCACCGGAATCTACGCAAGCTGCCTTCCTCCCCTTACAGACCGGATTCGTCGCCGCACACCCGCTGCTGCAGCGGGGCTGTCGCATCGCCTCCCCAGGGTCTCAGGAGTAACGCATCGCTTGTTTCCACCGCACCAGCTTCCTGCTTGTGGAACTTTGTTGCAACTAAAAGGTACTGTGAACCAACGTGGCGCAACTGTGAACTTTTCACGCATCTGTGGATCATTTGATCACAACTTAAAGAACTTTGATTACAACCTGAAGAACTCATTTGAAACCGTAACCTTGCATTGTGTATGTTGGATTTTTGACGCTTTTGGTCTTGTGTAGTTTAGAATAAATATCTTTATTTTCCTAAACTGTTGTGGGATCAGTTTGTGGTGTTTTCACTGTGTTACTGTGAGTGTGGGTACAAATACTTAACGCATTGCCTCTGGTTAGCCTAGACTGCTCAGGCCAAGCTACCTTGAGGGCGAGCAGGGGTTATCTAAGAGGGTTATCTCCTCGTCCTGACTAGAAGCAAGGGTCCCTATTTGGACATTGGTACCTACCTCTGCCAACTAGAGACCCCC
This sequence comes from Lissotriton vulgaris, assembly GCF_964263255.1. Classification (NCBI taxonomy): domain Eukaryota; kingdom Metazoa; phylum Chordata; class Amphibia; order Caudata; family Salamandridae; genus Lissotriton; species Lissotriton vulgaris. The sequence continues at coordinate 1,634,407,292 of NC_141689.1, forward strand.
AGTTCTAACAGATACTTTTGTACAACGTGAAGAAATTAACATTGTAATCGTGATCTACATGATGAAGCCTTAATGTTTTGATTTTACAAGTGACTAACAAGAAATTAATTTTCTGGTATGTATTGCATTGATTTAAAAGATGCACAGTAATAATGTTCATGTTGTATGTGTACTTAATGAAATCTCGTGTATCTCCTTATGTTAGCCGAATTTGTAGGTTTCATGTGTATTTTCCCCTGGCTCCCTAGACGACTTTGCTAACTAATTAATTTGTATGCAGATTCTGTTCTTTCTCACATTTCTGTTGCAGGTGTAGAATTCATCTTTGCTAGTTAGAATAACGCTCTTGTTTTATGAGTAAAGCTTAGGGAGGAGAGGATACATTTAAACAAGTGATACTGATAATGTGGGACGGTGCTCATTCTTACTGGAGAAGGCCTGGGAATCAAGGAAATCGCGCAAGAGCATGGGAGCATCGCTACTACATGGAAAGTTGCCTTTGAGGAGGTGTCCAGTTAGATGGGACGATCGTGTGATGTGACGATGGGTGTGTCTATGATTTGGTTTGGGGTAAGGAAAAGAGTCTGGGAAGTCTTCGACCAAGACTTCAGAGGGGAGAGCATCTTAGAACGAGCTCTGTATCTTTTTGCTACTTGACCCGTTCAACATGAGTGTACTCATTAGAAAGTCGTCACACGCTGACACCTTTTCCTGTGCTTGCCTGGGTAATGCTAAGTAGGGATGTCACGTTAGTGATAGTGTAGGGACAGACTAATACTTTTTACTTATGAACGTCCAATGAAGAGAACCGTTGATGAGGGCACATAATCTTTTGTCTAATGCTATTGGAATTGAATATCTTGTGCGTGTTGCACTGTCTAAACTTTGCCCATAGGTTTGACTTTGAATAAATGCCCATATATTTTTACACCCTCGTCTTGAGGTGTTTCACTAATCCTTGATTGAGAGTCTGTATTCCTTTACCAACATGAGCAACAGGAATGGTAATGTATAATTGGTCAACGATTTTTCTCCGCTCAACACTTTTCAGCAGACACCTATGAGCCATCGACTAGGGATCCACAGTAAGTCTAGAACATGGAATCCACCTCCTTCAGTCATCTGGAGTTTTTTAGCAGATGCCCATTATCCACCAAACTTTAAATGCCATGTTAGTGTTGTGGACCATAAGAAAACATTCCTTCTCCACCCGTCCAAAAATGGTGTCCTGCAAGACCAAGGCTTTAGAGTGCGACAACCTTTCTTTAATCATAGTTCAATATAGATTTTAATTAAGATTTCAAGAAAATTTTAGCAAAACCGAAATGTAGTTTTGGCCAAATGTTTTTATAACCTGGTATTTTTTCTGAATAACTGTGTGGGTTGCATTCACATGTATTTGGTGGTGGGCTATTTGCTTTTATTGACTAAACTTACATTCAAAGGTCTCTACGCAGTAATCAAATTGGTATTCTTTGCTCAGAATGAAGCTCCTGTGTGAAAAGGCAGATTTCCAAGGCTTTCCATAATTTAACATTGCTAGTTCAATGTTTAAATGCACCTAGCAAGAAGTTCAAGGGCCTGGTAGGCTTAATTATAACTTTTTTCCAAGCACATTTGGGAACCTTTAAATCCAGATATTCAGCTTAGAATTAGAAATGCAAAAAGTGTGAAAGGGATGGTGACAGGAGAAAGTGCTTGATCACTTAATAGGCCTGGAAAATAATGTGCATATTGGTTCATCAAAAACCCTGTAAGCCAATGCCTAGACTGCAGTCTTTGATAGGCTTGATCAAAGTGCTCAGTTTACACAGTATTCGAACAGTAGCATTTTGAATATCATTGATAGATTTCAAAAGTGAAACAACAGCAAATGGTGCCGGCTGCTACCACACTACAAACTTGCGGATATTGTTAATATTAATCCGTTTATATAATACACCTGGACGGGGAAAAATGAGAGCACTTAGCATGTTAACATTTAATTGGTGTGAAGGATTACATTGCGATGTGGAGAAGACTAGACAACTTTGAAGCAAGCGTATTTTAACTTTAAATGTTCAAGATCTGAGGGTTGTTTTATAGAGATTAGCCTAGGAATTGCCTGAGATTGTGAGTCTTGAGTTGCTTGTGAGAAATTGAGAGGGGATCAGAGTTCTGAAATTGGGAACTAAAGAGTTTGAGGCTGCAGTGGTTGCCAGAAAGAAGGATGCGTTCCGTACAGTAGATGTTCTGAATTTAGGTTTCAGGAAAAGGGTTGTGTTGCTTGAGAGACCTTTTGACATTAACATGGTAGCTCTTTTTTATTGTCTAGATAAGACAGAGAAAAAACAGGGAGAGGTAGGACAACAGCAACAATTAAGAAGATCAACAAATGGTAAAATTGACCATGCTACCATTATTCAATGCAATAACGAACTTCTTAATTATTTTAATCATTTACATTAAATTGTAATAAAGCAGAAGGTGATTTCCCATCCTAGCCAAAAGTCTTAAATCCCTCCCTCCCATGACCACCACAGCTGAGATAGTACATTTCTCGTTGATCTTCAAAATAAAGAAACTTGATATTCTACATTACTGGGCATATTCCCTTTTTATTTTTTTAAACACAATGGGCCTCATTAATGGAAAGTGTCAAATCGCTGGGGGAAATCAGCGATGCAACACTTTTCATAATAATATCCTTATGACCCCATGGATGCGCCATATTTACTCTAGGGCCCTCCATTTTGCAAGGATTTACAGATACCTCAGTTTTCCTGACATATCTGTACGTTCAAAATTGGTGCACTGCTGGAATGTGTCTGACAACAGATAGAACTCCAGCAATGTGTCCTTTCACAGGGGGCAAGCCCCATGTAAAAGGGCCTATATCAGTCTTACGCCTGCTTTGAGGAAGGCATAAGGATTTGACGCAGTGGGGTCCTATATGTGGCGTAGTGAAATCTGATAGATTTCTCTGCACCACTTCTACGGCCCTTTTTTTGCAGGGGATCAGCCACCCTTTATCCTTTATACCAGACGTATATATGATGTAACCCAGGGGTTTACAAAGGGACGCATCTGCTTAGATGAGTCACTTTGTAAATATGTTGCAGTGTGGCACATATTTTACGCCTCCAGTGCTTCACAAACGCACCAGCAGTGCAAGGAGCTCATAAATAAGCCTCTATGTTCTATGCATTCAAGTTCCTCTTTTTCTAGAGAGATGTCCAGCCTGGTCATTTTCCACACTAATACTAGATGTGAAAATTCCACTTGCAATGCAATCTTTGTTCCAAAATGGAAGAAAAATCTATGCTCTATGCCACACAGCACGCTTCCGATGCCGCAGGCGTTGCGGTTCGGCCTGCCCTGCTACCGGTTCGTCAAATTCCATTTGGAAGAAAGATTGCATCATGTGTGGAATTTTCACATTTTGTGTGTTTATTGACGTTAAAGGTGGATTAAAGTCAAATTTGTCAAAGCAAAATGGAAGGTTTTTGTGCACGATGATGTCATCCACCATTGAGTGGATACGAGTGGTCTACAGTCCTGATGAGAACCTGGAAAAGGATAAGGGTTTGAAAAGCATTGACTGATTACCAACCAATATGTGCATAATAATACGAAGTGCCGGGACCCAGGGTTAGATGTAATCATACCCGTTTCCAAACAGCTTGACACTGTTAGGCTGATTAATGAAGCGTTTATAATAATTGATTTAGAGTGTGAAAAATAACGCTTTCTTCCGGGCAGCCAAATTCAGAACTGCTTTATTGGTCTGTTTTATTTCCTTTGATGCTATGTATATTGAATGTGATCAGTTTGTAGTTTTTTTGGGTGGGAGAATTTTCATGTAATGCATAGCATCTTTGTGATGTGTTCATGTTTTGCTTTTGTGTACTGCAATTTTAATCAAAAATCTAAAGAAATTGTCATGACTAAAGAATTTTTTTTAAAATGGCAATTATTGCTATTGATTACAGGGGTCACCAAGGATAACAAAAGAGTGCAGAAGTATAGTCAGTATTGGCATTTGTGTGGTGTCTGAACTTTTAGAAAGTGGCATTTTTCTGCCTTAGTCATTTAGGGCCCGATGTAGGTAAACTTCAATTTACCACTTCTTAAATACCGAATCATACCGATTCGGTATTTGAGAAGTGGTAAATTGGAGGGGGGGAGATGTGGGTATTTCAGAATCGGTAAATACCGAATCTGTAAGATTCGGTATTTACCGATTCTGTAAATACCGAATCGGTATCCCCCATTGATTCCTATGGGCCTTGAAGCCCATAGGAATCAAAGGGCATTACCGAATCGGTATTTACCGATTCGGTAATTACCGATTTCTGCAAGGGTGCAGGGGGTGTCACTTTGACACCCCCTAGCACCCTCAATACAGGCTTGGGTGCCATGTGGCAGGCATACATGCCCTAGGGGCAGGTCTGCCTGCCACATGGCATAGGTGTGCATGCACACATGTGCATGCACACCGGAATCGGTATTTTACCATGAAGTTGTATTTCATGGTAAAATACCGATTCGGTAACACCTGTGGGACTCAGAAGAGTCCCACCTACATTAGGAATTTACCGAATCGGTAGAATTACCGAATCGGTATTTTACCGATTAGGTAATTTTACCGATTCGGTAAATATGCAGTTACCTACATATGCCCTCGGAAACGGGCACCTACATACCAAATGGCCATTTACCGGTCGGAAACGGCCGAAATCGGCCGTTTCCGACCGGTATTAAGGCTCCTACATCGGGCCCCTAGTGTCTGTATCTTGTACATGGGTCACATGACTGGATGTAGCTGACAGTTGAGCTTTCTGTATTCCCCCTAGACAGCTACACACAATAGGGAGCTTAGCTGTGCCTGGATGGGCCTTCACTGGTAGGATGGGAGGGAGTAGATGGGCACAGCCCCACCTTTACCGAAATAGGCTGTGTCCTGCCTCCACACAAAGGGCTGCATACTCCGTGTAGTTAGTCTGGAACCAGTACAAGCAAGGCAGGATGCCTGGGGACTTCAAATGGAAACCTCTAGGAGCTTCTGCCCCACTTCAAATGTGTATAAATACTGGACCTCAGACACAACCCCTTCAGAATACTATTGGACCTGTTGATACTCTGCCATGAAGAAGGACTGCTGTGCTGCTGAAATGGCTACCACTCTACTGGTCTGCTCCTCTGAAGGAACTGCTGCTCTGCTGGTCGGACCTGCTGCATTCTGCCCTCCTACCTGGGGAGGAAAAACTGGACATGCAATCGTGAACCCAGATTCCCAGAGTTACTAAAAGGGCTAGTGTACTGACCTCCTGTACTGAGCCTCAGGGACATAAAAGGCTTACTAAACAGCCCCTGGACCCAGCTGAAGAGAGTTTCTGACTCCCAAGTAGTGCCTCTCAGGTCCTGGACCTGTGGTGTGGCTCACAAGCTCTTAAATCAAGCTTTTGGGCTCTTCGCGATGGCGAACGTGCCCGTCCGCACTGAGACAGCGGTGCTTGCACAGGAAATCACAGCAAGATGCTCCCAGCTCGTCTCTACACATCGCAGCATTGACCATTCACGGGGACTGCCAACACAATGTGCCAGCCTGTCCCGCTGCGACACCAGGTCAGCTCTTCGCACCACGCCAACAATGACAACCGCCCCAATGCTCTCTGTGCTCCCTCTCCAAAGGAAACAGGACTCTTGGAATAAAACTTGAGACGGTAAACCTTCAGCAGGACTAATCTGGTACTGTACCCAATCCATGCTCCTTTGTGGTTTACCTGAACTTTTGACTTTGACCCAGTCCAGTTCGGCCAGATAGCCACTCCGGTTCTATTGATTGGAGTTTTGTCATTTTGGTCCAGTTTTATTTATTAAATTCAACTTTATTTTACTAACCTGGTGTGTGATCTTTTTGTGTGGTGTGTTTGCTGTTTCACTGTTTGAAGTGTTGCACAAATACTTTACACATTGCCTCGAAGCGAAGCCTGACTGCTCTATGCCTACTACCAGTGGGTGAAGCACAGGTTAAACTGGGATTTGCTTGTGCCTTACCCTGACAGGGATTGTGGTTGCTGCTTGACCTGAGATCACACCCCAGTCAACCAGTAACCCAGTTTCTGACAAGCACGATACAACACAAACTAGGAGAACACTGTGCAAATGACATTGATTAAGAACTTTCCTGCAAAGCTTTTTAGCTCTGAAAGTTTACCCTTGAGCATTGCAAAAATTGACTTTGCATCAGTACTCTGCTAATTGATTCAAAGAGATGCATCTGAGGTGGAAGAGCAAACAAACATAGGCATTGGCATAAACCCTAATCTACTAAAGTTGCATGATCTGGCCAAGTTATCATGGCAAGTGAATACAGCCACAAGGAAAGAAGGTAAGATAGTGACTTATCAATTGGGCTTATGGTGTCAATGAGAAGTGATAAAGTCACTGACTTGTGAGGTCCAGTAAAAGGCTTCTATCAGTTGAGACTGAGCTGTTCTGTTGTAGCTTTGGAACAGAGCAGACAAGTTTAATTTAAAGCATTTAGAAGAACAAAAAAAGTGAAAAGTCAAAGACAAAATGCAATAAATATCTAAGTTAAATTTTTAAAACTAGAGAAAATCTTAATGAGCAAAATGACTCCAAATCAACAAACATCCAATAAAAGGAACCGGATATGTGAATTTTTAAAAGATTAGGTAGAAAAAGTACAAAAAAAAGACACTCAATGTAAGTCAATGTTCGCAGTAGAATAGGACCAAGGTGCAATTTCCACAATTCCAAAATGGAATCTGGGTCGGACACAGCAAGTGGATTGGTTTCAGTAAGAGTCTGAAAGTCACATTTTTTTAAAAAAAGCTTCCAAGTCACAACACAGAATTGGGATTTTGTCCCTTTTTCAGTAGAAAAATCTACCCTGTGCAGGTTGTTGCTGAAATTGTAGCCACCTCTTAGGAACCAAATGGTGAATACCTGAAGCAAGGTGGCCCCACTGGAGCCTTGTCATCAAAAAATATCCAAGTCCCAATGCAGAATAGGACTTCTTTGTTTCTACAAAGGTGAGTAGGATATCAGAGAGGAACAGAGCTGAAATGAATTCAAATGTTCTTGTTGTTGCAGTTTTATATAGCACAAACTCGACCCAAAGGTTTTGGAGCACTTTACATTCCACCAGTCACATTACACAAGGATAAATTCATTTTTTGTAGGCACATGGAGATTAAGTGATTTGCCCAGACAGGATGTTGAGTCGACGTCAAGACTCAAACTCACGGGCATATGTACAAGAACTGCTGCTAACTAACACTAGCGCTAGTTAGCAGCAGTTTTCTTAACGTGGCCTAACACCAATAATGATTGCCCTTTTAGCGATATACTTACAATAAGTCGCTACATGGCGATAGTTTCAGGCAGCTGTGGTGAAAATTGGTGGTAACACTAGCGTGAAGGCAAATTCTGATGTTAGCAGGTGAAAACTGATAAAAGGCCCATTAGCGGCAAAAAAACTCACGTTAGTCAGTCCAACATTACTTTTTTGCCTCTAGAGGCAAACATAGCCTATAAGTCAGCCTCCAGTGAAAAATAGGAAATAAAACCAATGACATGCAGAATGGAGCAGCCAGGGACAAGTGCAGTACAGATCAATACCCACCCAAGCTCTTTAACAGCCAGGATGACCAGCCAGAGTCCAATTGGAAGAGGAAATTCAGGGCTACATTCTGAAAAGAGGCTCTTCGCATTGCCAAACCAGTGATGCATCACTTTTCATTGCACACTCCTTGCAGCACCATGGCACCTAAAACCTTGAAAGCACGGACAGTCCAAGGGGCCTGGCGACCTTGCTGGGCCTGCGTCTGGGACCCAGAGAGGATGTCCTCTTGAGTCGCTGGGCCGTGGTGATAGAAATTGAGGCGTGGTTACCTGGTGGTGACATCTGGCAGGTCACATGAAGACACATTGCTGACATGAGTGAGAAGACCGCCCTGCGCCCCTTGGAGCTGTGAATGGTAGAGGTGCTCCTGTGCAACAATGTAGTACAATCCAGCACTACCATGGGGTGCATGGAGGAGATTATCAATGGTGTGCCACGCCTCTCAGCATCACAGGACGTAGGATGTTGTGCTGGCCAGTCAATCGCGTTCGCCCCAGTGTAGATGCAACATCATCAAGCTTCCGACCCAGCTCTCGGGTGCCTATCAGCCATGCAGTTCGTAAGTCGGCAAGAGCTGCCAGGACGGCACCGCAAGTCGGGACTGGCTGCGATTCCAGCCGGTCCGTACTGCAAAGCGACGGATTCAGTCCAACATCCAGCACAGGGCCAGGCAGGGCAGCACATCCTGGGGGCGAGGTAACACTCCTCTCCGCGGTCTGGAAGTCAGGCGCCATTTGTACCCCGTCAGTGGGGCCACAATGGAGGGAGGGGGGCGAAATCGGCAGCAGGAGACGGCAGTTTGGATCGCCGGTAGGAGCAAGGCACACAGTCAGGGAGCGTCGCACAGCGAGAGCCCCTCCACCTCCAGCTGAAGACGGGGGCCAATACGAAAGTGGACGGCCGGTAAGGTGCTCCAAGATGAGGTCGGCACAACCCGCCAGCAGCGTTCAAGAAGAGAAGTGGTGCAAGAAGGGCTCCCGTCTCGCCAGTGCACGCAGTATATTAGTAGGGAATCTCTCCACAGCGGAAAGGATCTCGACCGTCTCCCTCTGCTGCAAGCGGCGCATCCTCAAGCACCAGCACCGCCCCAGCTCGTCCTGCCGACTCCGCTCCAACAGCGTCCAGCGGCGTCGATCGTCACAGGTCCCAGAGGCAAGCCACAGAGGTTGGCTAACTCGGCGAAATCTCCAGCAAAACAGCAGGCAGAGACCTCAGAAGAACGCGAAGGGCAACAGCGCGTTGATATCACCGTTTCACCGCGACGTAGGCACAGGATATAGGTCAGGATATCGATGCGGAGTGGAAGGCTTGCGGAGCCGGGAGCCTACACGTCCGTCCTGACCGCCATCTTGGCTCCTCCGGTAAGCTATAGTTTTAAGAAGGTTTAGAAACCTCTGCATCTTAAAGCACTTTTTTGAACACCACCCTATTCCATAGGTTTTCTTCCATTACTCAGTGCAATTCTAGAATTTACTCTATTCCACCAACCTTTGTCCCCTCTATTGGACCATATGAATTACTCTACTTTCCAACAGATGCTCTTGACCATGTTCTTGGGAAATAACGGGGATGGGAGGAAATCCACATCTTTTAATTAGCTTGTCTCACTGCACCTTGGTTGGGACAGCCCATGCCCAGACAAACAAAGGAGGAGGGCCAGACCTCTGAAGCGAACACAGGAGGGGCTCACATTTCAAGTTTTGTTGGCAAGGGATCAGGCAGCTGAGTCAGCTAGGGGTGGAGCCAAGGCTCTCTAGGAAGCCCTTTATTTCCACAAACTTGAAGTCACTATATTGAATTGTCCTTGAAACCTGTGCAGGAGGATTTGGGCAAAGCTGGATTGATAACATGGTACCCTAGGATTGGTCAGGTGTGCCTGGCTTCTAGAACTTTCCACCCCACTTGAAAAACCCTGCACAAGAGAGAGACAAATGAGAAGACACTGGACTTGGAAGCAACAATGGTGAAAGAGTTCCCCAATTGGGAAAAGCCATTGGATGCCCTGCACGGATGGATTTTGGGACTTTGACTCAAACTGAACCGCAGAACTAAGGCAGGTCTTTCCAAGGCCAGTGGCACTGGACCCATTATGTCTACTGAGTAACAGTTTAGGGAATGGAGCTGTTAGGGGACCTGGAGGGTTTTTTTGGGACTTCTGTGGAGTTGCCCTTAACCCTGCTCACGCACAGGTGCCCTTCAAGAAGCCAGGAGACTCTGGGACGTGCGAAGTGTGAAATGGGGGTGGGGTCGCACACTACTCACACACCGGCGGTGTCGCCCCTAAGGACTCTGGTCAATGTAGTAATGTGTTCGCGATGCATCATATTTCGATCTTCTGCAATCCTCGCTGTCTTCGCCATCCCTGGACACGTGTTTCGGGGTAAAACCCCTCATCAGCAGGGATAGGCCGTGTTCTGGGGTTGCCGATGGCTGCCAATATCTGCCAGGTATAGTACCACTCCGGCGCGTAGGTGCGGGATCCCAGGCTCCTCACCCCGCGGCTCAAGAAGCTTAAAGTTACAAATGGGGTTGGGGTCGCACACTAATCACACACCGGCGGTGTCGCCTCTAAGGACTCTGGTCAATGTAGTAACGTGTTCGCGATGCATCGTCTTTCGATCTTCTGCTATCCTCGCTGTCTTCGCCATCCCTGGACACGTGTTTCGGGGTATCACCCCTCATCAGCAGGGATAGGCCGTGTTCTGGGGTTGCCGATGGCTGCCAATATCTGCCAGGTATAGTACCACTCCGGCCCGTAGGTGCAGGATCCCAGGCTCCTCACCCCGCGGCTCAAGAAGCTTAAAGTTACAAATGGGGTTGGGGTCGCACACTAATCACACACCGGCGGTGTCGCCTCTAAGGACTCTGGTCAATGTAGTAACGTGTTCGCGATGCATCATCTTTCAATCTTCTGCTATCCTCGCTGTCTTCGCCATCCCTGGACACGTGTTTCGGGGTATCACCCCTCGTCAGCAGGGATAGGCCGTGCTCTGGAGTTGCCGATGGCTGCCAATATCTGCCAGGTATAGTACCACTCCGGCACGTAGGTGCGGGATCCCAGGCTCGTCAGCCCGCGGCTCACGGGAGCTTAAAGTTACAAATGGGGGTTGGGTCGCACACTACTCACACACCCGCGGTGTCGCCCCTAAGGACTCTGGTCAATGTAGTAACGTGTTCATGATGCATCATCTTTCGATCTTCTGCTATCTTCGCTGTCTTCGCCATCCCTGGACAAGTGTTTCGGGGTTTCACCCCTCGTCAGCAGGGATAGGCCGTGTTCCGGGGTTGCCGATGGCTGCCAAATATCTGCCAGGTTTAGTACCACTCAGGCGTGTAGGTGCGGGATCCCAGGCTCGTCAGCCCGCGGCTCACGGGAGCTTAAAGTTACAAATGGGGTGGGGTCGCACACTACTCACACACCGGTGGTGTCGCCCCGAAAGACTCTGGTCAATGTAGTAATGTGTTCGTGATGCATCATCTTTCGATCTTCTGCTATCCTCGCTGTCTTCGCCATCGCTGGACACGTGTTTCGGAGTATCACCCCTCGTCAGCAGGGATACGCCGTGTTCTGGGGTTGCCGATGGCTGCCAATATCTGCCAGGTATAGTACCACTCCGGCGCGTAGGTGCGGCATCCCAGGCTCGTCAGCACGCGGCTCAAGGGAGCTTAAAGTTACAAATGGGGGTGGGGTCGCACACTACTCACACACCGGCAGTGTCGCCCCTAAGGACTCTGGTCAATGTAGTGACGTGTTCACGATGCATCATCTTTCGATCTTCTGCTATCCTCGCTGTCTTCGCCATCCCTGGACACGTGTTTTGGGGTATTACCCCTCATCAGCAGGGATAGGCCGTGTTCTGGGGTTGTCGATGGCTGCCAATATCTGCCATATATAGTACCACTCCGGCACGTAGGTGCGGGATCCCAGGCTCATCAGCCCGCGGTTCAAGGGAGCTTAAAGTTACATATGGGGGTGGGGTCGCACACTACTCACACACCGGTGGTGTCGCCCCTAAGGACTCTGGTCAATGTAGTAGCGTTTTCGCAATGCATCATCTTTCGATCTTCTGCTATCCTCGCTGTCTTCGCCATCCCTGGACACGTGTTTCGGGGTATCACCCCTCGTCAGCAGGGATAGGCCGTGTTCTGGGGTTGCCGATGGCTGCCAATATCTAGCAGATATAGTATCACTCCGGCGCGTAGGTGCGGGATCCCAGGCTCGTAAGCCCACGGCTCAAGGGAGCTTAAAGTTACACATGGGGGTAGGGTCGCACACTACTCACACACCGGCGGTGTTGCCCCTAAGGACTCTGGTCAATGTAGTAACGTGTTCGCGATGCATCATCTTTCGATCTTCTGCTATCCTCGCTGTCTTCGCCATCCCTGGACACGTGTTTCGGGGTATCACCCCTCATCAGCAGGGATAGGCCGTGTTTTGGGGTTGCCGATGGCTGCCAATATCTGCCAGGTATAGTACCACTCCGGCGCGTAGGTGCGGGATCCCAGGCTCGTCAGCCCGCAGCTCAAGGGAGCTTAAAGTTACAAATGGGGGTGGGGTCGCACACTACTCACACACCGGCGGTGTCGCCCCTAAGGCCTCTGGTCAATGTAGTAACGTGTTCGCGATGCATCATCTTTCGATCTGCTATCCTCGCTGTTTTCACCATCCCTGGACACGTGTTTCGGGGTATCACCCCTCGTCAGCCGGGATAGGCCGTGTTCTGGGGTTGCCGATGGCTGCCAATATCTGCCAGGTATAGTACCACTCCGGCGCGTAGGTGCGGGATCCCAGGCTCGTTAGCCCGCTGCTAAAGGGAGCTTAAAGTTACAAATGGGGGTGGGGTCGCACACTACTCACACACCGGCGGTGTCGCCCCTAAGGACTCTGGTCAATGTAGTAACGTGTTCACGATGCATCATCTTTCGATCTTCTGCTATCCTCACTGTCTTCGCCGTCCCTGGACACGTGTTTCGGGGTATCACCCCTGGTCAGCAGGGATAGGCTGTGTTCGGCGGTTGCCGATGGCTGCCAATCTCTGCCAGGTATAGTACCACTCCGGCGCATAGGTGCAGGATCCCAGGCTTATCAGCCCACGGCTCAAGGGAGCTTAAAGTTAGAAATGGGGGTGGGGGGGCACACTACTCACACACCGGCGGCGTCGCCCCTAAGGACTCTGGTCAATGTAGTAATGTGTTCGCGATGCATCATCTTTCGATATTCTGTTATCCTCGCTATCTTCGCCATCCCTGGACACGTGTTTTGGGGAATCACCCCTCGTCAGCAGGGATAGGCCGTATTCTGGGTTTGCCTATGGCTGCCAATATCTGCCAGGTATAGTACCACTCCGGCGTGTAGGTGCGGGTTCTAGGCTCATCAGCCCGCGGCTCAAGGGAGCTTAAAGTTGCAAATGGGGGTGGGGTCGCGCACTACTCACACACCGGCGGTGTCGCCCCTAAGGACTCGGGTCAATGTAGTAACGTGTTCGCAATGCATCATCTTTCGATCTTCTGCTATCCTCGCTGTCTTAGCCATCCATGGACACGTGTTTCAGGGTATTACCACTCGCCAGCAGGGATAGGCCGTGTTCTGGGGTTGCCGATGGCTGCCAATCTCTGCCAGGTATAGTACCACTCCGGCACGTAGGTGCGGGATCCCAGGCTCATCAGCCGGCGGCTCAAGGGAGCTTAAAGTTACAAATGGGGGTGGGGTCGCACACTACTCGCACACCAGCGGTGTCGCCCCTAAGGACTCTGGTCAATGTAGTAACTTGTTCGTGATGCATCATCTTTCGATCTTCTGCTATCCTCGCTGTCTTCGCCATCCCTGGACACGTGTTTCGGGGTATCACCCCTCGTCAGCAGGGATAGGCCGTGTTCTGGGGTTGCCGATGGCTGCCAATCTCTGCCAGGTATAGTACCACTCCGGCGCGTAGGTGCGGGATCGCAGGCTCATCAGCCCGCGGTTCAAGGGAGCTTAAAGTTACATATGGGGGTGGGGTCGCACACTACTCACACACTGGTGGTGTCGCCCCTAAGGACTCTGGTCAATGTAGTAACGTTTTCGCAATGCATCATCTTTCGATCTTCTGCTATCCTCGCTGTCTTCGCCATCCCTGGACACGTGTTTCGGGTTATCACCCCTCGTCAGCAGGGATAGGCCCTGTTCTGGGGTTGCCGATGGCTGCCAATATCTACCAGGTATAGTACCACTCCGGCGCGTAGGTGCGGGATCCCAGGCTCGTAAGCCCGCGTCTCAAGGGAGCTTAAAGTTACACATGGGGGTGGGGTCGCACACTACTCACACACCGGCGGTGTCGCCCCTAAGGACTCTGGTCAATGTAGTAATGTGTTCGCGATGCATCATCTTTCGATCTACTGCTATCCTCGCTGTCTTCGCCATCCCTGGACACGTGTTTCGGGGTATCACCCCTCGTCAGCAGGGATAGGCCGTGTTCTGGGGTTGCCGATGGCTGCCTATATCTGCCAGGTATAGTACCACTCCAAAGCGTAGGTGCGGGATCCCAGGCTCATCAGCCCGCGGCTCAAGGGAGCTTGAAGTTACAAAAGGGGGTGGGGTCGCACACTACTCACACACCGGCGGCGGCGCCCCTAAGGACTCTGGTCAATGTAGTAATGTGTTCGCGATGCATTATCTTTCCATCTTCAGTTATCCTCGCTATCTTCGCCATCCCTGGACACATGTTTTGGGGAATCACCCCTCGTCAGCAGGGATAGGCCGTATTCTGGGTTTGCCGATGGCTGCCAATATCTGCCAGGTATAGTACCACTCCGGCGCGTAGGTGCGGGATCCCAGGTTCGTCAGCCCGCGGCTCAAGGGAACTTAAAGTTACAAATGGGGGTGGGGTCGCACACTACTCACACACCGGCAGGGTCGCCCCTAAGGACTCTGGTCAATGTAGTAACGTGTTTGCGATCAATCATCTTTCGATATTCTGATATCCTCGCTGTCTTCGCCATCCCTAGACACGTGTTTTGGGGTATCACCCCTCGTTAGCAGGGATAGGCCGTATTTTGGGGTTGCCGATGGCTGCCAATATCTGCCAGGTATAGTACCACCCCGGCGCGTAGGTGCGGGTTCTAGTCTCGTCAGCCCGCGGCTCAAGGGAGCTTAAAGTTGCAAATGGGGATGGGGTCGCACACTACTCACACACCGGCGGTGTCGCCCCTAAGGACTCGGGTCAATGTAGTTACGTGTTCGCGATGCATCATCTTTCGATCTTCTGCTACCCTCGCTGTCTTCGCCATCCCTGGACACGTGTTTTGGGGTATTACCCCTCGTCAGCAGGGATAGGCAGTGTTCTGGGGTTGCCGATGGCTGCCAATATCTCCCAGGTATAGTACCACTCCGGCGCGTAGGTGCGGGATCCCAGGCTCGTCAGCCCGTGGCTCAAGGGAGCTTAAAGTTGCACATGGGGGTGGAGTCGCTCACTACTCACACACCTGCGGTGTCGCCCCTAAGGACTCTGGTCAATGTAGTAACGTGTTCGCGATGCATCATCTTTCGAACTTCTGCTATCCTCGCTGTCTTCGCCATCTGTGGACACGTGTTTCGGGGTATCACCCCTCGTCAGCAGGGATAGGCCGTGTTCTGGGGTTGCCGATGGCTGCCAATATTTGCCAGGTATAGTACCACTCCGGCGCGTAGGTGCGGGATCCCAGGCTCGTCAGCCCGCAGCTCACGGGAGCTTAAAGTTACAAATGGGGTTGGGTCGCACACTACTCACACACCCGCGGTGTCGCCCCTAAGGACTCTGGTCAATGTAGTAACGTGTTCACGATGCATCATCTTTCGATCTTCTGCTATCTTCGCTGTCTTCGCCATCCCTGGACAAGTGTTTCGGGGTTTCACCCCTCGTCAGCAGGGATAGGCCGTGTTCCGGGGTTGCCGATGGCTGCCAAATATCTGCCAGGTTTAGTACCACTCAGGCGTGTAGGTGCGGGATCCCAGGCTCGTCAGCCCGCGGCTCACGGGAGCTTAAAGTTACAAATGGGGTGGGGTCGCACACTACTCACACACCGGTGGTGTCGCCCCGAAAGACTCTGGTCAATGTAGTAATGTGTTCGTGATGCATCATCTTTCGATCTTCTGCTATCCTCGCTGTCTTCGCCATCGCTGGACACGTGTTTCGGAGTATCACCCCTCGTCAGCAGGGATAGGCCGTGTTCTGGGGTTGCCGATGGCTGCCAATATCTGCCAGGTATAGTACCACTCCGGCGCGTTGGTGCGGCATCCCAGGCTCGTCAGCCCGCGGCTCAAGGGAGCTTAAAGTTACAAATGGGGGTGGGGTCGCACACTACTCACACACCGGCAGTGTCGCCCCTAAGGACTCTGGTCAATGTAGTGACGTGTTCACGATGCATCATCTTTCGATCTTCTGCTATCCTCGCTGTCTTCGCCATCCCTGGACACGTGTTTTGGGGTATTACCCCTCGTCAGCAGGGATAGGCCGTGTTCTGGGGTTGTCGATGGCTGCCAATATCTGCCATATATAGTACCACTCCGGCACGTAGGTGCGGGATCCCAGGCTCATCAGCCCGCGGTTCAAGGGAGCTTAAAGTTACATATGGGGGTGGGGTCGCACACTACTCACACACCGGTGGTGTCGCCCCTAAGGACTCTGGTCAATGTAGTAGCGTTTTCGCAATGCATCATCTTTCGATCTTCTGCTATCCTCGCTGTCTTCGCCATCCCTGGACACGTGTTTCGGGGTATCACCCCTCGTCAGCAGGGATAGGCCGTGTTCTGGGGTTGCCGATGGCTGCCAATATCTACCAGATATAGTATCACTCCGGCGCGTAGGTGCGGGATCCCAGGCTCGTAAGCCCACGGCTCAAGGGAGCTTAAAGTTACACATGGGGGTGGGGTCGCACACTACTCACACACCGGCGGTGTTGCCCCTAAGGACTCTGGTCAATGTAGTAACGTGTTCGCGATGCATCATCTTTCGATCTTCTGCTATCCTCGCTGTCTTCGCCATCCCTGGACACGTGTTTCGGGGTATCACCCCTCATCAGCAGGGATAGGCCGTGTTTTGGGGTTGCCGATGGCTGCCAATATCTGCCAGGTATAGTACCACTCCGGCGCGTAGGTGCGGGATCCCAGGCTCGTCAGCCCGCAGCTCAAGGGAGCTTAAAGTTACAAATGGGGGTGGGGTCGCACACTACTCACACACCGGCGGTGTCGCCCCTAAGGCCTCTGGTCAATGTAGTAACGTGTTCGCGATGCATCATCTTTCGATCTGCTATCCTCGCTGTTTTCACCATCCCTGGACACGTGTTTCGGGGTATCACCCCTCGTCAGCCGGGATAGGCCGTGTTCTGGGGTTGCCGATGGCTGCCAATATCTGCCAGGTATAGTACCACTCCGGCGCGTAGGTGCGGGATCCCAGGCTCGTTAGCCCGCTGCTAAAGGGAGCTTAAAGTTACAAATGGGGGTGGGGTCGCACACTACTCACACACCGGCGGTGTCCCCCCTAAGGACTCTGGTAAATGTAGTAACGTGTTCACGATGCATCATCTTTCGATCTTCTGCTATCCTCACTGTCTTCGCCGTCCCTGGACACGTGTTTCGGGGTATCACCCCTGGTCAGCAGGGATAGGCTGTGTTCTGCGGTTGCCGATGGCTGCCAATCTCTGCCAGGTATAGTACCACTCCGGCGCATAGGTGCAGGATCCCAGGCTTATCAGCCCACGGCTCAAGGGAGCTTAAAGTTAGAAATGGGGGTGGGGGGGCACACTACTCACACACCGGCGGCGTCGCCCCTAAGGACTCTGGTCAATGTAGTAATGTGTTCGCGATGCATCATCTTTCGATCTTCTGTTATCCTCGCTATCTTCGCCATCCCTGGACACGTGTTTTGGGGAATCACCCCTCGTCAGCAGGGATAGGCCGTATTCTGGGTTTGCCGATGGCTGCCAATATCTGCCAGGTATAGTACCACTCCGGCGCGTAGGTGCGGGATCCCAGGTTCGTCAGCCCGCGGCTCAAGGAAGCTTAAAATTACAAATGGGGGTGGGGTCGCACACTACTCACACACCGGCAGGGTCGCCCCTAAGGACTCTGGTCAATGTAGTAACGTGTTCGCGATGCATCATCTTTCGATATTCTGCTATCCTCGCTGTCTTCGCCATCCCTAGACACGTGTTTTGGGGTATCACCCCTCGTCAGCAGGGATAGGCCGTATTTTGGGGGTTGCCGATGGCTGCCAATATCTGCCAGGTATAGTACCACTCCGGCGTGTAGGTGCGGGTTCTAGGCTCATCAGCCCGCGGCTCAAGGGAGCTTAAAGTTGCAAATGGGGGTGGGGTCGCGCACTACTCACACACCGGCGGTGTCGCCCCTAAGGACTCGGGTCAATGTAGTAACGTGTTCGCAATGCATCATCTTTCGATCTTCTGCTATCCTCGCTGTCTTAGCCATCCATGGACACGTGTTTCAGGGTATTACCACTCGCCAGCAGGGATAGGCCGTGTTCTGGGGTTGCCGATGGCTGCCAATCTCTGCCAGGTATAGTACCACTCCGGCACGTAGGTGCGGGATCCCAGGCTCATCAGCCGGCGGCTCAAGGGAGCTTAAAGTTACAAATGGGGGTGGGGTCGCACACTACTCGCACACCAGCGTTGTCGCCCCTAAGGACTCTGGTCAATGTAGTAACTTGTTCGTGATGCATCATCTTTCGATCTTCTGCTATCCTCGCTGTCTTCGCCATCCCTGGACACGTGTTTCGGGGTATCACCCCTCGTCAGCAGGGATAGGCCGTGTTCTGGGGTTGCCGATGGCTGCCAATCTCTGCCAGGTATGTATAGTACCACTCCGGCACGTCAGTGCTGGATCCCAGGCTCATCAGCCCGCGGCTCAAGGGAGCTTAAAGTTACAAATGGGGGTGGGGTTGCACACTACTCACACACCGGCGTTGTCGCCCCTAAGGACTCTGGTCAATGTAGTAACGTGTTTGCGATGCATCATCTTTCGATCTTCTGCTATCCTCGCTGTCTTCGACATCCCTGGACACGTGTTTCAGGGTATCACCCCTCGTCAGCAGGGATAGGCCGTGTTCTGGGGTTGCTGATGGCAGCCAGCATCTGCCAGGTATAGTACCACTCCGGCGCGTAGGTGCGGGATCGCAGGCTCATCAGCCCGCCGTTCAAGGGAGCTTAAAGTTACATATGGGGGTGGGGTCGCACACTACTCACACACTGGTGGTGTCGCCCCTAAGGACTCTGGTCAATGTAGTAACGTTTTTGCAATGCATCATCGTTCGATCTTCTGCTATCCTCGCTGTCTTCGCCATCCCTGGACACGTGTTTCGGGGTATCACCCCTCGTCAGCAGGGATAGGCCCTGTTCTGGGGTTGCCGATGGCTGCCAATATCTACTAGGTATAGTACCACTCCGGCGCGTAGGTGCGGGATCCCAGGCTCGTAAGCCCGCGTCTCAAGGGAGCTTAAAGTTACACATGGGGGTGGGGTCGCACACTACTCACACACCGGCGGTGTCGCCCCTAAGGACTCTGGTCAATGTAGTAATGTGTTCGCGATGCATCATCTTTCGATCTACTGCTATCCTCGCTGTCTTCGCCATCCCTGGACACGTGTTTCGGGGTATCACCCCTCGTCAGCAGGGATAGGCCGTGTTCTGGGGTTGCCGATGGCTGCCAATATCTGCCAGGTATAGTACCACTCCAGCGCGTAGGTGCGGGATCCCAGGCTCGTCAGCCCGCAGCTCAAGGGAGCCTAAAGTTACAAATGGGGGTGGGGTCGCACACTACTCGCACACCGGTGGTGTCACCCCTAAGGCCTCTGGTCAATGTAGTAACGTGTTCGCGATGCATCATCTTTCGATCTGCTATCCTCGCTGTCTTCCCCATCCCTGGACACGTGTTTCGGGGTATCACCCCTCGTCAGCCGGGATAGGCCGTGTTCTGGGGTTGCCGATGGCTGCCAATATCTGCCAGGTATAGTACCACTCCGGCGCGTAGGTGCGAGATCCCAGGCTCATCAGCCCGCGGCTCAATGGAGCTTAAAGTTACAAATGGGGGTAGGGTCGCACACTACTCACACACCGGCGGTGTCGCCCCTAAGGACTCTGGTCAATGTAGTAAAGTGTTCACGATGCATCATCTTTCGATCTTCTGCTATCCTCGCTGTCTTCGCCGTCCCTGGACACGTGTTTCGGGGTATCATCCCTCGTCAGCAGGGATAGGCTGTGTTCTGAGGTTGCCGATGGCTGCCAATCTCTGCCAGGTATAGTACCACTCCGGCGCATAGGTGCAGGATCCCAGGCTCATCAGCCCACTGCTCAAGGGAGCTTAAAGCTACAAATGGGGGTGGGGTCGCACACTACTCACACACCGGCGGCATCGCCCCTAAGGAATCTGGTCAATGCAGTAATGTGTTCGCGATGCATCATCTTTCGATCTTCTGTTATCCTCGCTATCTTCGCCATCCCTGGACACGTGTTTTGGGAAATCACCCCTCGTCAGCAGGGATAGGCCGTTCTCTGTGTTTGCCGATGGCTGCCAATATCTGCCAGGTATAGTACCATTCCGGCGCGTAGGTGCGGGATCCCAGGTTCGTCAGCCCGCGGCTCAAGGGAGCTTAAAGTTGCAAATGGGGGTGGGTTCGCACACTACTCACACACCGGCGGTGTCGCCCCTAAGGACTCTGGTCAATGTAGTAACGTGTTCGCGATGCATCATCTTTCGATATTCTGCAATCCTCGCTGTCTTCGCCATCCCTAGACACGTGTTTTGGGGTATCACCCCTCGTCAGCAGGGATAGGCCGTATTTTGGGGTTGCCGATGGCTGCCAATATCTGCCAGGTATAGTACCACTCCGGCACGTAGGTGCGGGTTCTAGGCTCATCAGCCCGCGGCTCAAGGGAGCTTAAAGTTGCAAATGGGGGTGGGGTCGCGCACTACTCACACACCGGCGGTGTCGCCCCTAAGGACTCGGGTCAATGTAGTAACGTGTTCGCAATGCATCATCTTTCGATCTTCTGCTATCCTCGCTGTCTTAGCCATCCATGGACACGTGTTTCAGGGTATTACCACTCGCCAGCAGGGATAGGCCGTGTTCTGGGGTTGCCGATGGCTGCCAATCTCTGCCAGGTATAGTACCACTCCGGCACGTAGGTGCGGGATCCCAGGCTCATCAGCCGGCGGCTCAAGGGAGCTTAAAGTTACAAATGGGGGTGGGGTCGCACACTACTCGCACACCAGCGGTGTCGCCCCTAAGGACTCTGGTCAATGTAGTAACTTGTTCGCGATGCATCATCTTTCGATCTTCTGCTATCCTCGCTGTCTTCGCCATCCCTGGACACGTGTTTCGGGGTATCACCCCTCGTCAGCAGGGATAGGCCGTGTTCTGGGGTTGCCGATGGCTGCCAATCTCTGCCAGGTATGTATAGTACCACTCCGGCACGTCAGTGCTGGATCCCAGGCTCATCAGCCCGCGGCTTAAGGGAGCTTAAAGTTACAAATGGGGGTGGGGTCGCACACTACTCACACACCGGCGTTGTCGCCCCTAAGGACTCTGGTCAATGTAGTAACGTGTTCGCGATGCATCATCTTTCGATCTTCTGCTATCCTCGCTGTCTTCGACATCCCTGGACACGTGTTTCAGGGTATCACCCCTCGTCAGCAGGGATAGGCCGTGTTCTGGGGTTGCTGATGGCTGCCAGCATCTGCCAGGTATAGTACCACTCCGGCGCGTAGGTGAGGGATCGCAGGCTCATCAGCCCGCGGTTTAGGGAGCTTAAAATTACATATGGGGGTGGGGTCGCACACTACTCACACACTGGTGGTGTCGCCCCTAAGGACTCTGGTCAATGTAGTAACGTTTTCGCAATGCATCATCTTTCGATCTTCTGCTATCCTCGCTGTCTTCGCCATCCCTGGACACGTGTTTCGGGGTATCACCCCTCGTCAGCAGGGATAGGCCCTGTTCTGGGGTTGCCGATGGCTGTCAATATCTACCAGGTATAGTACCACTCTGGCGCGTAGGTGCGGGATCCCAGGCTCGTAAGCCCGCGGCTCAAGGGAGCTTAAAGTTACACATGGGGGTGGGGTCGCACACTACTCACACACCGGCGGTGTCGCCCCTAAGGACTCTGGTCAATGTAGTAATGTGTTCGCGATGCATCATCTTTCGATCTACTGCTATCCTCGCTGTCTTCGCCATCCCTGGACACGTGTTTCGGGGTATCACCCCTCGTCAGCTGGGATAGGCCGTGTTCTGGGGTTGCCGATGGCTGCCAATATCTGCCAGGTATAGTACCACTCCGGCGCGTAGGTGCGGGATCCCAGGCTCGTCAGCACGCAGCTCAAGGGAGCCTAAAGTTACAAATGGGGGTGGGGTCGCACACTACTCACACACCGGCGGTGTCGCCCCTAAGGACTCTGGTCAATGTAGTAACGTGTTCGCGATGCATCATCTTTCGATATTCTGCTACCCTCGCTGTCTTCGCCATCCCTAGACACGTGTTTTGGGGTATCACCCCTCGTCAGCAGGGATAGGCCGTATTTTGGGGTTGCCGATGGCTGCCAATATCTGCCAGGTATAGTACCACTCCGGCGCGTAGGTGCGGGTTCTAGGCTCATCAGCCCGCGGCTCAAGGGAGCTTAAAGTTGCAAATGGGGGTGGGGTCGCGCACTACTCACACACCGGCGGTGTCGCCCCTAAGGACTCGGGTCAATGTAGTAACGTGTTCGCAATGCATCATCTTTCGATCTTCTGCTATCCTCGCTGTCTTAGCCATCCATGGACACGTGTTTCAGGGTATTACCACTCGCCAGCAGGGATAGGCCATGTTCTGGGGTTGCCGATGGCTGCCAATCTCTGCCAGGTATAGTACCACTCCGGCACGTAGGTGCGGGATCCCAGGCTCATCAGCCGGCGGCTCAAGGGAGCTTAAAGTTACAAATGGGGGTGGGGTGGCACACTACTCGCACACCAGCGGTGTCGCCCCTAAGGACTCTGGTCAATGTAGTAACTTGTTCGCGATGCATCATCTTTCGATCTTCTGCTATCCTCGCTGTCTTCGCCATCCCTGGACACGTGTTTCGGGGTATCACCCCTCGTCAGCAGGGATAGGCCGTGTTCTGGGGTTGCCGATGGCTGCCAATCTCTGCCAGGTATGTATAGTACCACTCCGGCACGTCAGTGCTGGATCCCAGGCTCATCAGCCCGCGGCTCAAGGGAGCTTAAAGTTACAAATGGGGGTGGGGTCGCACACTACTCACACACCGGCGTTGTCGCCCCTAAGGACTCTGGTCAATGTAGTAACGTGTTCGCGATGCATCATCTTTCGATCTTCTGCTATCCTCGCTGTCTTCGACATCCCTGGACACGTGTTTCAGGGTATCACCCCTCGTCAGCAGGGATAGGCCGTGTTCTGGGGTTGCTGATGGCTGCCAGCATCTGCCAGGTATAGTACCACTCCGGTGCGTAGGTGCGGGATCGCAGGCTCATCAGCCCGCGGTTCAAGGGAGCTTAAAGTTACATATGGGGGTGGGGTCGCACACTACTCACACACTGGTGGTGTCGCCCCTAAGGACTCTGGTCAATGTAGTAACGTTTTCGCAATGCATCATCTTTCGATCTTCTGCTATCCTCGCTGTCTTCGCCATCCCTGGACACGTGTTTCGGGGTATCACCCCTCGTCAGCATGGATAGGCCCTTTTCTGGGGTTGCCGATGGCTGCCAATATCTACCAGGTATAGTACCACTCCGGCGCGTGGGTGCGGGATCCCAGGCTCGAAAGCCCGCGGCTCAAGGGAGCTTAAAGTTACACATGGGGGTGGGGTCGCACGCTACTCACACACCGGCGGTGTCGCCCCTAAGGACTCTGGTCAATGTAGTAATGTGTTCGCGATGCATCATCTTTCAATCTACTGCTATCCTCACTGTCTTCGCCATCCCTGGACACGTGTTTCGGGGTATCACCCCTCGTCAGCTGGGATAGGCCGTGTTCTGGGGTTGCCGATGGCTGCCAATATCTGCCAGGTATAGTACCACTCCGGCGCGTAGGTGCGGGATCCCAGGCTCGTCAGCACGCAGCTCAAGGGAGCCTAAAGTTACAAATGGGGGTGGGGTCGCACACTACTCACACACCGGTGGTGTCACCCCTAAGGCCTCTAGTCAATGTAGTAACGTGTTCGCGATGCATCATCTTTCGATCTGCTATCCTCGCTGTCTTCCCCATCCCTGGACACGTGTTTCGGGGTATCACCCCTCGTCAGCCGGGATAGGCCGTGTTCTGGGGTTGCCGATGGCTGCCAATATCTGCCAGGTATAGTACCACTCCGGCGCGTAGGTGCGAGATCCCAGGCTCGTCAGCCCGCGGCTCAATGGAGCTTAAAGTTACAAATGGGGGTGGGGTCGCACACTACTCACACACCGGCGGTGTCGCCCCTAAGGACTCTGGTCAATGTAGTAAAGTGTTCACGATGCATCATCTTTCGATCTTCTGCTATCCTCGCTGTCTTCGCCGTCCCTGGACACGTGTTTCGGGGTATCATCCCTCGTCAGCAGGGATAGGCTGTGTTCTGGGGTTGCCGATGGCTGCCAATCTCTGCCAGGTATAGTACCACTCCGGCGCATAGGTGCAGGATCCCAGGCTCATCAGCCCACTGCTCAAGGGAGCTTAAAGCTACAAATGGGGGTGGGGTCGCACACTACTCACACACCGGCGGCATCGCCCCTAAGGAATCTGGTCAATGTAGTAATGTGTTCGCGATGCATCATCTTTCGATCTTCTGTTATCCTCGCTATCTTCGCCATCCCTGGACACGTGTTTTGGGGAATCACCCCTCGTCAGCAGGGATAGGCCGTTCTCTGTGTTTGCCGATGGCTGCCAATCTCTGCCAGGTATAGTACCACTCCGGCGCATAGGTGCAGGATCCCAGGCTCATCAGCCCGCGGCTCAAGGGAGCTTAAAGTTGCAAATGGGGGTGGGTTCGCACACTACTCACACACCGGCGGTGTCGCCCCTAAGGACTCTGGTCAATGTAGTAACGTGTTCGCGATGCATCATCTTTCGATATTCTGCTATCCTCGCCGTCTTCGCCATCCCTAGACACGTGTTTTGGGGTTTCACCCCTCGTCAGCAGGGATAGGCCGTATTTTGGGGTTGCCGATGGCTGCCAATATCTGCCATGTATAGTACCACTCCGGCGCATAGGTGCGGGTTCTAGGCTTGTCAGCCCGCGGCTCAAGGGAGCTTAAAGTTGCAAATGGGGGTGGGGTCGCACACTACTCACACACCGGCGGTGTCGCCCCTAAGGACTCGGGTCAATGTAGTAACGTGTTCGCGATGCATCATCTTTCGATCTTCTGCTACCCTCCCTGTCTTCGCCATCCATGGACACGTGTTTCGGGGTATTACCCCTCGTCAGCAGGGATAGGCCGTGTTCTGGGGTTGCCGATGGCTGCCAATATCTCCCAGGTATAGTACCACTCCTGCGCGTAGGTGCGGGATCCCAGGCTCGTCAGCCTGCGGCTCAAGGGAGCTTAAAGTTACACATGGGGTGGGGTCGCACACTACTCACACACCGGCGGTGTCGCCCCTAAGGACTCTGGTCAATGTAGTAACGTGTTCGCGATGCATTATCTTTCGATCTTCTGCTATCCTCGCTGTCTTCGCCATCTCTTTACACGCGTTTCGGGGTATCACCCCTCGTCAGCAGGGATAGGCCGTGTTCTGGGGTTGCCGATGGCTGCCAATATCTGCCAGGAATAGTACCACTCCGGCGCGTAGGTGCGGGATCCCAGGCTCGTCTGCCCCAGCTCACGGGAGCTTAAAGTTACAAATGGGGGTTGGGTCGCACACTACTCACACACCGGCGGTGTCGCCCCTAAGGACTCTAGTCAATGTAGTAACGTGTTCACGATGCATCATCTTTCGATCTTCTGTTATCTTTGCTGTCTTCCCCATTCCTGGACACGTGTTTCGGGGTATCACCCCTCCTCAGCAGGGATAGGCCGTGTTCCTGGGTTGCCGATGGCTGCCAAATATCTGCCAGGTTTTGTACCACTCAGGCGTGTAGGTGCGGGATCCCAGGCTCGTCACCCAACTGCTCAAGGGAGCTTTAATGTTACGAATGGTGTGGGTTCGCACACTACTCACACACCGGCGGTGTCGCCCCTAAGGACTCTGGTCAATGTAGTAACGTGTTCGCGATGCATCATCTTTGGATCTTCTGCTATCCTCGCTGTCTTCGCCATCCCTGGACACGTGTTTCGGGGTATCACCCCTCGTCAGCAGGGATAGGCCGTGTTCTGGGGTTGCCGATGGCTGCCAATATCTGCCAAATATAGTACCACTCCGGCGCGTAGGTGCGGGATCCCAGGCTCATCAGCCCGCGTTTCAAGGGAGCTTAAAGTTACAAATGGGGGTGGGGTCGCACACTACTCACACACCGGCGGTGTCGCCCCTAAGGACTCTGGTCAATGTAGTAACGTGTTCGCGATGCATCATCTTTCGATCTACTGCTATCCTCGCTGTCTTCGCCATCCCTGGACACGTGTTTTGGGGTATTACCCCTCGTCAGCAGGGATAGGCCATTTTCTGGGGTTGCCGATGGCTGCCAATATCTGCCATGTATAGTACCACTCCGGCACGTAGGTGCGGGATCCCAGGCTCATCAGCCCGCGGCTCAAGGGAGCTTAAAGTTACAAATGGGGGTGGGGTCGCACACTACTCACACACCGGCGGTGTCGCCCCTAAGGACTCTGGTCAATGTAGTAACTTGTTCGCGATGCATCATCTTTCGATCTTCTGCTATCCTCGCTGTCTTCGCCATCCCTGGACACGTGTTTCGGGGTATCACCCCTCGTCAGCAGGGAAAGGCCGTGTTCTGGGGTTGCCGATGGCTGCCAATATCTGCCAGGTATAGTACCACTCCGGCACGTAGGTGCTGGATCCCAAGCTCATCAGCCAGCGGCTCAAGGGAGCTTAAAGTTACAAATGGGGGTGGGGTCGCACACTACTCACACACCGGCGTTGTCGCCCCTAGGGACTCTGGTCAATGTAGTAATGTGTTCGCGATGCATCATCTTTCGATCTTCTGCTATCCTCGCTGTCTTCGGCATCCCTGGACACGTGTTTCAGGGTATCACCCCTCGTCAGCAGTGATAGGCCGTGTTCTGGGGTTGCTGATGGCTGCCAACATCTGCCAGGTATAGTACCACTCGGACGCGTAGGTGCGGGATCCCAGGCTCATCAGCCCGCGGTTCAAGGGAGCTTAAAGTTACATATGGGGGTGGGGTCGCACACTACTCACACACTGGCGGTGTCGCCCCTAAGGACTCTGGTCAATGTAGTAACGTGTTCGCGATGCATCATCTTTCGATCTACTGCTATCCTCGCTGTCTTCGCCATCCCTGGACACGTGTTTTGGGGTATTACCCCTCGTCAGCAGGGATAGGCCGTTTTCTGGGGTTGCCGATGGCTGCCAATATCTGCCATGTATAGTACCACTCCGGCGCGTAGGTGAGGGATTGCAGGCTCATCAGCCCGCGGCTCAAGGGAGCTTAAAGTTACAAATGGGGGTGGGGTCGCACACTACTCACACACCGGCGGTGTCGCCCCTAAGGACTCTGGTCAATGTAGTAACTTGTTCGCGATGCATCATCTTTCGATCTTCTGCTATCCTCGCTGTCTTCGCCATCCCTGGACACATGTTTCGGGGTATCACCCTCGTCAGGCAGGGATAGGCCGTGTTCTGGGGTTGCCGATGGCTGCCAACATCTGCCAGGTATAGTACCACTCCGACGCGTAGGTGCGGGATCCCAGGCTCATCAGCCCGCGGCTCAAGGGAGCTTAAAGTTACAAATGGGGGTGGGGTCACACACTACTCACACACCGGCGGCGTCGCCCCCAAGGACTATGGTCAATGTAGTAGCGTGTTTGCGATGCATCATCTTTCGATCTTCTGCTATCCTCGCTGTCTTCGCCATCCCTGGACACGTGTTTCGGGGTATCACCCCTCGTCAGCAGGGATAGGCCGTGTTCTGGGTTTGCCAATGGCTGCCAATATCTGCCAGGTATAGTGCCACTCCGGCGGGTAGGTGAGGGATTGCAGGCTCATCAGCCCGCAGGTCAAGGGAGCTTAAAGTTACATATCGGGGTGGGGTCGCACACTACTCACACACCGGCGGTGTCGCCCCTAAGGACTCTGGTCAATGTAGTAACGTTTTCGCGATGCATCATCTTTTGATCTTCTGCTATTCCCGCTGTCTTCACCATCCCTGGACACGTGTTTCAGGGTATCACCCCTCGTCAGCAGGGATAGGCCGTGTTCTGAGGTTGCCGATGGCTGCCAGATGGCTGCCAATATCTACCAGGTATAGTACCACTCCGGTGCGTAGGTGCGGGATCCCAGGCTCGTAAGCCCACGGCTCAAGGGAGCTTAAAGTTACACATGGGGTTGGGTCGCACACTACTCACACACCGGCGGTGTCGCCCCTAAGGACTCTGGTCAATGTAGTAACGTGTTTGCGATGCATCATCTTTCGATCTTCTGCTATCCTCGCTGTCTTCGCCATCCCTGGACACGTGTTTCGGGGTATCACCCCTCGTCAGCAGGGATAGGCCGTGTTCTGGGGTTGCCGATGGCTGCCAATATCTGCCAGGTATAGTACCACTCCGGCGCGTAGGTGCAAGATCCCAGGCTCGTCAGCCCGCAGCTCAAGGGAGCTTAAAGTTACAAATGGGGGTGGGGTCGCACACTATTCACACACCCGCGGTATCGCCCTTAAGGACTCTGGTCAATGTAGTAAGGTGTTCGCGATGCATCATCTTTCGATCTTCTGCTATCTTCGCTGTCTTCGCAATCCCTGGACACGTGTTTTGGGGTATCACCCCTCATCAGCAGGGATAGGCCGTGTTCTTGGGTTGCCGATGGCTGCCAATATCTGCCAGGTATAGTACCACTCCGGCGCGTAGGTGCGGGATCCCAGGCTCATCAGCCCGCAGCTCAAGGGAGCTTAAAGTTTCAAATGGGGGTGGGGTCGCACACTATTCACACACCCGCGGTATCGCCCCTAAGGACTCTGGTCAATGTAGTAAGGTGTTCGCGATGCATCATCTTTCGATCTTCTGCTATCTTCGCTGTCTTCGCAATCCCTGGACACGTGTTTTGGGGTATCACCCCTCATCAGCAGGGATAGGCCGTGTTCTTGGGTTGCCGATGGCTGTCAAATATCTGCCAGGTTTAGTACCACCCAGGCACGTAGGTGCGGGATCCCAGGCTCGTCAGCCAACTGCTCAAGGGAGCTTTAATGTTACAAATGGGGGTGGGGTCGCACACTACTCACACACCGGCGGTGTCAGAGTTTACTTTACTCTTTGCCTCCTACTGGACCAAAGCCAGGATCACCATTGGCTACCCTCGTAACATCCCAATAGCATTAGTCAGAGCTGTTCTGAAATGACTAAAAGGTGAAATGTCGCTCCTCAGATCTCCTTACTAAATAAATAGATAAGATTGGTCTTAATCATGATTTGCAATTTTGTCATTAGGATGACAAAAAACAAATGACAATAACATCATTAAATGTGCTCATAATATGAAAATTGTTGTCCACCTACCAATAAACCTGGTCAATGCAGC
The DNA here is from genome assembly GCF_964263255.1 of Lissotriton vulgaris. Classification (NCBI taxonomy): domain Eukaryota; kingdom Metazoa; phylum Chordata; class Amphibia; order Caudata; family Salamandridae; genus Lissotriton; species Lissotriton vulgaris. The sequence goes on from NC_141689.1 coordinate 1,634,436,559, forward strand.
GTGTTAGGCTTGTCAAACACTCTACCTACCAAAGATGTGCATCACAGAGATGTTTTCTTAAGACAAATAATTCAGGTGGCGGCACAATAAAATTCCTCTGCAGCAGCTGTGCATGGCATAATTCCGATTTCCAGGCATCCTCTTGAGGATGCTTTCTCACAGCCAGCAACCATGGTGATTGATGCCTTCCTACTTTTGCATGCACAAGAAGAAGACACACGATTTCCGGAAACAAATCAAAAACATAGCTATGAATCATTTCATCCTGGCACAAGCTTATAGTTTTTTCTTTTCTTACAGCTCCCCTGAAAGAGGGGAACTGCTCACACTCAGAAACAACAAGCTGCAAGTCAACGTGTTAGTGTTTATGCCTTGGAAACTACACTTGTAGTAGAATATAGGCAGTCACGTTTTCCCTTCCCAGGGCGGAAATTTTGAGGAACACATTTAATAGGTATTTTGCAATTATTAATTATGCTTTATAACCAATTCCTGTGGGGATTTTTTTGTGTCTTCTTAAAAAAGTAGTGTTAGCAGAATAAGCAGCTAAAGAAAAAGCTGAAGTAAATATAGCTTGATTCTTCCCCATTGCTCGTAGTTCTTTTTTAAAGCCATAATTGTAATTGCAATCGAAATTCTATTAATATGGCGCTTACTACCCCTGATGAAGCTTTGAAGCATTTTTCAGCAAGTAGCATGCTGTAGTTTCCTGCAAGTTTTATTATGAAATCCTTTTGGCTCCTAACGGACTCGATAGAGCTGTGATGTAGGTGTCAGAGCGGAATGCAATGACAGCTTGTTTTAGAATGCTGAGTTTGCAGTTACACGCAGACAAATAAAGACGTAATATTAATCTCCATGTGTGGCGTAGTCATTGGTCGGTACCTAGGCTGGTGAGGAAGCTACAACTGGTTATGAGGATGGGGTAAGTAGCCTGAAGAATGATTGTGCCCACCCAGAGAGTTTGCTGTGGTCCAAGCAAACTGCACATGTGTCACTATCAAAGTACGGAATTAGCGTTTCCTGCATGTGGAGTCAAAGAGCAGCTCCAGCTGCTGGAAAGCAGTTAAAGACAACAAAAATGTTGCAAAGAATCTACACATCGATGGACCAGAACCTGTTGGTCAAGCCATACATAAAGGTACTGCTCTGCACGCAAGTTAAAGTTGTACGTTATATGTAGTGTGAACGCTGAAGGTATATTTAACCAGGTTTACGAAGGGTAGCCGCTGACAATCATAACTTGTAAAATAACGCTGCGAATGGGAGAGCTGCAAGGCAGAGATCAACCAGGTGTCCGATAATGCAAATTGATATTTAAAAGAAAACAAATAAAACGACTTACTGAATACATTAATGAGAGTCATCATACCACAGCACTCTGTGAAGTGGCTCATGGGGTAGTGCTTGCGGAGCTGTTCATACCCGAAGTGGTTCATTCACAAAGTCGCTGAAAGAGGCTCAGAACAACTTCATAGGTCTTAAAAGAAGCAAAGCCAAAGACAGCTTGCGGAAGAGTGAAAGGCTATTTTTCTGATGGAGACCAAGAAGAAAGTCTTATTTCCAGTCATCATCAAATATGATCGGCATGGTTGGGAGGAGTTGTTAGTTGGGATTATTTGACACAGTTTTGCTTTCAAAGTTTCAGAGGCACAAACCAAGGTATAAAACCCCTTGGAGATGGAAGCTGGTAATGGAAGAATCCATGCTGATGGGACTAAGTTCTTACTGGTTGGGTTAATGCACACGCATAGAATGTATCTAGTCCACTCAACCTTGTGCCCACAAGATTTAATGATCCTCACTGTATGACTCTGAGACTATACATGCCATTTTTATAATGTTTGTTTCACAATGTCAATAAATATATATATTTTTTAAAAACCAGAGAGGATCAGCAAAGCAGTACTTTGCAAGGTCTTAAAGACATCAGAAACAGCATCCAGGAGCATGTTACTTTCAAGTTCCTCACTGGTCTACAATGCTGTTGCTTTCCTTAAACCACCCCCACCTTTTGATAGTGGCAAAAAGCAAAATATTGGTGATAGATTGACTGCTTGGATAGAGACATTTGATGATTTCATTGACGCACTCGAAGAGACTGATAACAAAAGGATTACTTAGTATCTCAAAAATCTTGTTGGTTGATGGTGTGAAAGAAGTCATAACAATACATTTTCAGTCAAGAACCCCAAAAAGTTGGTGAAACCAATGATGAATTTATGGAGAGACTCAATACACTCATCAAACACGGTAAGTTCAATTATTGTAATGATTAACCTCTTGGCTGCTAGGCGTTTTCCCGCTGTGTGCTGGAAAATGCCATTTTAGTGGCACTATGACGAGCTCAGCTCGTCATCAGCACACGACACCCGTGGGTGATGACGAGCTGAGCTCGTCATCAGCATCGAAAGGGTTAAGGAGTATGTGTCTTCCAGTTATTGATGGAAGCTTGTCAGATTTATTCAGATGACGAATGCTGAGCGAATTTCTAAGTTTGAAGTGAGGGTTGATGGCCGCCAGAGCTGAGGAGCTTGCTGAAAGACAAGCTGCTAAACTGGAGGCCAGAGGTGTCCAGAGAGAATCAGTCATGAGAATTAAAATCAATCCAAAGCAAAAGACTGAAGGACATATTAAAGAAGTTATGTTTTAGATGTAAATTTCTGTTTCCGCACAAAGGTAAATTTCCTGCCATTGGACAGATATGTAAAGGCTGTGGGAAAATGAACCATTTTGAGATATTTGTAAAGCGCAAGAAAAAGTAAGTGCTTCACAGCACAAAAACAAATTGACAGCCAGTACATTCCAGAAGCAACATTCGAGGCACACCAAGACCAAGCGGTGACATCAATTGAGGCAGATTGACATCTAAATCCTCATCAAGTAGTTCTTCCACCTCACGATCAAGTAAAAGTGAGGAAGATGGCTGTGCCATGTTGATGATAACCTCAAATAAACGTGTGCATGTCAGACTGGCTGCATGTGAGGAAAAATGTCAATTAAAAGTCAACATGCCAAAGCACCAAAGTCATACAGACAGTGTCCGAAAATGAATGGTTGCTCGATACCTTTCATCATCGACAGTGGTGCATCAATAAACAATGCCTGATGAGAATACAATGAATTATCTCCATTGCCATGACTTACGCCATTGAAAACCAAAGTATACACACCTGGACAGAGTAAAGGGGATACACTTCCAAAATAACCCCTGCTCACCCCATTGGTAGCTTGGCACTAGCAGTCAGGCTTATCTCAGAGGCAGTGTGGAAACCTTTGCACATATCCAAAAGTAATACAATGAAAAAACTACAAAAGGATGGCTCACTAGTTTTGGAAAAATATCCAATAATTTGTCTGTGGAAAACAAGACCATAAATGATAAAAAAATACACCATAAATATCAATAAGCAAAAATAGACTTATAATACAATTCCTTGAAAGTCAATAGCTCTCTCTGGGCTATCACAGCGTCATGAACAACAAATCCTAATAGTTCTGGCTGGCTGCAGCGTCGCAGTCCCTTCAAAAATACAGGGCGTCAGTGGCCTCTAATTGAGGCGTTGGTTCCGGAGGTGGGTGCAGGAGTCTTCCGGCCCTTGAAGTCACATGTATTGCAGATCAAACTCCTCGTGGATAAAGTCTGGAGAGCAGGCATCAGCAGGCATCAAGGCTGTGGTGCGCAGTGCAGTGGTGCAGTTGATCCAGCGGGCCTTAGGAAATTCTGTCTCATAAGCATTTACCCTACACCACAATACTCACTCAAATCATAATTTCATCACAAGGCCCATAATTGACTGAGACAAGAATTGGCCAACTGAATCATGTGACCTAATTAAACAGAACTATTCACAAATCTATTTATATTTATATGCAACCGCAGTTTATCTTCATCATGTTTATAAAATAATGACATTTAATTAAGCTACATAGGCAATGGATTAACTAATGGTAACTTGACACAGGAAAGAACAAGACCAGCTTGTCATTTCAAATCTATTTTATTGACTTTATTTTCAAATAAAGAGCACTTTAAAAATGAATAAATCTTTATTAGAATTTAAAAAGCATCATTTAATTAAGTAAAGCACATTAGACAGTCAGCTTCAAAACAAAATCAGCATGAAAAGTATTTTAACTGAAAGAAATCTCATTCCCTGAACCCTATTTCCCTAACAAGACTAATGGAACCTAAAGGGAAAAGGCATAAGTTCTGATATATCTTACGTGAGTCAAAAGTCCATCAGCATCTCACGCTCTGGAGGATTCAGGAACGAGCCAGCCGGCTCCTCCCAAGGGACCAAGTTTTATACCTTTTCTCTATCTTAAAACTAACTTAAAGAATACTATCTAATGGCATTCAACACAGCCATTGGCTGACAGCCGTTAGGCCACATTAGCTCATCGCCTTCAGGATCCAAACTTGTGCCTTTCAGAGACACCATTGTCTTTCATCCCTTCCGAGGAAGTTTGTAACAGTTTATTAAAACAAGAGTTCGCTGCTTCCTCAGCTTGGCGATTCCACCACTTCCTGTCCTTGGACGGAGCACATCTCTGCACAGTTCCACTATTAAATTCTTTTCAATAGACTTCATTTTGTGTCAACCTTGACCACGTCCTCTCACTGTGCTTGGCTCATCATGACAGGACAGGTTATCAATCACCCTTTCACAAACTAGGCCTCAGGCCTCTTTTCACGAAACTAGTATGCAAAGAAACACAAGACATTAATTAATTCGAGTAATGAAGAATATTCTGTTACCCACCCTCCTTGCTAATGTTAACCCATTAGTTTATGTTACCTAGCTTTAAGCACAAGAATGCTGCATTATAAAAACCCTCTTCATCCAGGATACTCCACGAGCCTATGCCACATATATGACACAACATAGACAAAGGCAAAAATAAGCACATGCCATTTAAATAAACAGCCGCGATTAATATTGACAACACAAACAGACAAAGTTAATTAATTATTTTTCAACGAACTTGAAAGAGCAACATAAAAGCATATTAGACCCGCGTGTTGTGTGTGCAATTTTATCTAAGTTGATTAACACAAAATCATGCAAAAAATCATTAATACAATTAATCATCATGGAAGTCTGACTTCACGAGCCAAAAACAAATTTATTTCTGAAACTCGCTTCATCAACTCCCTCATCTGGTGATTTAAAAAACACCAAACAACACCCAAAATTTACCAAATTTTAAATTTAGAAGACATCAAATTTTGAACACTCTCTGTGTTAGTATTTCTAAACCCCTGTCTCATCAGTTTGTCTGGAACTCTCATATTGAGCTCTACGAAACTCTTCCATTTCTATCTCCTTCTCTTGAGCCTTTCTAAGTTTATAGATCCTCCTCTTTTCCCTCACATGCTTCTTCCTCTTGTGAATCATACAACTAATCTTTAACAAAAGTGTTACAATCACTATGATTATTACAGGATAAAGCACTGTGCCAATGATTGAACTGCCAATTTGTCTAAACCAATTCCCAATTTCCTCAAATCTTTTACTCAAACGTTCAGAAAAATTGTCACTTTCCATGGGTTCTATTTCTGAGTGAAATTCAGTGATATTTTTGATAAGCATCTCAATATTCTGGCTTTTATCTGGGATATATGTGCAGCAATGCTGAACATGCAAAATCCCACAAACTCCTCCTTCTTTTGCTAGCAGAATGTCTAATGCAAGACGGTTCTGCATAACCATACTTCTAGTGGCTACAAGTTCGGTGTTAACCAATTGAAATCCACTTGCTGTGTCTGTGGACAACCTATCTACAATTGTGGAAACCTTTCTGATTTTAATTGCATTCAGAGTTATTCCCACCATAGGAATTATTGCACCAAATATGTTTCCCATAATTTCTGAGAAACTCTCTCTTTTGTACCTATTCAGGTGTTTGCCAATTTCAAATGAGCCTTCTGCATTTCTGTCCACATGAAAATGTTTTGGAAAAACCAATCCAAGGTAGCACGTCCCATACCAATGGTCTGGGAGGCTAAAATAGGCCTTGTTCCCACAAATAAAATAAATTCCAGGGAAAATTGGGTCTTTTCCACCTTTAAATCCCCAACCCCCTACAATACGATAAGTATCCTCACATTGACTAGCACCAACAAAATAATTGTCATATAATGTGTTGTCTCTTCTAATACAGAATTTTCCACTAACAGGATCATCTATGTGAATAGCAGCATTACTATATCCACCATTAAGCTTCTCATCCTCCTGCTGCCAAAACTTGGACTTTGTTTGTTTCAACATCTCATTTCTCTTATAAATTGCTCTTCTCTCCTCAACCAAATTAAGGAAAGATTTCTCTTCAGCTCTCATTTTGCAGGTTAAATTATTTTTGTAAGCATATTCGTAAGTGAGTTCATTAGTCACCAGAAAGAATTCCCTCATCTGCTTAGCAGGGCGAACTTTGTTTAAGCTATTTATAACTTTCAGGTTAGCAAATATTTCATCGTGATCTGAGTAATAGTACTCCAGATGACCTGTTTGATAAAACAAGGTAGCTATCACACTGCATGTTATGCCGTAAGTAAGGGGTAACATGTTATATTTGACCCCTTCTGAAACTGAAGCAGGAAGCTTCACACAAACTTAGCAATCCTTCACATCCATGACTTTTACGTACTCTGACAGAAGTCTTGAAAAAGAATTAGTAGAAAAATCACCAACAGATCTATCTTGGTGGATCTCTGGTTTGTGCTCAATAACTCTATTAGTTTTGCCTGCAACATCATGAATAGCTTGTTTAGATTTAGCTTTGATTGTCATGTTAATCTTATAATCCTCTTTATCAATGCCAAAAGGAAAGATAACTGCCAAAATTAGCCAAACCAAGATAATTAGAATCACACAAATAGAAGACATTTTACAACATCTTTTAAAGATAGCACACCTTGAATTGTCAGTATTAGGCATTTTTAAATTTTTTTATTTTTCAAAGTTTTTCTCAAAACAAAAATATAAAAATAGTAGTACTATATACACCTCCCCTTTTTAAATATTTTTTTTTTTAGTAACCCTCTAACAGCTTTTCTTCGACCTTGCGACTTACATCAAAAGTGTTTTTCCAGCTAACACAATTTCTTCGACCTAGGGGCTGATTCCGATCCTGGAAAAACACTGTACAAACCGTGGTATGGAGCGGTTTCTCCATACAACTCGTACTTGTAAGGAGGCGCCTACAACCTAGGAAGTACGATCTGTACAAATAGACGCACTCCATACAAATTGTAAAAAATACCATACAACTCATATATATACAAGCGATTCCGATTAGGATTGCTCTGTACGCGACGTTCCCATGTATTCCCGGCAGCAGTTTACAACCCGGCAAGTACGATTCGTACAAACGGCATGCGGTACGGCTCTTTTTTTACAAGAGCCAAAAAGTGCGGGAAAAGCCTTGTACGCCTGTAAAACAGTACGAGACAGACCCCCCCATGTACGCGTCGTACACCCCATGAATACAGGGGTACGGTGCGTATGCACATTGTGCACGGATGACACGGAAAGTCACCTGTGTACGAACCGTACCCCAAAATCGCATATGTGCGCACCGTACCCCAAAATCGCCCGTGTACGCACTGTACTCCAAAATCGCCCATGTACGCACTGTACCCCAAAATTGCGTATGTACGCACCGTACCCCAAAATCGCACATATGCGATTTTGGTGTACGCACCATACACATGCTTCGCATGTGGGGGGACCCCTGTATGCCTCATACCTCTATACGACCCGTACCCCGGTATGAGTCATACCCCCAGAACGAGTCATACCAGGGTATGAGGCGTATAGGGGTTCGCTTTGTTGCCCGGTACGAGTCATTCCCCGTATATAGGCCATTTTCCATACAAATCGTATGCTGTCAAACTGGTACGAATCGTACTTGATGGGTTGGACAGCCTTTTTACAATTTGTATGGTCTTTTTTACAAGTCCGTGTCGTACAGCTTTTCCCGATCCGATTTGTAAGGATTGGGCCGATCTGTATGTATTTTTTCCCGTACGAATCGTACTACACGGTTTGGAAGGGACTTGCACAATTTGTATGGAAAAAAACTACAAATCCTATTTGTATGGAAAAAAAAATCCAGGATCAGAATCAGGCCCCTTGTGTCACCTAACACAATTTCTTCAGCCTTATGCCAAAAATAAAACCTCGATTTGAAAAGAAAATATTCTCAATCATTGTCACTGGTTTCTTCTAAATCTTCCTGACTACTGCTACTGATTTCCACAATTGGTGGAGTAAGTCCACTCAGGGGACTTGTACTTTTGGTTTGGTTTTAATGGTCTCTTTCCCTTACTGCTAATTACTTCTATTTTCTTCCCTTTTTGATTTTTCTTGTCAGCATCACCTTTTTGACTTGATATCTCATTGACCTGCTCTTTTGCTAATTTGAATTTTAAATTTTCCCTTGGCCAATTGTCTCCCTTTCTTAAGAGTTTTTTCTTCGGTTCAGTTCCGTTAGATTCAGTTTTCCAAGTTCTTTTTCTGAATTTTCTCACTTGGGACTCTTTATCACTCTCATCAGTCTCATCTTCTGTTTCTGAGACTTGAAATCTTGTTTCAGGTACTTCTTTACTCGGCAGCTTCACTCCGTTAGGAACAGTATCCTTGTAGCTGGTACTCGGTAATTCGTCTTCTTCTTCTGGAATTACTTCTAACTTCTCAGTTTCAGAATTCTTGTTCCTGCTTTCAGAGCTTTCAATCTACTTTTCAATACTCTCCTGATCTTGAATCTCTCTTGACTCGGATTCTTTTTCTGTTTCTTTTTCTAGAATATTTTCATCATTTTCTGAATCTAGAATCACAATCTCTAGATCTTTTTCATTCAATGCCTGATCCACATCAGAATCTTCCAGATGTCGACTTTCTTGTCGATTTTTAGAATCTGGATTTTCAGGTTTTCCTTCAGAGTCTGAATCAGTTGTTGTGTCGTCACTATCTTCGTCAGGATTATCAGAAGGTGGTACACGAATGGTGTGACTTGCATGCACCCATCTTTTCAAACCTTTGCATTTAACTGCATTTGTTGTGACTAATATCACCTGTCTTGCTTTTTGCCACCTGGGTACTAAGCAGTTTCTTCTCCGGTGAACTTTTGTCCTGACCCAGTCTCCTGGTAACAGATCATGAGCTTGCTCCTTTTCTTTTGAAATCACATCTGTTCCCACCTGATGGAATACAGAAGTTACCACATCAGAAAGGCTTTTACAATAGTCCATAATTGCACTTTCATTGATGGCTAAAATGTTCCCAACTCGAATAAATGCCTGTCTCATTACTCTTCCCATAAGTATATCATGGGGGCTCAGACCTGTCTTTTTATCTGGTGTGCTTCTCAAAGACATTAAAACAAGTGGAAGTGCATCTGTCCACTTCATTCCTGTAGCTAAGCACATTTTTCCAATTCTGTTTTTAAGTGTTCCGTTAATTTGCTCAACAACTCCTGATGCTTCTGGTCTGTATGCACAGTGTAGCTTTTGTTTTATGTTGAAAGCTTCACAATTCAATTTTAGCAATCTGTTTTCAAAGTGTGTGCCACGATCACTTTCGACAGTGTGGTACTGAAAATTCTGGATCCGTGTCGCAAACATTGTCGTATCACGACGATTTTGGTATCAGCAGACCGGTAATAAGTTAAATGCCATACATGAGCATTTTCGTCACGATCGAGTGTTGGCAATACCCTGAAATCAGCATTTCCGTCATGAACCCTCGGGTTACATTTTGTGGACGGCATCCATTTTGTGATTGCCCTCACATAGCCAAATGACTGAGGCCAAAAACGACCTTGAAGGACACGTACACCTTAGCTGACTCCTCTGTGACCTGGGCAAGCTAACTCCACTGCCTACAGCCAAACCTGTTCGGCCAGGTCCTTTCTCAGTGGCCGAGCGAGATCAGTATCAAGGCACAACATATCATAAACCTTTCATCACACACAAACCATGCCTAATCTTACACACACCTGTCTCTGTCTCTTGCTTTATGACTTGCTTTACGAGGAGGAGGTGCCCGGTTTTATTGGGGGTCCGTCGATATCTGATGAAAATACTGGGCCTTGCCGGGTAATCAATTATGGGCTGGACGAACTGAAATATGTGTTTGACATCATGACTCTGCTTTTTCTTTGTAGTAAAAATATGTGTATGGTCAACTGTAAAATAAGGAATGTTTGCCCGAAGCTTATTATTTTGTATAAAAGAAGAAGACTGGCTTTGTAATTTTGAGCAGTCTCCTGAGAACTTACACGCTGTTGTTCTTCTAGGATATCTGTTACTGGCTGCAGCCAATAAATACGATCTTTGACTTCTCAAAGAAGACTCTATGTTTCTGTAGTCTGAAACAGGAAGGACTCAGAGTTTTCAGGTGTGTCCCCTGGCACCGCCGGGTCCATAAAAACCCGGTACTCAAGTTGGCGCCCGACGCGGGGGCGATTTCAGCGGTACCGGTCCAAGCCAGAGGTTCGTGAGAAGCTTCGTGTGAAAATTCCGGAGGACGGCCAACCACTTCAGCGGCCCCTGTATGTCGACGTGGTCCAAAGGTCTTTGCTGCGAGGTTCCCCGCGTCCCGACAGCTACGAAGGACTGCTGCCCTGACTATCGACCTGTTTTGGACCCTTGATCCTTGGTAGAGCGAAACGATAGACGGGTCTTCTGGTGACGTCATCGATCATCGGTACCTCAGTTAAGTATAAGTGGAGCGTCTCCCAGTCCTTAGTTTGGTTCTTAGTTCGGTATTCTTTGGGTTTACTTTGTTTGGAGCTTGCAAGTGCCAAAACCGAAGGACTCGTGTATTCACGAGACTATCGCATTTGATAATCCTTTGAAGTTTGAAGCTAGACTAGAGAGCAAAGATGCCTGGTCTCAGCAGACTTGGAAATTTGTTTTGTCTTGGTTGTAATAGGGATTCCCGATTGGAGGACTCGTGTCCGGTTCCTCCGATTGGAACTCCAACTTACGAGTTATATGTAAAACACGGCGTAGGCCCCATTGCATATAACGAAATATGGATCCGTTACACCAGAAACGATAGTGTTTTAAAATGGCCCAAGTATGGTAGTTTTGACACGGAGATTTTAGATAATCTCGAGGTACAACTTTTTAAGAAGAAAGCCCGGCCGGCAATGTTTGACTCCTTTCGCTTATGGCGCAAGGAAGCCAAACAGAAAGAAATAAAACTAGCGAAGAAAAATAAGCGAGGTATGACAATGGTACAAGCTGCCAATGCGTTCAGGGATAATGAGGAAGAGCGGGAGAGTGAACAAATGCTTAGAAGTAGGAAGTTAGCAGTAGATAAGTGCTACCCAGTTTTGCCACGTAAAGGACAAGAATCAAAGGAAAAGATTGATAACGATCCTTTAATGTCTCATTTACTGAGTTCACCACCTCCTTATGCGCAGAGTGCTACAGCACCTCAACAACCTTTGATTGTGCAACCCCTGATTGTTGGACCAAAGGTTCTACCGCAACCACCAGCTCCTCTTCAGCTGGTTCCCACTCCTCCGGCGCAGCCCCCTCAAGGGCCGCTGCTTTTGCTACCTACTCCATCTGTATTCCCTACGACTTCGCCTACTATTCCGACTGATCCTCCTAGTACTCCCTCTGCTACTGTTTCTACCTCTGCTTTACCTCAGCATGTCTTTTCTGGTGTTTCTGTCTTTCCGTCAGTTTCTCCTTCTGTTCGGCAGAGAATGGCCAACACTGTTACTGGTCTTTTCTCGCGTTTCTTTGGGTCGCCTAATACAACCCCTATCACAGAACGAAGACAGTTGCGGAGTCAACTGCCCGACTATCAAGAGAGAGAATTACTGAATCGGTTAGCGCGTAAATGGGTTGTCGATACTGTGCGATATGATGTACAGTATATCATGGAAGTCTTCCGTCAATGGGAAGCGTCGAAGCAGAGATATGTTTTTGAGCAAATGTGTGTATTTCTTTGTGAAGATTTGGAGGGAAATGACCCTGAACACGACCTGCCTGAATTGTGGCGTGTGCGGTTCGAGTTCTCGGAGGGCATGATCGTAGGCACAGATGTTGAGAGAGCGGTTGCGATACTGTTGTCGTATCAGAGTAAGGGAGGCATTTCTCGGTCACCATCTGAGCATGACACACCCGGTAGGAAAAAGGCGCGACAGTATCCCATGAGAGAGGTTCCACCGGTTTGGAGGGAAGGGGACGCAAATGCCAATCCAGCCATTCCGCCGCATTTTCAGCGTGTATGGGTGCATGTTCCTTGGAAGAGATCTGAAGTTTTGGCTCTCAAACAGACATTACCTAACCCCCGTAAAAATCCTGCAGGGTATTATAAGGAATTATCACAGACAGTAAGCTCCTGCATTATGACCTTAGCTGATATAGACATGTTGTTCGGAAATGTTGTTCCACAGCCTTTATGGGGAAAGATTCGTCATACGGATCACGATCAGGAGTTAGGTGATACATGGGCTAATATTGCTGCTATAGATAACAGACAAGTTGGTGGTGCTAAACCCGAGCCTTTAATCTCTGAACTCCCTGGTATAATTATTACTTTTATGAAAACTCTAATGCCCGAATTGCGCGTTTATTGGGACAAGTTGTCTGCATGTAAGCAGACGAAAGATGAGACTGTGTCTGACTTTTTCACGCGGTTCGAAGAGACTTTCGCGGATCATAGTGGTCAGGATATGGCTACCGAGGGTGGCCAGAGATTGTTTGTCGACAAATTTGTGCATAATTTACTCCCTGAATTGTGTAATAAGCTGAAGGATTCTGAGAGTGCTTGGGCTGTCTCAACGTCAGCACAGATTTTAGCTACAGCCCAGTAATAGGCGCAAGGATGAGTTAGAGAAAGCGGATAAAAAGACTAAAGAATTAAAGACTAAGGTTCTCCTACAGCAAGCTTATCCACCCCGCACTGATAACCGGCGCGACTATCAGCAGCCTCAGCAGTATTCGAGGAACTCGCAAAGAAACGAGTTTCCTCAACAACGTTTACAGTATGGACCCAATCAGTGCGCGTATTGCAAGGAAGAGGGTCACTTTAAAAGTAGTTCTCCGGTTTTGTTACAGCGCACGAATGGTACTTCTGGTGCGAGAGGTCGAGGTGTTCAACAAGCCCCTAGAGGTAGGGGACGTGGAAATTTCCCCCAGAACACACGTTCCTTTCCGCCTCAGAATTCGATGAATAGTTTTGATCAGCAGAATAACGCATCTGGTAGGACGACTCAGTACTATGCTGATGACTACTATGCAGAAGAAGAGAATATGAACAGTAATGATTGCTAGGACAGCCATGGACAAAGAGAGGGAGTTGTTTCAGTTCCAGTAGATCAGAGTGGACCCTACGTTGAGGTGATTACATCAGGTGTGTCAGAACCTTTTCTGTTGGATACTGGTGCTACAAAGAGTTCTATTATGCACTCAAAACTCCCTGGCGCACCTTTGTCTGGCGAAATGAATGTTTCAGTAGGTTTTTCTGGCGCCCCGGTTAGGAACTCGATTTCTACTCCTATGTCTCTTTCTGTTGGACCTTGTGAATTCGAAGCACCCCTTATTCTTACAACAGGTTGTGGCGAGAACTTATTAGGATTGGACCTATTGAAAAGATAACATGCGACTTTGTACTGTTCTCCTTCGGGAGTACAACTTACACTAGGTAAGAGAGGGGTTTCTCCGATGTATTTGTCGAAGGATACACTTCCGACAGAATTATCTTCTCTTCCGAATACTCTTTGGGCCACTGGTCCTAATGATGTGGGTCTCTTGGAAATTCCGCCATATGTTGTAACATTGAAAGCCAATGTTAGAATGCCGCGCATTCCCCAATACAAGATCTCTAGCGAAGGTGAAAAGGCGATGTTAGCGATCATTTATGACCTGATCGGAAAAGATGTGATTGAAGAGACAAGAGGCAATATTTGTAACAGTCCTGTGCTGCCTGTTTTGAAGCGTACTGATCCTTCCAAGCTACCTGTTTACAGGTTTGTGATCGATCTTAGAGAAGTGAATAAAATTGTTGTGCCACAGTTTCCGGTTGTCCCTGATATCACTGCCCTATTGACTATGATTCCAGCTTCCGCCACTCGGTTTTCGGTGATTGACTTGAAGAATGCTTTCTTCAGCATCCCGATTGCCGAGGAGAGCAGAGATATTTTCGGCTTCAGTTTAGGAGCGAGAAGCTTCCGCTTCAAGCGCGCTCCCCAAGGCTACTGTGTAAGTCCATCCATATACAGTCAAGCTTTAAAAACACAGCTTGACACGATTGTTTTACCTGATGGCGCTACACTTATCCAGTACGTCAACAATTTGTTAGTCGCTGCAGATACTGAGGAGATTTGTAAAGAAGCCACCTTGTCGTTATTGCGTCATTTGTCTGAATTACATCACAAAGTGTCTCTATCGAAATTACAATATTGTCGACAAGAAGTGACCTACTTAGGTCACCTCTTATCGAAGGAGGGAAAGAAACTGACCCCAGAGAGAATTCAGGCAATTGCAGAATTGAGTGTGCCAAAGACACAGAGAGAAGTGCGTGCTTTCTTGGGCATTACATCATACTGTAGGCAATGGATACCGAATTTTTCCCTGTTGGCCAAACCGTTGGTGGCATTAACTTGTAAGGATACACCGGATCCCATATCATGGTCTGAAGAGTGTCAGAAAAGTTTTTCCGAATTGCGCGACGCATTGTGTTCGGCTCTTGTGTTGGGTACCCCCGACTACAGTAAGCCCTTTACACTATATGTCCACGAGAAAGAAGGATGTGCATTATCAGTGTTGACACGGTCTTTTGGGGACAAGCAACGTCCATGCGCGTATTTCTCGTCGACTTTAGATCCGGTAGCTAGGGCGTTGCCGAGTTGTCTGAGAGCCACAGCCGCAGCAGCTGTTTCTATTCGACAGTCTGCTGGGTTAGTGATGAATAATATGTTGATCGTGATGGTTCCGCATGCAGTAGACACTTTGTTAAATAGAACCACGACACAGCACTTAACTAGTGCTCGATTGTCAGGTTATGAGCTCACCTTGTTAGCAAGTCATGTCCATATTAAAAGATGCAACGCGTTAAACCCAGCCACGTTGTTGCCGATTCCAGTTGAGACAGAGAACGCTGAAAAGCAGCACAACTGTTTCTTTAGGACAGAAGAAGAAACGAAAGGGAGAGTAGACTTGAGCGACACTCCTCTTACTGAATGTGATGGTACTTTGTGGGTTGATGGTTTCAGTTGCCGAATGGTGATACGACTGCGGCATATGCTGTTACGACCTTGCACACGATTGTCGAAGCTGCACGAATCCCACATAACTCAGCGCAAGCTGCAGAGTTGATTGCACTTACGAGAGCGTGCGTGTTGGCAAAAGGAAAACGAGTGAATGTGTACACTGACAGTCAGTATGCGTTTGGTGTGGCTCATAGTTTTGGACGTCTGTGGCGTGAACGTGGTTTCCTGACTTCACATGGTGCTAAGATCCAGCATGGTCAGTTGGTGAATGAGCTTCTTGAGTCACTGACCTTGCCGTTACAAGTTGCGATTGTGAAATGCAGTGCACATAAAAAGGTCACGGATGATGTTGGTCGCGGAAATGCGTTTGCGGACGAACTCGCAAAAGAAACTGCAAGGAATGTGATGAGTCGAATGTATGTTGCAGGTCCGGCGAGATGGGTTCCGGATAGAGGAATGTGTGAAGCTAAGATTGAGAGTGTGAAATCCATTCAAGCTGAAGCTACAGAGAAAGAGTTGAATGAATGGAGAGAAAGTAAGGGGAAATCGGATGCGAATGGTTGTTGGGTCGAATTGTCAGAACATCAGCGATGGTTGTTACCCGATGCGTATGTGCTTGCAGTGGTGACAATGGCCCATGGTATGGCTCACATCAGTGTTAAAGGGATTTGTAAGTTGTTGGCTCCGGTGTGGAAAAATGCTAGAATTCCCAAGTGTGCAGAGAATGTAGTCAAGAACTATATGGTGTGTCTGAAATACAATGCTGGTAGGGGAACCCCAACTCCAGCTGGCCATTTTGCGCCTCCAACGTATCCGCTCGAGGTTTTGCAGCTAGATTTCATCCACATGGAAAGGTGCAACAATTTGAAATACGTACTCGTTGTTGTTTGTGCCTTTTCAAGATGGATAGAAGCATATCCGTTAAAGGACAATACTGCCATGTCCACAGCTAAAGCCCTTGTCAAAGAATTCTTCCCCAGATTCGGAATGCCGAGAATGGTCTGGAGTGATAATGGGAGTGAATTTGTGGGCCGAGTGATGAAGAGAGTATGTGAAGGGCTAGGCATACAGCAAAAGTTTCACGCTGCAAATCACCCCCAATCAGCTGGATTAGTAGAATGCTATAATGGCACATTAAAATTGAAACTGGCCAAAATCCAAGCGAGCACTGGTTTAAAATGGCTTGACGCTCTACCCTTGGCACTCCTATCAACGAGAATAACTGTGCACTCAAGATTGGGACTTAGTCCCTACGAAATAGTGTTCGGCCGTCCGGCCAACATATGGGGAGTGCCAAGGCCAACAAAATTCGGCGAATTAGAACACCCTGTACTGCTTGATTACCTGTACGAATTGACGGCTAAATTGCGTGTTTTACACCAACAGGTTCACAGCTCTCTTCCTCAAGCTACTGAAGCTCCAGGACATCCTATTGGTCCAGGATCCTACGTCCTAGTAAAGAACTTTCAGCGGACAAAGAATGATGAGCCCCGCTGGACCGGCCCCCATCTAGTGCTTCTCTCAACGAGATCAGCTGTTCGAGTGGAAGGGAAGAAACACTGGGTCCACAGGATCCATTGCAAGAGAGTCCCTTTACCTCTGCCACACGATCGATGGGTCCAGGAGGGGATCGCTGATTCTGAGACTGAAACTGTGCCTCGCTTCCTACCCTTTAGCGATGCACGATTAAAAGGAACAAACTGTGAAAGTGAAAGCGATAATATTTTACAAGGAACTGTGCCACCGTCACTTCGATTGAACACTACAGAACCTGAACTCTTGTTTCACAACCAGACAATACCCAGAAAAACACGTTATAATTTGAGGTCGAGAACTATGACTATGGACTAATAAAACCTTTTTCTATTTTTGGAAGTGCAGCTCTCTCTCCTCTGGGAAACTGGCTTATTTTTGTTTTTCGAACCGCCATCCGGGTTCTGCTGCTAGGGTCGCGGTTGCCCAAGTCTTTGGGGTGCAGCCGAAGACGTTAGTTCAACGGTTCTGGTTGGTCTAAGGGAGTTGCCCTGGACTGACAGAAGCATTCCTTAGCATAGAACACCCTACCGCCGCGGGCAGCAACTTAGAGAGGATGGAGTTTTTCAAGATGGAGAGATCTGCCAAATCAATGAACTTTAAAGTCAGAATGTGTACGTTAATGACAAGAACACGATTCCTGATATTATGTTTTTTATGTTACTTAGTGTAATGACGTTTTTAATAGGATATGTTTTATTCACTCTTCAAGTGACATTCACACCCACTACACAACCCACACATCCTTCTCCTGTTTCCTCACATTCCTTTCACCCCCTGCCTGAACACGAGTCTGTTAGAAGATTGGAGTTTGTCAATAATTCATTTGTTCAGCTTCTACACCAACACCAGTTAGTAATAAACACGACTAATTGTTGGGTGTGTGGTCTTATGCCACACACAACAGATATAGGGATCCCATATTTTGTCTTGCCATTCAGCTACTATGGTTCTTTGTGGGCGTTTCAGACGATGTTCATATTTGCCATCGAACCATATCCCCCACGTTCCACAAGAAGTAACTCGAGCAACAAGGCATTAGTGGTAGGAATCACGAATATGAGTGAGACATTGACTCGTATAGAACCATTCCTGGAGATGAGTTGCAAGCATACACTAGATGGAACATAACCGGATATAGAGTCGCTATGAATGAGAATGAGCAAGCAAAGAGATCCTCCCCGATTTGGATTGTACCCCATCAGGGTCACCTATGTCTGCAGGGTAATGGCAGGAATCCCGGAGCTCAGTTAGGGAAGAGTGTCTGTACTGAAACGTATGTCTTTTCGTCTCAGACCACTCCTTCATTCCTAGCAGCTAAGGGCACCTATTTCATCTGCCATGATAGAGCGTATACATGGCTGCCCACCGACTTCTCGGGCACATGTTTCGTTTTGTTCCTGTTGCCTCCCACCTACACGGCCGCGGCAGATTACCATAGGACAAGGACAGTTAGAGGTGTCGTGAGTAAAGACGACACTGTGGACAAGAATTTGGAGACTTCGTAAAGGGTCTTCTGCCGTTTTGGGGGCCTATGGTGAACAGCAGGAACATTTGCCAGTTGACGAGGGTAGTTGAATCTACCATAGTTGAGACTGCCGGTGCCCTTAGTAACTTGACTGCGGAGCTCCAGTCGGATCGCCTTATGACTCTTCAGAACAGAGTCGCCTTAGACGTCATACTTGCAGACCGAGGTGGGATATGTAAAGTGATCCAATCAAGTTGCTGCATTTTCATCCCAGATAACGCTCCGACAGTATACCAGGCCATCTCCAAACTGCATAAGATCTCTGAATCTATCCACGTGGATAAAGGAGATTGGTCATTAATGGGGTGGTTCTGGGAACTGATATCGGCCTGGGGATGGAAGATTCTGATAGTCATTGGGATGGTTCTAGCCATCCTTTTCCTGTTCTGTCTGTGTGTACAGTGTGCTCCTGCAATATGTGGCCTCTGTGCTACATCATGTGTAAGGAAACCTGTATCCAGAAATGAGCTAAACAATAGGATGATGCTACAGCAACATCTCAATGACTTCATGAATATAGACCTGTACTCAGATAAAATTGAGTATAGGTTATTGCCTATGTAAGGGCAAAAGGAGGGCCTGTGGTACTGAAAATTCTGGATACGTGTCGCAAACATCGTCGTATCACGACGATTTTGGTATCAGCAGACCGGTAATAAGTTAAATGCCATACATGAGCATTTTCGTCACGATCGAGTGTTGGGATCACCCTGAAATCAGCATTTCCATCATGAACCCTCGGGTTCCATTTTGTGGACGGCATCCATTTTGTGATTGCCCTCACATAGCCAAATGACTGAGGCCAAAAACGACCCTGAAGGACACGTACACCTTAGCTGACTCCTCTGTGACCTGGGCAAGCTAACTCCACTGCCTACAGCCAAACCTGTTCGGCCAGGTCCTTTCTCAGTGGCCGAGCGTGATCAGTATCAAGGCACAACATATCATAAACCTTTCATCACACACAAACCATGCCTAATCTTACACACACCTGTCTCTGTCTCTTGCTTTATGACTTGCTTTACGAGGAGGAGGTGCCCGATTTTATTGGGGGTCCGTCGATATCTGATGAAAATACTGGGCCTTGCCGGGTAATCAATTATGGGCTGGACGAACTGAAATATGTGTTTGACATCATGACTCTGCTTTTTCTTTGTAGTAAAAATATGTGTATGGTCAACTGTAAAATAAGGAATGTTTGCCCGAAGCTTATTATTTTGTATAAAAGAAGAAGACTGGCTTTGTAATTTTGAGCAGTCTCCTGAGAACTTACACGCTGTTGTACTTCTAGGATATCTGCTACTGGCTGCAGCCAATAAATACGATCTTTGACTTCACCAAGAAGACTCTATGTTTCTGTAGTCTGAAACAGGAAGGACTCTGAGTTTTCAGGTGTGTCCCCCGGCACCGCCGGGTCCATAAAAACCCGGTACTCCAACAGTAACTGGAAATCCATACCTTGGTATGATCTCCCTTAAGAGCAATCTTGCCACAGTAACTGAGTCATTGTGACGAGTTGGGAACGCTTCCACCCATCTTGAAAACAGACAGCCAATCACAAGGACATATCTAAGTCTATTGTGAGTTGGCATGTCAATGAAATCCATTTTCAACCTGGTAAAAGGACCACCCTCCCGTCCTATGGTTCCCATGCTCACAACTGTTTTTCTGTTTGGATTAATTTTCTGGCAGATCAAACACCTCTGGCAAAGTGACTCTGCAATAATCCTAAATTTCGAATTATACCAAATTTGCCTAAATGACCTTATCATAGAATCTCTTCCTAAATGTCCTGGACCATGGTACATCCGTAGCATGTCAGCAATCAAGCAATTTGGCATTACAGGTCTGCCATCTTTGTAAACCCAAAATTCATCTTCCTCCCTCTGTCTGCAACTTTCTTTCAGCCATGTGTTTTTCTCCTCATCATCTGCCTCATCTTGTAGGTCTTTTACTCCCTGCCATGTTTCAACTATAGATATTAGCATGAGAGAGTTCAAAATATGATCATTGTCTTTTTCTCGATTGATTGAAAAATAGTTTTTCGCACAATAACGTGCAATTTCATCTGCGAATAAATTACCTTTAGTAATATAGTCTTCATCCTTCTTATGAGCTGAACATTTCACAACAGCAATTGTCTCAGGTAACTGAATGCCATCGATCAACCTTTTGATCAATTTTGCATTCCTGATTGGTGTTCCCGCAGAAGTTAAGTAACCTCTTTGAGACCAAAGCTGGCCATAGTCATGGACTACACCATATCCATGCTGACTATCAGTCACTATGGTAACCTTTTTTCCTTTTGCTCTTTCACATGCACAAATCAAAGCAATTAATTCTGCCACTTGAGCTGAACGAATTCCTTCAAGAGTTGAACCCTCAACTACTTCTGCAACTGTGCAAACTGAATATGCTGCTCTCAGAATGCCCTCATCTGTTCTTAAACAAGAGCCATCAACAAAGTAAACAATGTCTGACTCTGGTAAGGGCACTTCTTTTATGTCCTTTCTAGGTTTAGTACAGTATTCCAAAACATCCAAACACTCGTGATCAACATCTGTTTCATTTTTGATTTCAGTAATAACACCGTCAGGCAATAATGTAGAAGGATTAAGATTCATGCATCTAGCAATTGAAACATTATCTGATCCTAGAATAACCTTTTCATATTTGGTCAGCCTATTACACGACAGGTGTTGAGTTTTGCTTCTGGTAAGGAGAGTTTCAACTGAATGAGGTACATACACTTTTACAGGAAATCCCCTTATGATTCCTTCACTTTGCTCAAGGCTTATACTTGTTGCAGCCACTGCTTTTAAGCAACCTGGCAATGCTTTCGCAAAAGGGTCAAGAACAGCAGAAAAGTAAGCTATTGGCTTTCTCATTTTTCCATGTCTCTGAATCAGACAGAGCTTCACACAGACTTTTCTTTAGCTTTTCAAAAGCCTCTAACTCCGTTTTTGTCAAAGTAATCAAGGCTTTTATGTCTGCTTTTGTCAGTCTTTGTAGTGGTTTCGCAATTACTGAAAACCCACTAATCCATTGACAACAATAACCTACCATTCCTAGAAACATTCTGACCTGTCTCTGTGTTGTTGGAGGTTGTATTGCTCGAATCATTTTGATCCTTTCAACTGTCACTTGTCTGATTCCCTTCGCAATTCTGTGACCAAGGTATTTTACTTCTTGCTTGCAAAATTGTAATTTTGCAGGTGACACTTTATGCCCCTCATCTGCCAAACGATTCAAAAGTGTAATGGTGTCTGTTACACAATTTTCTCGTGTTTTTGCAGCCACTAGCAGATCATCAATGTACTGAACCAATGTTGATTTTCCTGGCAAATCTAGATCTTCCAAAGATTTCTTTAACAATTGATTAAAGATGGATGGGCTCTCAGTATAGCCTTGAGGGATAGGACACCATGCTAAAATACGATCTTGGAATTTGAACGCAAACATTTGTTGGCTCTCTGGATGCAGTGGAACTGTAAAGAAGGCATTACACAGGTCTATGACCGTGTACCATTCTGCATCGTGCGGAATCTGATATGGAATCACCGATGGGTTTGGTACAATTGGACAACAAGGAACAACAATTTGATTAACCTTTCTCAGGTCCTGAACTATTCTGTAAGTTCCATTTGGCTTTTTGATTCCCATAATCGGTGAATTACATGGGCTGCTCTCGATTTCTTTTAAAACACCTTGTTTTATGAATTTCTCAATCAGAGGAATGACACCCTCAATAGTTTCAGCTTTCATTTTGTACTGAGGAATGTTTGGAAAATCTATCCCTTGCTTTACAGTAATTTTTACTGGGTCGACATGTTTCATTAAACCCATTTCATCACCAGTTAAATCCCAAATTTTCGGATTAACTTTTTCTTTCAGTTCTTCAGGCAAATTGTTTTTATCAAAAGCAGGAAACAGCTTGTTCTCTTCCTCTACCATTAACATTGTTAATTTGTACAGACCATCTTCTTCAAAGGTTTGGAGCTCAATACCATCCAGTGAGCAATATATTTTACAGTTCATCTTACACAATATGTCCCTCCCTAACAGGTTAACTGGACTACTGTTACAGACAACAAATCTGTGTTTATCCTTGAAATTTCCAATTTCTATTTTGACTGGTTCTGTCAAGTCTGTTTTAATTTGCTGATTTGCTACACCTACCACTTGGATGGACTCACCTGAGAGAGGAATGTTTTCAATTCCCACTGATCTAACAGTAGAATGGGTAGCACCAGTGTCCACAAGAAAAGTGATTTCTACATCATTCACTTTACCATTTACAAATGGACCTGACTGATCTACCTCAAGAGTGGCTCCAAGCAGACACTCTTCCTCCTCTCAGGCACCGTCATGAGTTATCCTCCGAGTCACTCCCTCCGTTCAACCAATATTGCTGAGAAACATTTGGCACATTTACTCTTTGTGATCTATTTACCTGGTCACCGCAGAATCCCGTCTCAGGACTGAACCTTTGTGCATTCACACAATTAGGAAGAGGCGGCTGTGGAATTTGGCTCTGCTGATTCACTAACTGTCGCTGTAGCTGTTGCTGCTGACTTATTTCATTTAACTGTTGCTGTAGCTGTTGCTGCTGATTTATCTCATTCTGCATCTGTGGGTTTAATGATGAATTTTTAAAATTTCTGGGCAGATTCTTACACTCCCGCTTTCAGTGTCCCATTTCGCCGCAATTAAAACATGGTAGCTTCTGCTTGAGCTCTTCAATATTAATATTACATTTTGGTTTATTCGGATTTCCCTTGAACTTGCCTTGATTCTGGTAAACATTTTTATTTTCTAAGGTTGCTATTTGCTGTTCAGCTACCTTCACTTTTGCCCACATTGCCTTTTCCTTAAGCTTTTTCTGTTTTGCGTCTAACTCATCCCTGCAATATTTTGCTTTCCTCAGGATGTCGTCAACTGAAAGTGATTGCCAACTGACAATTCCGTTTCTAATCATTTCACTAATTTCAGGTCTTAGGCCATAAATAAATCTATATATAAAGTGGCTCATATCCTTTTCACTTAATTTTTCATAGCCACTGTATTGTTTGAATACCAGCAGTAATCTTTCATAAAATGAATGTACTGACTCTTTTGGTTCGTGGATTGTTCTGTCAATTTTAACCCAATCTACTTCTTTTGGAGGAATCTTATTTTTCAGCCACACAATCACTTTGTCATAGAACTCCATGACATCAGCTGTTATTTTGTCTCGGGCTGGTTCTTCTCTGGGCCAAACTACAGAAATGTTACATTCTGGCCAAAGATCTGATGGGACAACAATTCAAAGAATCCATCAAGATCAATCCACAGAACTTTTGACACTTTGATGAATCTGTCTACCTGACGATACCATTCTACTGGTTTTTCTCTCAGCCGAGGAAAATCATTTGTAAATAGCAAAATATCCTGCCTTGTCCATGGAACATGAACATAACCT
This sequence comes from Lissotriton vulgaris, assembly GCF_964263255.1. Classification (NCBI taxonomy): domain Eukaryota; kingdom Metazoa; phylum Chordata; class Amphibia; order Caudata; family Salamandridae; genus Lissotriton; species Lissotriton vulgaris. The sequence continues at coordinate 1,634,460,321 of NC_141689.1, forward strand.
GCACCAGCTATTTCCCTCATAGGAAACTCAGTTGCAAATTCCCCTCTTTCTCTTCTTCTTTCATTTTTGCCCATTTCACTCTCCATTTACTTAATTCACCTAATCTTTTCAGGAACACAATTAATTATTTTACATAGGTAATCCTGCCTGTGGTATTCAGGTTTTCAATGTCTTTCTTTGAGAAATCCACTCTGTAATGTTTTTGCAATTGTTTCTGTCTGCTCAAATCTATGTCTAATTCTGCAGCCACTTCTTCAAATTGATCATATTTGTTTTTCGTTTTCCATTGTATACTTCTACAGATAAACAACAATTAATCATTCTGATATTGTTTTAAACAGTCAGTACCACTAGTGCCAATAATTAATTCTTCTAAATCCGCTTTTAATTTTGCAACATCAAGTTGTTTTTATTCAAATACTTGTGGAACTCACGGAGTCTGTGTTAAGTCTGTTTTATTTATGCTCTTTTCTGAAGAACCAGAATCAGATCCTGCAGCTGATGGCATTTGTCCATCTGACAAATTTTGATTAAAAGTTAGATGCGGCATTGTTTTTTCTCTACGGATTTCTGATAATTCTGAATAAAAAATTTTCAGCTACCTTTTGAATTTCTGCATTCAATGGAACAGTCTGTGCTAAATGTCTATTTTCACTTTGCTCAAAAACCGGTACAACAGGACCAATTGTTACTGGAACTGTTACTGCTTCCATCCCTTTCGTTAATTGCTTTCTTTTGCTCTGTAATATTCTGAAATATTTGGTACATTTTCGGGTCTCTCTGCTCTCTTTTCATTTCTCGGGAATTCATTTCCCTGCTCTGGAATTTCTGGATAATTTCTGTTTTCTCTTGAAGTATTAGATTTACTTCTTGACCTTGCTCTTTCAGATAATCTTAAAAATCTGGGTGAATTTTCATCAGCTTCTCTAGGAGGTGCACTAGGAGAGATTCCTGAAGAAACTCTCGGGGTAGACTGTGAACAACTTGGCCGATAAGGTGGTGGATTAATAAAAATGTCTTCTAAAACCGCATCATCTAATTCTTCATCAAGATGACCTCTAATTTGGGTATTCTTTTGACCTGGAGTTTCAGTAACCATTACTCTTACTGGGTATAAACTATCATACATGTCTGCCTTTCTCCAACGACGCACTCTATCCTGATGCGTTTCCCTATTTATGTCTAATTTGGGGCCTCTTGATATTCCCCTGCTCTCTCGCTCAAGTTCCATCATTTCAATTTCCCATTCAACTAGAGCTTCAAATTGTGTAGGTCTAGGCTTTGGCGTAGGAGCCATAATTTTTTCTCTCAAGTTTCTCAAAACTTTCTGATTAAATGACCCATCTTCCGGCCACGCTAATACACCATCATCTTTGGTATATTGCATCCAATTTTCAAACCAAAGGACAGTATGATAACCATATTCACCTTCCATGTATGCTGCGGGTGTTTTGTACTTATGAAGTAATTTTCCACCACGCGTTTCAATTTTCTTATCAGGACTGAATACATTTTTAAATTTCTGAAACCATGAAGGCTTCTTTTCCTCCTTTCCGTACCAATAACTCATGATTTAAAGCTATTCCGTTTAATTCGAAAAAGATCGTCAGTATTTTCTTGTTGTTCCGCTACTCTGACCAATCCGTGCGCGAAACACACTAACAAGCCAATCAGGTTAAGCCACGTCACTACCTTGCTCAACCAATAGAAATACAGCTTTAAGAAAGAATCAATCAGCTAACAGCTCGTCACGATCACGTGAACCCACCAATGCGCTTGCTGTGATGTATGCTAGCCAATCACAGCGCAAACCCTGTGACGTATGCTGCCGCTGCAGCTCCACTGTCTCCGCTCCGTTAACTCACCCCTCCCTTACAAAATATTTTCACAGCGCCATTTTAAAAACAATTCTTTCGATGAATTCAATTAGTAACTACAGAAAAACAAACCATCTGCCTGTTTCGCTAACAAAGTTTTTATCAAACATTCAAGTTCTCACACACGTGAAATAGACGACGCTATTTTCACAAAATCATTTATACGCATTCAAACGGAACACCCTAACCATGTATACATGAAATCTTTGGCAGGACTTTAACCAACCAATAGAAATCCTCAATCGCCAGTAAGAATAGACGACGCTTCCTTACCCTTCACTCAAGCTTGGAAAAATCCTATTCCTCTTTTCACAGCGAGTTTTAAAACGGGCTCCTAGACCCTATGCTCAAAGCTACGATTTCATAGGCAATCCTCACTATACATACAACCTGTCATACCTAGAATCCCTAAACTTGTGCTGTACGTCCACAACACTAGTGATATATCAATATCACCAATTTGAAACAGGACAAATGAACTGTGTAACTTCACCTGTCACACTACTCTGCCGGCAATGTAACCAGGAATTTTCACACTGCTGGAAAAAACCTTTCGACTACATAAAAACAACTGGACAAACTTTACATGTGTTATACATGTATCCTATGTATCTATAAGTAGCATGTTAGTTACCATAGTAACCATCAAACTCTGCTACCAGAAAATTGATCCAGCAGGCCTTAGGAAATTCTGTCTCATAAGCATTTACCCTACACCACAATACTCACTAAAATCATAATTTCATCACAAGGTCCATAATTGACTGAGACAAGAATTGGCCAACTGAATCATGTGACCTAATTAAACAGAACTATTCACAAATCTATTTATATTTATATACAACTGCAGTTTATCTTCATCATGTTTATAAAATAATGACATTTAATTAAGCCACATAGGCAATGGATTAACTAATGGTAACTTGACACAGGAAAGAACAAGACCAGCTTGTCATTTCAAATCTATTTTATTAACTTTATTTTCAAATAAAGAGCATTTTAAAAATTAATAAATCTTTATTAGCATTTAATAAGCATCATTTAATTAAGTAAAGCACATTAGACTGTCAGCTTCAAAACAAAATCAGCTTGAAAATTATTTTAACGGAAAGAAATATCATTCCCTAAACCCTATTTCCCTAACAAGACTAATGGAACCTAAAGGGAAAAGCATAAGTTCTGATATATCTTACGTGATTCAAAAGTCCATCAGCATCTCACGCTCTGGAGGATTCAGGAACGAGCCAGCCAGCTCCTCCCAAGGGACCAAGTTTTATACCTTTTCTCTATCTTAAAACTAACTAAAAGAATACTATCTAATGACATTCAACGCAGCCATTGGCTGACATCCGTCAGGCCACATTAGCTCATCGCCTTCACGATCCAAACTTGTGCCTTTCAGAGACACCATTGTCTTTCATCCCTTCCGAGGAAGTTTGTAACAGTTTATTAAAACAAGAGTTCGCTGCTTCCTCAGCTTGGCGATTCCGCCGCTTCCTGTCCTTGGACGGAGCACATCTCTGCACAGTTCCACTATTAAATTCTTTTCAATGGACCTCATTTTGTGTCAACCTTGAGCACGTCCTCTCACTGTGCTTGGCTCATCATGACAGGACAGGATATCAATCACCCTTTCAGAAACTAGGCCTCAGGCCTCTTTTCACGAAACTAGTATGCAAAGAAATACAAGACATTATTTAATTCGAGTAATGAAGAATATTCTGTTACCCACCCTCCTTGCTAATGTTAACCCATTAGTTTATGTTACCTAGCTTTAAGCACAAGAATGCTGCATTATAAAAACCCTCTTCATCTAGGATACTCCACGAGCCTATGCCACATATATGACACAACATAGACAAAGGCAAAAATAAGCACATGCCATTTAAATAAACAGCCGCGATTAATATTGACAACACAAACAGACAAAGTTAATTAATTATTTTTCAACAAACTTGCAAGAGCAATATAAAAGCATATTAGACCCGTGTGTTGTGTGTGCAATTTTATCTAAGTTGATTAACACAAAATCATGCAAAAAATCATGAATACAATTAATCATTATGGAAGTCTGACTTCACGAGCCAAAAACAAATTTATTTCTGAAACTCGCTTCATCACAGTGTAGGGCCCCTCAGGTAGCGGTGCAGGCAATGGCTTGGTGATGGTCTTCCAGCGTCATTAGTGAGACCAGGGCTGTGGTGCAAAGTGATCTAGTGCTTGTCACAGTGCTGGCAGGTCATGGTGCAAACAGCGGCAGCATTGCTGAGGTGCTGTTGTCGGCTGGCGAACTGGAATCGATGGCGGCGGCGGCGGTGGCCCGAGGCTGCCCTGCGGGGTGAGGGTGGTGAGTCATGTAACTTACGAGTGTTGCCCTCGAACCACAGTGCAACAGTGGCACCGATGTCAGCGTGGAGCGGCATCGTTGGTGATAGCAGTACGGCGGCGTAAAGTGAAGTGGTGTGAAGTATGGTGCCCACAGGTCGCGGTGCAAGCAGCAGCTTGGTGGTGGCACTGTGCATCATCTTCTGTGAGACCAGGGTTGTGGTGCGAAGTGCTGCGGTGCCCTCTGCAGTGCCTTTAGGACACAGAGTCGGAAGCAGTATTGTTGATGGCGTCAAATTGCTTTTTTTCTGTTGCAGCACAAACCACACAGTTCCCAGGGCTCGTAGCAGATGAACTTGAAGTCTTTGCTGTTCCTGAGACTTCTTGAAAAGGGGGCAAGCACTACCTCAAGCCCTTGGAGAAACTCAAACGAAGAAGTTGCAGAACATTAATTCCAGTACTTTCTCTGCCCAAGACAGAAGCAGCCACTTCAGGCCAACACAGAAAAGCGGTAGTTTCTCCACACAGCTTCTCCAGCTCTTCTTCTTGTCAGGTTTCTGAGTCAAAATAGTTCTAAAGTTCTGTGGTCTTGTCCCCAATATGTATACCACATTTCCCTTTGTTCTCTTGTGGCAGAGAATTTCTGTGCTTAGTCCTAACCATATCTGTCCTCTCTGGCCCAGCTTTGTGGCAGGTGGTGGAGACAGCATTGTGTAAGTCAGACCAGCCCTATTCAGGTAGAAAGAAATCTCCTCCCACTCCTCTAAATGCAGTCCAGGTCTATCCAGCCAGCCCCGACTCATCCAGGAAAGGCAAGACACACCTCATCACCCCAGTGGCTGTCTACAGTGAATGCACATCCACAGCCCCTGTCACTCCAAAGCGAGATAGTCAATCCACAACACAGCAGAGGTACACAGGATGGTTAAGCAAGAAAATGCCTACTTTCTAAAAGTGGCATTTTCAACCAAATAATTTAAAAACCATCTTTACTGAAAGATGTGTCATTAAATTCTGAGTTCAGAGATCCCAAACTCCACTTCTATATCTTGTCCCAATGGAAAGTTATACTTGTACGATGTTCCAAAATACCTCCCATTCTATCCTATGGGACACATAGCCTTTTAATAGTGAAAAACAAAATACACTGTTTTTCACTACCAGGACATGTCACATATAGCAGTACATGTCCTCCCTTTCACATACACTGCACCCTGCCCATGGGGGTACCTTGGACCTACCTGAGGGGTGCCTTACATGTAAGAAAACGGAAGGTTTGGGGACTGAGAACCATTGAAAGGGCTGCTTGTGTGGGTGGCCCAACCAGTGCTGCCGGCCCACTAGTAGCATTTGATTTACATGCCCTGGCACACCTTGTGTACTCTACTTGAGACTTACCAGTAAATCAAATAAGCTAAACATGGAAAACACCAAACTATTAACATATTTTACCCTAGGAGCACTTGCACTTTAACACTGATCTGCAATGAGAAAATGTGCAGAGACACTAAACCAGCAAAAACAGAGTCAAAACCAAGGGCTCAGAAAGAAAATAGACAGGTGAAACATGCCAAAAGATGCCAGGTCTAACAAGGCTCATTTGTAGCGACAATGAAACACAAGAAAACAAAGGGACAAGCGCCCATCCATGTGCTACAAGGTGGAGCATCAAGTGCCTGTCTGCTCAGTTTCTGTACAGCTGCTGATATGGGAAATATTTCTGTGTATTACAACATGAATGCTCATCACGAAATAGTAAACCATTCCCTTTGTTTTTTCATGGGTAAGCAAAACTTAAGTCTATGAAACTAAAGATGTATATTTATAAAGATGCCTGTCCTGTTTCACATAGACATAGACAAATTGCTTTTCATTTACAAGAAGCTGTTGGAAAAGAACTTGAATTGTTACTTAAGCATGACATTATTGGGTGTCCAACTGTTCCAACGCCATAGGTTTTTCCCATAGTGATAGTACCCAAAAAGGACAGTTAAGGAGCTGTACACATATGCATTGACACGCGTCAAGCAAATAAGGCAATTGAACAAGTGCAAATCCAAGTCCACTCATTGCTGACATTATAGCGCAATAAAATGGTGCAAAGGTCTTCTCTCTCCTTGATTTAAATAAAGGTTACCATCAGTTGGAACTCGAAGAAGATTGCAGGTACATTACAACTTTTTCTAGACATGTGGGTCTGTTTAAATACCAGAGACTCAATTTTGGTGTGTCATTGGCTGCAGAACTTTTCCAAGATATCATTCATTGTATGATACAGCTAACCCTGGGCGGAGTTTGCGGAGTTACGATACGCGAAACTCGACAAAGTGGGAAACAAAATCTGCTGCACTATGCAAAGCTCTGCAAGTGGTGTAGTGTGGTTAAAAAATGCTGTTTGCTGTAATTGCACGGTGACGGATGCTTGTCCGCACTGTGCAATCATTGTGAATGGCAGAATGCACAGCGCAAGCTTTCTTTTTCTGCTGCTCAAGTCGATTTTTACTAGAGCTGCAGCTTTCTCAACGCAAACAACGCCCCACCCCCGCATTGAGAAATCTCAATGCGGGGGGGTTGACGATCGCAAACAAGGAAAAATCTTGCCGGGAGGTGTATTTTCCTCGCTCGCGCTCTCCAACTTGACGTTGATGAACGCGAGCGTGGAAAAAAAGTCCGCTGGGTGATGCTGAGTTTTTTGGAACTCCGCAAGCTCCGCGTAACATGGAGTGCGGAAAACTCTGCGAACTCCGCAAGAGGAGCCAAGTTCACTGCCCAGGGTTAGATACAGCCTGTTTTGAATGCATTCAACTATTACGATGACATATAAATTTTCGGAGCCACACAGAAGGTGCTGCCACACAAGTATGTTGTTTGCTTACTGATGCAGGGTTGACTTTGAAAGCAGACAAGTGTGAGTTCCACATGACAAAGGTAAAGTTATTTGGCCATATCTTTTCAGATGGGAGTATGACACCTGATCCTGCAAAATTGCAAGCACTGTTAAAATTAGATCCCCATAATATGTTTCTTTGATATGTTCATTTCTTGGCATGGCCAGTAACTGTTGAAGATGCATAACAAAGAAATATATTTAATATAGCCTTATAGCCCGCCGTAGAGGGCTATACCGGCTATTAAAGGCCCTCTCCAGCGTTAAAGGCCCCGAGCCGAAGGCGAGGGCCTTTAACAAGGGAGAGGGACTTTAATAGCGGTATAGCCCATCTACGAAGGGCTATAAGGCTATTAGAACATTCTGTCACTAGAGGACAGAATGTTCTAACAAAAAAGAACAAAGCCTTTTGGAAGCGTGAGGGGATTGGAATCCCCTCAGGCTCCCTGAAGACTTTGTTCACAGCTAGAGCTGTGAACAAAGAAACATTGGAATGTTGGAGCTCCAGGCTTATACCAGCCATTATAAGCCCTGAGCACGGCATTGTTTTTAATGGAGCTCCCAACATTCCAATGTTCTAATTATTATTATTATTATTATTAAATGGGTTTTATTAAGCGCAGACAACCCGGAGGCCTCGTAGCGCTGAAATGACTGGGGGACAGGTAAAGGCGGTGTAGTTTATTTGAAAAGGAGGGTTTTCAATTCCTTCCGGAATTTTAGGAGATTAGGTTCCCCACGCAGGGAGACTGGCAGAGAATTCCATGCCTTAGCTGCATTCCAAGAGAAGGAGCGGCCTCCCCATCTGGCACGTTTGACTTGGTTTTCGGTGGCCAGAAAGGCTGTGCTGGAACGCAGCGACCTGCGGGGGAGATATGGAATGGCCAGCGAGCAGATCATTGCTGGCGCTTCCTTCCACATAGCCCTATGCATAAAGCACATTGATTTAAACAGTGTTCTAGCTTTGATGGGTAACCAGTGGAGTTTTTTTAGGGCAACAGTCCCTGAGTCCCGCCTGTTTAGGCCCAGCAGGAGACGGGCTGCTGCATTTTGCGTGACCTGGAGCTTCTTTGTTGTAGTGGCTGGGCCCCTAGGTACAGCGCGTTCCCGTAGTCTAAACGGGACAGGATGATAGCTTGCACCATGATCCTGCGGGCTTGTGGGGGGAGAAGTGGTAGTACTTTCCTGAGCATATGCATCAAGCCAAAGCAAGTGGCAGATACGATTGTTGCTTGGTAGGTGAAATTCAAATTGGCATCAAGCCAAATGCCCAGGCTCTTTATTTGAGGTTTGGACTGGGGTTGGGTGCCCATGCATGGGGGCCAGTTTGGTAGCAGGCAGGGGATGTTTGGATTTCCCAGAATCATCAGCTCCGTTTTATCACCATTAAGTTTTAGGTGAGAGCTGGCCATCCATTTGTTAACTGCCACTAAACATTCCTCGAGATTGGGCGAGGAGGTGATGGTTTGGTTCACGGAGACGATCAGTTGAGTATCATCAGCATATGTGACCAGCTCCAGGCCAAGTTGTCACATGAATATGGGAGATGTTTCCGGAAAATCAAACAAGCCATTGAAACTGCTACTGAAACACCCTTCTACAATCCAAAACTTCATGCAGGGGTTCTTTTTGAGTCTAGCCCAGTCGGGATAGACGCTATCCTTGCACAGCACAGTAGACACCCAAATGCTCATAGGCATATTGTGGCATATGCCAGTAGAAGTTGGTCCCAGACAGAACATGCTTACTCAAAATCTGAGAAAGAAAGTTTATCTGTGGTATGGCTTGTGAACATTACAATGTATTCCTGTACGGAAAGCCTTATACGCTGGTAACTGATCGTCAAGCTTTATTGACTATCTTTGGTAATCCAAAAGCCAAGAGGCCTCCTTGCATTGAACATTGGGGACTGCAATTACAAGAATACAATTATACCACTGTGCATCATTCAGGAAGGATCAAAACCCTGCAGATGACTGCCTCAACAAGGTCAGGGTACTCCATCCAAGAAGGCTGTAGCCTATAATAAGTTAATTGTAAAATCAAATATGCCAGCTGCTACGTCATTTTCCCAAATCATCACTACCACTACCCTTGATAGTGACATTTGGAAGTTGAAAGATATAATTACACAGCAGTCATGGAACCAAGACACTCGACCTCCCACCAGTGATGGTGAATATCAAAAATACAAAAACATTAAAGATGAACTGTCCATACCTCAGGCAGGAGTTGTAGTGCGTTGATCAAGAATCCTGATTCCAGAGAGTCTGTGACAGAAAATAATTGAAGTAGCACATGAAGGACATTACACATACTCACTGAGCGTAGCTCCTTAGACAAGAGCGCTGCTTCAGTTGAGATGTAGAACATCCACCTATGAATTCCAAGGTACTGGGTCAGCCACTGAACCTAAAGATATATAATCACATAGCTGAAGCAGTGGGGGTGGGTCTAGGCAGATCTTTCAGATGACATGTTATAGCGTAAACGTGTTGGGCCCTTTTGATTTAACTATCATTTGTCTAATTTTCTCTTCTCTCAGAGTAACCCTATCTACCATACAAAATCTCTACGGTCCTCCAATTGATCTTGATCTGTGCTGAAAGGGACCGGAATGCTTAGAGATGAGCAACTATCAAATGAGGACCGGGAATAAGATAATTGCTAACATACAATATTATGCATCTCATTCAAAATACTCACATCTGTTTTCTGATGAAGCCACCAAATCAAAATGAGTTTTAGCCACAAAGTAATTATGAGTCAGAATCAGCAGAGTTAATTAAATCTTACATTTTGTATTCTATTCAAATTTCAAAGAATAGCTCACAATCCTAAATTCAAATTACATCAGGTTTAAAAAATCATTAGAAAGATCCAGATATGAAGGGGTTGATCTTCCTCAGCTGAAAAAGATTATTATCTTAACAAAAGTTGATCAGGTGTGTCTCATACCAACCATTCGGGAATGTTCAGTAAGTTTCAAATGAGCTGTTCCAGTTTGTTAAAACAGACAGAATATCTGCCTCGTCCCAACACTGTAGCGTCAATGCCACAGCTGTTCTGATGTGAACTCTTTCAGCCGAAAAGGTACCACTACACTAGCATACCAGTGGGCAGTAGATCGCAGTATTTTGTCAGAGTTTGCACTGTTACTCGAAGTCCAACATGTCAGTCTCTATGCCGCAAAATGGGAAATGGTGTGGCCCCATAAGTTCCAAAATCTGAGCAATTATACTTCAATGATTCCAGGTTTACACCACTCTGTGCCATTGGTTTCCCTCCATAGGATGAAATGATGTAGTACATAGCTTTCCAAACTTTTCATGTTGATGACACACCTTTTTGTGAAAACAATTTCAGGGGCACGGTAACGCGAACGAGCGCAGCGAGCGAGCCTGAACCACCTACACACAACTCCACACACACACACAAACCCCCCACACCCCCACACACACACACCACACACAACTCCCCACACACACACAACTCCACACACACACACAACTCCACATACACACAACCCCCCACACACACACAACCCCCCCACACACACGACCCCACACACACACACAAACCCACAAAAACACAAACAACCCCACACAACCCCATATACACAACCCCCCCACACACACAACCCCACACACACACAACCCCCCACACACACACAACCCCACACACATGCAGCCCCACACACACACAGCACCACACACAACTCCACACAGACACACCTCCACACACACACACACACCTCCACACCCCCCCCCACACGCACCCACTTTCAGGGACAAAAAATCAATATAACTGAGAGACACTCAACAGCAGTCCATAAAACCTTTAGACTGCGCGCTCAGGGCCGTGAGCAGCGCCGTAGCACTCCCGGAGGGCACAAGAGCGTACCAGATTGCACCCAAATTGTGTCAAGAAGACATTCTTGCTCAGAGCAAAAGAGCGCTTGGACGGTAAATTATAATTTTGCCTGCTTTTCCTGAAACCCCTGAACTGGAGAGAGAAGCCAGAGAGAAAATCACTTCTGCAGGCCTGATTTAGAGTTTGACGGACCGTGACGGATATCCAGTCCGCCGTGGACATGATGGACTGATAATATGGCGGACGGAATATCCGTTACATTTGTAACGGAGTAAACCGGTTCGCCTAACTCTAATTTAGGCCCAATATAAGTGTTGTATCAACAGAAGCAAGCGAGAAAGGTTAGTGCGAGGATTGAGAAAAGTGAAAACATATGCGAACCAATCATAACTGAGAAGACATGCTTTATTTCTGCGTATTTTTCCTTGTCGTTGAGAGATGACAGTCTGGGTAGTAGAGACCCGCCTACTGTGCTGTGCAAATATCATGCAAACACACCGTAATTAATAACAAAATGCATGTATTTCCATTTGTGAACGGTGCCAGTGGGCCAGAGCAACGCAGATGTGTGCCCCCTCATCTGCTGCCGCTATTAAGGGAGCCCCGGACATCAACAGAATATAAAGAAGGTCAATTTTACATTATAAAGTGATTTGTGAACAACCAAGTTGGATCGCACACCACTAGCCTCTCCTCCGGGTCGCCCCTTGGCACTCTGGTACATGTAGTGCATGTAGATGGACGAGTAAAAACTAGTTCACCATAGTTGGTGCGAGTAGTTACTCATTATCCCCAAGTTCTCTGGACCCGAGACATGGCCCGGGTTTCGGGACAGTTTCCCTTGTCAGCAGAGCAGTGTTTGGGGTGGATGAGAAGGCCACCAAGTAACCGTCACAGGCCCTGATGCCTCTCCGGCGCGCAGGTGCGTCTCCAAGAGCTCGTCAGCTCAGGGCTCATGGGAGCCGTTTAAGTACAAGCAAGTTGGATCGCACACCACTAGCCTCTCCTCCGGGTCGCCCTTTGGCACTCTGGTACATGAAGTGCATGTAGATGGACGAGTAAAAAGTAGTTCACCACAGTTGGTGCGAGTAGTTACTCATTATCCCCAAGTTCTCTGGACCCGAGACATGGCCCGGGTTTCGGGACAGTTTCCCTCGTCAGCAGAGCAGTGTTTGGGGTGGATGAGAAGGCCGCCAAGTAACCATCACAGGCCCTGATGCCTCTCCGGCGCGCAGGTGCATCTCCAAGAGCTCGTCAGCTCAGGGCTCACGGGAGCCGTTTAAGTACAACTAAGTTGGATCGCACACCACTAGCCTCTCCTCCAGGTCGCCCCTTGGCACTTGGCACTCCAACTTGGTTGTACATGAAGTGATTTGTGAGACCGGGTCACCACCTGCCGCATACTGAAATCACCCTGTCACCATATGTGTCGCCCGGACGGCCAGGCCTCTTTGCAAGCATCGCGGGGCAGAGCTAAAGTCCCCTTAAGCCGGCTATGGAAATCCCCTGTCAAGGGTCATTTGTCAGCACGCGCCCTTGCCCTCCCCTTGTCGGATCACCGGGTGCTTATTTTGGGGGTGCTGTGAAGCCTCTGCCAGCTGTGCCCTCCCCCCATTGTTTCTCTGTCTGTTGGGGGGACATTCCTCACAAAGACACAAAGTCAATAACAAGGCCCGTGTGCAAAAGATGAAATCCTTCACTTTGTCCCAGCAAGGCCGCGCGCTGTTATGTTATGTTATGTTATAACGCTCTTGTATAGCGCACGGCTACTCGAAAAGAGTGTCCCGGCGCTTTCCACCTGCAACTCAGAATAAAAATAACACAACACAGCAAAAAAAATAAGAAAAGAACTGAAACAGAAACAGTACGAACAGCCTAAAGATTAAAAAGCCAGGTCTTCAGGCTCTTCCTGAACTGGAGCAAATTGGCAGTGCTGCGAAGCGAAAGAGGAAGCGAATTCCACAGCTGGGGAGCTTTGCAGCTGAAAGAGCGCCCTCCCGCGCGGGCCTTCCTCACCCGCGGGACCACCGGTTTATAAAGGGATTCCGAACGCAAGGAGCGGACTGGTCGATAAAAGGCCAGTCTCCGCCGCAGGTATCCAGCCCCTGATCCAAACAGAGCTTTCTGGGTAGTAGAGACCCGCCTACTGTGCTGTGCAAATATCATGCAAACACACCGTAATTAATAACAAAATGCATGTATTTCCATTTGTGAACGGTGCCAGTGGGCCAGAGCAACGCAGATGTGTGCCCCCTCATCTGCTGCCGCTATAAAGGGAGCCCCGGACATCAACAGAATATAAAGAAGGTCAATTTTATATTATAAAGTGATTTGTGAACAACCAAGTTGGATCGCACACCACTAGCCTCTCCTCCGGGTCGCCCCTTGGCACTCTGGTACATGTAGTGCATGTAGATGGACGAGTAAAAAGTAGTTCACCACAGATGGTGCGAGTAGTTACTCATTATCCCCAAGTTCTCTGGACCCGAGACATGGCCCGGGTTTCGGGACAGTTTCCCTCGTCAGCAGAGCAGTGTTTGGGGTGGATGAGAAGGCCGCCAAGTAACCGTCACAGGCCCTGATGCCTCTCCGGCGTGCAGGTGCGTCTCCAAGAGCTCGTCAGCTCAGGGCTCACGGGAGCCTTTTAAGTACAACCAAGTTGGATCGCACACCACTAGCCTCTCCTCCGGGTCACCCCTTGGCACTCTGGTACACGTAGTGCATGTAGATGGACGAGTAAAAAGTAGTTCACCACAGTTGGTGCGAGTAGTTACTCATTATCCCCAAGTTCTCTGGACCCGAGACATGGCCCGGGTTTCGGGACAGTTTCCCTTGTCAGCAGAGCAGTGTTTGGGGTGGATGAGAAGGCCACCAAGTAACCGTCACAGGCCCTGATGCCTCTCCGGCCCGCAGGTGCGTCTCCAAGAGCTCGTCAGCTCAGGGCTCATGGGAGCCGTTTAAGTACAAGCAAGTTGGATCGCACACCACTAGCCTCTCCTCCGGGTCGCCCTTTGGCACTCTGGTACATGAAGTGCATGTAGATGGACGAGTAAAAAGTAGTTCACCACAGTTGGTGCAAGTAGTTACTCATTATCCCCAAGTTCTCTGGACCCGAGACATGGCCCGGGTTTCGGGACAGTTTCCCTCGTCAGCAGAGCAGTGTTTGCATCAAAGTCAGGGATTTGAACTGGATCCGCTTCCGGATAGGCAGCCAGTGTAGCGCCTGTAGCAGCCCGGAGGCTCGGGCTCGTCTACGCAGGCCAAAAATAGCCCGGGCGGCAGAGTTCTGTACCACCTGTAGGCGCTGAACTAGGTAATCAGGGAGGCCTAGAAAGAGGGAATTAGCATAGTCTAGCCTAGAGCCAACGAGGGCCTGCACAGTAATTCGCCTGTGCTCCTCAGACAGCAGGGGCAGGAATTTACGGAGCATTTTCAAAATTCCATAACAGGTGCCAGCCAGACCCAGAATATGTGTTCTCAGCGACAGCTGGTTGTCTAGCTTGACACCCAGATTTTTAGCCACCAAGGAAGACTGTGCAGGAGGGCTCATGTCGGACGGCCCGCTCAGGGCCATGAGCAGCGCCGTAGCACTCTCGGAGGGGGGGTGGATCCAATACTCACTGGAGGCTTCGCTCTGCAGCTGCTCCGCCTTCCGCCTTGTACGTCGCGATCACTGAGTGAGTGGGATCGAGTCCATTCCCCTAATATCGGCAGACGTCATCGCATTGCACGACGCACCTAGGTGTGGGTCGCGACACAGTAACGTTTCGCGCCACACAGTTTGGAAAGCTGTGATGTAGTAGGTAAAAAGTATACAAATCCAGAAGCATTAAGTAATCCATTACTCGTGATTTCCTTAGAACCATTGTAGTTTAGTCATACGATCATTGTAGCATTCAGAAGGTAGACAGCTTTATGCTCTCATCCGTTGTTAGTTCTCAAGCGTTTGCCCTAGGATGTAGCACTTTTGTTGCATATCTAATCAAATGTACTACAAATGTCAAGAAAGTCAATTGAAAATTAAAACACAAGCGGTAAATTTATGAAAAGTTCCCATAGGCTATAGACTATTCAGTTCATAAGTTCATAATAGAAAAAGAAGCGAAGTCTTCTTGAAATACAGCTCATACACAATGAAATTGTGATAAAATATGAATCTGTCATTACATAGACTAATGTATTAACCTTTCAATTAAATGTATTAATTTACATAAGTATAGGGTACTCATAATTTGTTTTATATATCACTGTCACTCACATATAATGTTGTTTGTTGATTTTGCACATTATATGTTAATATAGCATACATGTTTAAAGGCACATCAAAGATAAGATTTACAAAATGCAATTTTAACATAAACACGTGTAGCACTTACTTTACTTTTGTCATTTTCAGTGCCTACTTTACATGTTCTAATGTACTATTCATCCTTAACACTTGAAGCATTTAATTCTCACATATTTGTTTCTGTGTGATCACTATTATCACATTATCTAATCGCAAGATCATATGTCGTTAAAGTGTTAACATTTTACATCTGCTTATTGAATTTTAAATGTAACACAAACTGCTTCATACATTCTGCTTGCTTTTATGATGCAGGATCAAAATCAGAACTACATTTTGTAGTTTCTTGAAATGTGGAGTCTAACACACGGTTTGTCATTTCCATAGTGTCACAAATAATTTATGTGTTAATTCTCGTAAATTAGTGTGAGGAAATACCTCTGCTCTGTCAGACATTACAGGGCTCTTTATTTTATATGGTTTATTAAGCATGTTGTTGACATCATTAACGTGTATTTGTTTATTAATTGTGGCACAATCATTGCATTTTAGAGCATGATAGTTTAAATAAAGATTGTATAATTCCTGTGACTCTTTTTTTATCTTACTTTGGACAAGTATGAGTGAGAGAATGAAAGGGTCTGTCCTGTTACCGCGATCCCTGAGAGAATCAGGAGTGTTGTGATCTGGGGTGCCAAATCACTTGTCTCTCTGGGAAGGTTAGGAGGGCAAGTGAGGCACTATAGCTACTTGACTCATAGATACTGATGTGGTATCATTACTCAGTACCCTACAAATGGATGTTCTGTGCTTCTAAGCGTAGTTCTGTTCCTGAACAGAATCCCTGCAACAAATCTGATGGCGTTTGTGGATGAGTACTCACGTTTTCCATTAATAGAAGATCTCTCTTCCACAACTCACAAGCAAATCATTGAGAGACCAGATGGCATCTTTGCAACTTGGGGCGTTCCAGCCATTTTGAAGCCCACCTTTTAACAGTTGAGAAATAAAGGATTTCCTGGAGGAGCTGACCATAAAGCATCAGAGGATTACACCTTTATGACCGCAGGCCAACTGACTCGTTGAGCATTATATGAGTACACTAAAGAAAGCAGTACAATGTGAAACTCTCGAGAGGCTCTGTTTGAAAACTATATTGAATTTTAACCTATGAGCTTATCGTTCAACACCTTACTCAGCCACAGGGAAAGGTCCTGCAACTTTGATGTTCAGGAGAGCAATGACAACCAAGTTGCTTCAATGGGCCAACAAAAGAGAAGGAAATAAGAACACCACCCATACAATGGACAAGCAGACAACGAAAGCCTATGCAGACAAGAGGCAACATGAAAAGAACATCAAGTTTAAGATGGGAGATTTAGTGATCATACGACAAATGCTAAGAAGGAAATCTGATGCTCCAGTTCATGCTGAACCTTTACATGTGGTGCTCCCCAGGTGACAAATGGTGACTGCTCAGCATCCTAGAAAGTCTGTTAACCTGAGACTCTTTTCGCTTTCAGAAATTGATTCATCAGTCTCCTGATCGAGATGGTGAAGGAAAGGCAGAAACTGAAAACTCAGTGACTGCTGTTTCTTCTTCACCTTCTTCAAAAATCTCTGACATTAAAGATGAACGCTCTGAGCTTCCAGTAATCAGATCATGCCTAATAGTTAAAGTGCTAAGAAGGTTGATTGAAGAGCTGTAACTATACATATATATATTCCATTAGAAACCACGATCTGACCTGCAGCACTGTGAAGCAAGCCCACCACCCGAACCTCCTTTTATTATGTATTTATTGTCAGCAAAGACACTACCATTACGCCTTTCAACCAGTTTAGGTCTTAATCATATGGTAAGTGGCAAGCAGATGATTGTACTACTTTTAACACAAGATTTCAAAAGACAGTAAGGAAAGACTTGGGGGCATATTCTCAAGAATGTGTGATAACCAACGCAAAAATTACCTAACACAACCTTCAACATCACAGTCTATCGCTGGAAAATTTCGCAGTGTTAACCAAGTATTTATAACACGGTGGTACCATGCAATAGACTCCAGATAACGCTTCAAATGACCGCGTTAAAATCAATGCCACGCCGCAAAAATTCAAAACACGAATGCAAAAAAATCTGCGATGAGGCCAAATGCGATACAAAAATCTGCGAAAACCAGCAACAGGCCTGCAATTCGCACGCGTTAAGCGGGAAAAATCATCATGAAAGTAGAAAAAAACAGCGAAGCACAATGGATGTTGCCGGAGTAAGTGCGGAGGAGAACCAGAACCCCACAAGCCCACCGGAGGACCAGCCTGGGACCTCGGGGTCAGGGAAGGGCAAGGAGAAGGAGAATAAGAGTAGGAAGAAGCTGTTTAGTCCGCAGGAAAAGAGGATCCTGATAACAGAGCTGGTAGAACACCATCAACAACTGTTCGTCACCTCCACTGTGTCATTGGAAACCAAAAATGGACTATGACAGTCCATAGTGGACAAGGTGAATGCAGTGGGAGTGCTGAAGAGGACAATGTAAGAGGTCAAGAGGTGCAGGAATGATGTCAAGCGCAAAACCAAGCTGAAACTCGCCAACAACCGAAAGGCAGCAATGCAGACTGGAGGTGGGAGTCCTGTGCCACAGGAGGAGCTGGAGGAAATTGTGTTCACTGTCATAAGTGGGGAGATGGTGGCAGGAGTTGGGGGACCGGACACTGCTCAACATGACCGAACACATCAGCACCAGGGTGAGTAATGACCAGGAACTGGGGGGAGGTGGGCACAATGGCACACATGCACAATTAAGTATATCACATCTGTGGACCAACCATGCCCCAGACCCCCAACTCCCACCATGAGACAATGTACCCAAGTATGCTTCATCTCAGCACTGTACAAGGACAGAAGTCAAAGCACACCACATGAAAGGGATACGGGGCAGCAAAATCATAGCTGCAGGGGCGACTCCCCCAAAATGAAACACACACATATAACATGCAGAGCACACCAACACTGACAACAATGTGGTACAAACTGCAAAAAACCTACAACAGAACAGAGGACACAACTGGTGCTGTTTGGATGTAGACATTGGCCAATCACATCTGGCATTGCAGGGAAATGTGAGTTGATAATGTACAAGTACAAACACACACACGTCTGTTGTCAAAATGTCCACTGTCCCCATCAAATAGGCAGCTCCTCCCAAACAGCCACAATGTACACAGTCATGCAGTCTGTATGAAAACATGTACAATGCAACAACATACATGTGTACACATTCTTAAACTGCATCTCCCCTTCACATTGCAGAGGGAGAATCAACACCTCCTGCAGAGCAACCTGACCCTCTATTCTCTGATGACGAAGAGGACAACCACAGCTTCGACTCTGACACGCTCCAACAGCTCGTGGAGAGCCTATGCAGCCTACTTCCAGAAGCTGGGCAGCCCAGCAGCTACGAGGAAACCCCACCCCCTGCACAGACCACACAGCAGGCAGTACCCACCACAATGGTGCCTCCCAGGACTCCCACGAAGAACACATGGCCTTCCAACGCCGTGTGTTGGGGTGCCAGGAGCATCTGGCTGAACCGGTGCGGTTGGGCTTCGACCGCATGGAAGCCAAACAAGATGCCATATGTGGGCGTCTAAGTGCAATCAGGGACCACTCATGGTCCCTAACGGACACCCACAGTCCATTCCATACTTCCCAATGGACCATGGCTGGCATCAGTGGAGCCCTGACTCAGAGAATCGAATAACTGTCCAGTCAGAGTGGCTCTAGCGATGTCACACAGGAGCTGGGAAACACGTGGAGGTTAATGGAGACCATGGAGAAGGCGAATGTGGAAAGAGCGGCTGCCACGGCTGCACACCAGCGAGTGGTAGCTGGGTTCCTCAATGACCTCAAAACCATCCTCATGGCATTGCTGCCACAAGGCATGGTGCTGACGCATGCTATTGCTACCACAACATCCACATCTCCGCCCCCTGAAGTATCAGTGCTACACAGTGCAGGAGAGAGAACACCAGCAACCACATGTGAGGCACATGAAACAGCAGAGGACGAAGAAGCGGGTGAAAACGCCTTACTGGTACCAAGAAAACTGTAGCATTCATCTCCCCCATATGGCCTGTTTCTGCTTGGTTCTGCCCTCTGCATCATCACCTTCCACTGTCCCTCGATGCACTCTGCAACACTCACCTTGGACCTCGACATGGACTGCCATATTCTTTTTGATCGCCAATGATACAGCAATCAGACTGCGGACTGAACTCTTCCCTTTCCTTTTGACTTGTCATTTCCTGAAGTACTCTGGCTGGCCCTCAATGGGCCAACATCGTCATGTGGGGTTTGCACGGCCCTGTACTGCTCCAGATGCAACACTCCACTGAATGTGCATTAAACATTCCTAATCACACAGATGTGTCATGTCTATGGTTGTTCAAGTGTGGAAGTATGGATGAATGTAGGGTCAGTGAATTCCTTGTACGTCTATCTGCCTCATGTCATTGGACTTGCACATTGCCGAATGCAGTCCGGGTGTCGCAGACACAACTTGTACACATGCATTAGTTACTTCCTTGTCCAGCACTGTACAGAACCACGCCCAGAGCCCTAGGGTCATTCATCAAATCCTTACGCTGGACTGGCATACGCCAGGCCAGCCCACTCCGCTTACACTCACAGGGGGGGACTGCAACTCTACATGTCCCAGGTCTACCCTGTAGTAATCTGCTAAACACAGGTCTAGATGTCAGCATCCCACGGACACTCCCTCATGGCTGGTATACACCCACACCACACCCATCCAGCACATGTGTCACAGGACATGTGACCCTGCCAATAAAAAGGGCCGGACGCACGTGCTGGATGCCATTTCCAACCTCTCTCTGGGTGTATCTGTGCGGTGTTCATGAAGGCATGAGGGCCCAGGGCCCTGCAACATCACATTCCCCCGGTCCAGAGGTGACATGATGGTGTCCCCACCACGATACCCAATCATACAGGGTCCATGACTTGTAGGGGGCACAGACTTGGTGGCACTGGATACACTGTGACCGGCACAGGCACACCGCCACGGGATGGTGACTTTCGGTGCATTGAGGTAGGGGCACCTTAAGTGCTGAGCAGGTGTGCAGCCTGGGATGATGCCCCATCCCGGTGATCTGGACTGCTCAGGTTTTGTGTGTCCTGCTGGACCACAGTGTAGGACAGAGCCAGCGGAGAGCGTGGGCCTACCGCCACGTGGTGTCGCCTCCTGGATCACAGAGTTAGTGGCACCTCAAAGGCTGAGTGGGTGTGCAGCCTGCCATGATGCCGGGTGCACTGGTATGTCCTCTGCCATGGCGAAATCAAGACCCAGAATCAAATGTGAGACATGGTGGCCTGTGGGGCAGGGCTGCCTGATGTGGAGTGTGCCATGTCCGCGGGCTTGGGGCTTGGGGCTTGCACCAGCACGTGGTGGGCCCTTGTTGCTACACGCAGGTGGCGGATGGTGAGCAGTGAGGTCTGGGTGCGCAGGGGCGGGCATGCACTGCTGGGCGGGAGGGGCTGGGGTGGAGTTGCCTGGGTGCGCATGGGCAGGCATGCAGGCTGGGCGGCGGGAGGGGCTGGAGTGCATCTGCCTGGGTGCACAGGGGCGGACAGGCGATGATGTCATGTGCAATTGTATGTACTTTACCATTCATGTATCTGGACTCTGTTTCAGATGACGGATCTGTTTCAGATGTGTGACCTGGTGAACTGCACTACATGCCGGCACATGGTTGGAGACACACCGGTGTGAGCAGTGAGGCCTGGGTGAGCAGTGTTTTTAACTCTCTCTCAATGTCCATCTCTTCTGTTATCTGTGTCTCTCTCCCCCTCTCTGTCCGTCTTTCTCTTGCTCCCCCTTGCCTGTCTTTCTCTCACTCACCCTCTCTGTCTGTCTTTCTCTCGTTCCCCATCTCTGTCCATCTTTCTGTCCGTCTTTATCTCTCTCTCCCTCTCTGTCCGTCTTTCTCTCGCTCCCCTCTCTGTCCATCTTTCTCTCTCTCCCCCTCTCAGTCCGTCTTTCTCTCGCTCCCCTTCTCTGTCCGTCTTTCTCTCTCTCCCCCTCTCTTTCTCGCTCTCTGTATCTCTCTATCCTCGGCTCTCTCTCTGTCCTTTGATGAGCCCAAGACACACCTTCTCATCGGGAGTTTACTCTTGCAGGCTGTGACCTACAGATTGTCCACAGGAGAGCCGCCATGAGTCTTCATTTCTGGTCTGTGTTTCTTTGAATAAATATTGGATTGTTGATTCGAAGGTGAATGTGTGATGCCCATTTTTGTGATGACACATGCATGTCACCAGATGTGATTTTGCAACATTAGGCTGATTACATGTTTTGTGTAGTTGTTGTGGCATGTCTTTTCCAGGGGGTTTGGGGAGGGGGTCCTGGGGGTGGTGGTGGTGGGTGTTGTGGCCCTACTTGGGCTCTGAACTGCATGATCATTGGCTCCATGGTATCTGTTGCCCTTCAGGTGTGGCTCTGGGCTGGGCTCCCTTTTGTGGTGCAGGCTGCAGTCTGACTTTACACCAGGTCAGAGCAGGTGTTAGTTTCCTGCTGCTAACGCGCCTTATTGCCTGTTAGGTGATTTTATCGCCGATCTGGCTGGTAGTTGAGAATGTTTTGAGTGCTGTTGTTGCGGCTCTTGGCACGGGATCCCCTACTCTGTATCTCATTAGCGATAGTTGCGGGGGTGATCTGTAGGGCGATGTTCTTTGGGGCTGCTATCACAGGCAAACTGGTGATATGGACTGTTAACACCAGCTTGTGACTGGGGCGATAAATTTATAACCACTTTGGCTGCGATAAAGTACCGTTAACTCGGCGATAAGTCCTTGAGAATATGCCAGTTGATGTAGTAAAACGTTGTTTCCTCTTAAAAGATAACACTTAATGCAGCATACGTATAGAGAAACAGTGAAAATGTACATTCATTATTCATGCTTTTATATTTTGGTGAGTCTCCGCATAATATTTGTTTTTCACTGTGGAGTCTAGCAGTATTGTTACATCCAGGACTCCAATGTCCAAAATGCACTGCCTAAGTGATGCTCAGTACTTAATTCAATGTTCCAAACTTTATTAGCCTTTCTAACGCTGAAAATGTCATAAATCCTTCAAACTTGCCTCATAGAAAACATTACTTGTTGGGCAAAGTATTTTCATTTATTGGAACTGCTCATGATGTTTTTAACATAAGATATCTGTGTTGCTTGATGTTACAAGGGAGACTTTTGCAGCAGTTTAACACAATTACTGATTGGTATGTGCTCCATAGCAAACCCTGGCTGCCTGCATACTGCAGAATAAACATTTTCATGGTGGGCCCCCTTTCCCTGGAGTGGCCTCACCATGATCAGTTCATTTCATTGCGGCCGGCGGGCGTCCATTTCCAAAATACTTCCACCGAACTTGACGCCATAATGTACTCCAAGTTTGGTGGAAAAAAATAATATATATATATATATATATATATATATATATATATATATATATATATATATATATATATATATAAACAATTCCAAAGTTTTGCAATGCAGCAAGAAGTCGCGCACTCAAGGATTTCAGTTGTGAGGTTTTAATCACCGGATATCCGGTGATTAAAACCTCACAACTGAAATCCTTGAGTGCGTGACTTCTTGCTGCATTGCAAAACTTTGGAATTGTTTATTGAAACTTTCGGCGGAGGGTTTGCCGAATTTTCGCGCCACCTGACCACGGGAGGAGGTCCCAGCAGAACCCTGTGTGCTTCGGATTATATATATATATATATATATATATATATATATATATGTATATATATATATATATATATATATATATGTATATATATATATATATATATATATATATATATATATATATATATTACCCCCTGACCCCCTAGCCCTTCTCAGGGGGTCCCAGAAGGACCACCAAGTGCCACGGGGTATGCGCACGGTACGTGTACCGTACGCGTACGGTGTGCGTACCCCTCGATTTTTTCGACTTTTTTCGATTTTTTTTTTTTTGCCCTTGGGGGTCCTACTGGGACCCCCTGAGAAAGGCTAGAGGGTTGGGGGGTCTCTACCCTGCCCTCTTTTCGTGTTTTACACTCTTATTTTGGGCTCTCTTGTGCCTCAGTTCTCCTGAAAAACAAGATGGTGGCCAACACTTCCTGGTTTGGACAGTTTGGAATGTTGACAGTCGACTGCCAGCCAATCAGAAACTCGCTCACGCACGTAAGAGAAGGCGCACGTACGCGTACAGTACGCGTACCGTACGCGTACGGTGCGCGTACGGTGAGTGCACATAGATATATAATTTGCTCAAATTCAATTTTCTCAACAACTACTGGAGGGATTTTCACCAGATATAGAAAAGGCACTACTGCATACCTGTCCGTACCATTTTGCCAAGTTTGGTGTAATTCCGTTCAGCGGTTCGGGCTGTAGCCGTGTCTAAAGGTCCTATAGAAAATGCCATTTGAAAAATTTCAAATTCAATTTTCTCAAGAACTACTGGAGGGATTTTCACCAAACATAGCAAAAAGGCGCATGTGCATACCAGGCCCTACCATTTTGCCAAGTTTGGTGTAATTCCATTCAGCCTTTCGGGCTGTAGCCGTGTCTAAAGGTCCCTATAGAAATTAACATGGGGAAAACACGTTTTGGGACCCCCCTTTCGGCCCCCGCTTGACGAATCCCCCCCAAAACTTTCAGGGAAGGAGTTGGAGCGGAGCTGGCCAACATTTTGGAAAATTACACGCAGATTCCTCAATCGGCGCCAAAGTTATTCCCAATAGAATGTTGAGCGCATATAGCTATATAATTTGCTCGAATTCAATTTTCTCAACAACTACTGGAGGGATTTTCATCAAATAAAGAAAAGGCACTACTGCATACCTGTCCCTACCATTTTGCCAAGTTTGGTGTAATTCCGTTCAGCCGTTCGGGCTGTAGCCGTGTCTAAAGGTCCCATAGAAAATGCTATTTGAAAAATTTCAAATTCAATTTTCTCAAGAACTACTGGAGGGATTTTCACCAAACATAGCAACGGCACATCTGCATACCAGGCCCTACCATTTTGCCAAGTGTGGTGTAATTCCATTCAGCCGTTCGGGCTGTAGCCGTGTCTAAAGGTCCCTATGGAAATTAACACGGGGAAAACACGTTTTGGGACCCCCCTTTTTTCTCGGCCCCCGCATGACGAATCCCCCCAAAACTTTCAGGGAAGGAGCAGAGCATAGATGAGCAAATTTAAGGAAAATTACACGCAGATATACATACGTATTACCTACTGGAACAAAGGCACTACATCTCTCAGAGGCCACGGGGGGTGGCCACGCCCCCTAGGGGCGGAAGATAAGAAATTTAAATGGTGCCGGGTTGAACTGTCGTTTTCTGCACTGAGCGAAAGCCCTGAACCCATGATTAAGTGTGCTCTGGCACGAAACTCGGGGAGGACTGAATTTGGGCGTGGGTGCATGCTGTATTCCCCCTACTCGCTCCATTAAAGAAGTGGCAAATACTTACGTTCCTGTCTGTGTTTCTCAATTCGCAGGCAACTTTTGTTGGATATATATATATATATATATATATATATATATATATATATATATATATATATATATATATATATATATACATATATATTACCTACTGGCGGTCGCCAGTAGGTATATATAGTTAGGATTTTTTCTCTATGGGACTTTTGAAAATTCTATGTCTAATAACTTTGGCGTTTGTGGACTGAATCGGCTGAAATTTTCAGGAAAATGGCACATTTTGATTCTGAGCATCCCCTGAAAAGTTGGGGGGGTTTTGTCAAGGGGGGGCTGAGAAAAAAGGGGGTCCCAAAACGCGTTTTTCCCATTCATTTTTCCATAGGGCGGTTGGCCTCACTTTTAGCTCGAACGGCTGAATGGATTTGCACGAAACTTGGCAAAATTGTAGGGACTGTTAGCCCGATGTGCCTTTGCTAGGTCTCAATATATGTGCTCCAGTGGATTTTGAGAAATTAACGTTTTAAAAGACAGATATATCTGTGACAGCGTCCCGGGTAGCGCTCCGGTTCGCGTACTTTTCGTGTAACGGAACTTTGCGAAGCGAAGCTGATTGGCTCTCCGGTGTCTGTCAACATTCTAAACAGTCCGGAACGGCCGCCATCTTGTCTCTCGGTAGGATCGAGAGACAAGAGGAGGAGAAAAAAGAAGGGGGAATTTAATGAAAGGGGGCTAGGTAGACCCCTCTTGACCCCCTAGGAATGATGTTGGGGTTATTAACCCTTTCGATGCTGATGACGAGCTCAGCTCGTCATCACCCACGGGTGTCGTGTGCTGATGGCGAGCTGAGCTCGTCATGGAACCAGCAAAATGGCAATTTGCAGCACAGCGCAAAAATCCCAGCAGCAGCGATGCGGTTAAAGGGTCCCGTGGGGCATATAAAAAAAATTCGATTTTTCGCGGTAGAAGCGCTTCCCGGTTCGCGAACCGGGTCGCGAACCGGTAGCGAAACAGGAATTCGCCATTTTGTGTTTCGTTTTAATTAAATTACAAGATGGAGGAAAAACAATGTGGGAAATGGGTATAAGGGGGTACGGGAGACGTATCCTGACCCCCTATGTTTTCTGAGGGTGGCTGAGGATGCTCATATATGTTGATACATGTCTTCCAGCGGATGCGCGTTAGCGTTTTTTTTTTTTTTTTTGCTGCGTGACGTCTGTTAACGTTCGATTCGAAGGAAATCAGGAAGTGTTGACCGCCATTTTGTCACTGCGAGTATATATATTGTTAAAAATAATTGTTATAAATTTATCCGTATTGATAAACATTGTCTGCGCCATCTTGCCTTTTTTCCAATGCCACACTTTTGTCGTGCACGGCAGCCATTTTAGATGCCTTGACCAGACCCACTCTCTGCACGCCGCCGATCCTCAGCATGGCTCCCCACCCTCGCAAGCATCTCCCCCACGCACTGGTCACCCACGCTCTCTCTCTCATGCATGGGCCATAAACCTCCTCCCATCTGCGCTGCTCTTCCCTGAGAATCACACCCTGTGCCCGCCCAACACCTCCCTTTCACCCTAGTCACTACCGCACCCTCTGACACTCCTCTTCCTCTGTGTCCGATTGTCCAGGCCGGTCCCAGGCTATCACCTAGCCCTGCGGATGTAGTTTATGTCCCCAACTGTAAATAATCACCCCTCTTCAAAGGAGTTACAGTAGATCAAGGCCCCCACCCCATGAGATCCGTCACACCACACGCGTTCCTACTATCTGATAACGATCCTGTATTGTGATTGGGGAGAAGATTCTCACTGTATGTGTGTGTGGGACCGAGCCTGAAGCGGAAGATTCCAGGGATGCCTTTTTGTACATCAAAGTCTTCACAATTATGTGCCACATTAAAAATATATAGCACTCCAACAAAGTAGTAGG
Organism: Lissotriton vulgaris; assembly: GCF_964263255.1. Lineage (NCBI taxonomy): Eukaryota > Metazoa > Chordata > Amphibia > Caudata > Salamandridae > Lissotriton > Lissotriton vulgaris. The sequence continues at coordinate 1,634,487,022 of NC_141689.1, forward strand.
ATTATAACACTTTAATAACTTATAAACATATACAACGCTCCAACAAAGTAAACACGTTAAAAAAAAACATTTTAAACAACTATTTACATGGCAGCCTGCTGCAAAATCCATCTCAAAGCAGCAATGGGCTGCTTTGGTCTGTCTTTTAGTTGGCAAAATCCGTCGGCCTGTGAGGTGGCGTCAGTAGCGGACGGTTGTGCGAATAGGCCGAAGAAAGCACAACGCGCCGGGATCAGGACGGCACCGATGTGGTGTCAGCAAGTTGCCGCACTGGTGTGGCCATCCTACAATGCTGCGCGAAAAACGGCGTGGGGCGCCCCGGGGGGGAAGGCGGCGCGAACGGGCCTCCTCCGCCTCCCCAGGTGGAGGCTCCTCAGCTGCAGTGGGGCGCCCCTTGGCAACCAACTGAGTTGCGCCCGCTCTTGCGACACAGTGCCTCGCTCGGCCAGCTGAATTGCGCCTGCTCTTGCTATTACAACGCCTCACCAGCAATCCAGCTGAGTTGCGCCCACTCTTGCGGTGCAGCAATGGGCGTCTGCCACAGGACTCTCAAAATGGCGGCCGGCTTTTCGGATTTGGGCCTGGTCCACTAAAATGGCCCTGGGACACATTTGAACTCGGACATTTGCCTGCTAGGGTATGGGCCCCATTCCCGAAAGCGTCCCCTCAGCCTTGAAGATTCTACAAAAGTCATCGGGCCCCCGACTCCTGCAGGCTTCCGGTGGGGAGCGGCTGTCATGATTGCTTGCGGAATGGCCACGACGGAGCCACGAGATGGTGGTGCTCTCATGCTGACGCCAGCTTCAGTCTGAAACATCCAGAAACACTGTAGACTACCAATTCGATGACTTCCGGTGGAGCCCCAACGTGACCCGGTAGGGAAGAACTTGCCCTCCCCTCTTTTGACTGATGGTTCTTGTTGCCTGTCCCCTCTGTTGTCATCTAACGGAACCTTTTTGGACTGCCGAGTGAGAAAAAAAAACGTGGGGCTTTCATCATTTGGGAAAAAAAAATGTTCCAATCCAATGAAAAGTGTTATTTTTAGGTCATATGATCAAGCCTTTCATCATTAGGAAACCAAAAGTAAAATGAACTAATGAAAAGTTTTATAAACAAGTCACATGACCTGTTATGCGGCTTTGGGCTATAAAAAGCCTACAAAATCCGTTGGCCTGTGAGGCGGCGTCAGTAGCGGACCGATGTGCGAATAGGCTGAAGGCAGCACAACGCGCCGAGATCCGGATGGCACCGAGGTGGTGTCCAGCAAGTTGCACTGGTGTGGCCATCCTACAATGCTGAAAGACGGCGTGGGGTGCCCGGGGGGGGGGGGGGTGAGGCGGCGCGAACGGGCCTCTCCCGCCTCCCCAGGTGGAGGCACCTCAGCTGCAGTGGGGCGCCCCTTGGCGTTTCACTCGCTATCCAGCTGAGTTGCATCCGCACTTGCGGCTACAGTAGGCCGAAGGCAGCACAACGCGCCGAGATCCGGATGCCACCGAGGTGGTGTCCAGCAAGTTTCTGCACTGGTCTGGCCATCCTACAATGCTGCGCCAAAAGACGGCGTGGGGTGCCGGGGGGGGGGGGGCAGCGCGAACGGGCCTCTCCCGCCTCCCCAGGTGGAGGCTCCTCAGCTGCAGTGGGGCGCCCCTTGGCGTTTCACTCGCTATCCAGCTGAGTTGCGCCCGCACTTGCGGCTACAGTGCCTCACCCGCCATCCAGCTGAGTTTCGCCCGCTCTTGCGGCACAGTGCCTCACCCGCCATCCAGCTGAGTTCCACTCGCTCTTGCGGCACAGTGCCTCACCCTCCATCCAGCTGAGTTTCGCCCGCTCTTGCGGCACAGTGCCTCACCCACCATCCAGCTGAATTGCGCCCGCTCTTGCGGCACAGTGCCTCACCCGCCATCCAGCTGAGTTGCGCCCGCTCTTGCGGCTACAGCGTCTCGCCCACCATCCAGCTGAATTGCGCTTACTCTTGCGGTGCAGCGATAGGCGGCTGCAACAGGACTCTCAAAATGGCGGCCGGCTCTTTGGATTTGGGCCTGGTCCACTAAAATGTCCCTGGGACACCTTGGAACTCGGACGCTTGCCTGCTAGGGCATGGGCCCCATTCCCAAAAGCGTCCCCTCTTTTGACTGATGGTTCTTGTTGCCTATCTCTTCTGTTGTCATTTAACGGAACATTTTTGGACTGCCGAAAGGGGTTCTGGTCCGACCGCTGGTTGGTGGAGACATTTTGACTATATCCTGGACCTGCCCGGCCTCGCCCAAAATGGCGCCGGTATAAATGGGACTCGCAACTCCTTGTTGTGTACTGGTTGCCCAGCCTTGATATCACGAGATACGTATGCAGTTTTGAAGCACATGGCGGGCGGGGACGAGTACTGATTGAACATTTGGACATCCCTATTGAGATTAAGTTCTGATGTGTTATTGTTTACTGTACTATTGAAAGTTCGAATTAACGTCACCCATGGTACTTGCCCCCAAATGTATATCTAGATAATTTTATTGTAACTGGCCCTGTCGTACTTTAATTATAAAATGTACGTCCACCGATTCCGCAACTGTTAGACACCTTAGTTCTTGCAACCTAATGGCCCGCCCGTTACGTTCTTCTACAGTGTAAATGTCCCCGCATCATATACGATTACAGTTTGCTCCGTGGCCGGCCCACGTGGTTATAGGCCCGTATTTGTATACTGACATTTTCACAATAAAGGTTTTTAAAACAAAACATGGTAGTAGTACCTAGATTGGTAAAGTTTTGAATAATAGCCACTGTTTTCGAATCAGTAAAAGGCAAGTGAAATAAAGCAGCTCGATTACATGACGGTTAAAAGGTATAATACGCAGGAAAGCAGTAAAGATAAATGGTCAAGGGCTGTTGTGTTTTCCACTCCTGCAACATAAAGTGATCAATAAGAATCCGATATTTATGCCTATCAGCGACTAAGACAGCAGGTCGAGCCTCTTTTGTTCAACGGCTCCCTCATGGGACGAAGAAACGCCCTTTTTCTCGAAATAGGAATATTTTACTTGCAGGACAGTTGTAAATTTCCCGGGAAAATACATTAGCCTGGAACATTGTTAGTGATAAACTGTAAATACATTTGGGTCCTTTTCTTTACAAGTCAGAGTGAGAAAAAAAAGGTGGGGCTTTCATCATTTGGGGAAAAAAAATGTTCTAAACCAATGAAAAGTGTTATTTTTAGGTCATATGACCAAGCCTTCCATCATTAGAAAAACAAAAGTAAAATGAACCAATGAAAAGTTTTATTAACAAGTCACATGACCTGTTATGCTTACGTTACGCGCTGCGCGCCGCTCCCTGGATCGCTTCCGGGAAGCTGCGCCTCATGTACCGGAGCACTTCCGAGTGCGGTAACGCGGCGCGTCATATGACGCATTACGCGACAACGCAGGTCCATAATATAGTCAAAATGTCTCCACCAACCAGCGGTCGGAACACAACCCCTTTCAGCAGTCCAAAAAGTTCTGTTAAATGACAACAGAAGGGACAGGCAACAAGAACCATCAGTCAAAGAGGGGAGGGCAAGTTCTTCTCTACCGGGTCACGTTGGGGCTCCACCGGAACTGATCGAATTGGTAGTCTACAGTGTTTCTGGATGTTTCAGACTGAAGCTGGCATCAGCATGAGAGCACCCCGTGGCTACGTCGTGGCCATTCTGCGAGCAATCATGGCAGTCCCTCCCCACCGGAAGTCTGCGGGAGTCGGGGGTCCCGGTGACTGTTGTAGAATCTTCAAGGCTGAGGGGACTCTTTTGGGAATGGGGCCCATGCCCTAGCAGTGAAGCGTCCGAGTTCCACGGTTGCCCAGAGCCATCCTTGCAGGCAGGCCCAAGTCTGTGGAGCCGACCGCCATTTCGTGAGCTCTGTAGCAGCCGTCTGTCGCTGTACCGCAAGATTGGGTGCAATTCCGTTGGATGGCGGGTGAGACGTTGTAATAGCAAGAGCAGGCGCAATTCAGCCTGCCGAGCGAGGCACTGTGTCGCAAGAGCCGGCGCAAGTCAGCTGGTCGAGTGAAGCGCTGGGGTGTGGCTGAGAAACCTCCACCTGGGGAGGTGGGGGAGGCTCGTTCGCGCCGCCTCTCCCTTCTAGTGCACCCCACGCGGTCTCCTGGCGCAGGTATATGTGATGGTCGGACCAGGGCACCGCAGGACGTGTCAAAGGGCAAACGGATTGTGGGACAAGGTCCAGAATGGAAGAGTCACTAAAAGGCAAAAAGTTCCGCCTGACCCCGGGAACCGGCCGCCTTTGTCGGGGGCGATCTTAGGCCACACCAGGGCAACAAGACTTGGGGAGGGGGCAGGAGCCAAGCGTCCCCTCCGAGTCCGCGCCATCACACCTCTCCTCGGGGGCCTCTGTCAAGCGGTTCAGGGAGGCACCGCATCACATTGTTTTCCAATGCAGTCAGGTCCACAAACAGCCCCCACTTACTTTGAGAATAGTGAAGCTACAGCAGGTGCAAATAAGCTTCAGACAGTGTTACAAGCGCTGCTCGGAACCCTCAACTATGGCACCCAACATCCAGGACTTATGCCATTTGTGCAAGGCAGTGACATCGAAGCATCTCATGGACCAAGCAACATACCATATCCAGAGTCCTTCCCACAGCCTCTGCCTTCCTTATTACCTAGTTATTGTTCTTTCACTCCCACTCCAGGCTTTTAGTCTGTGGATGGAAAACCATGAACCTACACTCACCTATGAAAATCTTACTATTGATGGTTGATTTTGAGCCCCAAATACAAAGGCTTGTTTGGATCGATGTTGCAGCAGGCTGCCATGTAAATAGTTATTTAATAAAACGTTTTACCCTGTTACTTGTTGATTTTGAGCCCCAAATACAAAGGCTTGTTTGGATCGATGTTGCAGCAGGCTGCCAGGTAAATAGTTATTTAATAAAACGTTTTACCCTGTTACTTTGCTGATGTGTTGTATATATTTATAATATTTGCATAGGGTTTGTCGTTGTTTTGGGCGGGGTGGACGGCGGAGCCGAGCTGTCTTGCAGCCATCATGGCGTTGAGCTCAGTTCCTCTCACTAGTTTCATATTTCTCATGAGGGGTTGTTCCTAATGTTTCTATTTTAGCGAGGTCAAAAAGAGATCCCATTAGTGGCCTACTGATTTTGCTTGATTACTTTTGTTGTTTCTAACGATTTTTCACTATCTGCAAAGACTAAACAGAGTATTGCGACTCTGTGCTTGTTTGTAAATAGAGAATGAACCAAAGAGAACCAATTCTAAAACAGTAAATGCTTGGATAACAATCAATCAAATGGAGAGGGAAGCAGGCACGACGGATTACAACGGGGGCAAAGGCCTGCGTTACCTACCCTTCACTATCTGCAAAGAGAGAATACTCCTAAAAGAAAAGAGGGGGGGAGGGGGCAGCGTTCAAAGCACATCAGCATGCATAGACACGAAAATGTTTTTACCTACCACATACTTGACATTTTAAAGCTTTTGATATTTGCTATTAAAAAACCATTGAAATTCGCTGAAAAAACCATAGGTTATAGACCATATATAGTTAGGAATTAGCATTTGCAAAACCTTGAAAATTCACTGAAAAAACCATTGGGTTATAGACCATATATAGTTAGGAATTAGCATTTACAAAACCTTATTTTACTCACACAAAACCATTGAAATTCGCATATATAGTTAGTTGCACTAACTATATATCGCGCACCCGCAATCCACTGCTGATGATGTCACATATTACATCATTCATGACATGGTCAGTGACATCACTGATGACATCACTGATGACAACTCAAATGACATCACTGACAACATCACTGATAATATCATTCATGTGATAATACGATGAACCTCTTCAGACTCGAATATAACCTTAGATACAATCAGTGTAAACAGACACTCACAGATTGTCACTCATCCATGGAGTTACTCATACATCTAGTCAGTCATGCAAAGAATCAATCACACCTCCATTTCCTCAACTATACAGTTATACACACCTTACTAATTCAAACATATTCTAACACATATTTACTCTCCTATACGATCCCTGATACAAGTTCACAATGATCCATACAGCCACTCACACATTCATTGGCTCTTATGCACGGTTATATATGTCAACTCTCACATGTACTGTGTTTTACATATGTACTTACTTTGACATGTTGAACTGAGATATCCATTCACTCACCAATACACTCATGCACACAGTCAACCGCCCATGCAGCTGTTTCCTCATGCACTTTTGAACCCATACATCTAGTGAATCAACTGCTCACACATCTATGCACAGAGTCATACACCTCCCAGCCACTCACACACACACTCAGTCTCCCATTCAAATACTTGGGCAACCAATGAATATCCCATATAGTTACTCATATAGCTACTGATTAACGCATTCAGCAGTTTACAGAACAACAGACATAATGATGCACAAATTAAGACAGTTTAGTCACTAACCCATGCACTCAGTGAGACACATTTAATCACTCTCTCATACAGTCAGTCATGCACCTACTAAATTCTTCATCCAGACACTTATACATCCACTCATTCTTCAATATGTAAGACATATTTTAACTTTACAGAAACATACAGTCATTGGATAATGTCATCAGTGATGTCATTTGAGTTGTCATCAGTGATGTCATCAGTGATGTCACTGACCATGTCATGAATGATGTAATATGTGACATCATCAGCAGTGGATTGCGGGTGCGCGATATATAGTTAGTGCAACTAACTATATATGCGAATTTCAATAGTTTTGTGTGAGTAAAATAAGGTTTTGTAAATGCTAATTCCTAACTATATATGGTCTATAACCTATGGTTTTTTCAGTGAATATATATATCGTTAAAACTCAAACACAGCATTCTCCTGTTCCGGAGCCCCCGACCCTTCAGGGCGGCCTCATTAAATGATGGACACGGACAGTCCATCCAAACACCAGCAAGTGTGAAAGAAGAGAGATGAGGCCCATTACTGGCAATGACGCTTTTATTCAGTGTCAGCAGCACGACATCCTTCCTGTTACTTAACGTTTCAGCCTCACTGGCCTTGCTCACAGGTGGAAGGTTGGATGATTAACTCGCCAGGTGCGCTTGTGCATGCTTTTAGAGAGTTCTTAGGTCACGTGGCTGCATATTAAAATACAAATCCCATAGTGCACTGCCAAATGTCACAGAAAATACGATCTAGCAGTCCTTGTTATTTCAGAGTTTTTAAACTTGAAAGTTCTTACTTTCGTGGCAGTAGCACTGATGTTGGAGTGGAATCCTTTGCTAGGGACAGCCAGGTGAGTTGGTATATATAGTTACCAGTCTTTCTCCCTCCAAAAGGAAAAAATGTGGCCATGCTCCGGGGGACTTTAAAAGCGGCTTTATTTGTTCTCAGTGCACAAGCATAAAAAGGGTTCCTGAAACGCTCGGCAGACGCGTTTCTTCCTTAAAATTGATTAATCAGTGCCCGTTTCAGATGTAAAGATGTCAGGGGTCCATTATATATATGACATGGTCAGTGACATCACTGATAACATCTCAAATGACATCACTGATGACATCATCCAGTGAATGTGGTTTGCTTCGTTATTTAAATATGCATTATATATATAGCAATTTACATTGAAGATTGAGTGGATATACAAAAATAAATATTTGGATGGAGGATTTAGTAGCAGTGTAATTGACTGTTTACTTGACCAATTTATAGTGTCTATCTAAATATAGTGGATAGTGACTAAACTGTGTGAATATCTGTATCACTTTGTCAGTTGTTGTGTAAACTGGTTCTCGAGTTGGTAACTAGCTATGTGAAAGTCTATATTAGTTATTGATTAGTTAACTGAGTATTTGTATGGGAGAGTGAATGTGTGTGTGGTTCGGTGGGGGGTGTGTGACTGCCCAAAGATGTGTGAATACTTGATTCACTAGATATATGAAGTTAAAACTACATGTTCTAACAGTTGTTTGGGTGAGTGAATATCTTTATGGGTGTGGTGATGAGCAAATATATTTCTTAATGGTACATGTCCAACAAACTAGAAAAATAAAAGGTAGTGTATGTGTCAGTTGTTGTATATAAATAAGTATACATAAGACTCAATGATTGTGTGAGTGACTGTATGGATAACTGTATACTTGTAATAATGATTTCATAATTCACTAAGTATGACTTACTATCTAAATGAATAGATGAAGTTGCTTTTGTATAAGTGTGTAGCTGAGTAAATATGTAAGTATGATCCATTGTTTGCATAAGTGAGTAGGAGGACTTCATATGTGAATAGGATGTGTGCTGGTGTGTAATGTCGATATAGGTGTAATAGTATTTTTGATAGTGTTCTATTGTTCATTGACAGCATGTATGAGTGAATCTACAGGTAAGTGATTAGATGTGTGTATACATCTATGAATCACTGAGTGGGTTTTTAGATACTTGTATTGCTGTGACAATGGATTCAAATATGATACTCTGTATTTTACAAAGAGTGATGATAGATTTTACTAGTGTATGAAAAGGTGTATGTGATTGTCAGGTGGATGATGTAATCAGTGATGTCATCAGTGATGTCATTTGAGATGTCATCAGTGATGTCACTGACCATGTCATGAATGATGTAATATGTGACATCATCAGCAGTGGATTGCGGGTGCGCGAAATATAGTTAGTACAACTAACTATATAGGAGCAATTTCAATGGTTTTTTAAATGCTAATTCCTAACTATATAAGGCTTGAAACCTATGGCTTTTTAAGTGAATATATATATATATATATATATATATATATATATATATATATATATATATATATATATACACATACAAGGCCACATGGAGGTTCAACATGAAGAAATAGAGCTGTCATCCTCTAGTTTTAAACTACTAGAGTCAAAAAAAGTGCTTCCTTTACTGTTGAGGTATGCTTATAGCTGTGTGTGCTCATTACTTACAACATGTTAAAAAACAATGCCCTTTGATTTCAGATTTTGCTCACCAGTAAATGTGGCCATGCTTGTTATTTCTAAATTGGTTCAGAAATGATGGTAGAGATATAGTTTGAATACAAAATAAAAGAGTAAACGTTCTATTAATGTGTTACTCTGTGCATGAAAATCACTTTTTTATTTTAACTAAGGCACATGCAAGTAAATGGATGAGATGGTGTGCAAAACTACAAAGGGCCTAATTACGAGTGGGTCGTTATTCTCCAAACCCTGCGCAGGGGTCGGAATTACAGGTTGAGTGTTATTCAACGCATAAAATAATTATCCTATACTTGCAATCATGCACAGTGTGTCAGAGAAGAACCTCTGTATCTTTTAGGCCTATCACTTTGATATCAAGATGGGCAGAATGTAAAAGGATGCTGTTTGCTACTCAGAAAATAATATGAACTTGTTGCCCATAGATGTCTTGAAATTAGGGAGGGAGATACAAGGACTGGATTTAAAGTTTCTAACAAGTATCTCCCCCAATTATCCCGCATCACAAGTTTTCAGCATCTGACGGGGATAGCATGCCGGACCCAGATGTACTGTTCCCATAGCGGCATGTCCCAGGTCTGGAGCCATTACCGCACATTTTACCTCTGCTTTCACTAGGAAGAAAATGTGCAAAAAATGCATTGGGTTTTCGGTCAGCATTCTAGCATCCAGTAAAACTTGTAATCAGGTGGAAGGGTAGAATGGTAGCCCTTGGGAATAGTGCTCCACGTGACTCTTAATTAATTGAATGTATTAAAAGGAGACATGTGCCAAAGGCACTCTGATCAGCTTCCAAATAGAGGCTGCCAGGTGCTAACTGGTCTTTTGATTGATTATACGAATCAATATTAAAAAAGAAACAATTTTTATGCAAAGGCTATTTTAGGTCATGAAAAAGGCCTAGTTTTGCACAACATTTCTACTCATGCAGCACTTTTACAGAGTGGCTCTTTCCAGAGCTTCCATGTTTTCAGTCATGAAAATAATTAAAGTGCCCGCATTTTACCACGTTGCAGTTATGCAAACATTTTGAGGGCCTATTCACAAAGACTTTCTGGAGTATGTGAAACAGTTGCGACCGGGCACAGGGGTTTGAAGGGAGTGTCATGCAGGGGAATCAGAAAGAAAAAAAAAGTACCTCAAGGCCGGGCCCCTCATCTTCTCTGCTCCTGCTCTCCTGCCTTCGACACGAACAGGAAGCAGGTTACACAATTCCTTTGTAAACCTAAATCAATTCCTTTGCGATTATGCCAAATTTAGTTTGAGGAAAAATAATGGGAAAATTCGAGAAAGACAATTTATAGATTAACACACAAACACAGAATATGCAAGGAAGCAATAATCTTTTTACTTAGCATTTCAAAAACTAACATTAAATCATCATACAGCTGTCAGTTAAGTGCAAATACTCAAACAATGCAAGTGAGAAAGTGACTCAAAGTGACATACGGCCAGATTCATCAACGGAAAATCGGCTCGCAAAGGGCTAGATTCTGAGAATCTGGCCCTTTGCGAGCTCAATTTTTGCATTTGGGATTCATCATCCCAAATGCAAAATTCACTATTATAGAAATCGCAAATTTGCGAGGAATTGCATTTAAGGAATCTCTATTTGAGATTCCTTAAATGCAATTCATGAAACATTTGAAAATTGCGAATTCGCAATTTTTGGCCGCTATTTACCGCGAAGTCAAACCTTGTGGTAAATAGCGGAAACTTAGAAAAATGCACTTAAGTGCATTTTTCTAAGTTGTATGTTACACACACACATGTCCTTGGGACATGTGTGTACGTAACACCAGCATCCAATATCATTTCAGGGGTGCAACAGGGTAGGGTGTCCTTTGGACACCCCTGCACCCTTGAAATCGCAAACTCAAAATGCGATTCGCTAATAGCGATTCGCACATTGATATGTCTTCCCATTCATTCCTATGGGCCTTTAGGCCCATAGGAATGAATGGGGAGTAATTCCTTATTTGCGATTAGCAATTAGCTAATCGCAAATAAGGAAGCTGTAGGAATCGCAATAAATATTGCGATTTCTACATGAATCCCGTTTTGCGACTCTGTAATAGCGATTCCTTAATATTCGCTATTACAGACTCGCAAAACATGCCGATGATGAATCTATGTGATAGTGGATAAAGTGAAAGTGACATGTTCAGTGTATTATACAATTTAGTGACACAATACTGTATATATATTTACAAATAGCATTTTTTTTTCAAAGGGGTCCAATTTCATCACATAATGACATGTATCTCAAACTTCGTAATTAAATTGCAATTGATATGTCAGCTGGGAGGCCTATTTTTTTTTTTTAAACCTCATTTTCCACAGACCTCAGCTGACAGAAGAGTAGGATGTCGATTCCCGTTACTCGGTTTTAAGGAGACGTAGGCATTAAGATTGGAACCGGGAGACAAAAACCCGCCTACCAATAAACAACAATCCCACATAGTGTCACTGACCCCATTTTTAAGTATTGGGTTGGTCTCGCTCTCTTCTGATAACCTATAATTGGATACTGTTCATGTTGGCCAGCTGAGTATGGGAACTTTGGGAAGGGCCCAACACAGTCTAAGAGCATCACAGAGGGTTAATCTTTGGATCCAAGCAGTTGTTATTAAAAAAATAAAAAATTAATGTGACTGAGACCACTTCACTAAGCAACCCCATATTGCTTTTTCCTGCTGCTCTGCAATCTGATCAATCTTGGAGTTCTTAAACAGGGAGGACAGCCATTCTATATGTGTGGGAGGTGACACCTCAACCCCTTTCTTACAAATTTCTCTCCTGGCCAGCAATATTGTGTAGAAAAGGAGCCCCCTAGTAAGCCCTGTTACTACGCTAGCTATACCAAAGATGACCAAGGGGAGAGAGAATTGCACAGGGAATCCCAGGATGTACGATTTAGTTACACCAACTTTCCCCCAATATTCAGTAATCGCAGGGCAATCCTTGAACATGTGGATGTCTGAGGCGTTTACCAGACCACACTTCTTGCAACTGACGGGGGGACCCTTATCTATTTTAGATAGTCGTGCTGGAGATAAGTAGGCCCTGTGGGTGGTAAAATAGTGATTCCTTGTAAGATAAGATGGTTTTACGGTAGAGTATAAGATGTTGAAGGAAGTTTGCCACAGATCTTCCAGTTGTTCATTTGGCATGGAGGTGCCCCACTGTTCTTCAGCAAGTTTAAAATCTCCATCAATGGCTTATTCTATAGCCCAATAAAAGAAGGAGACCTCCTTTCTCCCCATCGGCCTTGATACTAGTTGCTCCTCCAAAATATTTCTTATACCTATAGGTTTTTTAAGAATCTGGAACCAACTCAGCAACTGTAAATATTTAAACCTAGACATACCTCCCTCTAATATGTTATGGAGTGGTAGCCATGGGTTTAAAGTGCCATCAGAATCCAAGGTCCTCCACATCTTCAATCCCGCTGTCCTAAAAGGTGTGGCCAGCTTGTCTTTTAGACAATCTGGAGCCCCTGGAGAATCCGATAGGGGAGCCATACTCGAGAAATAATGGTTTTCAGAAGTATGGCATTTTGTTCAAATTGATCCTGCCCAAAATGGTCAGTAGGAGATGTGCCCAAGATTTCATAAGCCTCTGACATTCTTTGGATACATTAGCTAGGTTAGTCCCTGAGATCTTGTCGATATTCTGGAAATCCTGACCCCTAGAATATGTTATTTCACGCTTGGTTTGATACTGGCAGTCTGGCAGGTTCCACGCCATGATCTCTGTCTTTCCAGCATTGACCTCATAGCCAGAAACCTACCCAAAGTCTTGTGTCAACTTAATAACCTGAGGGAAAGATGTCTCCAAGTCGAAAGAAAGGATCAGGACATCATCTGCATTAAGGGCTACCTTCCTCTCCCATACCCCAAAGCTAAAAGATGGAATCCACAGCTCGCCCCGCAGATGCTGAGCAAAGGGCTCAATATACAGGTCAAAGAGGAGCGGGGAGAGGGGGCAGCCCTGTCTAGTTCCCCTGGTAATTTCAAAAGGTTTAGTCAGTGTGCCATTGACTAAAAGTCTAGCCGAGGGATTGTGGTAGATGAGCTGCATAACTCAACAAAATTTTGCTTCGAAACTAAACCTATCCATTGCTGCTGCGAGGAATACCCAGTTGACCCTATCAAAAGCTTTGGTAGCGTCAAGTGTAATGGCTGCAAGAGGTAGTGTGAAAGTTGAGGCCAGGTCAATAGCACCAAAGAAATCATAGGTAAGATTCGATAAATTCCTGCCCGCAAAAAACCCTTCTAGTCCACCGGCTACTGCTCCTGTCGGCTAAAATCCTAGCGAAGACTTTATAGTCTGTATTTAAAAGTGAATTGGGTCTATAAGGCCCACATTCTGCTGGATTTTTCCCCTGTTTCAGAATCAGTGAGATGATTGCTGCTCCCCCATGACACGGAAAGCTTAGCGCCTTCAGATAGGATCTTATTAAAAAGTATAGTCATGGTTGGGATTACTACCTCACTGAGGGATCTATACAGTTCAGCTGGCAGCCCATCAGGCCCTGCAGCCTTTCCTCCCTTACAAGATTGCTTTTCTGACCTCTTGCTGGGATATATCTGGCTCCAGATTTTCTCTCTGTGAAGAGTTCAAGGAGGCAAGCCTGCTTCCCATTAACCACTCACTGGCGCTAGTTTTATCAATTGCATTGGCTTCTTCATATAGGTCTTGAAAGAAGGCGAAGAAAGTATCCCCAATCTCTTCATCGGTGGATACTGTGGTGCTGTGATCCTCACTGTGTGTTTGCTTGATTAGCTTAATTATGTTTTGAGTCCTATCAGACTTGATCTTCCATACCAAGAGTTTGCTGGCCCCCTCCCATATTCAAAGTGGGTGAGCTTGCTTGCCTCCCACCTTTTAGTGATCCTTGCCTGGATAATAGTATCCTGCTGATCCTTCAAACTCAATAATTTCGCCAGATGTTCTTGGCAGTTTGTGGGGACCGTTTCCTTGTTTAAGTTCATCTCCACTTCCTTCATCTCGGACTCTGTTTGTGCCACTTGTTCCCTGTACTTCCTGTTTTTATGGCTAACCCCGCTCGTGTCTAGGCCTCTTATAAAAGCCTTCCAGGCCTCCCATACCACAGAGATCTCAGCAGAACCTACATTTGTATTAAAGAAAAACTGTGATTCCTGAGATAAATATTTAACTTCAGGTTCATTGAATAGTAAAGAATGATCGAATGTCCATATCCTAGAGTTTTCTTTCTCTTCCAGAACCAAATCCAACCATACAACTGCATGGTCAGACAGATGTGGAGTCGAGTAACCCATGTCTTTGATTTTAAACCTCAGGTCATGGCTGACTAATATGTAGTCTATTCTGGACATATGGCGGTACTTATTATTATAAAAAGAGATACCTAGTTGAGAACCCTATCTTTCTCTCACCACGTCGCACAGTCCCAACTGCACCATCATCGTTTGGAAATATGTTTGGGACTTGGGTGATGTATTTGCTCTACTGCTTGGAGACATATCTAGTCGAGGAATAAAAACTATATAAAAATCACCTGCCATTATAATGGGCTCTGGAAATTCCAACAGATTTGAAAAAATGGTTTTCAGCGAGGAAGGCTCATCTTGGTTCGTGCCATAGTAGCCCACTACTGTCATCAGGGAACCTGAGATGGACATTTTGACGATGACCCACCTGCCACCTGTTTAATACTCGAGACTTAACTTGCTTTTTAATAAAAATAGCTACTCCTCTGATGTTAGCACTCTGATTGGAACTGATAAAATGTTCAACTCATTTTACTCTTCTGAAATTTTCAGACAATTCTTCCTTCAGAAAATGAGTCTCTTGCAGACTAATGACCTGAGCAGGAGAATCTTTAAGATGTTGCAGAATCTTCGCCCTTCTGCTTTTTACTCGTAGGCCATTTACATTCCAAGATAAAATCTGAATGCTGCTCATGACAGTTTGATTGCCAGAACCTTTAACATGCTGCATCTCCCACTATACTGATCACAGGACAACACAACAAACATGGCCAACATAACAAGTGTGAGTTGATCAGACTAAAAGGCAGATGAGAAATTTCTTTTTTTTTTCTTTACCCCTATGCTCCCCACCCTGTGCTCCCTCGCTTGCCCTGGAGGGGCCCCACCCCTACTCCCTCCATGGAGAACCCAGCCCCCATTCACCTTGACTGATGGTCCAGATTCTGCTACCTGGGCACCCATGAAGTCCCTATATGCTCAAAATACTATACAAAAGAAGGGGTGATAAACCAAGACTACAGTTTTCATTGAATTAGGCTTGAATTAGGCTTCTGGATGAAACCCCACCAACTTAGTCTTGGTAATGGCTGGTTAATACCTCAGTATATCCTACCTATTCCCCTGAGATCTAATCCCTCAAAAGCCTCTACACCTAAAATGAGATTGAGATTACCCCCAAGAGCAAAAAATAAAAAACAAAAAGGAAATCCTATGCCGTGATAGTGCGATACTCCCTTACTAAATTATTTTGTGGTGTTGCCTAGGCTTTCCAGAAGTTCATTTGCCTCTTGAACTGATTTTAAATTATACATCTTGTTGTTGTACATAATTTTCAAGAGTGCAGGAAACTTTAACTGGACAACCGCACCAGATTTCTTGAATTCGTTCATTTTTCTCCCCAGCTCCCATTGGAGAGAAGAGGGTCCAATTTCATCACATAATGACATGTATCTCAAGCTTTGTAATTAAATTGCAATTGATTTGTCAGCTTGGAGATCTATTGAAGTGTGGACAATTAGCTGTCGATGTTTCGACCCTATCACAAGCCTAAATAAGGATGTAAAAAAAGGATCTTCTTCAGGACATGGGGTAGGAAAGACAGCCTGCAGATGAAAATATATGTGGGTGAGTGTGTGTTCATGAAGGTACTCAAAGTATGCCAAATATTGCAGAGCTTTGGGCTAACTCACCAATTTGGAGACAACCCTCTAACGTCTTGAGGTGGAAGGGATAAATCTTCGGTGGATCATCAGAATTCCTTAAGTGGTAATAATGGGACTGTTTAAATAATTGCTAAGAAAAGCTATTTTCATAATCAGAGTAGTGGCAACTAAAACCGGATAGTTGAAAGTGGATGCATAGCTGGTTAAACAAATTCATCAGGCACTCTAGTATTGTTAAAACTCAGATTGGGATCGGGAGTGCCTTCAATAATTGGCATGTAACAAGGTCCGTGAGTGACCTGCTGAAAATAAGAAAATACTTCTCAGTGAAGGTTTGTGGAGGTTAGAAACCCTAATTAAGGCCAACCAGGGTGAAAAAGGCAAAGCATACCTTGAGGTTCGATGTCGGACGATAATACTGTGCGATGCGCGATGTTGCTGCAGGACATGGGGTCATAAAACACTCAAGACAGAACCATTTCTAAAAAACGAAAACCAGTTTGAATAATGAGGAATACAACTACTGGATGTCCCACTTAAATAGAGACTTAATAATTAAAAGTCCGGAGTAAACAATGGGCAAAACATACCTTTAATGTAATTAGGAGTCCAAATGAAGGATGGAAATGTGAGGCGCGAGGCTGCTGCCAGTCACGGGGAAAAGATTAAATCATGGCCAAACAATTTCCTAAAAGACTAATATATTTGATCTTAGTACTTTGGACACGGAAAAAATTAAGATAACATGTCTGCCGGTACTCCGTAAAGGAGGAGACATACCTTCAGTCTGCCTGTCAACTCCCAGAATGCCGCAATCTCTGTGTGTGGCCCTAGAAACTCTGGTTGTTAAACAGCATAGCACGAGAATGTGACGGCGTGCATGCGGCCCGGGCAGCAGCTAAGACCGTCAGTGTCTGGGCCAAAATGAAAGGGAGAACAGACTCCCTGCTGCCACATATGTTCTGAACGAATCTATGACAAAATATTGACTACAAAAATATCTACCTACCAAAATTTCGCAACAAAAATATCGATTACATTAATATCGAGATCCAATCTGTAACAAGGTAAGTACAAAAATATCGAAAAAATAATATTGATGTTAAAAATATCATTTTTGTAAAAATATCGTTTTTTTTTATTAAAAAACATGGAATATTAACAAAATAATACTTATAAATTTAATAAACATAGTGAAATATATATTATAATATTTAAAATTAATAAATAATGTAATAAAAACTAATAATAATAAAGATATAATACATAGTATATACATCATTAATAATACCTCTAATAAATTATTTTAATAACTTATAAATAAATGAAAATATGATAAATTACAAATAAATTTATATACATCAAAAAATAATGTAAATAACAATTAATCAAAATGTAAAACAAATAAAAAAAATTAAATACATTTTGGATAGTGTACGGGTACAAATTACTATTCCCACTCCAGAGAGTGCAACAGTAGGGAAGTTATTGGATAGCATAGGGGTAAAAATTACTATTCCAACTCCAGAGAGTGCAACAGTAGGGAAAGTGTTGGACAGCGTAGGGGTAAAAATTAGTTTTCCCACTCCAGAGAGTGCAACAGTAGAGAAGGTGTTGGATAGCATAGGGGTAAAAATTACTATTCCAACTCCAGAGAGTGCAACAGTAGGGAAAGTGTTGGATAGCGTAGGGGTAAAAATTACTATTCCAACTCCAGAGAGTGCTACAGTAGGGAAAGTGTTGGACAGCGTAAGGGTAAAAAAACTATTCAAACTCCAGAGAGTGCAACAGTAGGGAAAGTGTTGGATAGCGTAGGGGTAAAAATTACTATTTCCACTTCAGAGAGTGCGACAGTAGGGAAAGTGTTGGATAGCGTAGGGGTAACAATTACTATTCTAACTCCAGAGAGTGCAACAGTAGGGAAAGTGTTGGACAGCGTAGGGGTAAAAATTACTATTCCAACTCCAGAGAGTGCAACAGTATGGAAAGTGTTGGATAGCATAGGGTTAAAAATGACTATTCCCACTACAGAGAGTGCAACAGTAGGGAAAGTGTTGGATAGTGTAGGGCTAAAAATTACTATTCCAACTCCAGAGAGTACAACAGTAGGGAAAATGTTGGAAAGCGTAGGGGTAAAAATTACTATTCCAACTCCAGAGAGTGCAACAGTAGGGAAAGTGTTGGATAGCGTAGGGGTAAAAATGACTATTCCCACTCCAGAGAGTGCAACAGTAGGGAAAGTGTTGGATAGCGTAGGGCTAAAAATTACTATTCCAACTCCAGAGAGTGCAACAGTAGGGAAAAATGTTGGAAAGCGTAGGGGTAAAAATTACTATTCCAACTCCAGAGAGTGCAACAGTAGGGAAAGTGTTGGATAGTGTAGGGGTAGAAATTACTATTCCTACGCCAGAGAGTGCAACAGTAGGGAAAGTGTTGGATAGCGTAGGGGTAAAAATTACTATTTCAACTCCAGAGAGTGCAACAGTAGGGAAAGTGTTGGATAGCGTAGGAGTAAAAATTACTATTTTAACTCCAGAGAGTGCAACAGTAGGGAAAGTGTTGGATAGCGTAGGGGTAACAATCACTATTCCAACTCCAGAGAGTGCAACAGTACGGAAAGTGTTGGATAGCGTAAGGGTACCAATTACTAATCCCACTCCAGAGAGTGCAACAGTAGGGAAAGTGTTGGATAGCGTAAGGGTAACAATTACTATTCCCATTCCAGAGAGTGCAACAGTAGAGAAAGTGTTGGATAGCGTAGGGGTAAAAATTACTATTCTAACTTCAGAGAGTGCAACAGTAGGGAAAGTGTTGGATAGCGTAGGGGTAAAAATTACTATTTCAACTCCAGAGATTGCAACAGTAGGGAAAGTGTTGGATAGTGTAGGGGTAAAAATTACTATTTCAACTCCAGAGAGTGCAACAGTAGGGAAAGTGTTGGATACCGTAGGGGTAACACTTATTATTCCCACTCCAGAGAGTGCAACAGTAGGGAAAGTGTTGGATAGCGTAGGGGTAACAATTACTATTCCAACTCCGGAGAGTGCAACAGTAGGGAAAGTGTTGGATAGCGTTAGGGTAACAATTACTAATCCCACTCCAGAGAGTGCAACAGTAGGGAAAGTGTTGGATAGCGTAGGGGTAACAATTACTATTCCCCCTCCAGCGAGTGCAACAGTAGGGATAGTGTTGGATAGCGTAGGGGTAAAAATAACATACTTAAAAATAAATGTATTTTTTTAAATAATAGAAAACTTAACTATTAAATAAATATAAACCATTTACAAATACCAATACATAATTATTAAAAACATGATTAGCAAAATTTATGTAAATAAAAAAATTATTAAAAATACCATTTAATAATATTAATTACCAATTAATAATTAATTAACAATTATATAATTTACAAAACAATTAATTAAAAAAAATGTTTTCCTTAATTACATTTAAATTACTTCCCACCCTATTCCCCTATACACCCACAACCCGCTACAGAATATAATTATCAATTAATCAATTAATTAAAATAAATTACCAATTAATAAAAAATATTTATCAATTAATTAAAATTAATTTATAATTCCTACTAATTAATAATTAATTTAACATAATTTAATAACTTCCTACCCTATTCCCCTATAAACCCACAACTTGCTACAGAACATAATTATCAATTAATCAATTACTTAAAATTAATTACCAATTAAGTAAAAATAATTACCAATTAATTAAAATAATTTATAATTCCTACTAATTAATAATTAATTTAACATAATTTAATTACTTCCCACCCTATTCCCCTATAAACCCACAAACCGCTACAGTACTAAAATACAAAATTACATAAAAATAAATTAAAAACAATATAAATACATAATAATATACACAAAAATAATATAAAAATAGATATTAGTAACATCGAAATTATTAACATTGATATTACTAACATCGATATTTAACACTTCGATTTTACTAATATCGATAGTAAATCTATCGATATTGCTTACCTTTTATATTATGTTCCTTCGATATTATTGTATATCGATATTTAAATATCGATATTTTGTCTGCATAGCGTTCTAAACCAACCCATCAACACGTACGGTGGCCTTAATGATGTAAGTCATCATAGTGAATGAAAAAGTCAATTAGTGAAGCAGCTATGACCATCCGTGTCTGGCCTGAAACGAAAGGGTGAACAGACTCCCTAGTGCTGCATGTGTTGTTTCAAAGAAAATAACCAAAATCTAAATATGCAGAAGGGGCAGTTATGAAGTGAGATTTCTTGGTTGATAAAACTAAAAATTAATAAAATAACTATAGATGTCCAATGTGATACTGACAGTCAAAAGTTAGCAAATTCTAATGGTTGGGGGTAGTGCAATTGGATTGTGCATTTGGAACTGATAAAATGATAACAAACAGTTGTGTTGAATCATGAAAGCAATGTAGTTGCTAATTCAGTCTTAAAACATTGCACTTTGTTATGTGTTACATGGTTACACACAAAAGAAAGGGAATATTTTTTCAACATGGAAGTCAATCATTACTGATGATAAACATATATACTATGAAAGTGCATACATGACATCATATATATGATAAATGAGGCTCTACATATTGAAAATGTATATCAAAGCTTCATAAGTGAAATGACAAAACCCTTGCACTAATGGAAAAGAAGATGTGTCATCTGTTCCTAAGTTGGCCCATCTGCTTGTGTGTCTCCTACATTTCGTTCAAACCTAGTGCAGCTGAGTTCAATACATGGATCCATTTACACTCCTTTTAATCTAGTGATGCTGATAGATTACCTCTCTAGGTTGTAGTTGTACCTTTTCAAGAACAGTCCATTTGAGGCTTTCAGGATGATGTGCAGCGTTGATGAAATGGTCAACTAGGGGGGCGCCTCGTGTGTGACATCGCATCCTGCTGATGTGCTGTAGGATTCTACATTTGATTTTTGGAACAGTTTGACAAACATACAGTTTGTCAGTCACACTGGCATTTGATCACGTAAATCAAGTTGGTGCTATTACACTTAGTGAAATGTTGTCTCATCTATTCACGGTTATCATGTGAAAAACTGTTAGCCTCAATAGTTAAGGAACAAGTTTTGCAGTGACCACATTTGCGGTGACCTTTCATCGAAGGTAGATTAAATTGCATACTCAAGCCAGGTGGTTTTGTGGTGTCAAGATAAGCACTGACAACAGAGTCTTTTACATTCCTTCCATGTTTAAATGCAAAAAAATGGATCTTCCGTGGTGCCAATCTCATTCGCAGCCAAGTTCCAGTATTTTTTAATGACTAATTTAATCTCATGGCTTTAGGGATTGTAAATTTTCACCCAGACTATTTTGTCACTCTGATCACTCTTGGGTTTGACTTCTAGTAATGCTTCACGTGGGAAATACCAAGCCTTCTTCTTGGCACATTTCAGCAGGCCAAGTGGATAGCCCCTATCATTCAGTTTTTGTGTCAATATCTCTGCCTCTTTAAAGTAGTCTGATCTATGTGAGCAATTGCAGAGTATGTGCGAAAATTGCCCATACAGTAGATTATCACCTTGACTCCTGGGGTAGTGCGAATTGTATTTAAGCGATACTAAAGGGGATGTTTGACGGAGAGTTTGAGCAAATCAAACACTCACCCCCAGTCAACTGATCTGGGTTTAATCCATCATCATTCTTTAGCTCACTCCACCACCCCAGCTCAGACATTGCCATAGGCAAATCAGTCTGACCCTGTGCCTCATGGGAGCAGTCCAACGCCGAACTGCCAAGCCATGTCTTCCCTGGACGGGAAACAAGCATCCTGGGACCGATTTCGGGTTCATAACCCTCATCAGCCAGGCTATCTTGAATCCAGTGGTAAAGTGAGCAAGGGACCCACGTCTAGGAATACCCTGCCAACTTAGGGCGAGCAAAGCGATACCAAAGGGGATGATGATGGATGGAGCGTTTGAGCAAATCAAACACTCACCTCCAGTCAACTGATCTGGGTTTAATCCATCATCATTCGTTAGCTCACTCCACCCCCCCAGTTCAGGCATTGCCATGTGCAAATCAGTCTGACCCTGTGCCTCATGGGAACAGTCCAGCGCTGAACTGCCAAGCCATGCCTTCCCTGGTTCGGAAACAAGTATCCTGGGACCGGTTTGGGGTTCATAACCCTCATCAGCCAGGCTATCTTGAATCCAGTGGCAAAGTGAGCAATTGTATTTAAGCAGAGTATTTTGCTCAGTTAGGTTTTGGTATAGATTGATAAATATTACACCTTCTTCAGTTTGTATTGTGAGTTCCAAAAAGTTGAGAAATTCCTTACTCAATGACATGGTAAACTGAATATCACTAGACCTATCATTCAGCCAATCAATCATTTTTAAGGGTTGCTTCATCGCCTGACCACATCATAAACAAAACCATCACTACTTGCAATGCAAGGGCGTAGCTATAAGGGCAGGATTGGCCGCCAGTTTAGCTAACCTGTTTATGGATGCTTATGAAGATGAGCACTTTTACAGTATCCATAGCCCCTACTTACAGAACATCAATATGTGGAAGAGGTATATTGATCACATGTTTATGATCTGGTCGGGCGATCAAGCAACCCTTAAACTTTTTTGTGAGTGGCTGAATGCGAGATCTAGCGATATTCAATTTACCATGTCATCGAGTAAGGAATGTCTCAACTTTCTTGACCTCACAATACAAACTGAAGAAGGTGTGATATTTACCAATCTATACCGAAAACCAACCAAGCAAAATACTCCGCTTAAATACAGTTCACACCACCCCAGGAGTCTCCGTGATAATCTACCGTATGGGCAATTTTTGCGCGTACACCGCAATTGCTCACATAGATCGGACTAATTTAAAGAGGCAGAGATACTGACACAAGGACTGAAAGATAGGGGCTATCCATTTGTCCTTCTGAAACGTGCCAAGAAGAGGGCTTGGTATTGCTCACGTGAAGCATTACTAGAAGTCAAACCCAAGAGTGATCAGAGTGACAAAATAGTCTGCGTGACAATTTACAATCCTATAAGCCATGAGACTAAACGGATCATTACAAAATACTGGAACTTGGCTGCGACTGAGATTGGCACCACGGAAGATTCATTATTTGTGTTTAAACGTGGAAGGAACGTAAAAGACTCTGTTGCAGTACTTATCTTGACACCCCAAAACCACCTGACTTGAGGATATAATTTAATCTAACTCCAATGATAGGTCACCGCAAATGTGGTCACTGCAAGACTTGTTCCTTAACTATTGAGGGTAACAGTTTCTCACATGATAACCGTCAATACATGAGGCAACAGTTCACTAATTGTAATAGCACCAAAATGATTTACGTGATCTAATGCCCGTGTGACAAATTGTATGTGGCTCAAACCACTCAAAAAAGAAAATGTAGATGAGTATTCCACTGATGTATAGATTGTCTATGTATATCAAATGCCAATAAAATGTTAAAAAAATTAAGTAAATCAAATGTAGAATCCTACAGCACATCAGCAGGATCCGATGCCGCACAAAAGGAGCACCCCTAGTTGACAATTTCATCAACGCAGCACATCATCCTGAAAGCCTCAGATGGACTGTGCTTGAAAAGGTACAACTACACCCTAGGGGCGGTAATCTATCAGCATCACTAGATTACAAGGAGTGTAAATGGATCCATTTATTGAACTCAGTTGCGCTAGGTTTGAACGAAATGGAGGAGACACACAAGCAGATGGGCCAACTTAGGAACAGATGACACATCTTCTGTTTCCATTACTGCAAGGGTTTTGTCATTTCACTCATGAAGCTTCAATGTACATTTCCAATAAGTAGAGCCTCATTTATCATATTTATGATGTTCAACAGAACGTTTTCCTACCATAATAAGCAGGGTTGCTTTATTCGTTTAACCAGTAATGTTTGCACTTTCATAATATATGTTTATCATCAGTTGTGATTGATTTCCATGTTAAAATATATTCCTTTTCTTTTGTATGTAACCATGTAACACATATCAATGTGCAATGTTTTAAGACTGGATTAGCAACTACATTACTTTCATGATTCAAAACAACTGTTTGTTGGCATTTTATCAGTTCCAAATGCACAATCCAATTGCACTACCCCCAACTATTAGAATTTGCTACCTTTTGACTATCAGTATTGCATTGGACATCTATAGTTATTTCCTTAATGTTTCGTTTTATCAACCAAGAAATCTCACTTCATACCTGCCCCTTATGCATATTTAGATTTGGGTTCTTTTCTTCAAAACAACACATGCAGCACTAGAGAGTCGGTTAACCCTTTCATTTCAGGCCAGACACTAAAGGTCACGGCTGCTTCACTAATTGACTTTTTCATTTACCATGATGACTTTCTTCATTAGGGCCACCTTATGTGTTGATGGTTTGGTTTAGCACATATGGGGAAACAACCTTTACAATGCAACTTTTACAACGCACTACCATTACAACAAAACTTTTACAACGCAACATCCATTACATCGCATGCTAATACAACGCAACCATTACAACGCATGACACTACAACGTATACCACTACAATGCATGTCATTACAACGCAGTCATTACATTGCATACCATAACAATGCATACCATCACAACGCATAGTACCCTTACACTATCCAACACTTACCCTACTGTTGCAACCCCTGGAGTTAGAATAGTAATTTTTATCCCCACACTATCCAACACTTACCCTACTGTTGCACCCCCTGGAGTTAGAATAGTAATTTTTACCCCTACACTATCCAACACTTACCCTACTGTTACACCCCCCTGGAGTTATAATAGTAATTTTTACCCCTACAATATCCAATACTTACCATACATGCAATGTAATGGTATGCGTTGTAAAGGTAGTATGTGTTGTAATGGAATGCGTTGTAAAGGTAGTTTTTAAAAATTCGTTGTAATGACATGCGTTGTAATGGAATGCGTTTTGATGGATGTTGCATTGTAAAAAATGTGTTGTAAAGGTATGCGTTGTAAAAGTATGCGTTGTAACATCATACATTCAACATATGTGGCAACAGGCCAGGGAGTCTGTTCTCCCTTTCATCTTGTCCCAGACACTGACGGTCTTAGCTGCTGCACGCGCCGCATGCACGCCGTGACTTTTGCGAGCTACGCTGTTTAACAACCAGCATTTCTAGGGCCACACACAGAGATTCCGGCATTCTGGAAATTGTCAGGCAGACTGAGAGTATGTCTCCACCTTTGCGGAGTACCGCCAGACATGTTATCTTAATTTTCTCTGTGTCCACAATACTAAGATCAAATATTTTCGTCTTTCAGGAAATTGTTTGGCCATGATTTAATCTTGACTGGCAGCAGCCGCGCGCCTCATGTTTCCGTCCTTCATTTGGACTCCTATTACATTAACCCGTTCGGCGCTTATGACGGAACCGTTCCGTCACGCGCCTCGGGTGAGCTGTGCTAGTGACGGAACGGTTCCGTCACGGCCCGCTCCACGCGCCTGCGCGGTGCTGATTTCGAGCTTGCGCGGCGCGTTCTATTGAGCGGGCGCATTCGCGACGGAACTGTTCCGTCACCAGCACAGCTCACCCGAGGCGCGTGACGGAGCGGTTCCATCACAAGCGCAGGTGAGCCGCGCGACCCCCACCCACCCCCTAGCACTGCGGCGGAATTGCCACCGCAGTGAAGGGGTTAAAGGTATGTTTTACCCATTCTTTACTCCGGCCTTTTAATTATTAATCCTCTATTTAAACGGGACATCCAGTAGTTGGATTCCTCATTATTCAAACTTGTTTTCGTTTTTTAGAAATGGTTCTCTATTGAGTGTTTTATGACCCCATGTCCTGCAGCAACATCGCGCATCGCACAGTATTATCGTCCGACATCGAACCTCAAGGTATGCTTTGCCTTTTTCACCCTGGTTGGCCTTAATCAGGGCTTCTAACCTCCACAATCCATGCTGAGAAGTATTTTCTTATTTTCAGCAGGTCAATCACGGACCTTGTTAGGTGCCAGTTATTGAAGGCACTCCCGATCCCAATCTGAGTTTTAAGAATACTAGAGTGCCTGATCAATTCGTTTCACCAGGTATGCATCCACTCTTAACTATCCAGGTTTAGTTACCACTACTCTGATTATGGAAATAGCTTGTCTTAGCAATTATTTAAACAGTCCCATTATTACCACTTTAGGAATTCTCCTGATCCACGGAAAATGTATCCTTTTCACCCCAAGACGTTAGAGGGTTGTCTACAAATCGGTGAGTTAGCCCCAAGCTCTGCAATATTTGGCATACTTTGAGTACCTCCATAAACACACACCGACCCACATATATTTTTTTCTGCAGGCTGTCTTTCCTACTCTAGTTCCTGAAGAAGACCAGTTTTTGACATCCTTACTTAGACTTGGGTCTCCAAGCTGACAAATCAATTGCAATTTAATTATGAAGCTTGAGATACATGTCATTACGTGCTGAAATTGGACCCCCTTCCCTCCACTCTCTAAAAAAATGTGCTATTTGTAAACATATGTACAGTATTTCGTCACTAAATTGTATAATACACTGAACCTGCCACTTTCACTTTATCCACTATGTCACTTTGAGTCACTTTCTCACTTGCGGCGTTTGAGTATTTGAACTTAATTGACAGCTGTGTGAATATTTAATAATAGTTTTTGAAATGCTAAGTAAAAAGATGATTACTTCCTCGCATATTCTGTGTATGTGCGTTTATCTGTAAATTCTTGAATTTTTTTGTTCATTTTGCCTCAAACAAAATTTAGCATAATCGCAAAGGAATTGATATAGACTTACAAAGGAATTGTCTAACCCGACAGTACAAATTGTTGCTGATATAACTTATGCCCAGGTTCTGAGGGATACTGGGTTACCTCTTTTTCTTTTACAACAACAGAAAGCAGGCAGATAGGCGCCCTCCCCTAACCCAATCGCAACGCTGCAAAGCAGCACTTAGGAGTGGGCAAACCACTCCTCCCCTGCCCTGATCGGAGAGCAGAGGAGCCCTGCTCTCCCACCTGCCACAAAGCAGCAGGGCACAAAACATAAAATTACAATAACTCTAAGTTATTGTCATTTTATGTTTCTCACTGCTTAAAAGCAGTGGGGTGGCGCTCCTCCGCCATAGCAGAGGAGCCGCCCCTGATGTGAGATAGTACTTGGGTAAAGCTCTTTCACTTAATCTTGCAAACTTTTGTGATTTGCCCTCAAATTCTATAAAATGAATGGGAATAAAGTGTGATTATTCATATACAATTAGTACAAATAGCAAGGACTGTCGGTTTTGAATTTATACTAATGAGGAATTTTGAATTTTAGGACTGATTCACAAAGGCATGTAAGAGTACATAAAAGTACTTCCACTCCCTAAACTCCTAAATGCTTTTGTGAGTCGGAGCCCATTGACAGCAGATAGCAGTGCTTAATTTGTGCCAGTGTTTTTTAGTGCTCAGCACTGCCACCTATTTCAAAACACCACTACCTACCATGGGATTACACCATATGGTGGCGCTGTGTGTCTATTCTTTTGCTGAATTTGTAAATTCAGTTTTATTTTTAAAACTGATAAATCTAGCATGAAGGTAATACTGGTACTAGCATTTGGCATCAATAGCAGGGCTGTTGTTGGTGCTAGCTGAAGTGGATTACTATGAAGTGCCTTGAGCCCTGGCCCTTAATTCTTCAAAAATCAAGCACTGCCGATGTGACCAAATCAGGAGTCTTAAAACTTGCTTAATGCAGGAATTAAGAATTCCAAATTCTCTCAGCTTGTATTTTGGAGATTCAGTTTCTGGATTTAATGATTATACATAAAGATTGTGATTGCAAATTGGATTTGTGCATAGATCTTAAACCAGATATGGCATGTTACATCACACCTGGCATCTCCAAAGTTGGTCCTGGAGAGCCGGATCCATGCCAGATTTTTAGCATAACTACATTTATCTAAATGGGGATATAATAAAATTCTGGCATGGATCTGGCCCTCCAAGGCCGACTTTAGAGAACCCTGCATTACACCAATTCACACCCAGCTAATTTAAGGAATAATTTGCCACTTCAGCCCTTCTTCCAGTTTAGAACAGGAAATCTGAGAGCACGCCGAAAACAACGCCCTCCTCAAGAAGCTCAGGGCGGACCCCAATGACCTCAAGAACTTCTGGCCCATCTCCCTGCTCCCCTTCCTGGTGAAGGTCATCGAGAAAATCACCAACTTGCAGTTGACCCGCCACATTGAGGACAACAACATCCTAGACCCATGCCAGTACGGATTCAGATGAAACCACAGCACTGAGACAGCCCTCATCACAGCCACAGATGACATCAGGCGCCAACTAGACAACAGCGAAACTTCAGCCCTCATCCTCCTGGACCTGTCAGCCGCCTTCGACACGGTCTGCCACCGCACACTAAGAACACGCCTCCAAGAAGCCGTAATCCAGAAGAAGGCCCTGGACTGGACCACGTCCTTCCTCTCCGGCAGAACCCAGAGAGTCCACCTCCCAAACTTCTGATCCACTGACATCATCTGCGGCGTACCCCAGGGCTCATCCCTCTACCCGACCCTGTTCAACGTCTACATGTCCCCCCTCGAACAAGTGGCCCGCCAGCACAACTTGAACATCATCTCCTACGCCGACGACACCCAGCTCATCCTCTCCCTCACCAAGGACCCACACACCGCCAAAACCAACCTCCACGAGGGAATGAGTAGCAGCCGCCTGAAGCTGAACTCGGACAAAACGGAAGTCCTCATCCTTGACCCCACCCCCTCTGCCTGAGACGACTCCTGGTGGCCGACCATACTGGGAACAGCTCCAACACCCACGGTCCACGCAAGTAACCTAGGATTCATTTTCGACTCCTCCCTCTCCATGTCGAAGCAGGTCAACGCCATCTCCTCCTCCTGCTACAACACCCTCTTCATGCTTTGCAGGATCTACAAGTGGATCCCGACCGAAAGCAGAACAACGGTGACCCAAGCCCTCGTCGGGGGCTGGCTAGACTAGGGCAATGCACTCTACACAGGAATCCCAGCCAAACACCTGCGATGACTACAACGCATCCAAAACGCCTCCGCCCAATTGATCCTCAACGTCCCCCGCCGCAGCCACATCACCTCCCACCTAAGAGACCTGCACTGGCTCCCCATCAAAAAGAGGATCACCTTCAAACTCCTCACCCATGCACACAAAGCACTCCACAACACTGGACCAGCCTACCTGAACAACAGACTCAACTTCTACACCCCGCCGCCAGCTCCGCTCTGCCAGCCTCGCCCTTGCCGCCGTCCCGCGCATCCAACGAGCAACCTCCGGCGGCAGATCCTTCTCCTTCCTCGCCGTCAAGACCTGGAACACCCTCCCCACCCATCTGCGGCAGACCCAAGACCTGCTCACCTTTAGAAAGCTCCTCAAGACCTGGCTCTTCGAGCAGTAGCAGCACCCCCTCCCCTCAGCGCCTTGAGACCCTCACAGATAAGTAGTGCGCTTTACCAGTTCATTGATTGATTGATTGATACTTCACATTCCTGTCCTTTCCTAGCTCTAGTACACCTTTGGCAGCTTAGCAACAACACAGACACCCTTACATCATGGCGCAAGAGTACCTGCATTGTAGAAAGGATTGCTTTTGGGCAGGAAAGGTCACCTTCCTGTACAAATCAAAATCTGTGAGGCATTTTCCTCTTTCTATGTGTGTTGCAGATTGAAAGAAAAGAACGAGGAGAGAAATAAGGATATTTCTCCTCTTTACGCCACTCCCAGGGAGGTGTGGCATTCTGACACATTCCTGGGTCTACTACTAATGGTAAATCTGGGAATTCTCCAAAATCCAAGGGTGGATGTGTGGGAACACCCATTCTGCCCCCATGGCACACCCTGCCTGTGAGTAATACAAGGAAGCGATTTGCACTGCCTTGCGTTTCTCTTGATTCATCAAGCTACGCAGGGCCATTCAAGATGGTCTTGCGTTTCTTAATATTCTCACTTAGGGTTTGCATGACCTTTGACCCCCCCTTGCGTGGTGCAAGGGCATTGCAAAACATTAATAAAAATGGACCCTAATATCTGTCCAAGACAGAAAGTAGTGCACAAATATTTCTTTTCAGCATGTTTTAATAATGGCATTACAGGATATTGGGCACTTCTACCAGTGTGTGGTGTCACTGTCAGTTTACAGCAGCCACAAAAACTTCCTGTGTAAAGGGTTTGGGTAAAAGGCGTCATTTTGTTGCGGGCAAATAATATGTGTACTGCACATGAAGAAAATGAGTCTTGCCCACAAAACACATATCCTGCTTCTGCTTGGAGTGTACATTTTTTGATGAAACTACATTAACCACTACACTGCATGGAAGCAATAGAGTGTGTAGTTGTGTTGAAACGTTGTTGAAGGAAAAATGTGTTTTATTAACATGTGAGAAGCCATCCCTGGGCGAAACATTACTAGCATTGGGTTATGTACCCTTCATATGCAGACTGGTAGACATTTGGCTCTAACTGATAAGTAGTGCTTGTAGGTCAGCCAGAGATTGATGGATGGTTCTATGTTGTTAAATAAGGTGTGTTGTGATAGATAGAAACGTATTTAATGTTTCAAATATATCAGCTTTTGCCAACTGTATTATTAACAAGCATATAGGACAGGCATTGGCTGCCAGCCGTTTAGCTTTAACAGTGCTTGTGTTCGTTTTTGTAAAATGCTCTTTTGAGGGGAATCATCAATTGAAAAAAAAAGTTAAAAGCCAGGAGCATAGCTACCAGAGGTGCTAATGGTACAATGCACCGGGGCCCAGAGGTGGAAGGGGGGGCAACTACAATAACCCACAACACCTAAATAACTACCCGAAGCTGAACCAGATTTAGGGAGATGACTTTAAATTGTAGGGCATATTATCAAGAATGGTGTTACAATTATCGCCGGTTTAGCGGCAGAAAACTGCAGCTAAAACGGCGATAATGGGCTTGATGATATGCCCTTGTGAATTCCCATAGAAGCCCAGGTTCTGGTGTAAACCTGGGCTTCTATTGGAATTCTCCATGGCATATTATCAAGCCCATTATCGCCGTTTTAGCGGCAATTTTCTGCCACTAAACCGTCGATTATTGCAACGCCATTCTTGATAATATGCCCAGTGTTTTATCTTGTATCATTTGCTTGTGTTTAACGTCAGTCTAGTTTTCCAACAAATTACTGTTTATTCTTTTAACATGAAGACTGTTTTTTAAGTTTCTTTCACTTACTGCTTACTTACGTTTTTTGTAATGTGAGCTATGTGAAAATGTTGATGGTATGAAATGAAATGCTGCAGGATGTTGGTTTCTTCGTGCACACAGCAAAGTTTAAAACCTGTAAATTAACTTGCTGGAAACCGAGAAATTAGTTGTGAGACCTGAACAAATAACGGATCTACATTTGTCCTTCACTGTGAACCGAAGCCCCATTGCAGCGCTTGACTCTCAGAAGGTAGCATTGCAGAGCAGTCTAAGGCTTACTCATAAGAGGTGGTGGGCTAGTAATCGCCATTTCGAGGTATGCAGAAATAACACTCAATAATTGATTGTCCAATCTGTACTTTTCTTTATTAAAAGGAACAGTTCATTTATTACGCACACACTACTCAATACTATTCATCAATTTACAAATATACATAAGCTGTTGGAAATACCTCTTTAAATTGCGTAACATTCCCATCCCCTCCCGCGAGGGGGTCTAGTACCACCACTCACATGTTTGAACTTCATATTGCCCCCAGATGAAGTGGATTGACTATAACCTGGAGCGAGGGCCCTTCCCATTGGCTCCATCCCAGTGGTGGCCCACCCCATTATTTCAACAAGTATTTATATTGGGACCACCTGCCATAGTGATACATAACCTTGACTGAGCATCTCATACTGACCATACAGTATACACACTTTAATCACAGTGGCTGACAGTCTGGTTGTTCAACTAGCGCAGTGGCAAGAATACATGTCTAGGCATTACTTAGAATGACAGGTACTTATCATATCTGATAACAGGTATAATGCAAGTAAATCAAAGCCCCTCAAAGGCTTCACATTTATAATCACATGATTACGCAATTACAACCAGGCACCCTGGCAAGAATGCCTAGCCTCATATTTCCAAACTACTTATAATTTCACATATTACATGTGACTTCCAGTCCCCATAAAGAACAACATTTTGTAAATGCACCACCTGTGCAATTACACTTTTCCACCTCTAGGGTATGTCTCCACAAAGAGATTCCATGCTCAGCCTTTCACACATCAGTGTAGTCCTAACCATCAGCTCCCAGTTAAAAAACAAACATTCCAGCATTAGGAAGGTTTAAAATACATGAATAACCCTTGAGGGGTACTTTCCTCTTGAGGCTAGGGGCGTTTTACTTCTATGTTGGGGGAGTCTGCATTGCTCTTGCAGCTCCCCCTGCACCTTAGAACACCAATGGCCATGGTCCCATCCTCCTGGGGCTACCACACGCTGAAACAAGTAGGTTTTCCTGCAGACTTCAGCATGCCCTGCAAGGCATTAGGGGGCGCCTTCCTGCTCATAGCGGTAATATTCTAGCAGTGGCTCTCCCACTGATCTGGGAAGAGCTGAGCTGCTGGCTGGTGGCCTCACGCTACCTCTTTGCTTCCCTGGGTGTCCCGGTCCCACCTGGGCATCCCGTGTGTAGGTAAGGTGGACTAAGCAGGATTCAAAGGAAGCATCAAAAGGAGTCATCCATCAGAGTTCTCCTAATAGAAACTCTAACTGTTGTTATGTAGCCTAATGCCACAATCACCAAGAGAGGTCTGTACCTCAAAACGCCCGCAAGAGAGTTGTCAGCTGTCCCTACCTTCATTTGTACAAAAGTAGTCATCCAATACAGACAATCAGTGGAGTGACTTTCCATTATCCCAGCAGCCTTCATCGACTCCTGTCCCCACCTCCTGCGTCACACGTTAAAATCTCCTTACATCCTTGGTGCCATCTTCATCACCCATGACAATTAATTCCTTCTTTGCTATCGTATTCCTTGCCCCAACTCTAGTCCTGCAACATAAGCGTGCATGGACCCTTAACATCAAATTGCACACTAGACATGAGTGAATGGGTCCAATGACACGCCTGTGCTCTGAGCAATTTAAAAATAGGATAGGATTGATGGTATACGGCATTCCCCATGGCTAAGGGTTTTAGCAGCAGAATGATGATTGGCTATTTAGATCTAGCCAGACATCACTACTGAGGCCAGCCCCTCATCAAGAATCAGTACCAAGAAGTTCTTTCTATATTTGATTGTAGTCAGTGGTTTTTTTTAAGACAAAAGGATGACCGGCTGGGGAAGCAATCCTTTATTCGTTTAAACACTAAAATCTATATGCTGCCAAATTTGGGGTATAGAATGAAACAGGCACATCACTTTAAATTAGGTAATTTTTTAAGGGCTGTGTTTTTAGGGATGGGTTACTACTTTGTTTTAATGTCCTATGTATTTCTAGATGGCAGGAATGATTTGAATTAATTTTGTTCTGCCTCAATTTCAACCCAGTTTGGGATCTGTCGGTTTTTGGGGGTTGGAAACTGATGTATGAAATGTATGTGTGTGATTTTAAAAGGGTCAGTGACTGCAACATTGTCTTTTTCTGTGGAGGTACATAGGGACCAATTCACAGAACTAACTTAAGACAAAATCCTAAACTTACTACCATTTTGTTATTCTTAGAAGGCACTTACTCATTTTGGTATTCACAAAAGGCACTTACTCATTTCTGTATTCACAGAAGTTAGAAGTCCTAACTTTAGGACACCTAAATGCCTTCTGTGAATATCGAAGGTCTTAAAATTAGGATTTTTCTCAGTTTAGGAGTAGTAAAGTTAGGACTTCTAACTTTAGGACTCCTAAATGCCTTCTTTGAACACAGAAAGTCTTAAAGGTAGGATGTTTCTCAGTTTTCTCAGTTTAGGAGTCCTAAAGTTAGCAGTCCTAACTTTACTACTCCTAAACTGAGAAAAATCCTAACTTTAAGATTTCTGGTATTCACAGTCACAAAGTCTGTCCCTTTAAGACTCATAATATATCCTTAGTTTTGTGCAGTCAGCTTGCACTTTAATGCACAGCAGTCTGTTTGAACAGAGGCGTAACAGAGGCCCTCCGCAGCCCCCGTGGTGCAGAGGGTTCCTTGTTTTGGAGGAGGGGGACCTCCAGCCCTTAAGTTATGCCATTGTACTTTATGTTATGTTATGTTATAAAATTCTTGTAAAGCGCACGTACACCGATTGGTTTCATGGCGCTATTTGTACGACTTGCCTGACCCTTGTGTAGTTTATTTGTATGCTTGGATAAACAACCAAGTCTTAAGGGATTTTCTAAAGCTCAGCAGGTCAGTGCATGATCTGATTTCCAGGGGAAAGGAATTCCGGAGTCTGGGTGCCAAAGTTGCCAACCTACAGCCCCGTTGACGCTTCAGCTTGAAGGAGGGGGTAGCCTTGCAGAAAGTGTGCAACAGCATAAAATAAGAACGTTTTTAACATTGTGTGTGATTGGAATAACCTTTGACACATCAGTTCCAAAGTGTGTACGTTTTTTCTCTTGCAAGTATTTTTGAAGACCTTTAATAACAAAGAAACGAATTGAAAATGTTTTAAAGCTGGAAGGGAGAAATTATTTGTTATTTGCTGGTTTTATCTATTTTTGTGCCAGGGCTAGATTGCAGTGTGGAGGTCACACTGCCCCAACCTTACATCTGTCTATGAAATAGAAAAATATTAGGACTTGCAGACTTCACAAGAAAAATGAAAAACTTGCTTGGTTTATAACTGTATCCTTTGTGTTCTTACACACTATTTGTATTTTGATTCTTTTTGATATCGGTTCCCGGTCAAGGTTTATGTCACACCGACATATTTAATGATTCAGAAAAAGGGGTGGTGATGAACAGAGTGTCTGAATTAAGCAGACCACTCTTACCCAGTCCAAAGATCAGGGCTTGATCCATCACCGTTTTTTAGCTCACTGCACCATCCCAGCAAACCGACATATTTAATCATGTCATGTCAAAACATCATATTTAAATGAGTAACTGTTTGTTATTATGCCTTTATGTACCATTTCCACCTCCCATCCAGGTGCGCAATTTATACAAGATGGATTTGGGGATTAAAAAGTAGTCCGAGTGCTCAATGGTTTGCTTATAAAAAATAGAAACGCATTAAAAACAAGACCAGAATTCATTAGCAAAATAATATTTTTTTATAACTCCCGTTAAAAAAAGTAACCATTTCCGCTTTATGTAGACAAATAAAAGTACCACTTTGAAAAATAGACTAAACTAGTTTGTGCTTTGTGATCAGATATGTTAAAATGAGCAAAACAACTGCATTGATAGAGAGATAGAAGCCGGCTGAAAAGGAAGGCAGACGGGAAACAACCTTTACAACGCAACTTTTACAATGCATTACCATTACAACGAAACATTTACAACGCAACATCCATTACAACGCAACCATTACAAAGCATGACACTACAGCACATACCACTACAATGCATGTCATTACAACGCAGTCATTACAAGGCATACCATTACAACGCATACCATTACAACATATAGTACCCTTACACTATCCAACACTTACCCTACTGTTCCACCCCCTGGAGTTGGAATAGTAATTTTTACCCCTACACTATCCAACACTTACCCTGCTGTTCCACCCCCTGGAGTTGGAATAGTAATTTTTACCCCTACACTATCCAACACTTACCCTGCTGTTGCACCCCCTGGAGTTAGAATAGTACATTTTACCCCTACACTATCCAATACTTACCATACATGCTATGTAATGACATGCATTGTAATGACATACATCCAGGCAGACACGGAGAGCATCGCACCTGTTCATACAGTTTTATATAGAGCATTCATAGCAAGCACAGGCGGGGTTAAAGTGGACGCAACCAACTAAAGCAATGTGGCTTTTGAAATTAATTTGTAATTGGGTGGACTTGAGTTTTTAAAAAAAAATTTTAGAAAGTGTACTGGGACTCATAAACTTTAGGGTTGCCACAAATCTGCCTCCAGAACTCTCCTTCATACACACATATAAGCTACTTACTCAGGTACAGTGAAATTGAGCCTTCTTCACCCAATTCCAACCCATGAAGTGGGATTAGCCAGGCCTTGCAAAGTCAATGGACACACCTGATACCTAGTTGTAGCTGGTGTACGTTGAAATAGTTGGGGAGCAAAAACTCCAATGGAATTGTACTGAGGGGCTTATTTATGCAAGACCTGCGTCACTTTTGCACCACATAAAGTGGTACGTGCATGAGACAGGATTCTCAGAAAGATTTAGGAAGCCACGCAAAGCCACCCTGCATGGCTTTGGTGGGCCTCATAAATCTTAAGTATGGTGATGCAGCACAAATCTCTATGTCGCCTTACTCTGCGCCCAGGAGGCATTCCATGGGCGTTACAGAGGGTTATCCCGCACAACACCAATGGAATTTGACTCTGCCCCAGATTTATCAAGTGATGTATACATGCAGAAGCATCAAATCCATATGCCTCTCGAAGTGAAGCATAACAAGGTGAAAATTGTAATTTCTCCTCAAGTTTTTCTCTTTCCATGTGTGCTGCATTCTGCAGCACACAAAGAAAAAGGACAACACCTCGTAGGATTATTTTTGTGCAGGAAGGTGCCCTTTCCTGCACAAAAATAATTATGACTGCAACTGAGGCGCCCTTGCACCATGGTGTAAGGGTGCCTGTGTTGGTGCTAGGCTGCCAAAATGGAGGCAGCACAGGCAGAAAGGACAGGAAGGCACCGTACTGCTTAATGTGGTGCATTCGTGCCTTTTCACATTGACGTAGGGCAGCGCAATAAAGTACCTTGCAGTGCAGCCCTATGCCAAAATGTCATAAATGAGTCCCTGAGTGTAGAAGCATAGTCAATGCTTTCGAACCTTTTTTGGGGTATAAGGATTATCCCTATTAATCATCCTAATACACAGGCTTTGTATGCAGTTACAAAAGAGCATTCATGAAATATTCATAGGCCACCAGCCAAGCCTGATGTTTCCAAGAGGTGTTCGAACCCAAGGTCTGCTTGAGAATCCTCCAAAGAGCATTTTCAGCACCGTTCTTAAAGGAAATTGGAAATCAAACCACAGGATTTTTGACCAACTGACATATTCTATTTATGGCTTTATTTCTAATAAGTCTTTCGTTTCAATTTCGCACCCTCTCTCCTCCAAGTATGTAATCATTCACATATTAAAGAATGAGGATTTACTTAGAATGGGCGAAGGTGAGAAAAAAAAATTAACAAATATCACAGTTTTAGAACTCAGAAAACCGTGATATCTAATCGGGTTAGGTAGAATTTACAGAATTAAGGGGCATATTACCAAGCAATAGCGATAATTATCGCTATTGCTTGGTTAGAGACAAAAATTTACCGCAGCGCTGCGGCGATTTTTACCGCAAATAAACCTTGGTATTACCAAGGTTTAACGCAAATGCGGTAAAAATCGCTGCAAAGCATGAATATCGCTGAAAAGTCAGCGATATTCATGCATTAGCGAGCTAATGCTCTTAGCCATGTTATCCACCTCCCATTGGATAACATGGCTAAGAACTGCTCAGGGCAGGTGTTAGCTTTTGGAGATATTCCCGATTAGCACGAATATCTCCAAAAGTTGGTAATAGGAGATAGCGATGTTAGCAACTGTTTTCAGTCGCTAACGTCTTGGCACGCCCACTTTGCATCTCATTAGTGATAAATATCACTGACATGCAAAGTGGGGCCCAAGATGGTCGTTATCTCTTACTAGCTGTCGCTAACTGGTGTTAGCGGCAGCTAGGTAATAGGGAGATAATTTTACCTCCGCTTTCTTGGCTTTTAAAGCCAAAAAAGCGGAGATAAACCCCCTTGATAATATGCCCCTAAATAGCAGAACTAGGATACATGTGCTCAATTCCCCGACCTCAGCATATGTTCATTAACTGTAATAACTGGAAGGTGGTTTCTCTACTCTAGTTACAGATGTCCAGTATCTGTTACTTCCCCTGTAAGAATGGAGCTTGGCCAACATATCTTGAGGGACTGGAAGGCAGTTTGACCAATGTTTCCCATTCTGTGTATCTTGTCAAGCACAGCATCATCCATCTCTACATACTGTAAGACAAAAAGGAACAAAACCTCAATGCATTGGAGCCAAGCACCCACATCCTTCTTTACAATATTATCCTAAGCTTATTTATTATAAGAGGGCAATATTCCAGAAATTCACTCTGATTTATGTAGTTGTGCCAATATGTCCCAGCCACTTCCAGGCATAAGATTTTCGAAGGGACTTTAACACTGAG
This sequence comes from Lissotriton vulgaris, assembly GCF_964263255.1. Lineage (NCBI taxonomy): Eukaryota > Metazoa > Chordata > Amphibia > Caudata > Salamandridae > Lissotriton > Lissotriton vulgaris. The sequence continues at coordinate 1,634,525,334 of NC_141689.1, forward strand.
GGGCTAAATCTCTAATTCCAAGATCTTGTACACAAAATCATGGCAGCACTACCTATATGCGACTGGTCCAGGCAGCGTGGGTGATCGCCTTGCAGTGCTGTGCTATCTTCCATCAGCTCTGATGACAGACCTACACAATTGAAAGGGCTTGATTCACAAGTGTTAATTTGGTTGTAAAAAGGTAAGTTTATTTTCATTCTGTTAGAAGGTTCTCATTTTCATTATGAAAATAATAACACACCTGCATCTGCTAGTCATCCACAAAGGGATTTCTAGTGGGTGTAATTGCATTTAAGAGTGCGGAATCTTGAACCACACATGCAGAGAAATACCACTTGCAGATCCTACCAATGGATGGAAAAGGTCATTCCAAAATTGTGGCAAACATGTATTTGTTTGAGGCAGTCCTGGAGTAAACCCTGTGGAGGCCCCTAGACAGTCGAAATTTTGGGGGCCGCCCTCGCAAATTATCTCCTAATACATTTTTAATTTTACCAACCAACAATATTAATAAACACATTTTATTACACAAAACAAACATTGACAATTATTAAGGTTAAACACAATTTTATTTTAACATTAATAAACAAACAAAACTTAAAATATTCACTTTCCTCAATTTGTTTGTGGTGAAATCTATCATGATATCTTTAAAGTCTACCTTTTTGAAGACGTATTCATTGTCCCGTGGCCCATAAAAGGAGTGGGGCCCAGAGGCCTGTGCCTATTTTACCTATTTGGTAATCCATAACTGGTTTGAGGGGTTTGAGGGCAGTCTCAAAAAGCGATCTGACCCATTTCCATCATTTAAATGGATTGATATTTATTTCAGTACAGGGCTGGAGTAACTGTCCTTCCAGGCTGGAAGGGGACAGATTACCCCCACATTTGATAGGGTTGTAGTTTCAGGACATTCTCCAGGGGGAACACTGTTTTCCCCCTGAGAAAAAAAAAGAAAAAACGTGTGCTTGCACTGGGGGTTCCATTCCACCCTTTGGACGTCTCTGTGATAAAGAACTCCGGGGCTTATTTATGAGCACTTGGTTCACTTTTGCGCTGTCACTTTTGTGACGCACCAGCAGGGTAAAAAATGTACCAGGTTGCGTCAAATTTACAAAGTGACATGTCTAGGTAGATACGTCACTTTGTAACCCCCTGCGCCACATTATGCCTACGCCAGGTATAATTGATGCAGGGGGGCATTCAGATGCAAGAAAGGGTCGTAAAAGTGAGGCAGTGAAATTTATAAGATTTCACTGCGCCACTTCTAGGACTCAAATGCGTCATTATCTTATGCCTGCCTCATGGCAGGCGTAAGACTGACGCAGGCACATTGCACATGGGACTAGCCCATGTGTAATGACCCATCGCTGGAGTTGCGTCACTTTTGTGACACACTCCAGCAACGCGCCATTTTTGCGCCTACAGATACATCAGAAATACTGACGCATCTGTAACTCCTTGCGACATGATGCGTCATACTGCAAATACGACGCATCATTGGTGTCGCAAGGAGGGCGCAATGAAAAGTGATGCATCACTGTTTTCACGCAGCGATGCGTCACTTTTCATAAATATGGCCCTCTGTACATAGGGGAACAGGAGTGTTTGAGAATCGTCACAAGACATTCAGAAAAGTACACTTAAAAAACTGCGTCTAGAGCAGCGTTTAAGGCATACATCAGGAAACATTTGAGAATTCCAAAAAGTCGTAAATCTGTGGGTGGAAATTCACTCTTTTTTCATGAAAATAGCGCAAAATCTCGATTGCTGCAAAATGTCACACATTTGTGTGTGATGAGTGCGACATTTGAGTTTTGAGTCCTCTTACATTGGCACGCAGACCCCTTTATTCCTGCCTACAATGGCCGCAACAAGGTGCCAGGAGAGTGGGAGATAAAACTGTGCAAGAGGCATGTAGAAATGTATTGATCTCTGCTGAAACAGCTATCCATCATGGACAAAGTTTTAGTTTTGTTTACACTGACAAATGATTGATTTGGTACTGCATCGGTCCGTGGTGATTTTTTACCATTCTTTCAGAGACAGGAAAGGAAGCTGTTCAATCCCTCACTGCTCTTTAAATAAAATGCCGAGGGACCCGGGGCAAACAATAAGTCATAAAGCAGAGACAATAATTCAAACAGTAATCTATGGGCACATATATCATCTCGCGACGGCACATTAATCACTACTCTTAACGACAGGCCGAGAGTGATGACGCTTTTCCAATTGTGTCTCCTGCAACTCAGCTGCATTTTAAAGTTTTTAATCTGCGCCATTACATCAAACTGTAATAACTGCTCTTTAATCTGGAAATGCTCTCTGTTCACTCCGCCCCCTCAGGATTGGAAAAAAGTCACACGAAAGTGGAGGTGACTTTGAAATTCAGCAGAAAAAGACACAAGTTACGCAAAGAATATTGGACCATCTGTTCTCCGAGCGAAGACAAGATAAAAGAGCTGTATTTTCTGGTGTGAAAGGCAGGAGAGAGCTCCAGTCCGGCTTTGTCCACAGCATAGTCCTTGAGTGACTTAATATACCGTGTTGGTGGTTGTGTTTCCCTGTATAACCTTTTCTTGCCAAATCATATAAATATGTTGAATGTTTTGTGCATTTTCTCCGAGAAATATGCTCCATTATTCAGAAAATAATGTTTGAGTGTTCCAAAAGGAAAACAGGAGACATAAATAATTTTTTGTGTATCTGGGAGGACAATGATTTGTGTATCCTTTGAAGAACATACAATTCTGGCTGGCTGTCAGGAACCGCACATGACCCATGGGATGGGAGCTTGTACTGTCACTCGAGGTTACTCAAAAGGCCAGTTCATAACTTGACCGTTTGATAGCACTTCTAAGTTATGAATTCATGGCAAAAGGATTTTGGGAGTCCAGTTCTAGACTTTCCCTTCACAACCCATTGTTTTAGGTGTGATAGTACAATGAGTACAATAGACTTAAATTGAAACTACATGTCCCAGAAGGCATTAATGTGGTAAGTTGAAACCCAGCACTGGGGAAAAGGTGTTGCCACAACTTGGCTTAACATGATATATGTTCGTCCCCTTGGTGTCTATTTAAAATAAAAGTATCTACACTGACTCACTGACTTTCAATCCACCAAAAACCTAACTAAAATCATAAACAATAATTGGATGGCTGTGGTTTAGCAACTGCACATCCTAGAACATATAGTTAAAGTAGCAGCTGGCACAGGTAAGCGCAGTGAGGCAGGACAGGGCACGGCAGGGGGAAGCCGACGGACGAAGTAATAGGTGTTGTTTATTTATTTAATTATATCTATTCCGTTGAATGTCAACTTCTGCCCTCCCATCCCGACCTCACCCGCTCCGCCCCACCATGATTACCGCTGCTGTATAGTTATGGGGTCCAGTACCAGAAATAACATTTAGTGAATAATGGTACTCACATGGTATCTACTCACTGATACCATAGGGTGTATGTAGATCATGAACAAAAATGGTTTCTCATTTCTGAATTATAAACAATGACACCGAAATCCAATAGACAAGAGTCCACCTGCTGAATAGTGCAGAGAAATTCTGTAGTATTTATAACACATATGGTCCACAACTAAGTCGAGAATTCCCACAAGTAGTTTTATTGTGAATTTTGTTACACATCAAATGGCAGCCTGGCATTAGTGATAAAGGTCACTTCATAATTAGAAAAATCATGCAAGGTAAATTAGTAAGATTCACGCAGAATGTCAAGAAAATCCAGAGTAATAAGGAAACCGTTTGGAAAAGCAAATAAAAGGTTAAATATGCCCAATATTATTACAGATGCATGCATGTGTATATGACAGTTTAAAAAAGGTGCAAAAAGTCAAATGAAACAGATAAAAACACAAAGGTACATACTTCAGTCTGCTAGGATAACAAATGGTTCCCTGTCTATATTAAGCCCCTCATCCACAGCTCTAATAATCCATTTTGTTTCGAGTCTTCTGAGGGCTAAAATTCTGTTCCTCCCCCCACCCCCCTTGGGTTAGGTTGTAACGTCTCAACACCATTAAATCTCAATTTCGTTGTTTCAGCCTGGGCATTTACATTATTGTAATGGACTGCTAGAGGATAATTTGCATTCCAATTTCTTAGATCTAATGTGTTCCTTAATTCTCTCTTTTATGGTTTAAATCTCTTTATTGAAATTTCAGAGAAAACAAGAAAACAAAACCCCGTGCTCCTCTTTAGATATAGCGATACAGATTTCAATTCAGTAAAGACAATCTTACTAGGAACTTGCTAGGAGCTGGTCAACAGTACAGGTCACATAGAACACCCAAACATGAGTCAACACCACCCCCTTTTATCCTCCCCCCTCTGTCCACCACATCAAAAAGAAAATCCAACAAGAAGGAAAAAGGAGGAAGTGGAAAATCAACGAGGTTTGGCCTTCCACGGGCGTGTAGGATCGCTTAGTTCTGTGATTGGGGTGTCGGCCAAACGCAGAAGGGGCAGATATCTTGGACAACTCAGTTCTCTGACCTCCCCCGTGAGTAGTGTCAGAAAGGGCCGCCACAATTTCGGGAATTCCTCCCCTCTGCCCGCCAGCACAAGCGACTCTTTCTCCATGCCGAGCACCATCCACAACCGATGCAACCAACCTGTATGTGGGGGGGCCTGCGGCGACCTTAATTCTGTCTTTTAAAGGACTAACAGTACTGCCTACATGATTGTGGTGGCACTCACATTTACTGCAATATACAAAAACTTTTGTATTGCAATTCATAAATTGTTCCAAGTTGTATTTCTTTTTCATGTTGTATTGAAAACAGATAATTTTGTCTCCAGACAATTGGCATACATGTCAATGTCCACATTTGTAAAACCCCCTTAGGACACTCAAGTAACCATGTTTGACTATTAGCATTAGACTATGGTTTCAAAAACTTGTGACACAGTATGTTGCATAACGTTTAACCTCTACTATGTGTCACATGAGATTTTTCAGATAAGATACTTGCAACAGTGGTATCCATTTGTAGTAGATGCCAGAGTTTATATAGGATTTTGTACACAGAATGACAGAGGCAACTATATGGTGAAATGAATGCAATCATTTTATGATTACTTTGTTTACGGTTTATATTTGATAAGAGGTTATCTCATTATACATTAATTATTTTCTGTTTATCCTTGGTTAATAACTCCTTGGAGTAGCCCCTTGTAAGAAACCTTTAGTCCAGTGCTCCTAATTCCTTGTGAAACAGCTGATCATCACTACATTTCCCTCAAAGACGTGTCATTTCTCCAAAGGTTATAGCTTTGATCTGTGAACTAGGATGCACACTTGTGGCGTGAAGAAACAAGTGGCACACTGTAGGTTTCCTATATGCTATGTTATGTTATGTTACAGATTCTTAATATAGCGCAGCAAATCCCCCTGAAGGGGTTTCTCTGAGCTGGAGCGCAGACGCAGTAAAATAAAAGAAGACGGGTAGGCTAGAAAAGCCAAGTTTTTAAAAGTTTTTTTAAGGGAACAAAGTCAGGTGCAAGCACAAATGTGTAGTGGAAGTTTATTCCAGGGATGTGGGCCTAGATAGAAAGAATATTGACTGCCGTATTCTGTTGTGCGAATATGGTGGGAACAGAGCAGGGGCTGATCTTGTGTTTCAGATTTCTGGTAGGGGGGATATAGGCAAAGTTTGTTTTGGAGACACGCAGGACCCTTGCCTGATAGGGATTTGTGAACCAGGCATAAGAGCTTCAATATGGCATGTTCTCTGATTGGAAGCCAATGAAAAGATCTTAGAGTAGGCTCTGATGGGGAAGTTTACAAACAAGGTGTGCAGTGGTGTTCTGAACTACCTGGAGTGTTGATATTAGTCATTCATTTGCTGCCACCAATACGGCGTTTCAATAGTCCAGGTGTCTGACCACAAGAGCCTCCGTAAGGGTTCTTCTTGTGTGAAGAGGTAGCGTCTGAAACACTTTCCTAAGCATGTATATAATACCAAAACAGTTGTATGATGGAACCAGCATGCATTCACCCTGCATGCCTTTACAAAGCACTCACTATCCCGACTGCGACGTTACCCAATGTTACTTTACTGGTTACCTTACTGACTTGCTTTAGGGGGTGCTGGACTTTGGAATAGTATAAATTACTATTCCAACTCCAGTCTAGATAACAGTAGGGAAAGTGTTGGACTTAAAATTCAACGCCAGTCCAAAAACGCACCCCGTAAAGCAAGTCATTGTAACAACTTTTGTGGTAAAGTAACGCGTGGTAACGTCGCAGCAGGAGTAGAAACTGCATTGTAAAAGCAGGTCATTGTTGTGACTGCAGGCCTACCTGCTCTCTCATTGTGCAGTTGTCATCAATTAAAATGCCTAGATTCTTGACCACCTTTTTAGGTTGAGAGCTGGTACCCAATTTGGACAGCCACCAGCTGCCTTACCAGTAATTGTGGGCTTTGCCAAACAGCACAATCTTTTTCCCCTGCTGTTATGCTCCAGGTAGTTAGCTCTGGGACATTCAAGACGCAATTTTCCTCATGCATTCTCTGAATTTGGGCTTTGTGGATTCGGGGTTGGGACCCATGGAAATTATCAATTGTGTATTGTCTGCATACGAGATGACATCCAGACTGCAGGAACTTACTACCTGGGCCAGTGGGGCAACATATATATTATCAGGAGCCCTGTTACCCCTTTGTCTATTGGCATGACACAAGATTTAAAAGATCCTAAGTTTATTGTTTGGTTACTTTGCTGAGGAAATTCTGAAACCACCCTAGAGCCTTGCTTCTGAAAGTCTCTGGACGATGATGGAGTGTGAGAAGGTGTTGAAATCTGCAGATAGGTCAAGCAACACCAACATGGCTGGAAAATGTAGATTTTCCGCAGCCTGGTGGGCAGAAATGTGGATTTTAATAAAGACACAGAAACTAATATTATGCGTTTATCCATTATTACCACTACTCCAGCATCTCCTTTAAAGAATATAGAATTTAGAATTCTGATTTTAATAAAACTTCCGAACCCCCAACACACAGCCCTCTTTTTTAATGACTGCAACTGACTGTATTTAACTCTATTAGTCTTTTAAACAGTCCTTGAAATTGAACTTTCTTGATCTCCAGAGAAATCCCAAAGCAGCATTCTATGAACATCAATCATTCATGCGCTTGTGACTGCAGTCCATTAAACATGTTCTCAAGCTGTGAATTAAGAAAACCACAATTCATGAGGTTTGGGTATATGGGAGGGATATTATTACCCTATGTGTCTTTAATAAAAATCCATATTTTCTGCCCATCAGACTAGGGGAAATCTACATTTTATGTCAAGACCTGAAGGCTACAATTCTGCAGGTTTAAAGCATGACAACAAACAACTTGCAATATTTTGTACTGGTTTAAAATAAAATTTTTGAAAAGTCATATCATTCGACAGTCTGCACAACTTAGAATTTCTTGCAAAGATCCTCCCAACATGTATGCCTTGAACACAGCTGCTCCCTCTCACTGAGGAAGGTCCAAACATACTCACGTCCACACCTGCTCTGTACATCACCTCTCACACTCATCCTGCAAGCGTGGGTGACGATACTGCCTTATTTTGTTTCTTAAAGGAAAACAGCAGCTGATTCACCTCATATGGTCTTACCTCCACACATCTCCTTACATATTCTTACACACATCTCCCAAAACACAATTTCTCTTTGTCACCAAAGTCTGGATAAAAAATTGAAATTGAAATAGTCCTCGTTCTTTTTGTTAAATAAAAACAGACAGCCTCAGGAGAAAAAACTCTGCTGTTTACATCTAGCGCTTTCACATCTGACACTTTCCTAAATGAAACCAAAGATAACAAAATTGTCAATTTTAACAACAAATCTCTCCTATGCAATAAGTCATTTACCTTTCATTTTAGCAAAAACTCCAACACCTTTGAAACATCCCAAACCGAATTATATATAGGCACAGGGGTCTTTGAATTTCCAATGCTATGCATAAGTCTTTGCACCACCACATCTTGTCCTACCTATAATATGTTAACCAGCTAATGAACCTGCCACTATAGCTGATCTATACACATTTGTTATAAGTATGCTAAACCTTCTGCAAATCTTTCTGACAGATAATTCACCACTTTCACTGTGTACACTGAAATGGGATTAAACTCCCTCTCCAAGCACCAGCAACCCCATTTTAGCGAAGCCAATCTCTGCATCTTCCTTGTTCCAGTGGCCCAGGATTCTCTAATGAGATCCAAAGCCCCTCGCGAAAGGCCTGAAACCTCCCATACTCTCCTGAAGTTTTCCAAGCCACCAACCTCATCTGCTCTGAAATCACTAAATCATGCGCCTCTCCTGCTGGGCTCTTCAAGAGTGTTGGAAACTACAGCAACAGAATGGGAAAATCCATGCACATTCCCAACAGAACTAGATACTACACCGGTGCCCTATAAAATAGGGCACCGGTGTAGTGTCTCCTTCCACCTGTGAACCACCATGGTTACCCGAGCAATCATAGAAAATGGTGGGAACGCGTATGGACTGAGACCCATCCAAATCTGCTGAAAAGCATCTATTCCAGCTGACTCCAGTTCTGGCGGCAACTGAAACACCTGGTCACCTGAGCATTCAGCCTGTTGGCAAAGACGTTCACACCAAATGGACCCCAAATCCTTTACAACTGCAAGAACACTGTCCTGTACAACATCCAATCACTTGAGTCCCTGAAGTTCTGTAAAAACCAATCTGCCACTACATTGATCATCCCTGGAATATGCTCTGCCTGTACACATAGTCTCCTCTTCAGACAGTACTCCCAAAACACCTTTGTCAAATCAGCTAAATCCTTTGACCTCAGTCCCCCCAATTTGTTCACATATTACACGGCTAGCACATTGTTCATGCACAACAGCACTGAGCACTTCACTTTGTTCTGTGTAAAACATTTTATAGCACATGATCCTGCCAGCAACTCCAGATAATTAATATGCATCTTCTTCTCCTTGTCTGTCAAAAACCATCTAAGCTCGCATCTCACTCTATTACTAACTCTGGATTGTCCCCGAAACTTGCTCTCCCATTCCAAGCATCCATGTTCTTCAACCACCATTTCAATTCCTCCTTTGCCTCTTCAATTAGAACAACCATCTGTGGATACCTCAAACCCCTTCTTTGATGTATACCCATCATCCTCTGTAAAGCCCGATAATTCAAAGGTCCAGGAAAATAGCCTGTATCGTTGAATGTAAAAGACAAACCACGTGAGTTAACATTCTCAAAGAAATCTGAACTTGTATTGATGTCCTCTTCAATTCCTTCCTTATCCTTTTGAACTTTTCCTTCAGAAGTTTTAAAACCCTTCTGCAGTGCTCACTAGAAAACCCAAAAACGGAGTCTCTTGCTTTGGTTCTATACAAGATTTCTGTCTGTTGATTACAAAACCCAAAGACTCTAACAAACTGATCACCATTCTTGTATACTCTAAAACACGTGTTTTGCTCTGATCCATGATCAAAATGTCATCTAGGTAGATCATCATTCTCACCCCTCTTTCTCTCAGCAATAACACTACTGGTCGCAATATCTTCGTAAAACACCAAGGGGCCAACAAAAGACCAAATGGAAGGCCCACAAATTTCCAAGTCTTGCCACCCACCTGAACATGAGATACTTTTGATGTGGTCCCCAAACTGGAACCGGCAGATATGTGTCCTTTAAATCCAATCGAGTCAACCAGTGCTCTGATTGCAGGATGTCTCTCAACATGTGCATCTCTTCCATCTTAAAGTGATGGTACACCACCAAACGTTGAGACTTTGCAAATTTATTACAAGTCTCATCCCTTTGTCCATTTTCTCTACTAAGAAAATATTGCCTTAAAAAACCCTTGGTGCTTGGCACACCTCCACAATCGCTCCTTTCTCTTTCAGCTCCAATACTTCTTTGTCTACAAGTTCTGCTTGTTCCATACTGAATTGTACACAACGGGCACCCAACTCTGAACTGCAACCTCTATGAATTCGATGCAATAACCCTGCACCATATCAAGAACCTATATCCTTCGACATTTTTTCTACAGTCTTATTTAATTCCTCTTGAAACATTTCCGCATCTACCTGTGACCTTTACTCACCCATCTTAATAACCCACTAGGTACTACTTTTATCTGTATCTAAAAATGTGTGAAGCCTCTAAAATCCCTCCTCTACTCTTCAAAATACCAAATCCAATCTTCCTTTCACAAAAATATAATTCTCCTCTCCTCAACTTCCTGTGCACATCTTTCTAAGATCTAGTCAACCAACAGCTGATAGCAAAACTGTTGTTCCACAATAACACACTCTAATTAAAATGTATACAAATCTGCTCAATCCGTCAAAATGGCTCCAATGGCCAGACAGGTGACAAAATAGTCCTAACTCATTACCAGAAGGTACAACATCAAATGCACCTCCACCACAAAATTTGCTTGTTGTCGCTACCATTGGCAACTCACTATGGCAGTATAAATATAAAAAAAGCTGCCTGATCCTAAATAAGCACCCATTGTGGTCCAAAAGAACGAGTTGTGCTTGCCAAATAGGCAGGCTCGCATCAAGGATACGATTCCTCGCTCCGCAGAACTCAGCTTGAGGCTGACACAAACAGCGTGCATCCTCCCATTGCGTGGCCAGCCGGCAGTGCGCGCAGAGACCTTCAAAAGAAAAACCTTTGCATCAAATGGCCACGGGCCACACAGTAAGCAAATAATTTCTACCTACCAGAAAGTCTGAGCCCTTAACATCACTCTGTTCCAAACCTCCAAACATGTATTAAAACGCTCTAATTCAATTGACATGTTTAAAAGAAGCTATTAATACCTTATTTCTAACATAATGATAACTCTATATATCCTGTACCCATATTCAAGCACATTCACACATTAAAAGAGTAGGTGTTCTCTTAAAATTAAGAAACTTGACAAACATTCTTATAATAATAAACTTAATCTCACACTCTCCATAATGTACCTAACTGCAGGAGCAGCGGCAAAAAGAAGGCTGTCTGTTGGGCGTTGTGAGATTTTCTTAAAGTCAGACTTCTAAGTTCTATATTCTTTGGAGAACCTGCTGGAATAGTGGTAATAAAGGAATACATAATGTTAGCCTTCGGATCTTGCCATAAAATCATAATCATCAAGGGATAGTCTGATAGGGTCCAGCACCACCATCAATGCAGTTTCTGTTCTTTGTGAGACTCTAAAGCCTGATTGGGAAGAGTCTAAGATGGCATTTATTTCCAGATAGCGGGCGAGTTGTTGATTTACAAGGCTTTCTAAAACTTTACTGATAGGGAAGAAGTGCTATGGGTCTAAAATTCACGGGTTCCTGTGGATCCACGGTCGGATTGTTAAAAAATCGGCAGACTTGTGCTGTTTTGCAAAGCCTGAGGTACAGTCGCAAAGTTTGGAGAGAGGTGAAACAGTACTGTGATGTCTGGAATCAGAGAAATGGCCAGTGTCACCACAATGTGTTGGGGGGAGAGGTCAGCGGGGGATCTGACTTGATGTTGCTCATTATTCTAAAGCTTGTTCCGGACTAATGGGTTCAAGGTGCTCCATAGCAGTGGAGGGATTGGTGATTGGAGGAGTGGTGGGTAGGGAATCTTTGCATGAAGGTGGTGGGAGAAGTTCCTATAGATAGTCACAACTTTGTCTTCAAAGTGGCCTCCCAGGAAGTTGCAAAGTTCCTGGGAGATCAAGATGGACAAATTACATAAAGGCAGTGGGCCCTATGAACGCAGATAGAACTTTAAAGAGTTTTTTGGTCAAATTACCTGCACTGTGGATTCTATACATAAGGTGTGACTTTCCAGTGGCTGTGAGATTTTTATGAAAGCTGGTTAAGACTAGATTGTAGGAGTTTTCGTCAAAGAGAGGTGCCATCTTCTCTCCAATTTCCTGCAGGTTATTTTTTCTGTTTTAGTTCTTCTGAGAACCAGGGAGGGTGAGGCCTGGTGGAGTTGCAGTGGTTAAGTCCGAGGGGTGCAACTGAATCTAAGGTCCAGGGAAATTCCTCTTGGATGTTTATGAGAGCACTGTTTATATCTGAGGATGTTATGAGATGTTGGTTAAAAAGATGGAAGAGAAGGAGGAGTTGGAAACTTTGTATAGTCTGGATGCAATGTTTGTACCATCCACATATAATAACACTTCCAGATATACTCAATTTGTGATTTACTATAGTGGTGTGTGAAGGAGATGTAATATTTGTTATTATTAAGGTGCTGTATGAATGCCGATAGTTTATCTATGTTACCAGTCCAAATCATAACATTGTCAATGTATCTTCCCCAATATATTACATGTTCAAATAACTCTGGTGGGCAGAGTGTCCAAATGTGAAACCTCACAAACATACCCATATAGAGATTGGCAAAGGATAGTGAAAATGTGAACCCCCAACTCAACTCCTTGTGCTTGAATAAAATACTCTCCCCATATACTCATATCTAAAAAGAGAAGGTACTCCTAGCATCACAACGTTTTTATCCTCCGGAGATGCCACACAGATGGAGCAAACCAATATGCTTGTTGATCTGACAAGACTAGTTTTGGAAAATAACGTTTTCATACATAATGGACAGACGTATATTCACTTGTGCCCTCATCACGCACTGCTAGTTACCCAACATTGTAACTCACTCATGACATCTTCGAGGACATCATTGATAGTATCACTGCAACACTTGCAATAAATTACTGATGAGAAAACTGTTCAAGGCTGTGGTGCAAGTTATAGTTACCTTATTGCATGAGTTATCGTTACTTGAGATAACTATAACTGGTGAATTTCTGTGGAACACCGTACTCAATGAGGTGTTCCCAAATATCTCTGGTTGATTGTTAATGCGAACTATGCTATGTGTAAAGCCATATCAATTTGCACAGCAATATGATGAAATCATTGAAGTTAACACTGTGCATGTCGGAGGTGCGAGTTATATTTACTTTAGGGCACAAGAGGTGCTGCCTTGACTAGGGAGTATTGGAAAAGTCTGTTTTTCAGTTTCTAGAACTGAGCTGGAGGCTCTGATGTGCTGGTGGAGGTACTTCCAGGCCTTCGGAGCCAGGTACGAGAATGCCGGCACTGGCTCTTTGCATGGGGCAACATGGGATAACCAGAGGGTGAATGTTTTTGGTAGGTGTGTGAAAATTCAGATGGCTGTTCAGGTAGTCAGTGCCTATATTTGCCAGGCTTTGTAAGGGGGTGTGAGGGGTTTGAAAAGGGTGTATTTGTGAACTGGGAGCCAGTGGAGGTCTTTAAGATGTGTGAAAATAAGTTGTGGGCTGAGAGTTTGAGTGTGAGAGTGGCTGCTTAATTTTGCATGGCCTGATTATAGGGCCATATGTATGAAGGTACCCATTTGCGAATCTCATATAGCGATTTTTAAGAAATCGCTATTTTAGATTCGCAAATTCGTATGTATGTAGTAAATTGAATTTTTTTGCGATTTCTTAAAATTCCATAACTGCGATTTGCAAATTGCGAATCGCAATTATGGAATACTTTCCCATTAATTTCTATGGGCCAGGAGGCCCATAGGAATTAATAGGAAGTAATTCTCAATTTGCGATTCGCAATTTGCTAATCGCAAATTGAGAATAATTTCAAGGGTGCAGGGGTGTCCAAAGGACACCCTGTTGCACCCCTGAAATATGCATGGGTGCACATGTGGTGCACATGCATGCCCTAAGGGCATGTATGTGCGTCACGTGGCACTTTTCAAGGAATTTGCAACTTACCACCAACTAGAAGTTGGTGGTAATTTGCGATTCCTTAAGGTCAATTTGCAATTTTGTTTTGCTTCATACATTGCATTTAAGGAATCGCAAAATTTGCAATTCCTTAAATGCAATCGCAAAATAAGAAATCGCAAATTTTGCGATTCCTTATTTTGCACCCAAATTCTTTCATACATAGCGAAAATGCGAATTTCGGCGTTTACGAACGCATTTGGGCTTGATACATATGGCCCTAGGTGAGATATGAGCTGTGTAGTGATGCTGACTTAAGGCATATTTCTGTAGTCTAGCTTGCTGGTAATCAGGCTGTGTGACGTTTCTTCTGGTGTTGATGACTCCTTAGATGAACTAGAGAAGCCAATTCTAAGGTAGTTTATCAATGCCTAGGCCACCATGGGATGAGAACCTTGCACGGCATGGTCCCTATAATATATGATGTCACCTACAAGAATCCAAATATATATATAATATTTTCTAAAAGGCTGTCCCTTTACCGATTCATATTATTTTCTGTCCATGTGATAGTACCTCAACTCAAACTCTGGTGCATTTCATGTTTTTATGTGAATTGTAATGGCCATCGCATTTAAATATCTAGTTCCTTTGCTGAAGCAAGAGAAGTTTAACAGTTGTAGACAGCTATGTTTATTCTGACAACAATTTTCTACTTCATTAATATGTTATACTGTGGGTTGTTTTTTAACTAAGTTTTCTTTTATTAATTTAATTGTGGAGATGATGGTGATTATTTATTTTATATTTAATTGAGCTGTATGTTTATTTATTTTAAATAAAAATTCAGAACCATAAAAACAAGCAAAAACACATAAACATTGTTGATAATGATGTTGGTACAGAAAGGTCCTCTGCATAGCAAGAGATGTCAACCCCTGCCCTGAGTGCCCAACTATACTGTTGTCTGGATCCCTAATGCTGACTTTTGTTGCCACAGGCAAACACGGATCATGTGTGTGCGCCATGACAAAGGCCTGTCCCACAGATTGTGATCTCATTGGACCTGGAGGAGCGCACAAAGTGCAACCCTCATAGTGGTGGAAGGCTACCGCCTTCACCAAGAGATATCACAAAAGCATTCTAGGACCGGTATCGGGGTTTCAAACCTCATCAGTCAGAATAGCTTGGCTCCAGTGGCATGGAGAGCATGGGACCCACGTCTGGGCAAACCCGTCCCACTCGGGTTGACACATACAAAAAGAGCAATTGATGGAAATAATACAGAACAATGTCATACATTCACCCCAGTACAGAGATCTGGGCCTAAATCCATCAATTTATTGCTCCCCATGCCATTCCAGTTTGAACCCAGCCATATGCAAATCAGTGTTGACCCTGTGCCCAATGGGAACAGTCCAGCCCGTATAGCCAAGCCAGGTCCTCCCTGGAATGGAAACAAGCATCCTAGGACCAGTTTTGGGGTTTCACCATTCATCAGCCAGGATACCTTGACACCAGTGGCATGTAGGGCACGGAAACACATTTCTGGGCATTCCTGTCCCAATCGGGGTGAGAAATGCAAAAAGAACAATTGATGGACAGAATGCCGAATAATGCCATACATTCACCCCAGTACAGAGATCTGGGCCTAAATCCATAGTTTTTTGCTCCCCGTGCCATTCCAGTTTGAAGCCAGCCATATGCAAATCAGTCTTGACCCTGTGCCCAATGGGAACAGTCCAACCAGAACTGCCTAGCCAGGTCCTCCCTGGACTGGAAACAAGCATCCTAGGACCAGTTTCAGGGTTTCACCAATCATCAGCCAGGATACCTTGACACCAGTGGCATGTAGAGCACGGAAACCCACTTCTGGGCATACCTGTCCCACTCAGGGTAAGAAATGCAAAAAGAACAATTGATGGACAGTATGCCAAATAATGTCATACATTCACCCCAGTACAGATATCTGGGCCTTAATCCATGTTTTTTTGCTCCCCATGCCATTCTAGTTTGAACCCAGCCATATGCAAATCAGTCTTGACCCTGGGCCCAATGGGAACAGTCCAGCAAGAACTGCCAAGCCAGGTCCTCCATGGACTGGAAACAAGCATCCCAGGACCAGTTTTGGGGTTTCACTCCTCATCAGCCCGGATAGCTTGACTCCAGTGGCATGGAGAGCACGGGACCCACGTCTGGGCATACCCATCCCACTTGGAGGTGACAAATACATAAAGAACAATTGATGGACAGAATGCAGAACAATGTCATACATTCACCCCAGTACAGAGATCCGGGCCAATCCATCCTTTTTTTGCTCCCCTTGCTATTCCAGTTTGAACCCAGCCATATGCAAATCAGTCTTGACCTTGTGCCCAATGGGAACAGCCCAGCCCGAACTGCAAAGCCAGGTCTTCCCTGGACTAGAAACAAGCATCCTAGGACCGGTTTCTGGGTTTCACCCCTCATCAGCCAGGCTAGCATGACTACAGTGGCATGGAGAGCACTGGCCCACGTCTTTTGCTTTATCGCCCTAAGTGCACTGGGTATGCCCAGACATGGGTCCGGGGCTCACTGTGCCACTGGTTTTAAGCTATCATGGTTGATAAGGGGTGAAACCCTGAAACCAGTCCTAGGATGCTTGTTTCTGGCCCAGGGAGGACCTGGCTTTGCAGTTCGGGCTGGACTGTTCCCATGAAGCACAGGGTCAAGACTGATTTGCATATGGCCATCTCTAAACTGGGGTGGCATGGTGAGCAAAAGAATGATGGATTTAACCCAGATCTCTTGACGGTGTTGAATGTTTTGATTTGTTCTGCATTCTGTCCAACAGTAGTATGTCTTTTGTTTCACCAAGAGTTAGGCAGCATGAGCGTGGTGGTAGTAGCATACCAAGTGTGATCAGTAGAATTGAAGAGGTCCTTTTTACCCTGCATCACTGGAGTGCGGACTACAACCTCACTCACCATTTTAAAGTTCTGTTTCAGTGTGCTTAATTCACCCTGACCTACATCAGTTAAAGGTAGAGTGCTGCTCAGCGCATGAGTAGTAACTCTAGTCTTGATGTATGCAAGCTCGGGAAATGGTACAGTACAAGGGTAGAGCAATCCTGTGCACTATATGTGTGGTTAGTGCATGTACTGGGTGCATGTATGCTTGCAAGTAAAACATTACATGAGAGATGTAGTGCTGGGTGTATGTGTGCTTTTGGGAATTGAAGGGTGAAGTGTTATGCAGTGTGCACATGGTGAGTGTGTGTCCACTGGCAGTGGGTGTGTTTGCAATTAGTACACACTGGTACAATACAGAAAGGCTGCTCAGGGGGCAGGCACAAGAACATGGCGGCCACTTGTATGCCTGAGGCACTCACTTTTCACCACGACGAGAAACATGGAATAATCGCTGCAGCTAGCATTTTGTAAATTGCTCCCCCCCTTACCATCATATCTTTTTGCATGCTATGTGCCAGGTAAAGCCTGCGCATGTGTCAGCTGCTTTCGCCGGGACAATTCGATGAGAAGCGACCACTCTGGAACTGAGAAGGAGCCGCATGGGCAGCAGTGCAAGGTCTCCTCCGGGGCAGTGTAGGTAGCGGCATCACAAATCCCGCTTCTGCAGCCCTGGAAGAAGGTGTACTGAGCGGTCAGCGTGGGAAAACAAAGGAGTTTCAGAGGCATCCCCGTGTGAACTGAGGTCAGAGCATGAAGATCTCCCAATTCTGTAGCCAGCGAGAAAAGGTACGGGGGTAAACTGGGAATCCAGAAATCTCACAAGTCTTCTAACCGAGGGAAACAACTAGGCTCCACCAGGGGGAGGGTTGTTACTAGTGGGGGGTAAGGCTTTTCCTCCCATCTCTCATGGGTCCCCACAGGATTCAGAGGAAGGAGTTGCCCCGCACACTGTGCAGAACGAGGTGAAGGGTCGAGTCGGTAAACCAGGAAGGGGGAGAAAGAAAATTAAAAATCACAGACTAAAAACACCCCCTCATTAAGAGAGTTTTTCAAGGAACAGCCTATTGTGGTGGATATTACAAAACAAGCAGAGGCGCTTACAAAGTGGTCAGCGGGTCAGCCTAAAATAGAACAAATGGCTGCCGAGGGGGATCCTTTCATTTCAAACTTGCGAGTAGTCATGAGCAAGCTTTCACTAACTGGAGTGGTGAAAAAGTTGCATCAGTGGGCACAACAATAACGTCCCATGGGGGCGAGACTGTGACCAGCATGTGTGCCAAAGAACAAGATACTACCTCTGAAAAATCACCTTTGCCTATGGAAGCTATGTTTCTCACCTTGTCCGAAGAAATCATGAAAGGGTTTGCAGTCTCAAAATCTAACCAGGGTGAGATAACGAGTTTCTACGAATCCCTGGAAAAGAAAATAGATCTCCTAAACACAAGGACTCAGACCTTGGAGTTCTCAGCAGGGGAGCAAAAAGATGAACTGATTGCTACAAAAGCAGATATAGTGGCTCTTAGATAGGAATAACAGGAAGTCCGAGAAAAATTGGAGCACTTGGAGAAAAATTCAAGGAGGAACAACTGACATATCTTGAATGTCCCTGAAGCAAAAGAGGGAGAGGATTTAAAGGCTTTCATTATTGCATTAATTAATGAAGGGGTACAGATTGAAGAGACCGTGGAAGAACTAAGTAGAGTTATCCAAAGGGTGCACATGGACCCTTTTAGAAGGAACCCAAATAAAGTTAAGCCCCGTAAGATTCTTCTAAACTTCCACATGTATACACTAAAAGAAAAATCCTGACCAAGGCTCTGATAACAAAGTCACTAAGGGTGAAAGACTTTTCCTTTAAAATCAGGTCTGATCTCTCCCATGCCACTTTAGATAGGCAATTTGAGTTGGGGAAAAAACTTGATGAATTTAAAAAGCTGGGGGCTGTTACTCAGCTCAAATTCCCTGCCTCTTTAAAAGGTATGCACATGAAGAAAACGTACAATGTAAAAAGTAAGCGAAAGGCTGATGAGCTCTGGGAGAGTATAAAAAGAGGATGGTTAGCGTTATCAGTAAGTTCTGCTTGTAATTTTTACGATCGCTCTTCCCCCATTATCTACTTTTTCTCCGCGATGAATAATTACAAAAGACGAGTGGTGGGAGATATAGAGGGGGTAAGGATATAAATAGTGGAGCAAGACATGCAGTTTATGCGGTTACAGATATTGCGCGATAGACTCGCATTGCGGCGGGTTACCTTGAGGCGTAGCAATCGGGACTAACATCAAGTCCAGGGAGATATTGGTTGGGTTCTCTAGGGTGGAATGCATGGTGGGGGGGTGATGGGAGCACTTGGTAGGGAGCATAAGTGAAAAAAGAGGGAAAACAATGCCTCATTTACCTCGATTAGATTGGTTCGTTCAGAGAAATACACAGTGGTCTAGCCTGCATGCCAGGAACAGGGAGTGGTTAGATGACCATCCAGTTTCTAACTTGGAATGTTAATGGTCTATGTGTTGAAGGGAGAAGGGAAAAATCCTGCAATATCTCAGGGACTCCCCAGCACAGATAATTATCTTACAAGAGACTCACTTGGTAAAGAATGAATCAATGTCGAATTTCAAAAAATTAAAGTGGGTCGGACACACGATTTGCACTGATCAAAGTGCTAATATAAGAGGAGTTGGAATAATAATCAAGAAGCAAGTAACTGTACATATATTTGACTCTTTAGTTGATAAGTTTATAATGTGGGTAATTCTTAAGATGATTTTGCTGGGTAATTTAGTAACACTTGTAGGTTATTATGGCCCCATCTGTGATGACGCAGAGACCTGAAAGTAATTTCCATCAATTTGCTAGATTTCCCAAATCCTGTAATTATGGCTGGCGATTTCAACTTTGTTCTAGACCCCAAACTGGATAAATCAATAAATAGCAGAGCAGTGGCCACCCCAAAATTGCGTACATATCTACATTTGATGATAAAGCAGTCTGGGTTCTGTGATGTCTGGAGGGACAGGTCTGGCCTTCTGCTTGGTCCCTCCTAATACAACAAAAAATACAGTCATATATCTAGAATCGACTACTTCTTGGTCAGTCGAAACTTAAGAGATGCCATCTAGGACATTGGGTAATTGAAGGCCCATCTGTCTGATCATTCAGGGGTATACATGGCTTTGGATCTGAAGAACAGAAAAGTGGGGTGAGTCTGGATGTTAGACCGGACTTTACTCTGCGACGTGGATTAAATGAATTATCTGCGTAGCGAGACGGAGGAGTTTCTAAATCACAATATTGGGCTGCCTCTACCTGGATAGTTTGGGATACTCTGAAGGCATACTTAAGGGGGTAATCACACGCAGACCGTGCTTTGGAAATAGGCAAATAGAGAGGAGTTAAGCCAAATAGAAACAGAAATGAAGACTTTAGAGGCCGGTATGTGGTGCAATAGCGATGATGAGACTGGGGGGGGGATGTAGATAAATTGGAAACTTTGAAGGATCAGTTAGATAATATCTTGCAGACGAGGGTCACAAAGCGTTGGGAGGCAAGCAAGCTGGCACATTTTAAATATGGGGTAGGAGCAGGAAAACTGTTGGCCTGAAAAGTAAAAGCACACAGAGCCCGAGACCTGATAAAGGAAATAGAGGACATGAAGAATAGGGTCAAATTACCTACTGATTTAGAAATAGAGGGGGCTTTCTACGATTTCTTTCAGAGGTCTTTCACTGAAGAGAGGGAAGTTATCGAGGAAGAAGTAGTGAAGTGGCTGGGCACACATACAATTAAATCCCTAGATGCATCACAACAGAACTTCTTAGAGCAGGAAATTACTCAGGAGGGGGTAAAGAGAGTCTTGCAGTTGAGTAAAAGGGGAAAAGCTGCAGGGCCTGATGGGCTATTAACAGAGCTGTACAAAAACCTGGGCAATGTGCTAATCCCGGTTATAACTCAGTTGTTCAATGAGATCTTAAGTACCAGCGCACAGCTGCCTGGTTCCTGGGGTGAGGCAATCATTACACCAATATTAAAACCAGGGAAAAATCCTGCCAACTGTGAGTCATATATACCTATATCACTGCTTAAAGCGGACTATAAGATCTTTGCAAATGTTCTAGCAGATCGATTGAGTACAGTAGCAGGCAACTTGCTGCACAGCGATCAGAAGGGGTCCGTCAAGGGCAGATACCCGTACGAGCTTACATATGGCTTTATCGGCCAATAGATCTGGCCTCGACGCTCTCGCTCCCTTTAGCAGATACGACCCTAGATGCCCAAAAGGCATTTGATAGAGTTAACTGGATGTACTTGGAGGTCGTGTTAGGAAAGTATAACATAGGTAAGAACTTTCGTAGCGTCATCCAGCTAAATAATCAAGTTCCATCAGCAAAAATATTAGTTAATGGCAATTTAACGAAATCTTTCAAAATAAATAGGAGTACTAGACAGGGCTGCCTTCTGTCCCCCCTCCTTTTCAACCTCTACATCGAGCCGTTTGCTCAGAAGATGATGTGAACATCCCATGTATTAGGTACGAAGGCTGGGAGAGAAAAGTAGCTCTTTATGCAGATGACATAATGGTATATTTTTCGGATCTCTCTGTTGCTCTGCCTGCCATTTTACATAACGCAGAGGAGTTCAGCAAGGTGTCAGGGTATAAGGTAAATTCAGAAAAACAGAGATAATGGCATTGAATTTAGAGGAGGGTAATACCTGGACCAAAAAAGAGATGAGATACCTAGGGCTGAAGATCGCACAGGAGATAGATAAATTCCCAGAAGTTAACATGTCTAATATTACAAGGGAATGTTTGCGGCTCATGAAGAGCTGGGTACACCACCCCCTGTCAATCTTTGGGAGGGTGAATTTGGTCAAAATGACTGAACTACCAAAGATCACCTTCTTTTTTAACACAATCCCTCTACATTTTAGCAAGTCCTCTATTGATAAACTTCAGCGGGCCATAAATTCTTTCATATGGGCCTATAAAGGCACAAGAAGTTCTTGGAAGAAGCTGTGATGTGAAAGGGAGAAAGGGGGATTATCCCTCCCGGACTTGCTGTACTACGCATGTGCTTTTTAACTGACCTATTCTACTATGCTGCTAAAATCCCCAGACTGCTCTGTTGTGGGGTCCATGTTTTTAGGCATGTTGAAGGCGGGCGATTTAGGAAAGGATTGTTTCAGGTTTAAGTTTGTAGACCCTAAATATTTTAAAAAGATCAGGCTCAAGGTGCTACAGTCTATGGCCAGAATAAAGGCCAGCATCAGACGACTGATAGGTTTAAGCTACTACTCCAGCTTGGCCCCTCTATGGGACTCTACAGGAACACCAGATTGTCTAAAACATAATTTAGTGCTTCCATTAAAACATGCTAGGCTTCGCGTTTGGGGGGACCTCACCCAGGATGGATTACCTTGGTTAATGCTACATAGCTCTTTGGAGGGGCAAATCTCCAAATTCAAGCATATTTAACTGAGAAGCTGGGCAGAGAATCAGAAGTCTCCAATCAGCATAGGCAACTATCTAGAAGAACATTTGCTGGTGAAACCTCCGGGGAGGAAAGAAGTATCTACTTGGTACTGGGAGATCCAAGAAGCCATGGATAGGGACTTTAGACTGGCAGAAGATCTGTGGGGCGATTGCTTGAGGGGAGTGCAGTGGGAGCAAATCGATGAGCACTTTATTTCTAACCTTCAAGCCGGCTTGGTGAAGGAGAAACATCTCTTTTCAATTCACAGGGCCTATCTAACTCCTCAAAGGCTGTCAAAGATGTCAAAAGGGCCTCCCGTTAAATGTATGAAATGTGGATTGGAGAAAACATTTGATATTCACATGTTCCAACAATGTCCAGCTATTCTCGAATTCTGGGAGAAAGTGTGTAAGACTATCTCGAACATATTGGGGCTACAAGTTAAGGTAAGCCTCTCTTTGATTATTTTCGGAATTCTGGATGAAATCACAGGCCCAGCTAGATCCTTCCTATTCCATGCCATACTTCTAGTGAGAAGGGAAATCTGTTGTAGGTGGGTAGACTGTTTCCCTCCCCAGCATTCTGACGGGCTAGAATCTGCACACTCAACATCTAAGTTAGATCTGAAGGGGATACTATCCAGCAGGAAGAAGGTTCTCTGGATCTTCCTATTAAGATGGTTTGAAGAAGAGGTGGGAGTAAACAGATAGGGGACAGCCAACTTGACATTCTTGCCCGATGATTACATCTCTCAAAATCTCTCTAAGCTGCGATGGACCCCTCCTTTCCCTCATTTCCACAAGCAGCTGCCTGTCTCTGCTGGACCAAATTTGAGCCCGACTTTTCCACTTGGGACAGTACCCTCCTTTGGTATGCATACGCGCAGGTGGGAGGGCTTCCCACCTGCTACCAGGACTCAGGGGTACAGACATCTGGAGTGGATATTGTTGGTCGGAGGTGAATGAGGAGAAAAATACAGAAAGGCTGCAGTACTGAGCAGTGCACGCAGACTGAATGTGTGTGCTGAATATTTGTGGGTCTGTAGTGGCAGAATGCGTTGAGGTAACAGTACTGGAGAGTATGTGTGCCGAGTATGTACACTGAGTGGAAGTGTGCAAACATTGGTACAATGCATGGAGGACCTAGAGTTCCATTTTGGTAAGCCCAGGCCTGCCTGGTGAAGAAATGACAAGTAGAGGAATCCCCCCTGACGGATTTGTGTGTTGCTGCATTCCTGTGATTGTGAGCTGGGTGGGACACACACTGAAGGAAGTATACTTCAAAAGGATGCTCTTCAATTCAGTGATAGATCACAAGGAATGGGTCTGGACATTTCTCATGAAGGAGGTAGGGTTAATAAGGGAATCATAAAGAGTAGGGCAGAGACCCCAGAATTAATGCTTGGAGCATCTATCAATGTGGCTAACATCCAGGTGGAAACTCTGGTCACTCCCCAGAACTGTGTTGATGGTCTATCAACTTTGGAGTCTTTCCTGCTATAACAGACACCCTTTCAAGAGGAAAGAAAAAAAGGAAAAATGTGCGCTTCAAAAGATGCAGATCCCCAACATAAAACTTCAAGACTTGGACCCTAAATCCCATTTGGTGCCTGGAAAAGGATTATAAGAAGGGTTACTTGGCCCAATTGCTTAGGATCTGAGGAGTCAAAGGCCTCATCCACCATGGTTGGGCCCAGTAGCCCCTGAGTGCCCTGTGGCCCTCTGAAAGGGGTTATGACAAACAGTGAAAATGAACGAAAAAGGGAAAGAACAAAAAATAAGACAATTGGAATCATGCATATTAAATATTTAAGAAAATAGGCTTTTCTAAAACAGTAAACAAATTGATTCAATACAGCAATGGTGCCTGTGTAGTTATGGTTAGTTTAGACTTTCCATAAAAAATCTGTTTCATATTTGTATAATAACTTTCGTGCACGTTCAGCAAATGGCAACAAACACATCTGTCAAGCAAGCAGGTCTGACAAGTGGGGCAAAAAACAGGGTGGTTGAAAAAGTTTCATTTCCCTTGTGAACTGCATGTGAGGATTTTGATGGTGTTCCAAAAAAAAGAGCTGCTGAATGGAATTATAAAAAACTTGCTGTGAAAGTAGGGTTTTACTCAGGGAAGTGTTTTGCTTGCTTAAGTGTAAAACTGTTTTCAATAAAATAACAATAGAAAAGTGTTTTTGTAGGCCTCAGTCTGAGGCAACCTGTCAATTAAGAGAGCAATATCTGGACCTTTAGCTCATATGGATCCCTGAACACAGGTTCGAGGACCATCAGTGGCGCCACATTTTTAAGAAATGAACAAATCCAAGTGGATTACGGAGCTTTGGGCACCCATTGTCTATTTTGTGACCACAGACAAGAGCGCTGTGATTTGCTGACTGCCACTAAACAATTTCTCTTGCAGGCCCCATTGCAGGACCTAAGGCATGTTCCTACATCCTGAAAAAAATGATGAAAGGTCACTTCAGGGGACTATGGTGCCATCTTGAAATTACCAAATTGTGGGTAAGGTGTTGGAGGTCAGAGACTGTGGGCACCATCTAGGGCCGCCATTGTAGATGTGTCGAGTTCTTGAACTCGAAAAATGATCTGTGGACTACTGACACATTTGAGGACCGCACTAAATTAAAAATCCACCTTTCCCTGCATAAAATTACCCATTTACATATGTCCTGAAACATTTTTGTTTGTTATTTTTTTACCGATCTCAGGTTATGCTTGACTGTGCTGAGTCCGTAGCATTTCTCACGAAACTCTGAGCCTGCCATGATTAGCAACAAGGGAAGGGCATGCTGCATAGTATGTGTAATTCTTGTCTAGCCTGCAGACTATTTCATATTTTAAAGGGCATTCTGAGCTTCACGATGGCTGAGAGCTCAGGTATTCTTCCAGCATATGGAAATTTACTTTTTCTTGTCAATAGGAGGGACATCAAACCATAAGCAAGAAAGTTGAACTTGTGCTACTGTGACTCAGTGATCCACTGCGAAAATCCATGGAAGAAGCAGATCAAGAAGCTTTTTCTGGACCATCTTCCACGGTTCCTTAACAGGAACAAGGAAAGAGAAAGAAACCAAGGTCTCTGTCATCTAGTGTTCTTTTTCCCATCTGCCTGGGGGAAGATTGCCAAACAGTAAACAAAAACACCCCTTCCCAAAAGAAACAGTTTTTTTGAGTACCACCAACTAAATCCAGTCAAAGTGTTTGTCTCTTTCAACATTTTCGGCCCGCACCGCTGCCCATGGTGGGTTGAGTACAGGCCAGGTCCTGTGGCCAACTCCACTGCACATGATCAAAGTCGGGGGTTGGCTGCAGGCAAATATAACCACAACTATTCATAACTTCACTTTAAATCTGAATATTACGAGAATTTGTGATGTTTTTTAACACAGATATCTGATAGAAAAACAAATATCCACTGAATAAAAGGTTAACGTGAAGTTGCAGTTATACATTTGTGCCAAAATCCAACAGAAAATATAAAGTAATGGTGAAGACTGAAATCCATAACTCACACACCAGCCATACAAACCATAACTTGCATAACTAATGCAATGCTTACAATCTCATATTTTTTATATAATAACATAATAATCTCTAAATACACAATGTTATTAAATAATGTGATATGTACTCTCATCTGTAAGATTATTTGACATTTGTAATTTCATCTTTCAGATCAAGAATGAGGTTATGAGCATTGCATTTAGTGTGTGGGTTATGGCTGACATGGCTATCATGGAGGTCATGTATTGCAATTTTTTTAAATATGGAGGTGACCTTAATTGGTTTCAGATCTTTGTACGTCGGTAGCATGAAATTAAGCTAATAGGTAGGTCACTGATCAATGTAAAAAACTATCTAGCATCACCTGAGTATCCTGCTTTTCTTCATGCTGAAAGGGCTACATATCTTAGAGGGGTGGTTGTTACAAACAGGCACTCGATGCGTTCTTTGTACATTTCTATCCTTTTTTATTTTAAAAATGTAGTGTATTAATATATCTGGACAGCATCTGTACTTCTTAGACTATTTTACTTTATTGGTTACGCCTCTTAGTTTTGTCTCTTCTGGTGTATTTTGTAGCAATTCCAGGTTAGGACATATGAGTGAAGTCAACTGTACAACAAATAATGGAGACACCATGGAATGAAACATCACAGCATAGTCAAGGAAGACACAGAAATGGGAACAAACCGAGTGAGGGAGGAGAAAAAACAGTAAACATGTGTAGATTCGTTTTTAATAAAATCGAAACATAATATCATTTATAATAAATCTACAGTGTTAACATGTAAGTTTAAAAAATAAAATGCGTTTAAATGTACAAAATTGCAGAAGGCAACAATATTTACTCGTGCTAGGCCTCAAGCAACAATGCGAGACACTGCTTGACAAGCTGACCTGACTTGACTAGAAATGCTTAATGTGCATAAAATGTTAATTACTTGACCTTTCCAGGAACATGTTTTTCTTAATAAGTAATGTTTGCATGAAATTATTTCCACAGAATGTTTGGTTTACACAAATATCATGGTTAAGAGATGGTTGAAAATTAGTCTTTTAATTGGAAAATTAAGAGTTCAAATATGAAGATGCAGCATTTTAGAGAATAGGTATGGTTGCTGTGCTAAATGTTTTTATTTTCATTATATTGATTTTGATATAGACCATTGTTAAGAGACTTGATATATTAGAACGGTAAAAATGTAGTTTATATGTGGGAAAGTAGACCTGAATGGGTGCGTTGCAGGGCAAGCATGGTAAAAATGTAATTTACTCTTACTTGCCTCACTACTCTAACCGTACTAGGCCCTTTACAATTAGACAATCTGCAGCATTTCCGTTTACCACAGAGGCAAAGAACCTCTGATGAATCTTTTTCTTCCAAAAGGAGGGATTGGAATTAGGGCAACCAAAACACCACATTAGCTGTCCAATGAGGACCATAAATTGACAGCTAACTCACAAATTTGAAATCAGGTTTAAGTACACCACCATCAAGACTGTGCTGTAGAAATAAAGAATTTCAACAAGAAGACCCAAGCTTCTGAAGAAGTTAAGTCGGACTCGAACTATGTAGACTAAAAGTTCTGCTATGGCTGCACAAAACAAAAGAAGCAGAACGATCTTCTGAAAGTGCTCGTTGATTCTTCCTACAATGCATCTATATCATTTGGAAAATAGCCCAGTTCCAATGGAAGAATCAACAAGACTCAATAAAAGACTCAGACAGATATTAAAATTATTTTGGCTATTGTACTAAAGATTCAAAATATATGGCAATAAGCAGTCTTTTAAGCAATCCAGTTAAGAATATCACAGTGTGCAATATAATGCCAAACATTTAGGCCAACCTTTAAAGGATGACCATCAAATAGATCAAGTTACAGAGTTCTGCTGCCATCAAAGGCAGAAGGATAGTTAATTCATGTAATAGCTCAAAATCCTAAAGAAGAAGGGGAAAGGGTTCAGATTTAAAGTCCTCTAAAAATTGAATCCATTAGCATGAGACAAAAAAATAAGGACAATGAAATGATTTGGCAAAGATGGTTTGGTCCATAAGCTATCGACTGTAGCATTCGTCAAAGCAGGTAGGCAGACAAAATATCGATTTTCAAATATGGACATACAATAATGTCGATGTTTAAATATCGAAGGGACAGAATATCAAAGGAAAGTAATATCGATATTTTTAATATCGATGGAACAGAATTTCGAAGGTAAGTAATATCGATTTTGTTAATATCGATGTTAGTAATATCTATGTTACTAAAATCAATGTTAGTAATATCGATGTTACTAATATCGATTTTTATATGATTTTTATGTATAATATTATGTATTTAATATGCTTTTAAAAAAATGTAATTTAAGTACATTTTGTATTTTAGTACAGTAGCGGGTTGTGGGTTTATAGGTTAATAGGGTGGGAAGTAATTTAATTATACTAAATTAATTATACATTTTTAGGAATGATAAATTAATTTTAACTAATTGATAATTAATTTGTATTAATTGGTAATTCATTTTAATTAATTGATTAATTGATAATTATGTTCTGTAGCGGGTATGTGTTTATAGGGGAATAGGGTGGGAAGTAACTTAAATGTAATTAAGTAATAATTTATTTTAATTGTTTTTGTTAATTATATTATTGTTAATTAAATATTAATTGGTAAGCAATTTTTATTAATTGGTAATAATTTGTATTAATTGATTAATTGATAACTATGCCCTGTAGTGGGTAATGGGTTTATAGGGGAGTAGGGTGGGAAGTAATTTAAATGTAATTAAGCAATAATTTATTTTAATTAATTGTTTTTGTCAATGATATTATTTTTAATTAATTAATAATTGGTAATTAATTTTTATTAATTGATTAATTGATAATTATGTTCTGAAGCGGGTTATCGGTTTATAGGGGAGTAGGGTGAGAAGTAATTTAAATGTAATTAGGTAATAAGGTATTTTAATTCATTGTTTTTGTTAATTATATTATTGTTAATTAATTATTAATTGGTAATTAATTTGTATTGATTGATTAATTGATAATTATGTTCTGTAGCGGGTTATAAGTTTATAGGGGAGTAGGGTGGAAAGTCATTTAAATGTGATTAAGTAATAATGTATTTTAATTGTTTTTGTTAATTATATTATTGTTAAATAAATATTAATTGGTAATTAATTATTATTAATTGGTATTTATTATTCATTTACTTTTTACTTAATTATTCATTGGTAATTATATTTTTAATAATTATGTATTGGTATTTGTAAATAGTTTAGATGTATTTAATAATTACATTTTAAAATATTTTAAAATATAAATTTATTTATAAGTATGTTATTTTTAACTCTATCTTTCTATCACTACGCTATCCAACACTTTCCGTACTGTTGCACTCTCTGGAATTGGAATAGTAATTTTTACCCCTACGCTATCCATAACTTTCCCTACTGCTGCACTCTCTGGAGTGGGAATAGTAAGTTTTACCCCTATGCTATCCAACACTTTCCCTACTGTTGCACTCTATGGAATGGGAATAGTAATTTTTACTCCTACGCTATCCAACACTTTCCCTACTGTTCCACTCTCTTTAGTTGGAATAGTAATTTTCACCCCTACGCTATCCAACACATTCCCTACTGTTGCACTTTCTGGAGTGGGAATAGTAATTTTTACCCCTGCACTATCCAACACTTATCCTACTGTTGCACTCTCTGGAGTGGGAATAGTAATGTTTACTCCTACACTATCCAACACTTTCCCTACTGTTGCACTATCTGGAGTTGGAATAGTAATTTTTACCCTTACGCTATCTAACACTTTCCCTACTGTTGCACTCTCTGGAGTGGGAATAGTAATTTTTACCCTTATGCTATCCAACACTTTCCCTACTGTTGCACTCTCGGGAGTTGGAATAGTAATTTTTACCCTTACGCTATCCAACACTTTCCCTACTGTTGCACTCTTTGGATTGGGAATAGTAATGTTTAACTCTATGCTATCAAATATTTACTTACTTTTTAAAATTTGTTTTACATTTTTATTTTTATTCATATTATTATTTTATGTGTAAAGATGTATTTGTAATTTATAATATTTTTACTATTTTATAAGTTATTAAAATAATTTGTAAAAGTTATCATTAAGGAAGTATATATTATGTATTATATGTATATGTTTAATTACGTTTTTATTAAATAGTGGTATATCATTTATTAATTTTAAATATTATAATATATTTTAGCTGCGTTTATTACATTTATAAGTATTATTTAATTTATTTTACATATTTTTTTATTTTAAAAAAATATATTTTTTTAATTACGATATTTTTGACATACATATTCTTTTTCTCTGTATTTTTGTACTTACCTTGTTGGAGATAGGATGTCGATATAGTTGACATCAATAATTTTGTTGCGATATTTTTGTAGGTCGATATTTTGTATTTCGACATTTTGTCAGACATTCGTCAAAGCAGTCCAAAAGTAAAAAGGATGGTTCTTAATAATAATCAAAAATCGATCAGCATAGCGTTCTGGTCGCAAAACAGGAAAAATCAGAATGGCATCTGTTCATCAAGAAGAAAAAATCAAGTAGTGTTGCGTTGCCCCTCCTTTGGGGTTTCTTCTTGATGGAAATCACTAATCCATTTCCTAAGTTACTCAACCAGTTGCTAGCAGTTGACAATCCCTTACCTATAATTTCCCAGCCCCCATCTGCTCTTCTCTTAAGTTTCTCAAGTCTTTGTTTAAGTCAGTAATGTTTTTTTGTCACGTCTTTGCTCATGCCTTTATGAAAGTGCAATAATGTTGAACTTTTAACAACTGACAGATTCCGCCCTCTTTCATGAGAAGGATATCAAGGGCAAGTCGATTTCGAATCACCATCGATCTTATTGATATTATTTTTTCATCTCCAACTGAAAAAATCCTAGTTGCACTGGTGACAATTTTATCAACATAGTAGACAGCTTTCAAATTTTCTGTGAGTTTATTGGTACTCCTATTGAAGGTATTAGAACTTCAAATATATCAACTACGATTTCACTTGCACTTGCACTGCTTCTGATTCTTCCATTTGCATCCTTTGGGTCTTCATTTATTTGCTCAACATGATAACTTTTTGCAAAAACTATTTCCAAATTACAACTTCTATACCATCCTCTTGGTAACCTGTCATAAGCACTCTTCCCACACATATAATGCAGGCCACGGAAGATAGGGTCTAACCCCCTAAATGTCTTCCCCAGTTTTAAAACACTTTAAATGGATTGTATGAATGAACAATGCATGCCTGAAAAACGTATGCCTGAACGACAAAGTCTTAACCATGACCAAATCTTTACCACTCATGCCTTTACCATGCATGCCTTTACCACACAATTTCATGATAAAATCATGATTGGTAAAGGGGGATGTGTTTTAAAGATGATACACCTGTCCCCAGCCCTAAAACTGTCCCCTTTCCCCCATCACCCAGGGCCCCTTAAAATGAATCCCACCCTTTACAAACTACCCCGACCCCAGCCCCCCTGCCCTAAGGCCTAAAACTGTCCCAGCCCACAAAATTGTCCCTTTTGCCCTGCCCTGAGCCCTAAAAGCTAACCCCATGGTCTAAAATGTACCCCAACCCCAGCCCCTCCACATTGAGCCCTAAAACTGACCCCTACCCCTGTAAGCTACTTCGGACCAGCCCCCCCCCCACCCTGAGGCCTAAAACTGCCCCCAGCTTTGAAAACTGCCCCTTCCCATAACCAGCCCTGAGGCCTACAAATTGACCCCATGCCCTAAAAACGTTCACGACCCCAGCCCCCCCGCCCTGATCCCTAAAAACTGCCACCAATACCTGTAAAGTACCATGACCCCATCCTGAGTCCTAAAACTGCTCACTGCCCAATAAACAACCTCCCAAGTCCTTAAAACTACCACCACTCTAAAAAACTACCCCCACTCCCAACCCCGAGCCCCACTTACCAAACCGTGTCATCTCCCAATCCTTCCTCTTCCTGTCTTCCTGTTCTGACCCATCTGGTCTGCATCTAGACTGCGCATTGCCTTAACCACACATATGCATTGTTAAGACATATGCGTGGTAAAGTTAATTGTAGTTCGACTTGCGGGTAAACAGCATGCATGGAGAGCCCACTTTGTTAAAGCCGTTTACCCTTAAAATGTATGTTCACATTCGCTAAGTCCTTTAAAAACAGTATTATTATTGGATCCCTTTCTATATATACAAAGTTTACCTTGTGTTGCCAGTCTAAAACTAAGGAAACCATTCCTTCTAAAAGTGAATTTTATTCTTGCGATAAACTACAGGGAGTTAAAGTAGGGAATGCATTGATATTATTCATCGTATTTTCTGGTCTACTTTCTACCAATTTAATACAATTCTTTTCAGCTCTCCCTATTTTATATGTTAGGGTATTTCTAAATGCATAAGCATTGTCCAAAGATTGAATTGGTCTAAATATATCGCCCGAAGTATTAGCAGTTGAAGATTCAGGATGCAGATTTAAATGTTTTAGCAGAGGAAGTTCAGGAAAGATCGATCTTGATTGGAATAGTAATATTTGAACTGATCCGTACCACAGAATGAGCTAGTCAACACACTGCACACTGATGAAAGTATTTGCATACAAACGTAGCAATCGCCAACATCCATAGTATTAACATACCTGCTAAGTAAAACAAGCATTGGCATAGCCAATATGTCTCGCTTTTGGGACCTTATAAGTATTTAGTTATGCAGCACAATATCCTTGGTGCAACAACATCAACTGTTGCATGACTAAACACTTATAAGGTCCCAAAGGCGAGACCTATTGGCTAAGCAATAGGTTTCGCATTTGCAAGTGTTTAAGCTATTGGTATTGTAAATGACAATGCCTTTTATTTATCTGTTTTAAAAACCAACACATAAATAAAAGGCAATATAATTTACAATTCCAATAGCTCAAACTCTCGCAAATGCACGACCTAATGCATTGCAAATGCTTGTTTTTCTCTGTCAGTCATTTCCCCCTGAACCAGAAGACGTCAGTGTATTGACCTATCTGATGCTCTGTCCTTCGCCACCCCCTTTTGTACCGCTTTGTTCGCAATAAGGTGGCTATGCTCAGACGTGAGTTCCTTGCTCACTTTGCCACTGGATTCAAGCAAGCCGGGCTGAAGACGGCTGGAATGCCAGAAACCGGCCCTTGGAAGCTTGTTTCCGGTCCAGGGAAGGCATGGCTTGGCAGTTCGGGCTGGACTGTTCCCATGAGGCACAGGGTCAGAGTGATTTGCATATGGCCATGTCTGAACTGGGGTGGCAGAGTGGGCTAAAGAACGGTGATGGATTAAACCCAGATCTGTTGACTGGATGTGAGTGTTTGATTGGTTCAGATGCTCCGTCCATCGCCACCCCCTTTTGTAATCTGTACTCAGACTGGATTGAAAATAGAGGAAAGCCATCCTCGTGATAAGGGACATACAGAGCTAATCTTAGGGGCTAACTGAGTGCAACCATAGCGAGCGCCTCTATCGTTAGCACGTCCTCCTCTATAGCGCTTCTAAGAGATGTGTGCCAAGAAAAGAGCTCCTCTCTGGCCACAAGTACATGCAACTCCCAAATAGGACCACAAGAAAAGCAGAACCTCACCAACCAAGCACTCCCTACACCGTAGCGGTCTACCTTTCCGAAGATGCACTTTGGTACTCTGCCATGGGATATGCAGTAGTAAATAAGGACCCCAATACAAAACAGAGCAAAACTACTAAATTGCTATCCTTTAATGCCTAAAACTAACAATTGCTTTGAAAGTAGTTTAGAGATCATAATCCTCCACAGTGTATTGTCATCTATCTCTTGTCCATTGTACTTCTCTCTCATGCCAGGCCCACTGCAGTCTGCTTTACAGTGCTACCCTCATAGCGTACTCTTGTGGGCACCTGAGCAGCTGGTTCTGGGCAGAAGTGTCCTGTGGTCAGATATATGCAGTGCTGTGTTGCGTGCACCTACTTCTATTTGGTAGCTTCGGGACCGATTATAGGTGTTTTTATTAAAAGGAATACAAATTGTGAGGGTAAAGCTGGGCTCCCTGGAGGATGGGAGGACCGGGCGGGAAAGAGTGATCAGTCATTACCTTTAGAGGTGAGAGGGACAGTGAAAATGGAGTGCGGGGGGCCTAATTTATCAGTCTGCACTCAGTAGCTGTGTGGGGGGAGGGGTCAGCTCAGTGGAGGAGGAAGGACAGGTAGGATGCAGGGAGAGAGAAGTGATGTTGTTGGAGACTGCAGGACAGCCAGGTGCAGGGCAGAGAAGCAATCACGCAGAAGGCGTGGACTATCTGCAAAAGTTAGCGATCCGTACAGTGGGGAATGCGCGGCAGATAGGGGTGTGGCATCATGGCGGATGCAGGCCTGCAAGAGTGCGCTATGTGCATCAAAGGTGGCTGGGCCTCCACAAGTCAGGCCTCATTGCCGTGCAGCACTAACTCCCGTTCAAACACTAGATGGAAACTGCTGAGCCTCCTTTCTTCTGTCACAGGAAATGTTTTGCTGGCGGACACTTCCTGGTCTCATCGTCAGCAGATTTTGAGTATGTATGTTTTGGTCAGTCGGTGATATCACTAGTTCTGTAGAGTGCAAGCACGCATACACACATCTATTCAAATGCTGAGACCGATGACAAATAAACGCACTTTTGCAGACAGACACCCACACCTGCTCGTACCGACCAACATAGTTACAGGCAGCCAGGGTGAACGTCATAGAGGACTGCAGTCTTGCATTTGCTAAACAAGCATAACACAAGCGGGATCTCCCAACACGTGAGGCTGCTGAAGCAGCGAGTGAAAGGCGCCCCGCCCACTCGAACCTACCGCCACCACTTCCACCGTGTACCTCTAATCACAAAGCAGACGTACCTCGTAATAACGCAAAGGTGTTCGACTGTCTTTTATTTGCCGATCACGTGACTCGCTGGTAAGGAATCCTGATAACGTAACATTGTACGCTTGGAAATATCCTTCCGGCCTTATATGCAGCTACGGAGCAAAATTTTCCTGGTGTAAATGTTTTAAACAATTTTATTATTTTTTTTCCCCCTAAAATTGGAAACCCAATTGTGAATTCTTGAAACACAAGTCCAATATTATCTGTCTACAATAAAGAACCAGCACCGCCTCTCCCCTACCTCCTCCACCGCCCAGGAACTCACAGGAATGACGGCACAAACGAAACAAAAAAAAAAACGGGGAGGAAACAGGATACTGAATTCCGCCCCTCCAGGACTCCCTGACCTGCCTCATGGTTGCCAAGGCAATATTTCTAAAAATATTGTCGTGCTACCGTAAGGCAGGTCATGGAGTCCTCGAGAGGCGGGATCCAGAGCAGACATATCTGCTAAACAGGAGCTTTTTCCAATGGCAGGCCTCCGTTTCCAGAGGCCTGCAAATGGAAAAAAGGGGCATGGCTTCACGCCATACTGAAATCCCCTGCTCACAATATCACTTTGCCTGCAGCAGGGCATGCCCTGCAATGCAGGCTTTGCCCTAAAAATATAGACATTAGTGCTAAAGTCTAGTTTCAAAGTACTGTTGAGTAAATAGTTGCCATTCAAATCAATAGAAGAGGAATCCTTTACTTTAGCAGTTTAGAAGGCATAGTAAGTTTAGAATCTTTCACAGGAACATAATGTGGCAGGTTTAAGACATTAAGCATAATATCTAATATCAAGACAATATTAGAAAGAATTACAGCGTATACACCTTTGCATTTAGAAGAGATTCTATTGTCAGACCGCATAGCTTCTCAAATTTCAGATCATTTAACTAAAGAAAAATCAAAAATAGCAGCAGCAGCTTGAGCAATTCAACAATGTTTTTGCCCATTAAAAGGTTATGATAAAGCTTAGTATCAGATATGGAAAAAGTCTCATATCAGCTTCATTGATGAGGATATTTAGAAAAAACAGTGTCAGCCCATCAATTGGTACATCCAAAGTAAACTTCAAATCAAATACAAAGTATGTTTCAAGGAGTTTCAGGTGGACTCATATTGTTAATGCAATGCTTGATGAACTCTCTCTCCCACTGATTGGCAGCTAAAAAGGTCCATTCAGGAGCTGCATACCTTTGACTTGGTACATTCACACTTTTGGATTTCCCCATAGCTGTATGCTCATCATCTGTGTCACTTTGATTTGATTGCTCAGAACTTTCAGGAGCAATTGGTGTCACTCATCCTGTTGTCAGGCAACTGCTCAGGATTTCGCTTCTTCTGGGGCAACAGTTTCCAGACACAACTTCCTTTCTTACTACACTAAGCTCTTCGTTAGGATCTGTACCTCTCGTAGTCAACTCTGTTGGCTGCTACCCTTCACAGCCAACAGAGTACTATACTATAGGTACCTATAGTAGACTCTCTCAGGCCACAAGAGTGCTGTCCCAGCAGCTTGCTGGTCCCCAATAGCTTGACTAACCTGAACCCTCTGCCTCACTGTTACCACTGGTATATTAGGAACAGGTGCTGTTGTATCAATAAGGGGACTTGGGACTCTGCAAATGTGGCTTGCATGTACTTAGCTCGGAAGCCCTCTGTGCTTCACAACAGTGTTGGTGACTAGGACCACCTGGAACGGCCCCCTCCAGCGAAGCTTCAAACACGTTTTGCGCACTAGTTTCCTCACCATTACCCAGTCACCTGGATTGAGGTAATGACACTGCTCCCATTGGAGCAAACACTAGTTTCTTCACCATTACCCAGTCACCCGGATTGAGGTCATCACACTGCTCCCTTTGAAGCGCAAACAAAGCTTCTCCAACCTGATGAGAAACAGAATGTACCACATCAGAAAGGCTCTGAAGAAGTCTAAAATAATATTTTCTATTATGTTGACTAAAGCGTTTACAGGAAAAGCTAGAAGCCTCATTATACATCCCATGATGTATAATTGTTTTAATATGAACAGTTATTAAATGAAATAGAGTTTTTTGTACTTAATTGTATTTGTAGTTCCTTTATGCAGTCACCCTTCCCTTTTGTTTCATATGATTATGCTATGAATACACACAGTTTGTTGCTAGCGCACCACACAATGATGGCACAGCGTTTCTGCAGTTACTCTGAATCTGGGATTGAAGCACACCCGTTGGAAAAGGTGCCTCATTGCATCTCTCCCAACATGTGCAGAACCATGATAATATCTTGCCATCAGTGACAATATGCTGTCAGGCAATAATGGTCTGCCATCAGTCTAAACCCACACATTGTCTTCCCTGTTGATGCAACCTGCTTGCACCAAACCCTGCTGTTCTGCTTCTGTAGCCTCGTCCTGGAGTTTCCTCACTTCCTCCCAGGTGTTTAAAGCTGACAACAACAAATTACAATCTATGATGCCGGATGTGACTTTCAGTATTTCTTCATTAAAAGTATGTGCATTTAACGCACAATACCTTGCCATCTCATCAGCATACCGGTTACCAACTGTCACATAATTATTACCTTTCGGAAGTGCAACACATTTCACAACAGCAATTTGGTCAGGCAATTGTAGAGACTGCAAAAGGTAGTGAGAACCAGAGGATGTCATGAACCCATACTGTGACCATAATTGCCCAAAAGTCATGTACGACTCCAAAGCCATATTATCTGTATAAATTGTAGCTCTGAGCTGTTCTGAAATGGTACATGCTTGCGTCAGAGATAAAAGCTCTGCAACTTGTGCAGAAAACACTCCCCGTAACCATGACGCTTCCACAAAACTTCCAACTGTACCCACAGCATAGGCAGCTTTCAAATTTCCTTCTTTGGCTCTCAAGCTGAACCATCAACAAACAACACATGATCAAATTCAGGCAATGGTTCATGTGAAATATCAGGAAGCAGCCTAGTATTCAACTCTTTCACATTCAAGAAATCATGCTCGACTTCATCAGTCACACTCTCATTTCCAGGCAACAGGATCAAGTGTGGCCACAAATTAAGCGACAGGCCTGCGATCACTTCCATGCATTAGTGTCAACACTAAAAGAGTGCAGCCTTCTCACTGCAAAATAACGCAAAGCACTTCTTTTGTTCTAGCAGCTCTGTGAACGCAGGAATGCAACGGTCATCCCACGTCTTTGTGTGTCAATCTCAGGAGAGGTTTTGCTGTCAACGAAAAATTTGCAAGCCACCATCTACAATAGCCTACAATTCCTAACAACATGCAGACTTCATTTTGGGTA
The DNA here is from genome assembly GCF_964263255.1 of Lissotriton vulgaris. Taxonomy (NCBI): domain Eukaryota; kingdom Metazoa; phylum Chordata; class Amphibia; order Caudata; family Salamandridae; genus Lissotriton; species Lissotriton vulgaris. Next base: position 1,634,563,220 of record NC_141689.1, read on the forward strand.
GCTGTAGGGTTCATGCTAAGAATCACTGAGATTCTTTTCTGTGACACTTTCTTAGCTCCCTTCTCAATGTGATGTCCTTAGTATAGGACTTCTGTTTTGCAAACCTGTAACTTGGTCGGGGATACTTTATGTTCAATTTCTGCAAGATGGTTCAGCAAATCAATAGTATCAATTCTGCAAGCCTCCTTCATATTTGATGCCACCAGAGGATCATCAATAAACTGCACTAACACTAAATGATTCGCATTACCAGAGACTCGAGATTCTAATTGAGTATCTGGTTAAAGATTGAGGGGCTCTGCCCCATGCCAAAACATGATCGCCAAAACAGAAAGCAAAAAGACACAGACTATTTTCATGCAATGGTATTAAAAAGAAGGCTTGGCAGGAATCGATAACTGAAAACTATTCAACTTTGCATGGAATTTGAAATATTATCACTGCTGGATTCATTACCACAGGACAACATGGAACAACAATAAAGTTGACCCACCCTTTGTTCAGTTCCCCGGTTCCAACATGGCGGGCAAGGGCGAACCAGACAGGACCGCGAACCGGGTCAGTAGGAAGACTATTCAACCCCAGTCGAATAAGATTGATCGCTATGCCCAACAAAGGATCTCGCCGAATGCGGCTGCCGTTCAAAAGACACCTTTCGGGCGGGATCGCCAGACGAGTCGGAGCCGACACTCCGGGAAGTTATGGGGGCCATAGCTGGCATCAAGACGGAGATGCAAAAACAGCATGAGGTCCTAACACACAAAGTTGACACTCTGGCGATCGAACTTAACCTGATTAGAGCTGATCTGGGCAAGACTAACGACAGGGTGAAATCGCTAGACATCAAAACCGCGAGCCTCACGACTGATGTCTCGGCAGACGGAGGTCCGGGACCTGAGGTCTGCCAACGACCTCTTCTCGAGGCAGCTAGAAGATTTTGAGGGACGTGCCAGGCGGCAGAACATCCGAATTATCGGGGTGCCGGAAGGTGCAGAGGACTCGGCCACTGATCTCTTTGTGGAAGATTTGATACAAACTCATCCGGCCCCTGCAGGCCTCAGCCATTTCTTTTCAGTAGAGCGGGCCCACAGAATGCCGGGGGGACGCCCCAAGTTGGGCGCCACGCCGAGACCCATTATAGCTCGGCTGTTCAATTTCAGAGATCGGGACGTGATTCTACAGGCCTCGAGATGGAATGGGCCCCTCAAGTTTCAGAATGCGGATGTCAACTTCTACCCGGACTTTACTAGGGTGGTTCAGCGCCAGCATCAAAGTTTTGCGGGAGTGAAGCGGCGTCTCAGAGACTTGGGGATGAAGTACTCGATGATGTTCCCTGCGAGACTACGTATCGAACATGATGACCGTGCTGTATTCTTTGACATGCCTGAAGTGGTAAGCGAATGGTTGGACACCTTGCCGCACAGACACGAGGAACGAGAAGAACATTCGGAGGGCGCCTCGGGAGGCCCCGAGCACCAAGAGTAGAACTCATTTTGATAACTTTGTCGGTCGGTGACCCTGTTGACAATGACCAATGCCATACTGCTGCACTTTACGATGTATATCCTTCTTTCCATTATGGAGGGTGGCGGGGGGGTCTGTGTGATCTACTTTCTCCTCTAGGGTCTTCTTGTAGTTTAGTTAATGGGGCGGCAGGCACACTGCTGGTTGGGGGGCTTCTTAGTCTGATGCAGGGGTGCAGGGTGGAGGGAGGTTTGATGATTGGTTCTGCGTGTTTTCTTTCTTTCTCTCTTCTTCTTTTAAGGCAATGCAAAGACTGCTCTATCTCTGTTTTTCTACCTATGAGGCCTGCTGGGGCCGGCGAAGGCCCACGATTTGACGATGGGGGGTAGGAAACTAAAAGTGCTGTGTTGGAATGTTAACAGTTTGGGTGATCGCATTAAGAGAAGGGTGGTTTTACAACTGTTCAAGAGATGTATGCCTGACGTTATTCTGCTGTAAGAGACACACTTGGTGGGAAATACGTGTTGAGCGCTTAACAGGAAGGGATTCAAGATGGTGGCACATTCAGGGTTCTCCTCAGGGTCCCGGGGGGCGGGGATCATGGTGCGCACGTCTCTCCCACTTGAGATAAACTCTAGCGTTGTTGATGAGAGGGGGCAGTATGTTGCTGTCTCGGGGAGATGGGAGGGGTGGTCTCTGGTTCTGGTTTCAGTTTACGTCCCCCCGGGGCTGCAAAACAACACTTTTTCAGGACCTTGGAGGCGCCATTTTGGGCCTACCCGAGGGGTTGCTTATTGTGGGTGGCGACTTCAACTCGGTCTGCTCGGGGACCTTGGACAGACATCCGCCCAGAGATCTCCGAAGTTCACAATCCTGGCTGCCCGATTTCCTAGACACCATGGGACTAATTGACTGCTGGAGGCTTATGCATCCCACCCAGAGTCAGTATTCATTTCACTCCGGGGCGCATGGTAGCCTTTCTAGAATCGACTATATCCTAGCTCTGGCGGCCCACGCATCGGCAGTTTCCGAGGCCCGCTTGCGGGCGAGGGGCATCTCAGACCGTTCCCCAGTCTGGGTGTCCTTCGACTTCGACATTGTGGTTAACCAGCGGGCGGTCGTGGTCAATCCATGGTATTTCCGTAATCCGAAGACGCGCGGACTCCTGTCCAAGGCTATTGAGCTCTATTTCTCTGAGAATACGGGGTCGGTTGCATCGGCCGTCACTCTGTGGGAGGCATTTAAGACGGTTTTGAGAGGTGCTCTCCCTTATTGCTGACGTCCGGAGACGCAGAGATGCTGACGTGGTGCGTACCGAAGCGGAGATTATGGAGCTGGACTCCCAACTGGAAGTCGGCCCGACACCTGAACTCCTCCATATTCTCTCGCTTAAACAGTCAGAATATCGTGATATTGTCTCCGACGCTGCCAAGGTCATGGGTAGAGAGCAACAGGGTCAAATATACGACGTCGGAGACAAGGCGGGCAAGGTCATCGCTTGACTGGACAAAAAGGAGAGAGCTAGTCGGGTGGTTCCAGAAGTGTTGGGGGAGGACGGCTTGACTGTCACCGATCCGAGTGCAATAGTAGAGACGTTCGCAGACTACTTTGAGGCCATTTACACCTCGGTCTCGGACCGGTCCGAAACCGACTCCAGTGAGCTTTTGGCGGAGATAGACCTCCCGTGTCTGTCAGAGACGGACCGTGATGACTTGGATAGGGACATCACCGCAGACGAGATAGCCCTCGCCATTTGCTCCCTTAGATCTGTCAAGGCGCCCGGCCCCAATGGTATTCCAGTGGAACTTTATAAAATCAAACCTGACGTTGTCTCTCCGCCCCTGCGGAACATGTTTCTGGAGGCGCGGGAGAAGGGCATGCTTCCCCATGACCAGAGGCTGGCCACCATTGTGGTCATCCATAAGGAAGGGAAACCCAGAGACCTGTGCCGATCGTATTGTCCCATCTCTCTGTTGAATGCTGAGCCTAAGATTCTTGCTAAATTACTGGCCAACCGTTTGATTGGTGCGATTGGCGACTTAGTGCACCCGGACCAGTTGGGCTTTATTCCACACCGCAACACTGCCCTTAACCTTCGGAGACTCCATGGAGCCCTTGCTAGGGCTCACACGCTCAGGGAGCCAGCCGTTCTGGCATCGTTGGATGCCACAATGGCGTTTGACTCCCTCGAATGGGACTACCTGTGGGCAGTGTTGGCGAAGCTCGGCTTCGGTACGGAATTTGTAGGGTGGGTCAAACTTCTGTACGCCAGCCCGCTGGCCAACGTGACGGTCAATGGTCGTGTATCCGCGTCCTTTGCTCTCCACAGGGGCACTAGGCAGAGTTGCCCCCTGTCGCCCCTTTTGTTTGCACTGGCACTCGAACCGTTGGCCGCGTGGCTGCGGCACCACCCCGACATACACGGAATTCGCTGGTCCCCTGGATTCGAGGACCGAGTGTCGTTATATGCTGATGACATCTTGCTGTATCTCACCTCTCCTTGCAAGTCACTTATTGTGGTATGTGACGTGCTTCGACTTTTTGGCCGGCACTCTGGCTTGGTCATTAATTGGTTGAAGTCGCACTTGTACGTTCTGAGAGGGGGGACACCTCGTCTTCCAAGGGACTGTGGCATACAGGTTGCGAGACAGGGATTTAAATACCTGGGGATCTATATCTCAACTGACCCCAAGACACGCTACATGAACAATTTGCTTCCCCCCCTCGTCCGTCTCCGACGTGATGTAGAGGGTTGGCGTAGACTCCCGCTCTCCCTCCTTGGGCGTGCGGCATTATTTAAAATGATGTCCCTGCCCAGGTTCCTGTATGCGCTACAAAATACCCAAGATCCGGTCCCAGCTAGTTACTTCAGGGAGATCGAGTGCTTGCAATGCGCCTTGCTCTGGGATGGCAGGCCACGCATAGCTGTCACGAAGCTTACGCTCCCGTGGTATGACGGGGGTATAGCATTGCCCGACGTTCGGAGATACTACTGGGCCTCCCAGTTGGCAGCACTGAACCACGGCCTCTATGGCCCTGCAGATAGCCCGGGCTACGCCATGGATCGGTGGCTCCTAGATGGCGGGAAATACCACAGGGCGTTGTACACGAGGTCTCTTGATAGGCGGATGTCTGGGCCAACGAAAACAGCTGTGCACATATGGAGAACGATCATGAAGTCGCAGGGGTGGAAGGATAAACTTACAATGGCAACTCCTCTCTACGACTCCGAGATACTGGGTAAATTGTGGCACACTAAGGGATTCGACAAGTGGGACATGATCGGCATATCTAAGGTGGAGGATATGATAGTGAGAGGGGAGGTAAAATCTTTTGCCCTACTGCAGACAGAGTTCCAGCTGGGCGGAACGGAATATTTCCGGTACGCTCAGCTGCGCCACGCACTCCTGGCAGCCATGCCGGAGGGTGAGAAAATCCCTGAATATTCCCCCCTGGAAGATAGAGTACTGGACGGCCATATGCCTGATAGCGCTATCTCCTTAATCTATAAAAAACTGATTAATGTCCGCACAGACCTTCTTTTGGGGGTGAGAGACCAATGGGTCTGGGATGGGATAGAGATCGATGATGAAGAATGTGCGGTGTCATCCCCCAAGAAGGTGGCTATATTATCTTGCTGTGGTGCCTAAAGTTCTGAGATCACGGCTGGGCGGCCGATCTTTCAGCTTTACGGCAGCCAGATTATGGAACACTCTTCCGCTAGGATTGAGAAGCATGCATGACCTTGTCTCTTTCAAGAAAAATTTAAAAACACATCTCTTTCCTAGGACTGCATCTTCCTAGTTCCTAAATTCAGTAGGGTGCGCAGCAGGGTTTTTTTCAGTCAAAGCGCCAGGATACCCGTGGGGTGACAGACACGCGCTATAAAAGATTACAAATACATACATACAAATACATACATATTCCTGCCCGGCTGCGACTGGTACAATTGAAGATTCTGCATGGAGTTTATGTTACAGGTCCCAGGTTAATACACATGGGACATTCGGTTGATGGCCTCTGTAGGCGTGGCTGTGGCCCTCTGGCCACCTTTATACACATCATTTGGGAGTGTAGTGCGATAGCCTCCTACTGGAGGCGGGTACACATGGTTATGAGTGAGGTGACTGGGGTGGAAGTTCAGGCGGAGGCCCGGCGATTCCTCTTGAATATCTGGGGTCCAACTGATTACAACAATGCACAATCCCAATGGGTTACCCTGGGGAATATGGTCGCAAAACGGGACATTGCGCAGATGTGGGGAGCGACAACAGCTCCAAAGGTGGTACAGTGGAAGGCCAACATGGATTGGTGTATGTTCCGAGAGAAGACTGTGTACGTTGCCAGGGGTAAACCCAAAAAATGGCAGAAGATATGGGGGGCCTGGAATGAGTATAGGGGTGACATCTGCATACCACGGGATACCGCCCCACTGGAAGAACGCTTAACCCCATAGCCTATAACTCCAACTGGCGTTCTGGTTGCATAAAAATCCTGTGTTTCCCCCCCCCTATGGCTCTATACATCAACACTGTATTTTGAATGTAACTGTAACTATTGAGCCTAGCCGGCTCCTAGATCGGGCCCCGCTGCATAATGGTTTAATTGCCTTACTTCTTAGCGCTAGTTCTGGTGCTTCTTTTCTGTAATTGTTTTCCCTTTTATAAAAAAAAAAAAAAAAAAAATTACAACCTTGATGCGTGCTGGTACCCTGCTTCTTGCACACTGACCTACTGTTTACTGATTTGCTGCCTAGCCTCCGGGATGTAAGGCTAAATAGCTGTGTGCACTGATTTGAAAATAAAGGTTTTAATTTATTTTTTTTTTTTAAACAATAAAGTTGACCCTACGTAAATCCTGTACAATCGAATACTTGCCATTTCGCTTCTGTAAGCCCATAATGGGAGAGTTACTTGGACTTCCCATTATCTCCTTCGGGATTCCTTGCTCAATCATTGAGTTGAACACAGGAGTAATTCCAGTAATAGTATCTGGAGACAAATTGTATTGTGGGATTATTGGAAACTCTACATTTGGTTTGACTGAAATTCGGACTAGGTCGACACCTTTCATTAGTCTGATATATTTACCCGTAAAGTCCCAGACTTCAGGTAATGCAGTGTCTCTCAATTCATCAGGTAAATCCTCGCTCATCAGGAGGGGATATATTCCCCATCTGATTTCTTTTGGGTAAGTTTAAAAACAACACCTCTATCGTCAGTGTGAAATTCAATACCTCTTGGTGTGCAGTAAATTGAGCAACTTAGTTGCAGAACAAATCACATCCAAGCAGATTCACTGGGCTTGTATCACACACTACAAAACCATGTCCATCCTTGAAGGATCCTATTTTAACTTCCTTTACTGAAATTGGAGTGGACAACTTTTTATTTGCAACTCCTACTACTTAGATACTTCCTACTGAGAGGCGTAGGTTGGGAACCTATCCTGTTCTTACAGTAGAGCGGGTAGCACCAGTGTTGACAAGCAATGAGACAGGATTCTCATTCACTTCTCCATTTACATGGGGACCACTCTGGTCTACCTTTAAAGCTGTGCCAAGTAAGTAATCCTCATCCTCCCTCAGGCACCGTCATGTTAACATCTCCTAGTCATTGTCATCTAATTGGATCAAATCCTGCTGTGCTGCATTCTGATTCGGGAATGAATGTCTAAGTGGATTCACATTGTATCTTTGTACCTAAACATTCTGTTGGACGATCGGCGCTTGGGGCATTTGCATGTGCTGTGATACATCAGAATTCTGCATTCTCTGTCCTTGCACCTCATAAGAATGTTGCATGTTATTCCCTTGAAACTGTGCGTATTCCACATTCTGCATCTGATTTCCTACATTATTCATTACAGACTTACACTCGCGTCTACAATGTCCAAATTTTCTGCAGGTATGACATAGCTTTGTTTACTTTAAATGCAATACATCAACACCAGTTCTGGGATCTACGGGATTACCAAGACCTCTGCCTTGCGATGGAAAACTCTGCTGTTGAAAACCATTAACACCCTGCATTGTCAGAGCTTGATTATAATCTCCCTGTACTTGTAGTACTGTGTTATCAAAACGCATCTGATTTTGACCTTTCTGCATTGCTGTTATCTGGGCAATCATTAGCTTCTCCTTGAGCTTCTTGTGATTCATCTCAACCTGGTCACCACACTACTTTGCACAACACAAAATCTTGTCAAATGGCTTACTTTGCCCACAAAGCAACTGCTGTCATATTATGTTGCAAATCTCAGGTCTCAAGCCATGCACAAATCGGTAAATAAAATGTCCTACGTCCTTGTCTGAAATACCTTCCAATCCACTATACTGCTTGAAAGCTTGCACCAATCTCTCATAATAAGCATGCACTGTCTTTTTCAGCTCTTAGGTTGTTCTGTACATCTGTTGCCAATCCGAATCTTTAGCCCCTTCGGGGCTCAGGACGGCCGGGAGCCGTCTGCGCCACAGTGCTCGTCTGCTCAGGATGGCTCCCGGCCGTCCTCGCACATGGCACCGGAAATCCCTCTGGTGCAGGCACCAGAGAAATTTCCTTTTCTCCCCAACAGCCATGGGAGCTGGGGAAGAGCTTCCCCAGCTGTCGAGGCTCTCCCCCTGGTTTCTGTGAAATGACGATCAGCGCCCATATCGCGCTGATGTCATTTCTTTTTTTATTTATTTTTTATTGAGGTTATGATGCAATAAAAGTGCTTAACAGTTAAATTGGCACAAACGAAGCATTAAAAATTTGATACAAAAGTGCAATAGCATGGACATGACACTTGAAATATAAATAGATGAATGCACAATTCATGATGTGGGATAAAATACATTATTACATTCGGATAAATATATCAGTAAAATACTAATTCCAGATTCAAATTCTGGCATCCCTCCAATTCATAACGGGGGCCCAAAGACGTCTTCCCATCTCCCGTTTTTAGCTCCTTTAAATTAATATAAACAAGACTCAATGTTGTGGATGCCCAAGAGTCTCGAAAGTCACATCTGGAAGGAGGGAGCAGTAACATCTTTCCAGCCTGCTGAAATCAAGATTCGAAGCACAGCTACCGACATAAAGACCAGGGCTTCCTCATCCTCTGCCAGAGCCAATTTTGAGTCTGTACCCATTAACACCAGTGTAGGGGATAGATCGATCTTGTGACCTAGCAGCCCCTCCCAAAATGTCATGATCTCGTCCTTGAGTGGGCCCAGCCGGTTGCAGGTAACAAACATATGTACTTGGTCTGCTTGGCCCACATTACACCTCGGGCAACGATCGTCGCTCCTGACACCCCATGCAAATAGTTTAGCCGGGGTATGGTACAGATGAAAAACTGTTTTAAAGTGCTGAGCCAGTAAGTTAGGGGCCCGAATTTTTTTTTTATTTAAACCAAGTGCAAGATCCAGATCAACGTCCGGATTCCCCAGTTTAGTAGCCCAATTGCTTTCCATTTTTCCGATATCATCCTGAATCCTCATCAGCAGAAGATCGTAAACCACTTTAATTTTCCTATACCCTCTAACCAGGGCGTCAACCACGGGAATATCAACCGGGGACTTCAGTTTAGGTCTTAGGGCCCTAAGGGTGCGAGCAATTTGACCATACTAAAACTACTGATTGGCTGGAACGCCAAACCTCCATTGCAGATCCTCAAACCCTAAAATGTTATCCCCCTCCATGAGATCTCCGATGGTCTTAACCCCCAATCCCTTCCAAACCTGGAGATTCCTATCAGCCCTCAACTGGGGGAGAAGACTTGAATTTCCCAAATGTAGATAAGAGTTTACCTTTGGGGCGTTATAAAATTTCAGAATAGCCTTCCAAACCAACCAAGCCCCGTGTAAAGTCTTAAAGCGGGCCTTCTTATAATACCTACATTCCACTTTGCACAACAACAGGCCAATTGCTTTCCCCCCCATCAGCATTTTAAAGATTGGGGGAGGCCCCTGGGTGCCTGAGTTTGAATTTTCCCCCACGGGTTCGACATCAAATTGAAAGAGAATAGACATTTGATTCAGAAGGCAGGACCAATGGTACAATCTAAGATTTGGGAGTGCCATACCACCCCTTTCCCTCGATAATGACATAAGGCTAGTGGATCGTCTAACCTTGCCATACTGCCATATAAACCTTATAAAAACGGACTCCAGCTGTTTCATTATTTTTTCCTCAATAAATAGGAGTATAGCCCTAAACAGGTACAGCACTCTAGGAAACATTAACATTTTTAGAGCATTAACCCTGCCTACAAGAGATAGATGCAACACATCTATTCTTTTCAATTCGGTCTCTATAGACTTGATTAAAGGGGGATAATTTTCTTCCACTATTCTGCCCACTGAAGCATTGATTTTTACCCCTAAGTAAACTGCTGAGTCCACAAACCTAGAGTAGGATTTCACTATATTTTTTTGAACAGACTATCTGTGTTTTAGCTTCATTTAGCAGTTACCCAGATCCCTGACCAAAAACCTTCGCCATCTGTACCAAAGCAGGAAGTGCCTGCTGGGGGTTCGTCGTAAAAACAGCCAGATCATCAGCATAGGCTAATATCTTATTGACATGGCCATTAAAAATCACAGGAGATATGCTAGGGCTCTCGAATATTCTCTGAATAAGGGGATCAATATACAAAGAGAAGAGGATAGGGGAACAGGGACAACCCTGACGCGTCCCTCTCTTTATATTAAATTTATCCGACTTTACCCCCATAACCATGACTCTAGCGACCGGATCCAGATACATGGTTTTGAGCGCTCTGATGACTTTCTCCCCGAAACCCCTCCCCGCCAATATACCCCAGAGAAAGCTCCAAACAACACGATTGAACGCTTTCTCTGCGTCGAGCAGGATCATGGCAATCCCCCCCTGTTGGCTTCCTGGGCGTCAAACAGTGTTATAGCTCTGCATGTATGATCTGTAGTGCCCCGCCCAGGAACAAACCCATGTTGCCAAGGGGAAACGAGACCGCCAATGATCCTGCCCAACCTCTTAGCCCAGATCTTTAAATACAGCTTTGTATCGGCATTATTCAACGATATTGGGTGGTAGGACCCAGGTTTCTCTGCCGGTTTCCCCTTCTTGTGGAAGATTATAATATTGGTTTCCTTCCACGAATCCGGAACCACCCCTGAATACGCAATCCCATTGAATAAATCAACCAACAATGGAACAATCTCACGTTCCATTGCTTTGTACACCTCCAGGGGGGTCCAGTCTGGGCCGGCGGTTTTCCCGGGTGCTAACTCCCACAAGGCAGCCAGGACCTCGGTATGCGATATATCTTTGTCGAGGTCTGCTCTGGTTACATCATCCAGGACGTTGTCCCTTATCCAGGCATTCGTCCCACTGGTTACTCTCAGTATCCCCCGTATCATACAGTTTTTGATAAAAGTTTTCAAACATCTTCAGTACATCCTTAACTTCCGTACAAACATTTCCATCCTCTTCTATGCGGGTAATCAGATTCTTAGATTTTTCCTGCCTTAGCCGAAGGGCAAGAGCTCTACCGGCTTGCTCTCCAGTTTTGTATCTTTTTGCCCTTGAAGATTGAAAGTCCCTAATTGCCTTCTGTGTTACCTCCTTCTGTAATGCCACTTTAACTGTCAGCAATACATTTTAGCTTTCCTTACCATCTCCGCCAGAGACAATGTCCCTGATATGCTGTTCCTCCACAGTGGCCAGCATACCCATTAGTTTCTTTACCTCCCCCCTATCCTCTCTTCTAAGCCTGGCAGAACAGCTAATCGTCTCTCCCCTTAACGCGGCTTTAAAGGCCTCCCACACCCCATTCCGTGACGTACTATACCTATTTGCTGCAAAAAATTCTCCCACCGATTTATTCAAATGATCTAAATACCTGTTGTCTGCCAACAATCTCCTTTCAAACGTCCAATTTGACTTTAACCTTTCCCCCCTACCCAAATCATATATTAGCAGGTAGGGGTTACGGTCTGAAATTACTCTTGGGAGTTTAATAATCCCAACCTTTTTAATTTCCGAAGAAGAATTAAAAAAGTAATCTAATTTTGAGTACTTCTGAGCAGGGTTTGAAAAGTACGTAAAACCCGGATTCTGGGGCTCTTTAGCTCGCCATACATCCTGCAGCCCATGCGAGCTGATAAGAGCCTGAACTGACCTAAAAACTCTGGGTTTCCGTCCCACATAGGATATTCCATTACCCCAATCAGGAGAAATATTTAAATCTCCAGCAATTACTAAGGGGGTAGGCCAGTTAACTAGCTCAACTTCTAAGAAATCATAAATTTCAGGATCGTCATCATTCGAGCCATATATCCCACAAATTGTGAAACTCAGTTCCATTTCGGCTTTCACCCATCTACCATTGCTATCAGTTTTCACTTTCCTGGCCTTTCCCAGAGCTGTTCGTGCTAATATGGCAACTCCCCTGATGGTTGAGGATTGTGTTGAACAAGCCACCAGCTCAAAGCTTTTTAATAGAAACAAATTTATCTTAGCCCAAGGGAGATGGGTCTCCCGAAGACAGAGGACATCTATTCTGTTATGGTTCACCACATATGCTAATCTCTGCCTTTTCCTCCAGTCGTTCAAGCCCCCCACATTCATTGTGCAAATTCTAATGCTCGCCATCTGGTTGAGCAGAGCGACCAACAACAAGAAACTGCTCAAGTATTTTTATCTTCGTTAACTCTCTTTTTCCTTGACCAATACTGCACCACTTCCTCCTTTTTCCAATTTTCACCCTGACCCCCCTTCCCCACCCTTTCCCGCTCCAAAAGGCCCACTCCCCCTACCCCCCACAACCCTGACCCCCAACCCCCCCACCACCCTACTCTGTGAGGTGCTGAGACCTGGTCTGTGCGTGTGATGGAGCACGGTATGTGCGGTGAGGACTTACTAAACCAACCCAGCTAATTACAAAAATTGGAGCTCAAAAGATTGCATGTCAGCAAAATAGTCAATTAGAAAATCCACAATCAACTGATAGCAGGCAGCCCACTCCATAGTCTTTAGAGCAGTAACCCCCCTAGCTTCATACGGAGTCCAAATATTCCTTCGCTTTAATCTCATATGAGAAGAACAATGTCCTCCCTTCGTTAATGATCTTCAACTGCGCCGGGTTTATTAGGAATGCCCCGCATCTTTTTGTCCTGGAAGGGCTTGATCAGACCTCTTAAATGCCAGCGTCTTTCTACCGTTGTGTGGCAGAAATCTGGCCGAACAAAGAATGAAAACCCTTCACCACCCGTCTTGCGTTAGGCCTTGCTAAGTCCGAGATAGCCTGTCGCAAAATAAAGTTTCCTAAGAAGATCAAAATCGTCCTGGGTTTGTCCCCTTCCTTCACATTCCTTTTGACTTTAAAAGGGGTGAGATGGACTCTCTGCAGCTCAATGGACCAGTTCCAGCTGGCCAACTCGGGGAATGCCTGTTCAAAAAGCTTGATGGTAAATGCCCTGATATCGGACCCCTCTGATCCCTCCGGAATTCCCAGAACCCTCAGGTTGTTCCTGCGGAGCCTGTTCGCCATCTCCTCGAGCTTCCATTGTATGTCTACAACCTGGGAGCTTTGTGCATTAACCTTGGCTACTGCCACCTCCACCTCCGCTTTTGTTGAGATAATCCTGTCCTCCAGATTTGAAACTCTGTCCCCGGTGTTAACGCATGACTTGGACAGCTTCCTAACCACACTCCTCATTTTCCTCATTGCTGCCTGTGATTTGCGATTTTCCTGGCGTGTCTCTTCCCTATGGGCAATGATCTCCTGATGAATTGTTTCTAGTAGGGACATTTGTGCCCTCTCAATACCCGGGCTGCCCTGTAAGGATAAAGAGGCAGAATGGTCCCAGCTCAGTTCACACCGGGAGTCTATCTGGCCCTTCCCGGCAGCTACTGATACTTTTAGTGCGGTTGCCGGGTGCTCCAGTTCCGGTTCATTCTCCGAATCCCCGAGGGAGCTGCAATCGCCATCCTCCTCCTCCTCCTCAGACCATTCCACACCATCAGAGGCTGAGAAAAAGGCTTCCCTTTGTGCCCCGTCCCCAGCACCAGTAACCTCGCTGGCGTCTCCTTGCTCCACTAGAGCTAGCTCTTCCCTTCTGCCAGCGTCGATATCTCCCTGTGTCTGTGTCTGTATTTGGGGAACGATAATAGCCCCAGCCGTTTCTCCCAGTCCCACATCAAAATCTCCGGGGGTAATTCCCTCCTTCAACACTTTTGGCACCTTTGGCACCTCCACCTTGCCCTGCACAGGTGCCTCAAACTGCAAAATCTCTATTACTGGGGGGATAGTCTCACTGCCAACAGTGCCAGCCAGGGATACCTGCAAAGCCTCAGACTCAGCTATAGTCTCAGCTACAGTCACTTCTGCCAACACAGGCACAGGCACCCCCCCCCCTGCTGCCTCCGCCACCTTCGCCTTCTCCTTACCGGCTTTAGTAAGCATCTCGGCAATTGAAACGGTAGCCTGCCGGGTCCGGGTCACAGCAGGCTGCTGTTTTTCCTTGGAACTCTCCTCCGTCGGAGTTTGTGCTTCTGGTGGCTTGGCCGTGCCCTCCTCTCACTGGTTTTTCTTTTTCATAGCAGCTTTAGAGGCTTGATTTACTTTTGGGGCCATGTTTTCCCTAAATGCTCCCTTCTGCAATCCGGACGAACTCGTACGACGCGCTGATGTCATTTCATAGAAACCAAAACTGAAATGCTGGATCACTGCTTGGGGATGGCCTCAGCAGGGCGATCCCCAAGCAGGGATTCACTCACTAAACACTAGGGAGGGGGGAGCAGCCCCTTGGGCAAGGGCCTTTGCTCCCCCCAAATATTTTGGGGCAGTAGCCCCAATCTGCCCCCTCAGGGGTGGGGGCTGTCCAAAATGGATATGGCAATGCCCCCACCAACCCTCCCCCAGGGAAATTCCTGTCTTTCTAGCCTGGGGGACAGACAGGGGCATTAGCCCCAATCTGACCCCCAGGGGGCAGAAAGCCCACTAGAAGCCAGGGATTTTTTAATTTGATTTATGGGTGGGGGCTGCCCAAGATGGGCTGGCTGATGCCCCCAAAAATGCTTTCTGGCCCCCCAGAGGCAGATGAGGGCAGTAGCCCCTGAAATGCCCCCCGGGGGGGGGGCAGAAAGCCCACAAGGCACCAGGGATTTTTTTTTATACATAGGGGTGGGGCTGCCCAGAATGGGAATACTGATGCCCCATCCCAAAAAAAGTACAACAGTCTTTCTGCCCCCCGGAGGCAGATGGGGGCACAAGTGAGGTATACTTTTACTGAGGAGACTGAGGGGAATGCTGTGTGGTAGAACATTTGTGTTGGCACGGTTATCCCACACACAAATATGTGGAAAATATGTTTTTGTTCAGCTAAATCTGAGGTTTGGAGGGGATTCTGGGAAGGAAAACATTTTGGGGAACCACACAAGCCATGCCTCCCTGGACTTGCCCGGGTGTCCAGTTTTGAGAAATGTGTGGGTTTGGTAGATTTCCTTAGATGGCTGCCGAGCCCGGGGTCAAAAACCTAGGTGACCCTCCTTGCAAAACCAGGTTGTTTTGTGATAGGTCATTTTGATGTCTCCTCAATATGTTTTGGACACTTGCCTGTCACGGGTACTTGGGCCACCCACACGAGTGAGGTACCATTTTTATCTCAAGACCTGTGGGAACGTTGGGTGGAAGGAAATTTGTGGTAGCCCAGTGATCTCACAACTTTCTCACACAGAAAGATGAGAAAAAAGTGATTTTTTCAGCTAAATTTGAGGTTTGCAGGGCATTCTGGGTAGGAAAACATTGGGGTCCATACAAGCTGTACCTCCATGGACTCCCCGGGGTGTCTAGTTTTCAGAAATGTGTAAGTTTAGTAGGTTTCCCTCGATGGCTGCCGAGCCCGAGGCCAAAAACCCAGGTGACCCCCCTTGCAAAACCAGGATGTTTTGTGATAGGGAATTGTGATGTATCCACAATACGTTTTGGCCCCTTCTCTGTCGTGGGCACTTGGCCCACCCACATGACTGAGGTACCATTTTTATCGGGAGACTTTGGAGAATGCTGGGTGGGTATAATTTTGTGGATCCGCACAGATTTCAGAACTTTCCTTCACAGAAATGTTGTGATTTTTTGGCGGACAAAATTTTAGGTTTTCAAGGGATTCTGGGTAACAGAACCTGGTTAGAGCCACACAAGTCACCTCCTCCTGGATTCCTCTGGGTGTCTCGGTACTCGCGGCAACGAAATCGGGGTCGCCGACTGATCTGGCCCTTTCGTTTATTATGTCAGCGCTGGCTCCGGTACTATCCGCCCCATTCTCAGTAGTCTGTAACATCTCTTTGGCCACGGCTATATTTCCTAGGAAGTGGAAGAAGGTGTACATTAAACCTCCGTTAAAAAAGGTGTTGGCAGACCCGGCAGACATGAAAAACTATAGGCCGATCTCCCTTCTTCCATGCTGCTCTAAGGTCATGGAGACGCTGATCAACCAACAACTCACGGGTTACTTGGAAAAGCATGATCTGTTGGATCCCTCCCAATCGGGCTTCTGAGCTGGGCATAGCATGGAAGCTGCCCTGGTGGAAGTCACAGATACAATTAG
The DNA here is from genome assembly GCF_964263255.1 of Lissotriton vulgaris. Taxonomy (NCBI): domain Eukaryota; kingdom Metazoa; phylum Chordata; class Amphibia; order Caudata; family Salamandridae; genus Lissotriton; species Lissotriton vulgaris. The sequence goes on from NC_141689.1 coordinate 1,634,579,256, forward strand.
GATGTCTCTGGATAGGGGGATTCCAACAATGCTGGTGCTCCTGAATCTGTCGGCTGCCTTCGACACCATCTTGCACAGCATCCTGCTTGACAGGCTGAGAGAGATTGGTCTTAGCCTGGCTACAAAGCTTGTTGACCAACAGAACACAATGTGTCCAATTGGACACATTTGTGTCACAGACCACGCCACTGGACAAAGGAGTCCCCCAGGGGTCCATCTTAAGTCCCACCTTGTTCAACATCTACATGGCTCCTCTGGCTACCATTATTAGATCTTGCGGTTTTGAGATGATCTTGCATGCGGATGATACGCTGGTGATAATTCCTTTCGAGTCGGATCCCACAGCAAGACCTCTATGTTGAAGATAGCCTCCTGGATGGGCAACAATTTCCTTCAGCTAAACTCCAACAAAACAGAGATTTTCCTGTTTGGGAAGGCTGAGGAATTGTGGATGGCAGACTGGTGGCTCTCTGAACGTGGGTAGGCACCCACTACTACAAAGCAGGCAAGGAAGCTGGGAATCCTACTTGACATCAAACTTTCGCTGGAAGAAACGGTGAAGACACTCTCGGTCACCTTTTTCAGGATTTTGCGAATGTTAAGAAAGATCTTTCCATGGATCCCCCTTGAGTCTAGAAAAACCTTAATTTAGGCACTACTAGTTAGTAGATTAGACATTGGCAATGCTCTACTAGTAGGCATAAGGGAGGACCTATCTTCCAGGCTGCAGGTGGTGCAAAACACTGCAGCGAGGCTGGCCCTTAACAAGCCAGGCCGTACTCTGTCTCTACCCCTACTGCAAACATTGGATTGGCTACCTATCAGACAGAGAACAGTGTTTAAACTCTTGACGATAGTGTTTAAGTCAACACAAGGGTTGTGACCTGTATACTTAAGGAAGAAGGTAATTTCCTATGTCCCGGGTCGCCAGCTCAGATCGAGCAATCAGAAATTGCTATGCCCATGCAAGATCAGTAAATCTTAAAATGGGTGGGCGTGCTTTCTCTCATCTCGCCCCCTTCCATTGGAATAGATTATCGGAGGAGATCCAAGCTTGCACCACGTTGGGGCAGTTTACGAAACGGTTGAAAATATGGATGTTTTAATGGCTTTAGTGGCTTGAGTGTCCGGGACTGTGCCGCCAAGGTGCCGGGAGATCCCACTGGGAATGATTTGTTGTGCTATATACACTTTAATAATAACTAGTAGTTTTAAAAAATGTATAGGTTTTGTAGGTTTCCCAAGTGCCAGCAGAGCTAGGGTTCGAATTCCACAGCTAGGCACTTTGCAAAAAAAAGGTCAGTTTTCACTGTAAAAATGTGGTGTGTCCATATTGCATTTTGGGCCATTTCCTGTTGCCGGCACTAGGTTTGCCCATACAAGTGAGGTACCATTTTTACTGGAAGGCTTTGGGAAATTCGGGGGTGTGGAATTTTGTGGATCCACGCAGGTTCCAGAACGGTCTATCACAGAAATGTGTGGAAAATGTGTTTTTTTCAAAGTCTGAGCTTTGCAAGGGATTCGGGGTAACAGACTCTGATGAGAGCCAGACAAGTCACTCAATTGTGGATTTCCCTGGGTGTCTAGTTTTCAAAACTGTATAGGTTTGCTAGGTTTCATTGGGTGTCAGCAGAGCTAGGGTTCAAAATCTACATAGGCTTGTTGCAAAAATAGGGCCAGTTTTCACTGTAAAAATGTGGTGTTTCCACATTGCGTTTTGGGCCATTTCCTGTTGCGGGCACTAGGCCTACCCACACAAGTGAGGAACCATTTTTATCGGAAGACTTTGGGGAATGTGGGGTGGGTGGCACTCTGTAGATCCAGGCAGATTCCAGAATTTTCTATCACAGAAACATGAGGAAAATTTGTTTTTTTTGACAAAGTTTGAGGTTTGCAAGGGATTCTTGGTAACAGAACTTGGTGAGAGCCAGTCAAGCCACCACATTCTGGATTCCTCTAGGTGTCTAGGTTTCAAAAATGTATAGATTTGCTAGGTTTCCCTAGGTCCTAGCAGGCACTTTGCAAAAAGGGGTCAGTTTTCACTGTAAAAATGTGGTGTGTCCATGATGCGTATTGGACCATTTCCTTTTGCGGGCACTTGACCTACCCACACAAGTGAGGTACCATTGGTATCAGGAGACCTAGGGGAATACATAATTGTGGATCACCTGTTATTAGCTGTTGACTTTCAATGCATTTCTTAATTCCAAATGTAAGACAATGTGTAAAAAGAAGTCACTTTGAAAAATGTCCTATAATATAATTCACATGCTTGTATGGATACCTACAATTTTGGAGACGTGCAAATAGCTACTGTTTCTAAACTCTATATTTTGTTCCCATTTTAGAAATACATAGGTGCCTTTCATACTGATTTTTCGCTGTTCATATTTTCCCAAATAAATTGCTATATACCCGGCAGACAATAAAAACCAATGCAAGACTCTGCTCAGGTATTGGCTCAGGCTTCCTCGGGTTCTTGGTGAACCCTCAAGTCCTATACATCCCCACACACAGAAGGGTCCAGCGGATGTAACAGCATATTGCTTTCAAAAATCTGTCATACTTTGAAAGCTGCAGGTGAAAACGTTGGCAGACATTTTTTTCAACTCATTTTCAATTGTTCCTGTATTTCAACTGTTAGTTTCTATAAAAACACCATGAAGGAACTACACAAATGACCCCTTGCTGAATTCAGAATGTTGTCTACTTTTCAGAAATGTATAGCTTTCTAGGTTTCATTATTGCTTTAATACCACATTCTACCACTAACTGGAAGGAGGTTGAATCATTCATTTCAGGAGGTCCACTCGATCTGGGGCAATAGAAAGTGGATCCCTCAGCACCATTCATTGAGTCAGATCATATTGCATCTGATTTGGAACAATATTCATTGCTGCAGCATTATTAGTTCAAATCGGAACAACGGGTGTGTGAGGCAGTGATCTTACTGTCAAATCTGAAAAACTCCTGTGTACTGTATTTACTCCAGACGGTACAGTCAAGCGGTGAACAGTATTTACCTGTAAACCTAACTTGTAAAGGGGGCCAACAGGTCCAATAGTAACCGGAACAGTAAAAGCAGCGGAAGCATTTAAAACATTTGTGTTCATAGAAGCTGGCATTTCCATTCTCCCACTCACAGGAGAAATAAGCATAAGTTCCTTAGGCACTTAAAGCATTACAGGAGCATTTGGTTTCTTTGGCTGTATAGTATGTGTCAAGTCTCTACTCAGTGTCACATTGCAAGGTGGTGGACGATTCATGAATAAATCATTCAAAGGTTCGTCATCTATGTCCTTCTCTTCCTCATCTTTACCTGAATAATTTTTGCCTGTCTCTCAATGCTTCTTTTTTTCTCTTCTCTTGCCCTAAGCATCTTCCTCAACTTCTAACATTGGATACAATTGTGTTCCATGCATTACATCTGCTCTCCACATTTTCTGTTGAGCATCCATCTAGCTTCTGCATAATGGTTCATAGTTCTCCTCTATGTCCTTGGTATGTCTCTTTTTTATGTGCAATATGCTCTCAGGTATTTAAAGCCTCAATTACAGTAGCTCTAACAGGATCTTTTATTTTGTACATTGTTTTCCTTAAATGCTTAAAAATCCCCAAATTAAATTGCCCACTGTAAAGACTCATCTTTCTCAGTAGGTTTATGCCAAAACTCAAGCCACAGACATGGATGTAACCCTTAGTCCATCATAACATTGCATCCTGGCATACCCTCAAGTGGTGCTCCTACCTTTGCTCTAGCTGATATGGTCTCATCTTTATTTACTTATTCCTGCTATTACTTAAAAAATATCATCTTCATTCCAGTCTGTATTCACAAATGATTTCCATAAATCCAGGAAATTATATTCTCCCACAGTTCACCTTTTCGGCAACTTCAACCAATAACAGGCTGACTCTAATGACGTAGTCAACGAATCAACAGTCTCGCAACAGCTACCTTTCCTTCACAAACTTCCTAAGCGCGTTTTTCTCTAAGAAAAATAACAATACAATGCAAGCAACAAATAAAACTGTCTGCTCTACTAAAGCAAATATACTCTCACAAAGTAACTATACTTTTCTAAATTCATTCACTTCAAATGAAACCTCGACCAGCGGGATTCCACTCTTAATTGATATATTTATTCCCTCTGCACCTGAGATACATTCTGGCAACTGATTACCACAAACCCAAACAAAGAGAACCCTTACCAAGGTGTTGTCAATGACGTCTCACAACCAACACCACAAAACAGCAGACCTCCTACTCAGTGTCTTCTACACTGGGACAACCTGTAGTTAAATATCTCAAGATCTTAGGCTATGATGGACCCCATTTACAACTTCAGCTTTGCACAAAGCTCTACAATCATACATGGACTTTACCCATGTGTACTTGAACCACTTCACTCCACTCAACAACACACTGCCATTTCAAAAGCTGCAATCTTAAGCATAAGCAATAGCAACACACATCCCTATTAATACTCACACTCCTTTGCTGCTACACTTCAGCTCTATACAGAGGGATACTCCATCAGCACTCCATCAATCCTTCTTTTTTTCCGAACCATACATTTTTTACTCTTTGAACTTGGGCAAAGGGCTATTTTTGGCACCCCAAAATCTCACTTCACAAGGCAGAACCATAGCTTTGCTTCCAAAGTTTTGTTGCAGCGCAAGCGTGGTAAAGATTTACTATATTCTTATTCTCCTTACTATCTAACCGGACTAGACAATCTGCAGCATTTCCATTTACCACAGATGCAATGATCCTCTGATGAATCTTTCACCGCCGATAGGAGCAGTGGAAATTAGGGTAAGGAAAACACCACGTTAGCCGTCCAATGAGGACCATAAATTGACAGCTAACTCACAAATTTGAAGTCCCATTTCTATTTCGCTTGGAGCCGGGGGCAAAGACTACAACCCCCAGGCTCCCTTTCAACACGCCGCACACTGCAACATGGACACCCAGGGAGACGCATAGGATCAAATGCAGCCCCCGCTGCAGGGGCCGCGCCCTGGGCAGAGCCCGGGCCAATGGCAGGCCCGTCCATGTCCTTCAGAGTCTGGAAGAGGCTGGGCCGTCCATAATCCTTTTGATCTGAGGACATCTGTAAGGCACTGTACATATTGTACTCTTTCGGGTTCGAATCACTTTGTCTCTGTCTATGTGATAAGATTTGGCAGTCACAGTAATTTCAAGCCTTCAGTAATCTTCCTGGGAACATTGCCTAAAGTTCTTTTGATAACAAATGGGAAAAAGGAATCAAACTATGGGCCCAACCGGAGGAGGGAGCAATGCAACCACTGTGGATTCATTTTTAAGTAGGGCAGCAAATGTATTGTAAAATAAAATAGTAGTAAAGTTAGGACTCCTAACTTTAGGACTCCTAAATGCCTTCTGTGAATACCGAAATTCCTAAAATTAGGATTTTTCTCAGTTTAGTAGTAGTAAAGTTGAGAAAAATCCTAATTTTAAGACCTTCGGTATTCACAGAAGGCATTTAGGAGTCCTAAAGTTAGGAGTCCTAACTTTACTACTACTAAATAACGAAAAATCCTAATTTTAAGACTTTTGGTATTCAAAGAAGGCATTTAGGAGTCCTAAAGTTAGGACTCCTAACTTCTGTGAATACAAAAATTAGTTGGGGCCAGATGTAGGAGCCTTAATACCGGTCGGAAACGGCCGATTTCGGACGTTTCCGACCGGTATTTGGCTTTTGAGATGTAGGGGGCAATTTATTTACAGAATCGGTATATTTACCGATTCGGTAAATATACAGAATCGGTAAAATACCGAATCGGTAAATTTACCGATTCTGTAATTCAGGATGTAGGTGGCACTGTAATCAGTGCCACAGGCCCTTACCGAATCGTTATTTACCATGGAATACTATTCCATGGTAAATAATGAATTCCAGTGTACATGCACATCTGTGCATGTACACCTGTGCCATGTGGCACACAGACATGCCCTAAGGGCATGTCTGTGTGTCAAATGGCACACAAGCCAGAAACAGGGGTGCAACAGGGTGTCAAAGTGACACCCTGTCACCCTTGCAAAATCGGTAATTTTACCGATTCTGTAATTACAGAATCGGTATTTGCCATTGATTCCTATGGGCTTCAAGGCCCATAGGAATCAATGGCAAATACCGATTCTGTAATTACAGAATCGGTATTTACCGAATCATACAGATTCAGTATTTTTACCGATTATTTGACCTACATAGCAATTACCGAATAGTGAATACCGAATCTGTAAAATTCGGTATTTACCATTCGGTAAATTGCTATTACCTACATCTAGGCCTTAGTGCCTTCTGTAAATACCAAAATGAGTAAGTGCCTTCTGTGAATACCAAAATGGTAGTAAGTTTAGGATTTTGTCTTAAGTTAGTTCTGTGAATCGGGCCCCTTGGGTCTAAAGTTACAACGTAAGCATATAAAGTGACAAACGTAATTTAATGCAGCAAGCTGTGGAAAAATCGCTTTCAGGATGAAATCCCTCACCCACCAAAGGTGGCATGCTTCATCATCTGGGATTCTCGTCTTGGATGAGACATGTAGACCCCTTCATCTGACACATGCAGTTTTAAATCCATACTGCAGGTGCACTGTTTTTTAGTCCTGTCAGCAAGAACAAGTCAATAAAGCATATTTTTTATTCTCTGTAGCCAGTTTAACCTCACCACATTCACGGTTTGACATTTTGTTGCGCTGGGACCTCACCACTACTTTTCAGTGGCTCTCATCTGTTGGATTTAGTATATCCTGAGTAGAGTAGAATACAAAAACATCCCTGAGCTCCTTCCTCTCAGAGCGGGAGTTGTAGCCCGTGGTGGGACCAGGTATTTCCACCAATAGTAGAATTCCAGATGATGAAGCATGCTATCTTTGGTGGGTGAGGGATTTCATCATGAAAGGGATTTTCCCACAGCTTGTTGCGTTATATTTCGTTTGTCACTTTACATGCTTACGTTGTAACTTTAGACCCAGGATTCTTTTATGGTAGTTCTGAATGAGATATTATCCCTGTAGGTCGTTAAAATTTCCCTTGGACCCCCCCTTTAAAATATTTTTGTGTAAAGTTCAATTGCTTTAGATCAGGTTGCCTTGGGGCAAATTGTGCCAATTTGTTACTGAAAATGGAAGATATGGTAAAATCACTCAAAGCACCCCATGATTTATGATTGGCAAAGATAGAAGCTTTACTTGGGCAGTCTATTGAGATGCAATGTCAATATATTTCTGACAGCTTGGAGAAAGGGAACGTAGAGTCATCTGGGGTGGAAGGGCCTGCTGGGAGTGGTGGTCAGGCTCCCTCAGCCATTTAACACGTGGCTGTAAGCCCATGAATTGTATAGGTAGCACACAGCCGGGGTAAGTTATTAAAAACAAACTACAAGAGGACTCTCAAGCCAATAGCTGCCTGGGTACATTTCAAAATAATCAGTAAGAGGGGTAGAGGCTGACGTAGCATGAAGGAAGGCATTAGCTATTGAAAAGTCTACCCCTCGAAATATTTCAAGGGCTGATGTTCAGGGCACACATTCCTCTCATCTCCCCCCAGATACAGATACAGTAGCAAGAAATTATATTCTTGACCTGACCCCAGAGTCAGCTCCTTCAGTGGCCTTCATGACAGGTGTGCCCCTAGTTAAACAGGGTACAAAGGAGTCAATGATAGATCTGATACATAAAGTGACCCATTGGTTGGACAATTGGTTAGTAAACGGTAGTCACTTATCAGCTCATGTTATCATGGCCAGAAGAGTGGGATGGGTTTGAACCACTACAGACAAAGACAGGGGAGCTGATTGTATAGTGGTTAACTTAACCCACCCGATACTTACAAAAGCCATGATTCATAGCTATTACAGACATGACATTAAAACTGGAATTAAGATTGTCCTGCTTTATTTTTTCTATTCTTCAGGGGTACAAAACCAAAGACTTATGCCAGCAAGGTCACCACAGTCAGCACTTGTGAAAACAGCTATTCCCCTTGTAAATAGATTTGCCCAGTTGAGGGACTTAGATAGTATTGATTGACAACCGGATCGAACTGTGGGGTTGAGGAGTCCAGGGGGACCCCTCAATCATCTGGGGTGGTCATAAGTACTCATTTAATGCCTGTGCCCATCAAATGTAGTTCACCGAATCTTAAACTAATGTCTTGGAATATTGCAGGAAAAATGGTTAAAAAAGATATGGAGCCGTGGCTAGATATAATAAGGTCATGTCATATTGTTGCACTACAAGAAACCTGGGATACGTCAAATTCTTTTGTTTTGGATAGTTTTACCCCCTTTTATAAAACCGCTTCACCCTCCACTGTAGGTTGTGCAAAGGCAGGTCTGCTCACTTTGATATCGCTTAAATTAGCCTGTATTATGAAGAGGTTATTCTGCTCTTCCCCTCATGTGTTAGAAGCAGAATTACCTTTCGCCAAGCGTTCAACCTTGGTGATAGTTATTTTTTATAACTCCTTCTGCAGGGAAAATGATAACAAGCAAAATAACGATGGATTAAACTCAGATCTGTGACTGGGGGTGAATGTTTTGCTATTGTGCAACATTCCGTCCATCATCTTGTGTGTTTTGCTGTTCACCCTATGTGGGAAGGGTATGCAGAGACGTGGGTCCTGTGCTCACTATGCCACTGGAATCAAGCTATCCTGGCTGATGAAGGCTGATAGCCAGAAACCGGTCCTAGGATGCTTAATTCCGGTCCAGGGAAGACATGGCTTGGCAGTTGGGTCTGGACTGTTCCCATGGGGCACAGGGTCAAGACTGATTTGCATATGGCCATGTCTGAACTGGTGTGGCTTGGTGAGCAAAATAGCGGTGGATTAAACCCAGATCTGTGACTGGGAAATGAAATGAAATGAAATGAAATGAAAAGGGGATTTGTAAAGCGCGGCTGCTGCCCAAGGGCGTCCAAGCGCTGAGTAGAGGGCATAGTACTCTGAGGGGCTGGGGATGAGTTAGTTTCTGAAGAGAAAGGTTTTTAGTTCTTTACGGAAGGAAGAAAGGCTCTGGTTGGATCTTAGGGAGAGAGGAAGGGAGTTCCAGAGCTTGGCGGCATTGAGCTCGAAAGACCTGCCTCCAGCCCTGGACCTTTTGATTCGAGGGATTGCGGCAAGACAGGCATTCGCTGATCGAAGTTGTTTACCGGGGCAGTAGGGGGTAAGAAGAGAGTGGTTGATTTTGGGGCTGGCTCTATAGAAGGCCTGATGGGAAATACAGAGGGCCTTACATTTTATTCTGTCCCTGACAGGGAGCCAGTGGAGAGATCGGATCCCTGCTTTGACTGATTTACTACAGGGTATCTGGAGTAGGGTGCGGGCCGCGCAATTCTGGGTCCGTTGGAGCTTATCCAGTACGTATTCTGGAGCACCCAAGTAGAGGACGTTGTTAAAGTCAAGCCGAGACTGAATGAGGCCTTGAATGACAACTTGTCTGGCTTCAATGGGTAAGATTGGGAGAATTTTTCTTAGCAACCGGATTAACCCAAAGCAGGTTGCTGATGTTTTTGTTGCCTGAGTGTTAAGAGTAAGGGTTTTATCTAGCCAGACTCCTAGGCTCTTGATGTCCTCCTTCGGAGATGGGGGTGTACCCAGACTGGGGGGCCATAACTGATTGAAGGTGGTGGGGGAGGGGGGACCGAGAAGCATAATCTCAGTTTTGTCACCATTCAGTTTTAAGGAGGATGCTGTCATCCATCTTCCTACCTCCTCCATGCAGGCGTCCAAATTGACCTGTGGGTGCCCGCCGTTCTTATGTGCCAGGGAGACCACGAGCTGGGTGTCGTCCGCATATGATATGATCTTGATGCCATATTGACGGATGACCCCAGCCAGCGGTCTCATGTACACGTTGAACAGCGTGGGGCTTAAGGAGGAGCCCTGAGGCACCACACAGCTCAGAGGTTTACTAGTGGAACAGGAGTCGCCATCAAAGACCTGGAAAGTCCTTCCTCTCAAAAAGGATCTTAGCCAGGTAAGGGCATCTCCGGAGACTCCCAGATCGTACAGTCGTCTCACCAGAGTTTTATGGCATACCGTGTCAAACGCGGCACTAAGGTCGAGGAGGACCACTGCCACTGATCCACCTCAATCTAAGATCCTCCTGGATTCTTCCACCACGGCTAGAAGGGCCGTTTCGGTGCCGTGTTTTGGGCAGAATCCTGTTTGGGTGGTATCCAATAGGAGGTTTTCTTCCAGGTGTTTTGTTAGATGGAGGTTTACATGCTTCTCTAGTATGTTACTTGCCCAGGGTAACAAGGAGATGGGACGATAGTTGTTGGGGTCGTTCAAATCGAGATTAGGTTTTTTCACTAGCGCTTTCACCATCGCCTGTTTCCAGATGGGAGGTACAACTCCTTTTTGTAATGAGCTGTTCAGTAGCTCTGTAAGGGTAGGGAAGATGGCTTGGCTGGCCAAGGTCATCGTCAGTGGGGGTGCTGGGTCGGAGGGGGAACCTGATTTTATTTGTTGTGCGAGAGGTTGAAGTGATTCTAGATCTAATGGTGGGAAGTTTCTCAAAGTTACTCGGCAGGAGAGAATTGTATCTGTTGCGAGCTGGGGCTCACGAACACTTGGCTGGGGAGCTGAGGTCGTGAAAGAGGAGTATATTTTGTTGACTTTTTGGAAGAAGAAGTCGGCTAGATCGTCACAGCGAGCTGTGGGGTTATCTGCTGGAACTGCCGGGGGGGGGAGATTTTTGAAAGGCTTTTGACAATTTGATAAATTTCCTTAGGTTTGGATCTGGCGGACATAATTTTTCCTCTGTAGTAAGTGGATTGGGCTGTGGTGATCCCAAGTTTGTACGCCCTTATGGCTTCCCTGTATCTGGTTTTATCAGTGATGGTGTAATGAAGGCACCATTTTCTGGGGGTGAATGTTTTGCCATTGTGCAACATTCCGTCCATCAATTGTTGTTTTTGCAATAATAGACTCAGACAGATATGAAATTAATTTGGTTATTGTATTAAAGTTTCGAAATTCATGGCAATAAGCAAACTTTTAAGTAATCCAGTTAAGATTATCTCAGCTTGCAATAAATTGCCAAATATTTAGGCCAAGCTTTAAATGATGATTATCTCAAAAATAAATTTACAGAGTTACAGAGTCCTACTACCTTGAAAGGCAGAAGACTAGTTCTTTCTAATAGCTCAAAATCCTAAAGAAGAAGGGGAAAGGATTCAGGTTTAAAGTCCTCCAAGGGCGAGTCCATTAGCATGGGAGAAAAAAAAATAAGGAAAATAAAATGTTTGGGCAAGGAAGGTTTCAGTCCATTAACTACCACTGTAGCATTCGGCAAAACAGTCCAAAAGTAAAAAGGAAGGTTCTTAATAATGATCAAAAATCTATCAGGATAGTGTTCTGGTCTCAAAACAGGAAAAATCAGAATGGCATCTGTCCATCAAGATGCAAAAATCAGGTGGTATTGTGTTGCCCTTCCTTTGGGGTTTCTTCTTTTCTAAAGTATCTGTAAGAGTTCTAGTGATGCAGCATCACACCACTGTCGGAAGACTATCATCTGCTCAGTTTTTCATAATGTCACCTAGGACATTTGCAACTACAAGTTAGTTTCCCATGCTAATCAAGAGAAACAAATTCACACAGGACTAATAAAGTGAAAAGAATACAAAAAAGTATCAGTCTATAGTAACAGCTGAAATCCTGTTCCCACAGGAACAATTCACTGTGAACGTTAACTAAACATTTAGGAACGTGAAATGTTACACATGTACTGAACGAATAAGGCAACCTTTTACTAGCTGCAAAAGAACGATTGTTTTAGGTCAAGGAATAAGTTAGCATTAGAAAATGTTGGGGGGAAAAAGCCCTTAGGTTGGCATATCCATTTTAAATTAAATAAACTCTAAACCTATATCAGTCTATAATGCAAGAAATCATTTTGAATAGGCAATAAAGTCAAACTCTCATCAAGTAGTATTACATGGAAATGACTGTGGTTACTATCACAATTTTTCTCAACTTTCACAAGTGTTAGAAATAGGGGCGCCTAGTTGGCAAGTGTTTGCACCTTTCTCCAAGTAGGGACCCTTCCTTCTAGTAAGGAAAAAGGAGTTACACTCCTAAAAAAACCCCTGCTGACCCCATTGGTAGCTTGGCACAAGCAGTCGGGCTTATCTTGGAGGCAGTGTGTAAAGCATCTGCACATAACAAACAGTAACACAGTGTAGGCACTAAAAAGGACATCACACCTGTTTAGAAAAATATCCAATATTTTTCAAATTTTCAGTTATCCAAATAAACTTAAAATAAAGTTCCTTGAAGTCAATTGTTCCGACTGGGGCTATCACGGCTTTGTGAACAACAAATTCCAAACAGTTCTGGCTGACCGCAGTGTATTGGGCCAGCTACGGTGTCAGGAAGACCCGCAAAACAGTGCCTTTACAAATGCAGGGCGTCAGCGACCTCTTGTTGAGCTCTGAAAGCACGGTGTCCGCAGGCGTCGGTTCCAGGGGTCGGTGCAGGAGTCATCAGGCCCTTGAAGTCACACGCATTGCAGATTGAACTTCTTGTGGTTGAAGTCAGGAGCACCAGCGTCGGTAGGTGTTGGGTGCTGTGGTGCGAAGTGCAGCGGTGCAACGTGCGGTGTCTGCAGGTCACGGTGCAGGTGGCGGCTCGGTGGTGGTCGTCCAGCGGCGGCGGTGAGACCAAGGCTGCTATGCGAAGTGATGCGGTTCTCTTTGCGGTGCAGGCAGGCCATGGTGCAAGCAGTAGACATCTGCCGCACTGCCTCCATCAACTTTACGTCTATCGTAATGGATCTATGTACATATGTGTTGGTTTGATTAAATCATTTTTTATGTAGTTACTATTATGAACACTATATGCACACTTGAATTTTTTGATCTATCAAACAAATCATGAATAATTTACAAAATAAGAAAATAAATTCATTTTGATACTTTATTGTGTGTGTATGTATCACCATTTATAGGGTGTTTTACTTAAGAGAATTTAGTATTTTTCACATATAGAGGTATTCTTATTACATTGACTATGGTTTATATCAGCATCTAGCTATAAGCTTTCACACTAGCAAGCAGCGGTGTCGTCATTGCTGTAGCACTGTCATCGGCTGGCGAACTGGAGTCGATGGCACTAGCACCAGTAGATCAAGGCTGCGGTGCGGGATGAGGACAGTGCAACTTACGAGCGGTGTTGGCGTGGAGCAGCGGCATTGGGGATACCAAGGCGACTATGTGAAGCGAGGCGGTGCAGTGCCCACAGGGTGCGGTGCAAGCAGCGGCTCAGTGGCGCTGTCAGCAGGCAGCGTCGGTGAGACCAGGGTTGCGGTGTGGCATTGCGGGGGGCCCTCTGTGGTGCCTTCAGGACACAGAGTCAGCAGCGGCGTCATAGACGGCATCAGGTTGCTTTTCTTCCATTGCAACACAAAACACAAAGTCCTCAGTGCTGAGGGCAGAAGAACTTGAAGTCTTTGCTGTTCCTGAGACTTCTTGAACAGGGGGCAAGCTCTACCTCAACGCCTTGGAGAAACTCACAAAAAGAGATTGCAGAAAGTTCAAGTTGAGTCCTTTCACTGCCCAAGACAGAAGCAGCCACTGCAGGCCTAGCAGCAAAGCACACAGTAAAGTGGTAGTTCCTCCTCACAGCTTCTCCAGCTCTTCTTCTTGACAGTCGTCTTGGTCCAAAAGAGTTCTAAAGTTCTGCGGTCTGAGCCCCAATATTTATACCCTAAAATCCTTTGTCCTCTCAGACAGAGAGTGTCTGTGCTTAGTCCAAACCAGTTCTGTCCTATCTGGCCCAGCTTCCTGGCAGGGGACGACAGCATTTCCAAGGCAGACAGGGCCTATTCAGGTGCAAGGGAAATCTCCTCCCACCACTCTAAATGTAGACCGGGCCTATTCAGGTGCTAGTGAAAACTCCTCCCACTACTCTGAATGCAGCTTGGGCCCATTCAGCCCAGCCCTGACTCATTCAGGAAAGGCAGGGCAGACATCAACCCCGCGGTGGCCGTTTGAGAGAATGCACCTCCCCAACCCCTGTCACTCCAAAGCCAAACAGTCAATACAGATCCTAACAGAGGTGCACAGAATGGCTAAGTAAGACAATACCTACTTTCTAAAAGTGGTATTTTCAAGCACAGAATGCAAAAATCACCTTTACTAAAAGATGCATTTTAACATTTTGAATCCAGACATACTAAACTTTATTTTTCTACCTTGTTCCCAGGGGTAGTTATGTTTATAAGATGATATAAACAAACTCCCTATTCTGTCCTATGTAAACAGGCAGCCTTGCAATGGTGCAAAACAATATACAATGTTATTCACCACCAGGACATGTCGCACACACTCATACATGGCCTACCTTTAAATACACAGCACCCTGCCCACAGAGGTATCTTGGGCCTACCTAAGGTGACTGACATGTAGAAAAAGGGAAGGTTGGGGTCTGGTAAGTGGGTGACTTGCCAGGTCGACATGGCAGTTACAAACTGCGCACAGACTCAGCTGTGGCAGGCCTAAGTTACCTTTTTAGGGCTGCTTCTGTGGGTGGCACAACCAGTGCTGCAAGCCCACTAGTAGAATTTGATTTACCAGCCCTTGCTCTCTCAGTGCCCTTTACTAGGGCCTCACCAGTAAATCAAATGTGCAAATCATGGAAACACCAATCCATAGCATAATTTACAAAAGGAGCACTTGCACTTTAACACTGAACAGCAGTGAGGAAGTGCGTAGAGACACTAAACCAGCAAAAACAGTCAAAACCTGGAGGTAAGAAAACAAAAAGACAGGGGAAACACACCAAAATATGCCAAGTGTAACAACAAGTATATAATTTTCTAGGAACATTTAACAAAAACTGTTTTAACTTTTTATGATCTAGAGAATCGCATTTATTATCAGTTTAAATTTCAAGTTTGTATGTAGTATCTTCACAGTTTTACACCGACTTTTCTACATGGTGCATTCTAATGGCAAGTAAAAGAAACACTAGGCCACTTTATTGATAGCACAATATTTCATCAGTAAATGCCAATAAACAACAAATTCATAAGTAAACTCATTAATGCAACTCATTTATATGTATTAGTATTGATTTGTATATATGTTTTCTTCATCGTTCATTTAGAAGCACGCTTTTATAGTGCATCTAGTAAACTTGTCTCAGTTTCATGTGTTAATGTGTCTAACATGTGCAAAAGTATTATTTCAGCTTTTTGTGTCTTAAATCAATAAATGTGTCATGCATTAGGATTTTTTAAAATTTTGTGTCCTCAGGAGAATAACCCACATGAAAGTAGACCTGATACAACTTAGGGGCCGATTTCGATGCCCGCATCGGAATGTGCCACTCGGATTCCTTTACGATCGAGCCATTCTGATTGGCTCGATCGGTAAACAAACTGACTTGGTTTTCCGGATGGCTTATGATGGGCTTGGAGAGCCGGTCCACCATCCGGAAACCCTTCAGTACTCCCCGGCTGGCTCTTTCCGGCTGTGGGAGTTCAATGGCAGTCTCCCACTGCCTTTTTGTGCTGGTCTTTTAGCATTACAGTGTCTTGGTGAAGTCTATGGATCTTTTCCTCATTGAAGTGGCACAATGCATTAAAGTGGCAGATTCACAAACAGTAGCAATAGTCTGTGGACAGCAAGTATGCACCATTGTGCCATTCATACCATGAGAAGGTGGTGCTATCTTAGAAAAGTATAATTTATTTTGGGAATTTGACTGCAAGATTATGGTGTGTGTCCACTACAAAAAATGTGCTGCCTGCCACTTGCAGTGAGATGTCTTGGGATTGGCCACAGTGCGTATCGAAAGAATTCAATGGCCAACTGGAGAACTTCATTAAATGAAGTGCCAGTGCCTATTATCATTGGATAACATTTTTTATTTTCTCCTTAGTAGATTATCTGAATGAAGAGCAGCCACCCCTTTCCCTCCCAAAGCGTCAATGATGAGCTACATTAGTTTGGGCCACCTCTATGTGAACTTGAACCTGAAATTATTGAAATTGGTGGAGTTTAAGGACCCACAAATGTCACAAAATTCAATGTTTGCCCTAATCAACTGTAAAGGGACACTTCTGTTATCAGCACAGTCCTAACACACAATAAGAGATTTGCTTTATAACTTACTCTCAATACAATGAAGGAATGTTCCTCCAAACCAAGTCTAAAGTAAGATGTTATCTTCTAAATGTGTTTACTGTCCTTGTTTCTGTCTCATAATGTATCAGAGACCAAGGCAAGACCCCCCAGCATACCCTGTTTTAGACACTGACTAGATTCCATTATTAAGGTCACCAGTAATGCCTCTCATGCCTTCTGCCTCTATTCTCCTTTGACCTCATCAGCCCCTTTTCCCCAAGAGTGTCCTGCACTCACCAACCAGCCTATGTTTATTGTCACCCGAATTATGTTAATCACAGAACAGCCCACGTGTCCAGAGACAAAGTCTGAGGGAAAGGTGTGTTATATCAACCTTGCTAAGGGGGGATTCCCTTTATAAGGACATTTCCCCTCACACACCAGAGGTGTCATGCTGCATCATAGGGGTACCTCCTCGCATCATTGCTTGGTCTTGACGAGGGTACAACCCCCTCTCTGCGAGGGAGGAGGTCACGGATGTTTTCAATGAGTCAGGAGGGTTATTCTAAAACCTTATGTAAGAGTGGTGTGTGGTAAGTGAAATGCAGCGCTCATACAAAAGTGAATTAAAACTGGCTACCGGGTTAGCTACGGCCAATGTATTCAACTACCCTGTGACAGGATTAAAAACAGCAAATCTGATAATGAAGCTGTCAAAAATATAGACAGCTACATTAAGGTGTGATCAACTTTTTTCGGCCTTGGGACCTTTCAGAGTGTCATGGCCTTCATCAGGATCAACAAAACAGTGACTGCAAACAGTGAGTGAATAAACAAAATATGTGTATGTAAAAATAGAAACAACGGTGTGTAATACTGAACCACAAGTCCTCTCGTTCAGTATATTCACCGATGGGACCTGTGGTGAAACAGAAGAAACAGCATTTGCATGATTTAAAATAACAGTCAAAGCGTCAAAAGCAGAGTTGTATAAAAAACAAACAGACATTCATAATGGTCAACTGACAGCATATGACATAAACACTATATATACATAAAGAGTGTTAGAGAATCCGTCACTCACATACAAATGTTAGGACACTAACCGCATCTGTCCTGGGCCACTTGACCAAAGATACATAAGCCCATCAACATCATAGAAAAAGGTGGTGGCGTTACATTGCAACAGAGAAACATAGAAGGCAAGAGAAAGAAAGGTTTGGTGTACAGTTAGTGTGCATCAGGGGTTGGGAGCATCCTGCTGCCTCAATGAAAAGAGCAACATGCATGTAAATGCCTGCTAAAGCACAAATGTGTGGTGCCGTGTATCTAGGTCAGTAAAATCAATGGGGTGAGTCCCATGTTTAGCCTAGAGAGACTAGTGGTGGGATTGAACCCCAGCCTAGATGGTGTCAAGGGTAATCTCCCAAAAGTTAAAAGGGGAGAGTCAGGCAGAAAGGTGGCCGCTGGAGCAATGGCCCGACCCAGGTAACGTGGTGCAAATGGGTCTGGGTATGCGCTGTTGTAAGGCTAATTGGTGCTGTGCTCTAGCCGGGCGGGCCAGCGGTTGTGGCGCAAGCGCGGAGCAACAAGCCCGGGAAAGCCACGACCCGTAGTGGGTGAATGCCCTCCGGGTCCCGGTAGAGGGGGATGAAAGCATGTGGTGCTGAGAAACCGGGAGCAGGGACCGGGCCAAGGCCATAGCGAGACCACGGGAAAAAGACAGCTGGCTCTCTAGTCACTGCCTGAAAGCTGATGCAGGGGAGAGCGGAGGCGACTTTCTTCTTGATGTGAGCATGGATCCATGGTCGTATGTCCACCAGGCAGGGAGGAGACTCAGCTTATTCGACTCATTTAAGTAATGGTCGCTATTTCCTGGAAGAGAGCCTGGAGGACGTCCAGGAGAAGTAGTCGTGGAAGGGGGGGGTGTAGGGAGATGTAGTTCTAAAGGTCCTCGCTAGAGGTATGGAAAACGAGGGAGGTGTGGTCCTGTTTCTAAGAAAGGAATGATAGGTGTACGGTAATGAATACACCCGAGGACAGGAGGGTCCTATTGAGTGTGGACCGGCTGAATTCTCCAGGAATAGAAATTGCTTGTGAAAGGGCCGGGATCATTTTGTGGATCCTCGATTCAGCGCAGAGTCAGACAGCTGTGTATTGAATACCTGGGGCAGGGCAATCTATCTGTTGTGCAAATGACCATAGAAGCACAGGTCAGGGATGGGCGCAAGTCAGTTTGGTTGCACCAACCTGATCGAGTGTGACCAGGGGGTAGCGCGGTAAGTTGTACACAGAGGCATAGCGTTGTGAAGAAACCTTCCCAGGGAAAAATGGGAAACAGGGCAAGCTTGTGAAAACTTGGGATCATGTGTGGTTCCTCAATGCATAGCGGAGTCGGATATGAATGCACTCAGTACAGCATGTCATCTGTGGGGTAAAAGACCGTTGTTGCACAAGTCAGGGGTAGGCTCTCCACTCTGGGTACACCAACCTGATCTCATGGATCCAGAGGGCAGCGCAGTCAGTCGTGCACAGTGGCACAGCAGTGTCAAAAACACCCTACCCGATGATGTGGCCTTGGCCCCATGCCTGCTCCCAGTTCCTCTGCACCACATGCTTTGATCCCCCTCTACCAGGACCCGGAAGGCATTTGCCCACTATGGGACGCTGCATTCCCAAGCTTGTTGCTCCAAGCTTGCTCCACAACTGCTGGCCCACCAGGCTAGAAAACAGCGCCAATTAGCCTTACAACAGTACATACCCAGACCCACTTGCACCACGTTACCTGGGTCAGGCCATTGTTCCCGCGGCCACCTTTCCGCGTGACTCTCCCCCTTTAACTTTTGGGAGATTCCCATTTGACACCATCTATAATGGGGTTCAATCCCACCGCTGCTTTCTCCATGCTAAACATGGGACTCACCCCTTTTATTTTACTGACCTAGATACAGGGCACCACTCATTTGTGCTTTAGCAGGCATTTACATGTATGCTGCCCTTTTCATTAAGGCAGCTGTCTGCTCCCAAACCCTGATGCTCGCTAGCTGTACATCGAACCTTTCTTTCTCTCGCCTTCTATGTTTCTCTGTTGCAATGTAACGCAACCACCTTTTTCCATTAGGTTGGTCGGCATATGTACCTTTGGCCAAGTGGCCCAGGACAGATGCTGTTAGTGTCCTAACTTTTGTAGGTGAGTGCGACATTCTCTAACACTCTTTAAGTATATATAGTGTTTATATCATATGCTGTCAGTTGACAAGTATGAATGTCTGTTGGGTTTTGATAGCACTCTGCTTTTTATGCTTTGATTGTTATTTTAAATCATGCGAATGCTGTTTCTTCTGTTTTACCACAGGTCCCATCAGTGAATCTACTGAACGACAGGATTTGTGGTTCAGTATTACACTGTTAATTCTATTTTTATGTACACATCTTTTGTTTATTCACTCTCGGGCCCGATTTACAGAACTAACTAAAGACAAAATCCTAAACTTACTACCATTTTGGAATTCACAGAAGGCACTTTAGGAGTCCTAAAGTTAGGAGTCCTAACCTTACTACTACTAAACTGAGAAAAATCCCAATTTTAAGACTTTCGGTATTCACAGAAGGCATTTAGGAGTCCTAAAGTTAGGACTCCTAACTTCTGTGAATACCGAAATGAGTAAGTGCTTCTGTGAATACCAAAATGAGTAAGTGCCTTCCTTGAATACCAAAATAGTAGTAAGTTTAGGATTTTGTCTTAAGTTAGTTCTGTGAATCGGGCCCACTGTTTGCAGTAGCTGTTTTGTTGATCCTCATGAAGGCCATGACACTCTGAAAGGTCCTAAGGCCGAAACATGTTCATCACACCTTAATGTAGCTGTCTCTAATTTTGACAGCTTCATTATCAGATTTGCTGTTTTCAATCATGTTACAGGGTAGCTGAATACATTTATTGGTAGCTAACCCGGTAGCCAGTTTTAATTCACTTTTATATGAGCACTTCACTCACCGCACACAATGCTTACATAGGATTTTAGAATAACCCTCCTGACTCATTGAAAACATCCCTGAGCTCCTCCCTCGCAGCAAGGGGGTTGTAGCCCGCATCAAGACCAGGCTCCTGACGTGAGGAGGTACCCCTATGATGGAGCATGACACCTCTGGTTTGTGATGGGAACTGTCCTTAAAAAGGGAATCCCCCCCTTAGCAAGGTTGATATAGTACACCGTTCCCTCAGACTTTGTCTTTGGACCCGTTGGCTGTTCTGTGATTAGTATTACGAGTGGGGAGGGTGCCCACGCAGGTCTTTGAATCTCCTCATAGCTCCCTTTGTGTGTTTTCACTGGAATTATGTGGCAGAGCAGCACCACATTATGCAGTAGGGTTGACTAAATTGTGCAATAAGAGAAGGCAGATTATGCAGTATATTGCGGCACATGTTTTTAAAGTAATACTTCATTATTTTGTCATTTTTACATATGGTAATACTGTCTAGGCAAATATTCCTCCTCATTAGTGGCAGTGTAACCACAAAATACAGAAATAAGCAACGGAAAGATGATCACTTAACCTTTTCTAAGGACCTTCCAATGCATGCGAACACATGTCACCACGTTTTTAGTAAATTTTGATCTGTGTGAGCTAGAAACTAGATTTCTTTTGTTAAATTCTGCAGATTATGCTGGAGATGATGGGTTATGTGGCAAATGTGGCAAGTCCATACTTAGGGGGAAAAATCTGCAGCCACAGAATCGCATAATTCCAGTGGCCCTAAATTGAACGCCTTATGCTGGTCACCACTCTGTTGCTTTGCAGCTAGGTTCAAGCTTTTTAAATCTACATCCATACCAAGAGAACTAAAATAAACTTTTTGTTATTCTGTAATATTGTTATTTCTGCTGCCTTAAAGCCAGCAAAAGTCTTTTATTGAAGAATAAAAAACACTATGCAAACAATCACTTATGCATTGAAAAACGTCCTCTAGTTCTAACTAATGCGCGATTTGCCGGTTGTGACATTACTTGTATAGAATTATTGGTCACAGAAACGCTTGATGTCTTATGCCAGGACAAGCTGACCTGAAGAAGGCGATGCAGCCCAATTTCATACTCTACTTGGCTCTCCCAGTGGAATGCAAATAGAACTCAAAACTTTATGAATTCAATTTTCTGCTCTGTGCGGATGTATTAAGCAAGATGTAGGTCACTTCTACGTTCGAGTTCCACAGCTCTGTCTTCAATTGCGTCTGAAAGTTTTGCTTTAGGAAAATATACCTCTGTGGCAGAGTAAAGCGACAAGCAGAATCACGTTGATGTAGCACACCCACAGTAACATCCTTAGTCCTGCTGTTACATCTTCCTAGTGCCCGCCCTCCTGTAAATTTACATCTGGCAATTTTTTTTTAAGTATTATGCTTTGCAAGATACAAACAACAATGTATACACTAGGACATAGGAAATAAAGTTACCAATTAAATAGTTGGTGCATCACTTACTCAGGCTGCCAATTGGGGAAAGAAATCATCAAATTTGTTCTCAAGTCGTTACCTGAAATAAAAGATCTCCAAGGACTTAAGTATGTCATCATTGGAACTTCAAATGAATTCTTTGCACAGTGCTCACTCGCTCATCTAAGTACAGATAAAGATTAGGCAAGTCTGGAGTAGGTGCTACAGTCAGCACTTTGCGGTCCATACTGCATCACTCAACTCAATGTCAACCACCAGTGACTAGCGGACATGTCAGACAGGGTTACTCAAAGCTAGAAGCTATTTCAAACATGTGTCTTTGTAAGAAAACTAATGAACTCATCCCAAGTGAATTATCAAAGCTAGGGAGCTTTCCTAGCACACACTATCAGCAGGACATACTGGTGTGATGTATTGACAGCTCACTTACCACTGCCCTCCTTTTTCTTGATAATCCCTTGTTCTCTAAAACTAGATGAGACTAAGTGGGCATGATACACAACCTCAGGAGGGTCTTTTAAATCTATGTTTCAAAGAAAATACGGAATAAAGCATGTAATCTCATTTATATTTTACAGATGAATTATCATTTAAGAACAGCATTTCTAACTGCTTTCCAAAAGTGACAATGCCACCACTGTTCTGTCAAGAACAAAATGAGTGTTTGATACCACATACAAAAAAAAAATAACAAGGTATACATTTAATGTAAGGAATTTCTGAATTACATTACAAGATTCTTTTTAGCAACAGTCATGGTTTTGTAAACCTTGGGGAGGCAATTGTGGCATGAATACTGGATTGTTGTGTTGGCGGTGAAGGTGGTGCAGCTGTAACAATGGCATAGACACCACAGTGAGTTAGTAATTTGAGGGAGGACATGAGCACCCAACTCCCTTTTATTCACCTGGTCACATGACCCAGGTTGGGTGTGTGTGCCAGCCCACTAAACATTCCACCCAAACAAAAACAGAAGAACATCGTCCACTAGTCGAAAACATCTCTTAGAGTACGCTAGTGTTTCAAATTGGTGGGCATTGATGGACGTCGAATGGAAGATGTTGGCTGCAAATGGACATTGTAACTCGAGTTCATAGCCTACCCTGTTTCATGGTTCAGTGTACAAACATTGGTTGCACGTTTCCTTATATTGACAGCTTCTGATGCCCTGTGGAATATATCGAAAGACAAGGTCTGAAGAGATTGAGATAAGTCCACCTTGCTGATGCTTGCAACAATTCATGGTTAATGTCCACTATTTAGTACTGGGCACTGGTGAAGGAGAAATGCTGAAGTCATGAGGCATTCATTTTAATGCCTGACATTGAATCAGGCTCTGCCACTGTTCCTACAGAACCTGATCTATTTCGCTGCTGGTCTTGACGGTGTGGAAACCACCAGTGAGCTCAATAAGTCCATTAATGTGGACACAGTGGTGCACCAAGAGCCTCTCTAAAAAAACCCTCACCAGATACTACCGGAGGCCTGAATCTATGTACACGCATAAGTAAGATAAGGGGTGGAGCTTCTCAGCGAGATCTATCCTTCACTGTGCCAGCACTTGCTTGTTGATATGTTTGCCTCTGTTGGACCTCTCCTGTCGTATTACCCTTTCCAAGTGCTCACTAGCCTCCTCCTGGTGGGTATTGAGCACAGGCCCATCACCAATATCAGTAGCCTAGGTGTTTGAAAAAGTGCACTAATGTCACTCATGGGAGTTTCTTAACTTTGCCTTGCTCTGAAGAGGTCTGATACTCACATAGCCTATGTGCTAGCCAAGTCGAGATAGCTAAAAAAAATGGTCCTGCATAGCCATAGTGTGTGCTCTTGTGCCTATGGCTCACACCGTGATTACATTGCCTCCTTCCTCATGGGATGTCATTGACCTAGAATTGCTAGGCAGACCCCAAATAACAAGCTAAAAAATTATCAAATTCAAGATGCTGGTACAAATTGAGATGAAAATGAAGTAAGTTTATTGCAGAGGAAATAATATCCCATCCATCAAGTTCAATCAGTCAGGTGCAACTGACCATTCACCACACCACAGTGTTCCATCACCATGGAGCTACTTCAAGAAACAAGCTCTCCAGTAACTAATCCTTAAAGGAGAACTACTACTATGTACAAGATAAATATATAAATAATATTTAAATTACTACACATCTTCCTCCCACATAATAAGAAACAAGAACATGGAAGAAAGACACAACATATCCAAAAGATTATTCTCTAACATATTCATTGAATTTTGCTGGAAGTTTTATAATCCTTTTACTTTTTTCTCTCAAAGAGCTTGAAAGACACTTTCCACCAGACTTGACAGTGGTTTCGTCCAATTCACAATTTACCAACAATTTATTTACAATAACAACCCTATTAAGATTCCAAATTATAGAATGTTCAGTTTTGATTGCATTTGTAAAAACCTTTTTAACTTTATGAATCTTTTTGAATGACTCATAAGACTTTCGTCCGAGGGTGCCCTAATCATTATTAAATCTCCTACATTAACTAGTGTTTTCTTTACAGCTTTCCTTTTTCAGACCTTAACTTGCGATCAATAACTTTGTCAGCCTCCCTTTTCTTCCATGATCCAAGGAAAGACTTATTGCTATTTATCTTGACTAACTTTTCATTCATCCAGAAAGGTGTAATGAAAGTATTGGGATGTCTGTTTTTAAGAAGAAGCAATGGTGTACAACCAGTGGTTGCATGAGGCATAACCCTATACATTTCTACAATTTTATTAACGCCCTCCTTCCAATCCACATTATTTTGTTTGGATAGTGAAATGGATTCTTTAAGAACTCAGACAAACCTTTCCACCATTCCATTACTTTCTGGATGGTGTAACGAACAATGCTTATGCTTAATAGAACATTTTTCTAAAAACTCCCCCATTTCTTTAGAAACAAATTGCACTCCATTATCTGTAAGGAGATATCCAGGGAGACCTTCTCTAGTGAAAACATCCGTAAGAAATGAGATGACATGTTTAGTGTCAATACATTTAGTGATCTTAATTTCAGGCCACCTTGAATACAAATTAATAAGAACAAACAAATAAACTTTACTATCTTTACATTTCACAGGGCCCTAAATATTAAGAGCTAGTTCCTCCCAATGTGCATTCGGTCTATCCCTTATGACCATAGGTTGGACTCTTGGTTTAAAACATTTTTCACTTAACGTGCAAGGAATACACTCTTGCACTAGTCTTTCAATGTCCAAATCCATACCAGCCGACCAATAGTTAAGCCTAACACTTTCTTTGGTTTTAGAAATTCCCTGATGACCTTGATGGGCTAACGTAATCAACTCTTCGCCAAAACACTTAGGGGGAAATAATCTGGTACCACGAAAACATCAATCCATCAGACATGGATAACTCACCCCTCACATTCCAATACTTCTACGAAACACCTTGACCTTTCTTAACCCATCCATTTTTTACAAGAGAAGATAACTCTAACAGTTCCTCATCAGTTCTACACTCTTCTCTCCATTTATCTTCTTTGATTCCACCACACTCAATAGCACACACCCATCCAAAGTCCTCCTCTTCTTCTTGGTCAATGCAGCCATCATTTTGAGTGACTAATCTGGACAAAGTATCGGCTGTATAATTACTTACTCCAGGTAAATATTCCACATTAAAATTGTATCCTTGTAGATCCACAACCCATCTTGAAATCCTGCTCGAAATGGCATCTGTTCCTTTCCTATTAAAAACCTCAACCAAGGGTTTGTGATCAGTTCGAACTACAAATTTGATACCCAACAAAAGATTCTATAACTTCTTCATGGCCCAATGTATGGCTAACGCCTCTTTTTCTATCACTGAGTAGCAAGATTCAGCTCCCCTAAGACTCCTTTACAGGAAAAGAATGACATCAGTTTTACCCTCACTCTCTTGTTGTAGTACAGCACCCAGACCTTTCATTCTTGCATCAGTAAGTAAAACTGATTTGGCTGCAGGGTCAAAACTCCTTAGCCTAGGTGTCTCTTTTAGATACTCTTTAATCCTGACAAATTCTGCCTCACTTTCCTTGCTCCATACAAACTCCATACCTTTGCAAAGAAGAGTACGCATGTGGACACACTTTTCAGAAAAACCTTTAACAAACTTGCTGTAATATTCAGCCATCCCCAAAAATTTCATGAGGTCCTCTATTCTTAGGTGATGCCAAATTTTCTATTAATTTCACCAAATCACTCTTAGGTTCAATTCCCTTAGCAGATATTGTGTGTCCCATGTAATCAATAGAGGATTTCCTAAACTTGCATTTATCAATCCTGACGGGGAGGTTGTGTAAGCTAAACCTCTCCAAAACCTCAAGGGGCCCGATTCACAGAATGAACTTAAGACTAAATCCTAAACTTACTACTATTTGGTATTCACAGAGTGCACTTATTACTTTCGGGATTCACAGAGTGAACTTACT
Source organism: Lissotriton vulgaris (assembly GCF_964263255.1). Lineage (NCBI taxonomy): Eukaryota > Metazoa > Chordata > Amphibia > Caudata > Salamandridae > Lissotriton > Lissotriton vulgaris. The sequence continues at coordinate 1,634,605,263 of NC_141689.1, forward strand.
ACTTTCGGGATTCACAGAATGAACTTACTACTTTCGGTATTCACAGAATAGATTTAAGACTAATAACTTTACATCCACACTCGGACCGAAAATTCCGGCCCGGAGGCGGAGCTTCTGGCTTGGGGGCGGAGCTTCCGGCTGAGGCGGAGCTTACGGCTCAGAGGTGGAGATTTCAGCCATGGCTAAATCTCCACCTCCGACCCGGAAGCTCCGCCTCCAAGCTGCAAGTTCCGCCTCCATTGTGTTCCTTTTACTTCCTCTATTATTCCTTCCAATTTCAGTTTCTCCAATTGATCTTTCATCTCTTCCCTTAATGACAAAGGGACCCCACATACTTTGCTGGCAAAAGGAACAGCTCCAGATTTTAATTTGATTTTATGAGTGTAATCGTTCAGGCAACCTAATTCATCTCTAAAAACTTTCGTAAAATAATTGTTTAATTTCAAGGTGTAATCATCACCACAGGATTGCAAATCGACTTTATTTATGTCGAAATTCTCTTTCAATAGAATAGGTGGGTCACTATTGGGATCCAACATCACCCCTAAATCTTTTTGATGTAACCAGCTCAATATACTGTCACCATTATAGGAAACATAAACCTTTCTGGAGATGTACCTACCTTTATACTCAATTAGACCATTAAAATAACCTGTTCATTTTTTTGGCTCCCCACCATAAGAATAGGGGTTTATGTCTGCCTTCAACAATTTAATCTGGTCCATTAAATGGTGTTCATAGAATTTTTTCGATACAATAGTAACTGTGCACCGGAATAAAAAAGAACACCAGTTCCACAATGTTCAATCATCACTTCATCTATAGGACCTTTCTTTTTATCATTAGACACCTGAGAGACAATCTGTCCACAGTCTATGTCAGAGTTAGACGCACTATCACTTTAATCATTCTTGCATACCATGTTAACCTGGAATTAACTTTTTTAAATCTACAAGAGGAAGAATAGTGCCCAATCTTTTTGCACTTCTTACATTTTGCTTTGACTGCAGGACATATCCTATAATTGGCTAGATGACTGGAACTCCCACACCTATAGCATTTAAACTGGAAATCCTGATCTTTAGTAGCAAACGAAAACTTTCTCTCTAAACTGAAATTTTTAGACTTCTTTTCATTCTTATATTTGATACCCAAATTTTCCTTTCCGTGCACCTTTACCACATGAACATTTTCACTCTTACTCTCATTCTTGGTTATCAATTCTACACATTTAAGTGAATGTTCAATTTGCTTTGCAATAACTAAAACTTCTTCAAGGGAAGGATCATCTTTCTGCCATATGTCATCTCTAACTTTTTGCACATTGCACCCTAGCATAAATTGGTCTCTTATTCTTTCTTTTAATAAACCTTCAAATTTAGAAGATGAACCTAATTTTCTGAGGGCAATGACGTAATTCTCCACTGATTCTCCTTCATTTTGAGTACGTCTACCAAAATGGTAGTGCTCAAGAATAGCGCTAACCCTTGGTAAATAATGACGATCTAATTTAAGTATACAAATTTCATATTCATTCAAGGTGGAATCATCTATATCAGGTAAGTGGTCAAAGACCTCCTGATCTTCTGAACCTAGACAGTGGAGAAGTAAAGCAATTCTTCTTTCAGCGCTTAAATTAGTTCCGCAAAGTTTGGCATACCTTTTGAACACTTTCTTCCATTTTTGCTACCTAATAGGTGGATCACCAGGATTTGATAGAAAGAAAGGTGGAGTAGCAACGTTCTGCATTATAACTAATTGAAAAATAAGTCAAATTTTAAATGAGGTAATTAAATGTAAAGTAAAATGAATGTAAAAATTGGGAAATTGTAAAAGTTGTTAATAGCTTCTTACCATGTCCCTAAAAGAAATGAAGAAGGTAAAACAAACAAATAAACTTCACCATCTTCACATTTCACAGGGCCCAATATATCAAGAGCTCGTTCCTCCCAAGGTGCATTTGGTTTATCCCTTATGACCATAGGTTGGACTCTTGGTTTGAAACATGTTTCACTGTGGCGAAAGCTTTAGGTTTAAACTTAATTTCAATAAATAAAGAAATAGTAACTGGAAAACACTCACAACAGAGGCCAGTAAAAAAAATGATGCATCAGATGTTGAGATCTTGCTTAAATGTCAAAATTCCTCAGAAAGCCAAATAAAGACATATTTCATTTGTAGAGAAGCATCCCACCCTTGTCGCCAGTGTAAAATTATCAAATTCAAGATGCTGGTACAGGTTGAGATGAAAATAAAGTAGGTTTATTGCAGAGGAAATAAGATTCCATTCATCAAGTTCAATCAGTCAGGTGCAACTGACCATTTACCACATCACAGTGTTCGATCACCATGGAGCTACTTCAAGAAACAACAAGCTCTCCAGTAACTAATCCTTAAAGGAGAACTACTACTATGTACAAGATAATATATAAATAATATGTACATTACTACACAAGCTATCTTTTTTTCTAGATTCTGGCAAATCCCTAACATAAAGCTAACTCCCTAGTACCATCCCCACTAATCGCATATACTAAGACAATTGGTTTTACCATACCATGCTCAAAGTGTATTTTCCTTACTTCATTGTTTCTGGGCCCGATTCACAAAAGTAATCGGAGACAAAATCCTAACTTTACGACTTTCAGTATTTACAATGGGCATTTAGGAGTAGTAGAGTTAGGATTCCTAACTTTACTACTCCTAAATTCCATTTGTGAATACCGAAAGTCATAAAGTTAGGATTTTTTGTCAGTTAAACTTAAGTTTTAGTTAACGTAAGACTGAAAATTAAGTGTAACTGAGAAAAAATCCTAACTTTACGACTTTCGGTATTCACAAAGGGCATTTAGGAGAAGTAAAGTTAGGAATCCTAACTTTACTACTCCTAAATGCCCTTTGTGAATACTGAAAGTCATAAAGTTAGGATTTTGTTTCAGGTGACTTTTGTGAATTGGGCCTTCTCTTCTTATAATGCATGAATATTCTTATTTCCCTAGTGATAGCAATCCATTAGTGTATAAACAAAGAAAGGTACGCAGTTCCCAAGAATCATAGCTATCAATTAGTGACTGAGAACACATTTTAGGGGGTAAAATAATTGCCTGAGGATTACAGTGCACTATATCATTTGATTTAAGAACAGCACTGGGTACGTGATCAGTTAGTGGTCGCAAACAGTATCTACAGTATAAATGACATGGCGGCCCAGTGAAGCAACAACATTCCAATTATATTTTATTGCTTTATTTAGTTTGTGTGATTTACAATATTTGGTTCATATTTTCAAAGTGCATTTATGAGTTTACTTAAAGGTCTAATTAAAGTGTTATTCTTTTTATGCAAAGGGTTGCTCAAAATGTCACTTCAGAGAGTCAAAGAGGCAAGTAAGGCCAACGTCCCAATGCCTACTGAGTCCTTAGTGCCCTTGATCCCTCTAAAGCAGGGGTATTCAACCTTTTCTGTAATAAGAGCTACTTATGTTTAATGAAAATCTTCCCGAGCTACCAATATTAGTGATGTAAGAGTGACAATCCCATCCAAGGTTGTCAGCAGTGAATACATCAGTGCATTAGGAAGGGTTCAAGCAGTAAATTAAAAAAGGCTCGAACAAATTGAATCAAAATATTACATGGGAAATTACATAAAAACCATTGCTGCAATCCCCCTGGCACCAAGTAAAAATCAGGCCTGGGCGTAGTTCAAGGAGTTTCGCTACGCGGAACTCTGCGAAGTGATAAAAAAAACTCTGTGGAGTTCCTCATGTGGAGGAGTGCAGTGCGTACAGCGGTTCACGCTGATCTTCCTGCCACTCTGGTAGAAATTCTACCCGAGCGGCAGCTCGCGCTCGCCAACTTACTGTTGGCGAGCGCAAGCTGGGAAAAAACTATGCCGCACTACATGGAGCAGAGTTTTCTGCACTTCATCAGCTCCACAGAGCACGGAGTGCAGAAAACTCTACGAACTCCGCGAACGGAGCAGAGTTCACCGCCCAAGCCTAGCAAAAACATGAGTAACAAATTTCTCCAACTCAAACAATAGCTTTAAATATATTTTTTTAATTCAACCATTTTTCTCCAAACATTAGTTTATGCGTTCTGAAAAGACACACATTTTCATCTTGAATTCATTCTTTTTAATTTTGGCATTCATATAATAATTCAACTTAGCAAAAGCTAAGTAGTAGGCTAGGCGGCACACAGGAGAGATACTCACAGGTAGCTGGAGACGCACTGGTGGCTCACGAGCTACTCAAAGGAGACACCTGCTCTAAACAATGTCTGGTGACATACCTGGACAAAACAGTAGCTCAGATCTGCAAGCTGGACCTGGCAGCAACCACCTTTCCCAGGCCCTATGCATTATGTTTTGAACTATTTAAGAAAATGAGAGTTTACTCACAATGCATAAACCAATTTAACATGCGACTGAAGCTAGCTCTTTCCAATCAATGTATGATTAAATGGCAGTTCGGCTGAAATGTTGCCATGACGCACAGGGTCAAGACTGATTTACATATAGCTGAGTCTGAACTGAGGTGGCGAAGTGAGCTAATGAACGATGATGGATTCAGTCCAGATCTGTGACTGGGGGTGAGTGTCTAAAAAATGTCAGCGCTCCGTCCATCATCTCCTTGTGTTTGCTTTGTTTGTCCTAAGTTGGCAGGGTGAGCCCAGACGTGGGTCCCTTGCTCACCTTGCCACTGGATTCAAGCTAGCCTGGCTGATGAGGGATGTTACCCCGAAACCGGTCCCAGGATGCTTGTTTCCAGTTTAAAGAAGACCTGCCTTGTCAGTTCGGGCTGGACTGTTCCCATGAGACACAGGGTCAAGAATGATTTGCATATAGCTGTGTCTGAACTGGGGTTGCAAAGTGAGCTAAAGAAGGATGATGGATTCAACCCAGATCTGAGATGGGTGTTGGTGTCAGAAAAGTTTCAGCGCTTTATCCATCATCTCCTTGTGCTTGCTTTGTTGACCCTAAGTTGGCAGGGTATGCCAAGACGTGGGTCCCTTGCTCACTTTGCCAATGGATTCAAGCTTGCCTGGCTGATGAGGGTTTTTAGTCCAAAACCGGTCCCAGGATGCTTGTTTCCGGTCCACGGAAGACATGGCTTGGCAGTTCAGGCTGGACTGTTCCCATGAGGCACAGAGTCAAGACTGATTTGCATATAGCTGAGTCTGAACTGAGGTGGCGAAGTGATCTAAAACACCATGATGGATTCAACCCAGATCTGTGATTGAGGGTGAGTGTCTGAAAACTGTCAGCGCTCCGTCCATCATCTCCTTCTGTTTGCTTTGATTAAATTATATGTCAGCACAATTACTTAAATGACAAGTCATCTGCAACATAACAAGGTGTCCAGCAATGTGTGTTTAAATAGAAAAAGTGGTTTAAAACCAATGTATGTAGTATATTCTGAGCAAGTAAGGGGGCTCACACACTTACATTATAACATTAACATTCAAAATATGTGTACTGCCACTCAAATGTGCACATGGTAAAAAATCTTCTTCAACATAACGAGAGCTAGAGTCAGTAGGCTACAAGCCTAGTTCAACAATGCATGTAAAGAATATTAATTATTCTCCACAGAGTCTATAACAGAGCTGGTTAGGCCTTGCACACATGATAATATTGTATCTAAAAGAAAGTGGAGTATGACATTCCTTTCCCTGCTGAAGAACGGTAAGGCATACACATCCATTGTCTGTATAAATACACTTCATGAAATTGGCCTCTGAAATGGGGATTTAGCAGCTAGTGCGTCGATCAAAGGACCTTGATATAAGTACCATGGAAGGTTTTACTCCTAGTCCTGTGTCAGCAAGGACACAGAAGATGTCTGCCTAGAAAGTCCTAAATGACTGAAGAGGAGTCAGTATGAGTTGGAGTTGGCAGTGGACAGTGGCAGTTGCAAATGGAGGCGAGCTGGAGTTTCTGGCAGTTGGAAACATCCCTGGGGAAAGAGGCCCTGAAGCAGATGTGAGAGCGAGGGAAAGGCTAACATGTTAGCTTCCCCACGGTCTATGCCTCAACTAAACAGACAGCGCACAACCCCTACAACACAGATAAGCTAGTTATAAATCAAAACAATGCAGAAAATAAAATGTTAATTGTTGGACTTGGCCCTTAAGGCAGGTTCACCCCTAAACATTTTGCTTTTAATGGTGACCTGGTGGTAGTGATTTTTTGGGTTCTGCGCACTTTCACTGTGTCCCAGTGGAAAGTGCGTGCGCACTCTGAGTGCATGTGATGAGATAGGCCTGCCCTCCCATAGGAATGCATGGGGAATGTATGTGTCCCTGGTAGTTCCTGATGCGTGGGGTGTACAGGTTCGAATCTGATATGTGCGAACTCGTGAGAGTGAATGCTTCGCAATGGTGTGTGTTGCATGAGTGTGTCATATGTAGAAGTGCCACTTCTAGGAGTTGGCATATTAATATAAAATGTGTCTGGCGTGTGATTGGCTGGAGCAGGCTGGTGAGCCTGGCTCCAGGAAGGCTGGATGGGTCTGCCCGGTGGTGAGTGGGAGATTAGCATGAGTGATGTGTGGGAGGAGTGTACCTGTGTCCTGGATGGGCTGGGTTTTCCCCACACAATGCTGGCTCCGCCCCCCTGTGGTGTGACTGATGACCCTAGCCCTGCCAGTGAAAGAAAGGGGTGGTTGGGCCATCAAGGGTACTCCCAAACCAGCTGCGACTGGTTTCTCCCCCACCCTGCACCTCCAAACAAAGGATTTAGGTGTATAAAAATGGGGCTGTGTCCCCACAGAAGTTGTTCTCTTCCAGGATCCTGAGGGGTCTGCTGCTGCTGTCGCTGGGCCAGAGGACCGCCACTTGGACTGTCTCCCTGCCTGGAGACCCAGTGAGCTGGCTCTGGGCCCAGCCTTGCCCCCTGCCTGCTGCATTTATTGAAGGGCTCTTGCTGTACCTCTGGAGCCTCCAGCGCCTGGAAGCGCTTTATTAATTTTCTGCCAGCGCTTGGGAGCGCTTTATTGCCTGCTAGCGCTCAGAGCGCTGTGTTGTCCACTTATAGCGCTGGGGAGCGCTGTATTCATCTGCCTAGCGCCTGGGAGCACTTTATTTTACTTCGTGCGCTTGAGAGCGCTTTTGTTGCCAGGCCGGTGCCTACCCGGCATTCTCCCGCAATATCCTTGACCCGAGTGGCGCGGGTGCCACCCCGCTCATTACCGCACTTTTGCCGGTGCCCACCCGGCGTTGCCCTGCTGGATTGTCTCCCCGAGCTCGGCTGCCGAGTATTAAGCCCGCCTCCTCAGGCTGCGCTGGGATTCGTCCCCGGCCTCGAGGAGTTCCGTGACGTCATCCGTGGGCCGCACAGGGATTGGTTGAGCCTGAAGGGCTTCCCCGCGCGCACCCCGGAAGCAGGACGAGGCCGGAGGAGAAGCCGGAAGCGGCAGGAACCTTCTCCGCTCTCCAGCGTGCAATCCAGGACATCCCTCCGCCCAAGACCGGTGAGTGGAGCTGAGCCGGGAGGAGGGGGTGTGAGGCCGAAGCCCCGTGGTCATTGGTAGGAGAGAGGGGGACGCCGGGGCACCGTGCCGGTGCTCGCCCCCCCCAAGTGTGCTGGCTTTCTTCTCCTGGCGTTCAGGCATTTTTGAGTCCCCCGTGTGGGACTCCAACGGAGTCGAGCAGCCTTCTGTGCGAGCCTGAGGGTTCTAAAACCTCTGGAGGCATTTGCTTTGTTTAGGAGCCCAGAGGGGCTCACAGCGCCACCGTGATTCTGCGAGCCCAGAGAAGGCTCAGGGGCATTCGAAGGAGGCAGTCACTGATCTACGAGCCAGAGAGGCTCAAGGCGCCCCAGTGTTCCCGGGTCCCCCGTGAGGGACCCCGACAGCCCAGTGAGGCTGAAAGGGGCCAGTGCTTTGTCATTTAGAGCCTGGGAGAGGCTCAGAGGGCATCGTTAGTCTAGAGCCAGAAGGCTCCCAGCCCCTGTCCCGCATTTGTATTTAGGAGCCCCGAGGCTCCAGGGCCCTATTGTTGTTTAAGAGCCCAGAGAGGCTCTAGGGGAAATTCTTTTGGCCAGAGCCTGCGAGGCTCCAGCGTGTGGCCACATCCTCCTCACTTCACAGTTGCCCAGCACTTCGTGGGCAGCTGCCACGTTTAGGACCCTGACATTGGGACACAGGGACAGTCACAGGTGGTGACTTGTGAGTTTGGCGCAATTGTTATTGTTATGCACCTCTGAATGTATTGTTGATGCATCATGTGTTTTCCCTCCTTACACCTCTGAATGAATGTTATGCATTGCATCATGTGTTATGTTCTTACACCCCTACAGGTATAGCGATACTTAGGTGGTTTCCTTCTTGCTAGTACAGGTGGTGCTAGCAGAGCCCAGGTTCCCTAGTGTAATCTCCTAAGATAGTGAGGGTTGCATAGGTGGTGCTCACCTGGTACCAGTAGTGACTGGTTGTATGTTATTTTTGTGCTACAGTGATAATTCTATGATCTAAAAAGTGCTATTTCTAAAAGTGTTATTTCTAAAAGTGCATACCCTTGACAGTGGGGCAGGTGGCCCTGTTGTACATTATCCCCTGTAAATTCTGCCCGTGCCTCTGACACAATGTAAAGTGTGTGTTTTATCTAATGTGTTTTGGTGTAATACAAAGGCTATTTTTTTATATAACCTTGTGTGGAGTTTCCTTTGTGGTGGGCCTTGGGTGTTGTTGCTGGGGTGCGTGCGCAAATACTTAACAAGTCAAGTCATTATACTTTTATTCAACACATGTATCATAAAAAGTACAAACATAAAGTACACACATAATTTTAAAAACAGTTCGTTATTTACAAAAATACATATAAGAGTTATGTGGAAAAATTGACTTGATGAGCATTTTTTAAAATCTTAGTCCTAATGATCCAGGCACATGATAAGAACTTTGCAACCCCACAAATAGTAACCATAGAAGAGGTGTCGGAGATAAGAATACGCAAAGCTGATTTGTATTCTCTAACACCAAGATTTTTTAGTACTGGTTTTAACCATTTCTTCCTAGGTAAGATGTATGCCTTACAGGCAAAGAAAAAGTGGCCCAATGATTCTTCGGGATTTATACAACCTGGACACATTGTATCCTCTTCCCTCCTATTGTTCCATCTAGATGTAAAAGTTTTGAGGGGCAATGTTCCATGTCTAAATTTAAGATATAAGGTCCTTTCCCGAGGAATCTGAATAAAATCCAAAAACAATTCCAATTTTAGGGTGCATTTATGGGTCAAAAAGGTCTCGGTCAAATGTCCCCAGTTTGGGTTTTGTAGCGCCTTGGCCTCTATCCAATCCCAATATAATTTTTTCACCACTTGTTTTGGTGGAGGTGATTGGGATACCCAAGCGTCGCTTAAACCCACACTTACTACAAGCTTTTTTAAAGCATTTAACCACTTGATTTTGCCTGCAGTGTTTAGTTTTAGCATTTCATCTAACACAAGGGCATAGTTAGCTAGTTCGGGGGTCCTTCTCAAACGAACCCAATATAAGAGGGGACGGAGCTGGAGGATGTCCCGAATAGACTTTCTACCCAGGTCTAAGAATAAAGGTTTAAGTGGGGTAGAGGATGGAAGCGACACCAAGTCCCTCATAAACTTGTTCTCTGATCGGACGTGGTCGTTAGTATTCTCATTGCCCCACAGTTCCGAGCCATAAACAGCTGAGGCAATTGCTTTTCCCTCATAGACTGATAAGGCAGGGGCAACTGGCCTGCTTACAGAGAGACGTTGGTTTTTTAAAATAGTGCCGGAAACCCTTTTAAGATTTAAAATCATTTTACATATATGGGGTTCCCATTTCAAATGATTATTGATCCTCACACCAAGGTAGTCAAACTCATCGACCACCTCTAAAGGAGATCCATTCAAAGTCAAGTGGATATTCCTATATTTCCTCTTGGCGGTCATAACCATTAGTTTAGTTTTGGTTGTGTTTATTGTAAGACCCCGTTCCTGACAAAAAACACTAAACTGGTCAAGAAGGGTTTGGAGACCTGTGGGGGTTTTTGATAAGAGGAGGGTGTCGTCGGCAAAGAGGAGGGATGGCGTTTTCTCCCCAGCCACAATGGGGGCATCGGCCGGTGTATCTTGCAGATGTTTCACCACCCCATTTATAAAGAGGGAGAATAAAGTAGGGGCCATCACACACCCCTGCCGCACCCCTCTATTAACAGGTATACTCTTAGTGAGTTGCCCCTGCGTCCCCCAGCGTATCTTCGCATAAGTACCCTCATGGAGTTTAATGATAAGATTTAGCAGATAGGATGGGAAACCCATATCCAGTAGGACATTCCAAAGTTTAACACGGGGTATTACATCAAAAGCAGTTTTGAGGTCAATAAAAGCCAGGTAAAGGCTCCCTCTGGCTATTGACACTGTTTTCCAGAAAACTGCACAAAATCTGAAGACTTGGTCAATGGCCCCAACATTGTTTCTGAATCCAGCCTGAAAGTGGGACAAAATGCTTCCTTCCATAAGCCAGCCCTCAATCCTGTTTACAATTACCCTGCCAACTACTTTTTGAATAACATCAATTAAACTAGTTGGTCTGTAGTTGGCAGGGTCCTCTCTCTCACCCTTTTTAAAAACGGTAACAACTTCAGCACCCTTCCATGAATCCGGTACTTGGTGGCCTAAATGAATAAGGTTCAAAACATTTGCAATAAAATCAGCCCAAACCAGTGGGTTAGACATCAATAAATCACCCAGTATTCCGTCCGGGCCAGGTGCCTTACCCGGTTTTATTTTAATTATTGCCTCCTGTACCTCATGGGGCGAAAACAGTACATCTGTAGAGCCATCATTTTGATGGACCGAACGATCAATACCTATTATAGGGGGTACTGGCACAACTTCTAAGGAGCCTACGCCGTATAAATTTGAGAAGTGGGAATACCATTGGGACTCAGTTATATGGTTTGGTATGGGCTCAGCGCCTCGTCTATCAATGACGTTAATCAGTTTCCAAAATGCAGTAGCATTTTTCCCATGAGCCGCTTCCTTTAGAGCCTGCCAATGTTCCTCTTCCCAATCTTTTTTGGCTTTCATAATACTAATGCGGTACTCATTTCTAGCTAATCTAGCAGCTGGGGCATCCTTGTTTTTAATAGCTAGTGAGATTGCCTTTCTTTTCCCTCTACAGGAGGCAGTATACCAAGGGTTCCCCTTTTTTTGCGTGCATTTGGACAAATGACATCCCTTGTTTTTTTTGGAGAAAAACATACTGATCTCCCCTATTAGGTCTTTATACTTAGTTGCCAGCACCGACCCCTGAAGCTGGAGTGAAATTTGGTTCACTGGTACCAGGGCAGATGAAGCAGCCGAAACTAGAACCCTAATATTCTCAAGTGTCCCCTCATTGCACCTAACCACATTCCATTTAATCCTGCGATTTCAGTTAGAAGGGACTAGTTCTTTAGTAATCAGCTCATTGTGAACCTCCTCACCAATATTGTCTCCCCAGAACATACCCATGCAAAGGGGATTATGGTCGCTATCAATCCTCTGACTGACCTCCATATCAACCAGATTGGCCCATGACCCTACATCCAAAAGGATGTAGTCAATCCGTGACGGGCAGCCTATTCGATTGAAGGTCATAGCGCCCATACGATCGGATGTAGTACGGCCATTTAAGGCACATAGGTCATATGCAGACACCAGGGCATTCAGCTGAATAGCTCGAGCCGACCACTTCTTAATTGGGGCCAGAGATAAGGATGGAATTAACTGGTTCCCTGGCTTATTATAACAGCCCAAAAATTCATCCTCATCAAGAGGCTCAAATGTACAATTAAAATCACCTCCCACTAATACTGAGGATTTAGAAGGGAGGGCAGAAAGCCTGTTGTCTAACAGCTCCAGTATTGGAGACAATTGGCCCCCTGGGAGCCCCCTGGCATAAATACAGAAAAGTTCAAAAGCATTCCTGGCAGACTGCCTTTTAACAGTTATATGGAGAATATCATTACAGGGGACATAATTAACAGTAATCTTACAGTCCAAATCTATCCTGATCCAAATAAGTAAGCCACCCGATGGGCGCCCCCTCCCAAGCTGTGTTGCAGGGACAAAAAATGTAGAATAGCCCTGTTTGTGTTCTGGCTCCATACACCAGGTCTCCTGGAACATACAGATATGGAAATCTTCTACAAAATTGTTCCATTCCGGATCGGGCAAGTTTTTCTTTAAGCCGGCTATGTTCCAGGACAGAATTTTAACAAGGGAAGGGGACAGCATAGGTGTATCCAGGGCGGCCTGAATATCAACATCCCCTGACGATGGGTCTGGAATAGTGCTACCCTGGTCGGGTACTTCCTCCCTAGTAGGAACGATAGAACCACTATCTACGGGAGAAGGTACCCCACAGCCCCTGGGATCTTCAATACGCTGGGGTGATGGTCAGTCCACTTCTTCCAGCCCACTAAATCGATTATAACAAGGGAATAAAGGATAATTGAGCTGTGGGCCCCACCCTTCTCCATTAAAATGTGTATCCCCCTTCCACTGGTGCCCCCTCCTCCTATGGACTAAGTTCCATCCTTCCTCTGCAGGCATTCCCCATTGTTGCAGATTCTGGTATGTACCACCTCTACCCAAGCCTTTCCTAGCAGGCCTCATCCAACTCCATCTAGCATCCTCATGGCCCTCTTGCATATAAAAAAAGGACAGGGGTTTGGCTGATACCACTGACTTACTATCACAGGGAGGAGTTGAACAAATAAATTCTACAAGTCGTGGGTCCTCAAACGTGATAATGACACAATCACCCTTTATACTTTTCTTCTTCCCACCTACCCAAGGTGCCCGTTCTACCATAAGTATGTTCTTGTTTAGGCTGGGTGGTGGAGGGTAATTTTTGTCAAGCCAGTGGCATATTTTGTTTTTAATCGCCCAGAAGGGCTCAGAAGTGGACATTGGCAGCTCAGGAATCCCTGTCAGAACAACCACATACGGACAAGCATCTGGTGGTAAATTGATGTTACGTCGCGATGTGGTTTTTCTGGGCTGTGACTGGGGAATAATAGGAGCTGGGCTATTAGGAGTCTTTTTGGTAACTGCATTTCTATTCGCTGCACTCGGACATATAGAAGTAGAGGGTTTGATATTATTCACTGTATTGGTTGCCGGTAGAGAAGAAGCTGGAAGGATGATTGTGGGAGCCGGAATACTCCCCGTGGGTGGATTTGTGACAACAATCCCAGTGTTAATAACAGGCGGTGGAACCACCGGAATAGAGGGGCCAGGGGTAGTCAGCCTAGGGTCTTGTAGCGCAAGAATAGTAGCTAATTGATGTTCTATGTTAGAAAGCCTATTCTCCAGGGGCGAAAGCAAGGCTTTTAACAAACTAGACATAGACTCCATTAAGGAGTCAAGCCCGTCTCCTGAATTAGTTAGTGAGTCATTGCTTCCGCTCATATCCAGAAGACTGGCCAGACTGCTATCAGGAGTTATATCGTCCGGAACCCCTAAAGATAATAAATGGGGGGTGGAATCTAAGGGGTCAGACTCAGTATGGACAATGGGTGCCTGCAGAGTCCCATCATTTACTATCGCCACACCTGTATTATCCCCCCCCGGAGTTGGAACCCATAGACCCTTGTGAAATGATGGCGGGATTGTCTGTAGGAAGATTTGTTGGGTTCACAACAGTTGAGGTTGACGTAATAGTGTCTGACCCAGTCGTAATAAAAGAGTCAATAACATCATGATTAACTATCACGGGTACGTGGGGGATATTAGAGGGTAATATGCTCAAGACAGGGGCATTGGTAGGAGTTAGTGGTTGACAGCTGGCGGGAGTAGAATCATTAATGGGGTTCCCAGCAGAAGAAGTAACAGCAGAGTTTATCAAACTTAGCGGCGGGGAATGTATCATTGCAATGTTGCCCAATGAAGATCTTTTTGCGTGAGCAAGGTCCAATGATACCCTCCTTTCCATTATAGAAATGCCCTCGTCTATCAAAGAGTGTGTTCGAGAAATGAAATTATCTAGGGTACCAATTACTTTTTTAGTTTTGTCGTTTCCAGCTCTCTGGCTCCTAGTTTTACGAGTAGACATCTCTGGCAAGTTAAAAAAGGAAACAAGCTATAGTAAAATATCACAACAAATGACCCACAGATAACAGTAAACAGAAGGTAAGCAAAAAGGCTACCCGGAGGAAAAGTGACCCCAGTAGCTTCAATCAGAAAGGCAACTGTAACAATCAATACGAAGCTATGGTACAGAGGACTAATAAGGGTGCGCCCAGACCAGGCACTACAGGCCACGGAGGGCCACAGAGGGCCCGCCCTTTGCCCGGGCTTAGCCCCGGGCGCTCCCGCGCGCTCCCGCGCAGCGTGGAGCTTCCAAGTTTATGGTCCCGATCCTATAGGGCGGGGTGGGGCGGGGCGGTCAGGGAGAGCGGGGCCAGTTGACTCGGCCAGAGACACCGGGACTCCTGGGAAAGCGAGTCCCGGGTCGCGCTCGCAGCCCTGCCGCCTCACCGTCTCTCAGAACCCCACAGGAGCAGCTAGATACAGGAACCAGCAAAGCGTCAGGCAGGTGAGCAGCGAAGCGGGACCCGCGCAGCGGGTACCGCAAGGCGTGGGTGGAAGATCCTGGAGCAAACAGAAACGCCGTCTTCAGAGTCAGATTCAGTAAAGGAGTTTCCCACTGCCAAGAGATCCTTCCCTCTTTTTCACCTGGGGCAGCTGGAGGCGGGGCGGTCAGGGAGAGCGGGGCCAGGTGACTCGGCCAGAGACACCGGGACTCCTGGGAAAGCGAGTCCCGGGTCGCGCTCGCAGCCCTGCCGCCTCACCGTCTCTCAGAACCCCACAGGAGCAGCTAGATACAGGAACCAGCAAAGCGTCAGGCAGGTGAGCAGCGAAGCGGGACCCGCGCAGCGGGTACCGCAAGGCGTGGGTGGAAGATCCTGGAGCAAACAGAAACGCCGTCTTCAGAGTCAGATTCAGTAAAGGAGTGTCCCACTGCCAAGAGATCCTTCCCTCTTTTTCACCTGGGGCAGCTGGAGGCGGGGCGGTCAGGGAGAGCGGGGCCAGGTGACTCGGCCAGAGACACCGGGACTCCTGGGAAAGCGAGTCCCGGGTCGCGCTCGCAGCCCTGCCGCCTCACCGTCTCTCAGAACCCCACAGGAGCAGCTAGATACAGAAACCAGCAAAGCGTCAGGCAGGTGAGCAGCGAAGCGGGACCCGCGCAGCGGGTACCGCAAGGCGTGGGTGGAAGATCCTGGAGCAAACAGAAACGCCGTCTTCAGAGTCAGATTCAGTAAAGGAGTGTCCCACTGCCAAGAGATCCTTCCCTCTTTTTCACCTGGGGCAGCTGGAGGCGGGGCGGTCAGGGAGAGCGGGGCCAGGTGACTCGGCCAGAGACACCGGGACTCCTGGGAAAGCGAGTCCCGGGTCGCGCTCGCAGCCCTGCCGCCTCACCGTCTCTCAGAACCCCACAGGAGCAGCTAGATACAGGAACCAGCAAAGCGTCAGGCAGGTGAGCAGCGAAGCGGGACCCGCGCAGCGGGTACCGCAAGGCGTGGGTGGAAGATCCTGGAGCAAACAGAAACGCCGTCTTCAGAGTCAGATTCAGTAAAGGAGTGTAAATACTTAACTCATATCGCCTCAAAGTTTAGCCTTGCTGCTCGCGCCACGTTACCTAGAGGGTGAGTAGGGGTTATCTTGGCGTGTAACTCCCTTGCCCTGACTTAGGAGTGGTGGTCTCTGACTGACTTTGGCGCAAGCCCTGGCCAGCCAGGGATCCCATTTCTAACATTGGCAGCAGTGAGAGGATGAGGATTTGTGTTTGCGTTGTACCACAGTAGCAGCTGGCCGCACTTCAAAGCTCCGCATTTTAGATAACCACATTTTGGGGATTATTGTGCTTTTGGTGAAGTTCCATTATTGCTTCTCCTGAAGAGTGTCATTTTATAGTTGTATCCCGTACATTTGTCCCCCGCCCTGCTTCCAGAGTTTGGTACCTGTGTCACTTGTGGTCAGGTTGAGAAAATCAGGGGTGGTAGAAACTGCCTTACCGGTCCGAGGGGAGGGTGTGTGTGGATGAATGGTGTGTTTTCCTGGACACATGAGTATGAGTTCTCTTTGATAAGGAGATTGTTGAAGTCTTGGAATTGTGTACTCTTACTTCAGATTGTTAAGTCCCCTGTGTTGCACGTGTCTGCGAGCATCCTGCCAAGATGGAGTCTGCTTTTAATGTCTGGGGTCTGTTTATGCATGAGCTGAGAGAGTTTTGTGAAGAGCGAGACATTGCAGTGAGTCAGACACCCAGTCCCAACTTAGGGGTAACCTGATCCAATGGCAGAAGGATGACTGGGAGCGTGAGCACAGTGAGGAGAGGGCCCGGGTCTCACACCATGAGGGTGGTGAGTCAGAGGGGAGCCCTGAAGAGTCTGAGGAGGAGGAAGAAAATGATAGCACTGGGACGCCAGCAGATAGTGAGGACCCCATAGATAGGGAGTCCCTTGCTGGGTCCAGCGTAGGAGGCAGCACCTCATCCCTTTCCCTGTCCTCAGAGGAGTTGGAGGATAGGAGGAGAGAAAGGGAGCACCAGCTGGCTTTAGAGAAGCTCAAGTTAGAGCATGCCCAGGCTATGGCACAGCTGGGCGTTAGAAAGCAACAGCTGGAGGTTAAGAAGCAACAGCTAGAGACTGAGAGGGTCTTAGCGCAGGAAAGGATAGAGGAGGCTGAGAAGGCCTCCACCAGAGGCAAAGTGGCTCTGGAGGGTAGACTATCCCCTGCGCGCAGTGTTGATTGTCTGGATTCCCCGGGGAGGGTTGAGTCCAGTGGTGGCAGCTATTTAAATCTCAGTGTAGTAAATCCCAGTCCCAGTTCCCCCAGTCTGGTACCTGTTTCCCCAGAGGAGGAGTTAAGGGTGAAGTTCAGGGACAGTAGGAAACTGTCTCACCAGTCTTGGGTGGAGTTTGAGGATGAATGTTGTGATACACTGTTTGATTGGGTAAAGGTTCACACGAAAGATGATTTTGATGTCTTGTTTGATCTGATTGTCAAAGAGCACCTGCTCAGCTGTTGTTCACCAGGGTTGCGCCAACACCTGTTGGGGTGTGGATTGTCTGACGCATGTGAGCTTGCAGATGAAGCAGACCGCTGGGAGAGTGCTAGAGGTTCTTTAGAGTCCCTAGTGAGTGAGTCCAACAGTAGTGGTATAGGTATCTTCCAGCCCAGCGTGGTGGAAGAGGCTCAGTGTAGCCCAGCTAGGTCCCAGTATAGTGAGAGGGGTGGAGGGGCTGACTACCTGGCTCAGTGGAGCAGGAGTCAGTGGGAGGCTGAGAGTCCCCAGAGGCCCGAAGCCCTATCTCAGAACCTGGGTGGTTTCTTGAGGGAACACCAGGTTAGGGACCTAGGCTGTCCTGTTAGTACACTTGAGGAGGATCTCCTAGTGTCTAGGGAACCTGGAGCGTCTGTAACTAGAGCTCCAGGGGTTCCAGTGTCCGGCAGTGCTACTCCAGGAGGGAGTGCACAGAAGTCCGAAGTGAGGAGTGATTGGAGGATGAGTTTCCCAGTGGATGCACCAGTGGACCAGAGACTAGCCAGTTGGGCTAGATCTTCTTGGGGGGACCCGGGTGGCGCCACTTCTGTGCTGGGGGATCTTTGCGCACTGTCAGGTGGACAGGAGGCGGGAGATCTGCGCCAGGCAGACAGTCACACGACACATGGGTCATGTGTCAGCCTCAGGGGGATTGCGTGTGAGTCCCCAGAAGTCCTGGAGTGCCAGGCAATTATTCCGCCAAAGGTTTTAGACCGGAGGTTGGGAGGCCAGGTTCAGGGTCAGCCTGACCTGAAGGGGAGGACGACTGTAACCAGTGTCCTGACCGGTTCGTCTTCCAGAGGAACTTCTCCAGTTGGGAGAGGGCAGACCTCTGGAAGGGGGTGCAGAGGGTGGGAGAGCCCACCTCTGACCCCGGTGCAACCTGAGGGGTTAAACCCTGGGTTGGAGTGGCGTTGTAAGGGTACCCCTCGCAGGAGGAGGAGGAACCCTAGAAGAAGAGGTAGGGGGAGGAGAGCCTTCCCTGAGACTCCTGGTCCGCCTGAGGTTGTAGACCATAGGCTGGAGAACCAGTGGCAGTCTAGTCCTGTCTTGCAGACATAAAGAGTGGAGAATGGCTACTATGTGCCAGGGGTTACTACCCCCCACTCTGCGAATAGGCAAGGACCGGTGGCACCTGGGTGGCCCAGGGCCTGGTTCTGGCCGCGGACAGCTTGGGAGTACCAGTGGGGTAGCCCAGTTGGTCCAGACAGTGGGTTGAGAAGGAATCCCATGGGTTCACCGTGGCGTAGAACAGGAGGGTGTCCCTGCAGTTGCGGGCCCGCGTCCGGGTTCTATCGCCCCAAGCAGGGAAGTCCATCACGGTGGTGATTGTTCTCCCCTGTGTTTTGGCTGGAAGGGGGTTGTGTTGGACTTGGCCCTTAAGGCAGGTTCACCCCTAAACTTTTTGCTTTTAATGGTGACCTGGTGGTAGTGATTTTTTGGGTTCTGCGCACTTTCACTGTGTCCCAGTGGAAAGTGCGTGCGCACTCTGAGTGCATGTGATGAGATAGGCCTGCCCTCCCATAGGAATGCATGGGGAATGTATGTGTCCCTGGTAGTTCCTGATGCATGGGGTGTACAGGTTCGAATCTGATATGTGCGAACTCGTGAGAGTGAATGCTTCGCAATGGTGTGTGTTGCATGAGTGTGTCATATGTAGAAGTGCCACTTCTAGGAGTTGGCATATTAATATAAAATGTGTCTGGCGTGTGATTGGCTGGAGCAGGCTGGTGAGCCTGGCTCCAGGAAGGCTGGATGGGTCTGCCCAGTGGTGAGTGGGAGATTAGCATGAGTGATGTGTGGGAGGAGTGTACCTGTGTCCTGGATGGGCTGGGTTTTCCCCACACAATGCTGGCTCCGCCCCCCTGTGGTGTGGCTGATGACCCTAGCCCTGCCAGTGAAAGAAAGGGGTGGTTGGGCCATCAAGGGTACTCCCAAACCAGCTGCGACTGGTTTCTCCCCCACCCTGCACCTCCAAACAAAGGATTTAGGTGTATAAAAATGGGGCTGTGTCCCCACAGAAGTTGTTCTCTTCCAGGATCCTGAGGGGGCTGCTGCTGCTGTCGCTGGGCCAGAGGACCGCCACTTGGACTGTCTCCCTGCCTGGAGACCCAGTGAGCTGGCTCTGGGCCCAGCCTTGCCCCCTGCCTGCTGCATTTATTGAAGGGCTCTTGCTGTACCTCTGGAGCCTCCAGCGCCTGGAAGCGCTTTATTAATTTTCTGCCAGCGCTTGGGAGCGCTTTATTGCCTGCTAGCGCTCAGAGTGCTGTGTTGTCCACTTATAGCGCTGGGGAGCGCTGTATTCATCTGCCTAGCGCCTGGGAGCGCTTTATTTTACTTTGTGCGCTTGAGAGCGCTTTTGTTGCCAGGCCGGTGCCTACCCGGCATTCTCCCGCAATATCCTTGACCCGAGTGGCGCGGGTGCCACCCCGCTCATTACCGCACTTTTGCCGGTGCCCACCCGGCGTTGCCCTGCTGGATTGTCTCCCCGAGCTCGGCTGCCGAGTATTAAGCCCGCCTCCTCAGGCTGCGCTGGGATTCGTCCCCGGCCTCGAGGAGTTCCGTGACGTCATCCGTGGGCCGCACAGGGATTGGTTGAGCCTGAAGGGCTTCCCCACGCGCCCCCCGGAAGCAGGACGAGGCCGGAGGAGAAGCCGGAAGCGGCAGGAACCTTCCCCGCTCTCCAGCGTGCAATCCAGGACATCCCTCCGCCCAAGACCGGTGAGTGGAGCTGAGCCGGGAGGAGGGGGTGTGAGGCCGAAGCCCCGTGGTCATTGGTAGGAGAGAGGGGGAGGCCGGGGCACCGTGCCGGTGCTCGCCCCCCCAAGTGTGCTGGCTTTCTTCTCCTGGCGTTCAGGCATTTTTGAGTCCCCCGTGTGGGACTCCAACGGAGTCGAGCAGCCTTCTGTGCGAGCCTGAGGGTTCTAAAACCTCTGGGGGCATTTGCTTTGTTTAGGAGCCCAGAGGGGCTCACAGCGCCACCGTGATTCTGTGAGTCCAGAGAAGGCTCAGGGGCATTCGAAGGAGGCAGTCACTGATCTACGAGCCAGATAGGCTCAAGGCGCCCCAGTGTTCCCGGGTCCCCCGTGAGGGACCCCGACAGCCCAGTGAGGCTGAAAGGGGCCAGTGCTTTGTCATTTAGAGCCTGGGAGAGGCTCAGAGGGCATCGTTAGTCTAGAGCCAGAAGGCTCCCAGCCCCTGTCCCGCATTTGTATTTAGGAGCCCCGAGGCTCCAGGGCCCTATTGTTGTTTAAGAGCCCAGAGAGGCTCTAGGGGAAATTCTTTTGGCCAGAGCCTGCGAGGCTCCAGCGTGTGGCCACATCCTCCTCACTTCACAGTTGCCCAGCACTTCGTGGGCAGCTGCCAGGTTTAGGACCCTGACATTGGGACACAGGGACAGTCACAGGTGGTGACTTGTGAGTTTGGCGCAATTGTTATTGTTATGCACCTCTGAATGTATTGTTGATGCATCATGTGTTTTCCCTCCTTACACCTCTGAATGAATGTTATGCATTGCATCATGTGTTATGTTCTTACACCCCTACAGGTATAGCGATACTTAGGTGGTTTCCTTCTTGCTAGTACAGGTGGTGCTAGCAGAGCCCAGGTTCCCTAGTGTAATCTCCTAAGATAGTGAGGGTTGCATAGGTGGTGCTCACCTGGTACCAGTAGTGACTGGTTGTATGTTATTTTTGTGCTACAGTGATAATTCTATGATCTAAAAAGTGTTATTTCTAAAAGTGTTATTTCTAAAAGTGCATACCCTTGACAGTGGTCCAGGTGGCCCTGTTGTACATTATCCCCTGTAAATTCTGCCCGTGCCTCTGACACAATGTAAAGTGTGTGTTTTATCTAATGTGTTTTGGTGTAATACAAAGGCTATTTTTTTATATAACCTTGTGTGGAGTTTCCTTTGTGGTGGGCCTTGGGTGTTGTTGCTGGGGTGCGTGCGCAAATACTTAACTCATATCGCCTCCAAGTTTAGCCTTGCTGCTCGCGCCACGTTACCTAGAGGGTGAGTAGGGGTTATCTTGGCGTGTAACTCCCTTGCCCTGACTTAGGAGTGGTGGTCTCTGACTGACTTTGGCGCAAGCCCTGGCCAGCCAGGGATCCCATTTCTAACATTAATGTTAAAAGTGTTGTTTTTACTTTTAGTACGTGCAATGCACGGTTTCCTTGAGGAGAGGAATTCATTTTAAAAAGGCTTCAATATGAGCTCCAGAGAACGGGAGACCTTTCCAATGCCACACTCTTCCCTAAAATATATATACATGTAAGGTTGACCGTAGAAATGTAAAAAAGAAAAATGTATAGCCAGGTGCTTCAGAAAAACATTGTTTGAGAATGCCCAGGAGTCTAAAAATGTCAGATCTTATGTTTTGTCATGTGAAATTGTGTGAACTTCAATAATTGTAAAAACGTAGATTGACACCACAGAAATAATGAAAAAAAGATAAAAGAAGACAGCTACGTTCTAACATGAGAGAGAAATACATAGCAACATGTGGCTTCATTGAAGTGCACTAGGAGTAATAGTTCATAATTTTAATAGATATTATTATATTTAGATAGTTCAAAGTTCAATGTAGAAGGTTTTGCCCATAATTAAATGACGCTGCTAGTGCAAATGCCAGAGCCAAGGTTTATAAAGCACAAGGCTCTGTGGACAGTTTCGCCCTCTGAAGCAAATTCATTTTAACTTGGTTCTACATGCGCAAAAAATACCTCATCCATAAAGAAATCACATTTTTTTGCACTTCATAAAAGTGGTCCAGTTGAATTAAAAGCACTGTGTAAATGTTTGTTAAGTACCGTTTACTTAAGGAATAGGGATGGCATTACAGGATTTGGTTGAACATGGGAGGTTGAAAGTTTCGGTTTTGGTTCGACGGAGGCTAAGAAAAGGAATATTAGGTAAAAAATCATGTTTTTTAATGAGAAGTAGGTATTATTAGGGTTTGGCTGAGGAATTCTTGCCTTACACACACCTGTTCTGTCTTTAAAAGTGGCCTTTTGTATTGTACAACTAGTCGCCAGTGGTTATTTATGCCGTCTCCCCAGGGGATGCTCTGGAGTAAATGACGCCTACCTCCTCAGATCAAGACCCTTGAAATCACCTGTACATTTCTGCACCCTTGCATCTGCCCAAAGAAAATAAACATGGGCAACACATGTATTTAATAGCAGAGTCAATAAATTAGCATTTAATTTACATTCATGCCCTTCATATTTGAGACGAGGCTAATGTTGTGGGTGATTGTTCCATCACGCAGGTCTGATTTTTTGTTGTTTCATGAGTATATGCGGGCATATGCCCCCAGTGGGCTGGAGCCTTTGGAGGCGGGTTTCAAAGCCCAGGGCCACTCATGTGGGCTCTGTCTCCTTCCCCAGCTCCCCGAGGTTAACTGTAACAGGCACAGAAGCTTCAAGAGTGAGGAGGGGAGGGAGGGGAAAGTTAAAGAGAGCGGTCAGAGGCGGAAAGGAGAGAAGGAGAGAGAGAGAATGCATGCATATAAAGGGAGACAGAGACAATAGACAAAGAGAGCCGACTGATTTGAACAGTTTTGCCAGTGCTGCATTTGATTCCTCAGTCCAGCTCTGTGTGATGGCTTGAGGCAGAAATGGGAAATATCTTATATAACTGATGCATTTACAGACAACAAATATTTTCAACATCCAGCTATCCGCATCTTTTCTGTTCATGGCATGAGCATAAAGAGAAGCAGGGCATTTCGCTCGTCTTCTCTTATGGCACTGCACATCATTCCAGGCCGGATGCGTGCGCGGCTTGCCTTGATGATGACGTCCTGTGCAGCTGTGGTTGTGCTCAGCCGCGTGGGTGTCTTCTTTTACTTCCCACTGCGAGCCTAATGGAATCCTGTTGAGCTCCCTTGATTAATTTCCCCATCAGTACTCTTGAGTGCAGACCTTTGTGCGACCCCTTGTCAGAGGAAGATGGAGGCGTTGAACCCTGAGAAGAAATCTTTTGAGTTGACCACTCCAGTACAGACGCTGAAAATTGCAGAGCAGAGGAATAATCATGTTCTCTTTGGAACTGTGGAGTCCCCTAGAGATCTCATCTGCCAGCCACAGAAGTGGCAGGATATTTATTGTACGGCTAAGTTGCAAAGGATGAGTCAAAAGCAGGTATGTGTCATTTACAGAATGCTAATAAGGGACTTCTTTTTCATTAGACTCATTTTCACATGAGCGGAATAAACAGTTGATTGACACTGGATGATTCGCTATTATTTCAAGGGTGTTGCCAAACATGATAGTTTAACTAAGGTAGGTGTGTCCGACAAAGGTCTTAAGCGAAATTACAGGGGAGCTGAGCCAAAGCTGAATCCTAGGCTTGGTCCTTAGAGCCAATGCTCGAAAAAGCCATCAAAAATAATTAACTTGTAAATCGAGCAACAAGTGCCATGTAGAAACGTGAGCACGGATCCTCGAAATTTAAAAAGGTCTTTCTCTAACACCTGAAAGGGCTTCGCTCTAGCATATTAGACTGCACCACTGCATCGAGAGTCATTTATTGGAATGATAGTTTCCAATCATGATTTTTGAAATATTCATGAACTACCCTTGCTCTGCCCTAATGACAATGCCATTACTGAACCAAGAGGGAAGTCACTTGTTATCTGCACCGTTTATACGGCTTATCTTGTTATTATCCATGGAGCAACATAATATCCTTTCTAAATAATCTACAAGAGAGGATTCAGTGCAGGGCTCCCCTGGAACGGATGTATTTCGAAGTACTATCAAAAGTGATTATTAAAGAAAAGGGGACACATTGAGGAAAAGCATTTGCCTCGGATCATACAATTTGGTCATGCAGGGGAGCTGAGATGGATCTCAGGTTTCTGGGGTATAGGTTGTGCACTTGAGACACTGTAGAGGTAGCTTTTTCTCTCACCCATTTTATATCCAAAGATCAATGCTTTGTGTATTGATTTAGTACCTCCTAAAATTTAACACAGCGTTGAATAAATATGTGTATTACATGTTAAATTAAGCAGGCGCACCCGGCACAGGTAAGAGCGGTGGGGTAGGTGAGGGGGTGAAGTTGACTACGCAGTGAAGACCAACTCTTTGCCTAATGTATTTTTGTGGGGCAAAGGGGAAGGGGGTAGAGGCTGGCAGAATCTGGCTGTGGCGAATCGCCCATAGTTTGCCCACTATGATAGGTGCCACCCGCACCTAGGGGCGTGCTGCCATTAATGGCATACTGTTCGTGAGCCGGTCCAAGACCTTCCGGTCAAGTAAGAGAGAGGAGGCGTCTCCGGAAGCATAAGGGGGCTACCATGCACGTCAACAAAGTGTGCTGCAGGTGACCCCTCCCCGAAAGTGATAAAAGTAGGAAGACGAGAGGGGGAAGCCCTCTTTTGTCCTCGCCACGAGATGCCAATGGAACGGATCAGCAATGAGTTACCCGCCCATCCATCCCTAAGGTCAGAGGTTTCGCTGGCGGGGTCCTGGGCAACGGAAATGGCGGAGACTCCTTTTTGGCAGGGACTGTCTGGTCCTGGAACAGAGCAGACAGTCAATGGGGGGCTCCAGGCTGGTGGGAGAGGGGACTGTACTGCTGGTGGTCATGGACTCTCCTGCCCTACCTGAGATGCTGGCAAGTGTAGTAAGCAACTTTGGAGAGGGTATCATGTGCACAGGAACCACCATGGGGGGCAAGGCATTAGGCAGTGTCCTTGGGGTAGCGTCTCGGAGATGGACGACTGGTAGTTACCCCAGATGGGGGCAGAACAAATTGGTTGTGGCCTGCTGGCACAACCAACTATAATCAAAGAGGTCCACCTCAAAAGGGGGTCTGTTTGTATGTATCCTGGTGTTTCTGGAATACACACATTTGTTTAAAATACCCCTCACACACCAAAAGGGCCCTTGGTGTCATGCTT
This sequence comes from Lissotriton vulgaris, assembly GCF_964263255.1. Lineage (NCBI taxonomy): Eukaryota > Metazoa > Chordata > Amphibia > Caudata > Salamandridae > Lissotriton > Lissotriton vulgaris. The sequence continues at coordinate 1,634,630,240 of NC_141689.1, forward strand.
CATCATCGGGGTCTTCCCGCCCGGCTGCCGGACGGGGCAGTGCTGCGACAAGCGACTACGCTGGAGCACCTTTTTAATGTGGGTGCTATGTGAGTGAAATGGAGTGAGTGTCAGTGAGGTCAGGAGTGATAGGAAGGTGATGTTAAAAAATACCTGGCCTAGTGATACAAAAACTATTTAATAAACACTGGCTGGTATTATTAAAAAAAGTGAAATCGGAAAGGATAAGCGGGGTTATGTGCTTACTTTCCTATGTGGGTCGTCATGTTTCGGGGCTCCATGCCCCTTCGTCACGGAGGCCACGGACGTAGGAGGAAGCACATAGAGGCTGGGAGTTGACTGGACCCCCCCAATACCCCTCCATCTACTGTTGGCCCATGAGGCACTGTTCCTCATCATAATAAGCATACTACATGAGTATCTTGTTAGTAAGGGTTGTGTGTTAGAATATTAACTGTATATCCATACACATAGTTCCCTTTACCTTCACTTTTTTGTAAATACACCCATTGTGGCGACTTTCTAGTGAGTGACAGGGGGATCATTAACCCCGGTCCTGACGAAGGGGCATGGAGCCCTGAAACATGTCGACCCACATATGAAAGTAAGCACATAACCCCGCTTATCCTTTCCGATTTCACTTTTTTTTAATAATACCAGCCAGTGTTTATTAAATAGTTTTTGTATCACTAGGCCAGGTATTTTTTAACATCACCTTCCTATCACTCCTGACCTCACTGACACTCACTCCATTTCACTCACATAGCACCCACATTAAAAAGGTGCTCCAGCGTAGTCGCTTGTCGCAGCACTGCCCCGTCCGGCAGCCGGGCGGGAAGACCCCGATGATGAAGCATGACACCAAGGGCCCTTTTGGTGTGTGAGGGGTATTTTAAACAAATGTGTGTATTCCAGAAACACCAGGATACATACAAACAGACCCCCTTTTGAGGTGGACCTCTTTGATTATAGTTATTTGTGCATGAGGAGGACGTGTCCACCTCAGTGCCATGCGGCACTACCTCTTCCTCCCCCTTGTTGATTTCCTGGCTGCTGGCACAACCCACATTAAAGTGTGTCTCTGGAGATCCTGAAATGTACATACAATCTCAACCTGTGACTGAAATGTATACTTCACAAGCCTACTTCTTTTGTAACAATGTGTGTTGGTTTTGATTTTATCATAAAAGTTTGGTCAAGTGTTGACAGTTAGTCAACAATTAAAGATTGCGGTATCTGAAGGTTCAATAAAGACTACGCAGTGAAGACCAACTCTTTGCCTGATACATTTTTTTGGGGCAAAGGGAAGGGGGTGGAGGCTGGCAGGAGTGAATCGCACGTAGTATGCCCACTATTAAGCTGACAAATGAAGCCTTTCTAGAAGAAAGTACAAAGAAGTGTCTGAGTGAAGAACTGAAACTCAGTGGCGGTTTATGCATTAGGGCGTCTGGGCTCCACCCCCTTTACATTCTCCATACAAATTAAATAACAATAATATTAAGCACATTTATAAAGCGCATGGTTACACTCGGCCAGTGTGTCCCCGCGCTGCAGTGTCACTGCAAGAAATCCACCCGACCGCCTCTTTCCTAATTATCCCTGGGTGAAAAGGTAAGTCTTCAAATCTTTCCTAAAGAAGCTCTCTCGATCCTCCATCCGGAGGTGCACGGGGAGTTTGTTCCAGTGCGGGCAGCCAACAGGCCGAACAAACGTCCACCCATCCTGGCTCTCTTAGTCGCAGGAACGCACACCAAACTCCTCCCAAATGATCTTAGTTGGTGAGTAATAATAGGGGCATTGTTTGCCACTTACGACTGGAATTACTTTTTTTGCTGTCTGTGATGCTGAAACTAGGGCGTGCAGCATGACGTGTCACAAGCCAGCACTTTCCCTTCTTGCTCCCCTAGGCTGCAGTATTGCCGGGCTGACAATCTCACTGCCCTGATATTTCTGAGGTCATCAGCTTGGCAAATACCGAACATCAAGGACCAGTCTCCACCCCTGATGACGTGGAGGTAAAGTTAGCCCCAGGCGTTTTCGACTCAAGCCCTGAAGAGCTAAGCCTCCACGTCAATCAAGGAGTGGAGAGTATTGTGATCCAACCCTTTCCCAACTTGTCACAGGGTGAGACCCTGTGCCGAGTTGGGAATGGGGGCGGTAGACGTGTGAGTGCTGGAAAGCAAGGTATTGAGTATGCGCAGTATGTCTTGACTTAAGACACACTGCCCAGACTCGACTTGTGGTGTCGGCCTCCTGCACCAGTCAATGATGCTAGATGCCATTTTAGGACCTGACGGACAGTCAGAAAGGCGCATAGCGGTTATCCCGATTCCCGTCAGCAGCAGGTTTCTGGACTCCGGCCGAGATTGCAGTAGATCTGTACATGCGACCTCAGTCTCCCATTCTTTCTGGTATGTGCTATTTATTCTCATAATAGGTATTATTCGCTGTAAGAAGTACAAACTGTCCAGGTGTCAGCCTTCTCATTTCCTTCCCTGTGAGTTTCGTTCTTAAAGGTTCTCATTTCCTTAACTGTTCATGTGCAGAAAAGGTGTTAATAGCGCACATTTGCATGTAGTGTGTTCCCTTTTTGTCACTGACATCCGCTGTACTGGTACCTTCCTTTCAAATATGTTGTGGAGTCTTACCCAAAGCACTTAAAAAGGTATTTGGCTAACCTCGGACATTCCCCTCCCAGTGGAATTTCTTACATTAAGTCTAACTCGTGGTTCTTTTAAACCTCCGCCGCCTCGATGTTCATGTGCACCCAGCCTTGAGAAAACAGTTTTTTATATCAAAAGCTAAAATTCCTGTAGAGGAAAATCAACATCTAAATTGTGGTACAAAAGAGCTAAACATATGTTCTTTTACCTTTCTCCCATGTAAAAGCTACTTCCCCAACTCCAGTTCAGTGGCAAATTTAAATCCACTTTTCTCCACATTATTATTATGGCGTTTTGTAATGTACCGAGCTTCCCCAAATGAAGCGCTGGAGACAGGGGAAGTTTGGAAGGTTATTTATTATAATTTGCAGCAAGAGAGCACCAGGAGCGTCCGGAGCTCTCAATTCACTTTTCCCGAGGCCAACCTAAAATGGCCGCCTCACGCTACGTCATTGCGTCGTTGCGCGACAACTAGAGCGCAACGCTACATATGTCCCTTCTTTATCTAACAATAGAAAACATAAAGTCTGTTTATCAGATCACAATTATTTCCCATCACCCAGTTCGTAGTCTCTGTATTTGGTAGGCTTCACAATTGCTCTGCCTGCCCGTGTACGTCTTACCGGAGTAGAGGAGGCATTCCCTAGGTTGTTCTCCGCCTGGTTCGCCAGTCCCCCTCCGGTTATCTGTGGACTCTCTCTCCTCGCAGTCTCACCAACTTCCTCCTGATGTTCCCCTGCCATGGGATTGTTTCCATCCTCAAACTCAGTTCCGCTTACTCCTGCTCCTGAGTCTTCCTCTCCACCACGCTGCACCTCTTTGTCTGTGGGTGGGACTATGTCTTGTTGTGTCTTAGATCTTTCTTCATTGGCCCACTGCAATATCTTGTTGCATTTGGACATGCGGTCTTGGGACCAGACGTTCCAATCGCTAAGCAACGCTGCTCTGTCGTGCACTTCCTTTGCCTGCATGGGCTGGCTGTATTTGCTGTCCCCTTTCCTTCTCGACTGGGCCAGTTTGACTCTGACCCACTCTCCTCTTTCTAGCGAGGCCTCCTTCACACTGCGTCTCTTATTGTAGTGCTCGGTGTATATTCTTTGTGCTTTCTCCAAATTGTGCTGAACCACTGCTGGTGACCACTTACTCGTGACGGTCTTTTCCTTCCACGCCAGGTTGTCCTTGGTGAACGGGTCACGTCCTCTCAAAATCTGGAATGGACCATACCCTGTGCTGTTGGGTGTATTTCGGTAGACCCACAACATATCTGCATTTCTTTTTCCCAGTCCTTGCCCATTGCAATGGCAGCTTGTATAGAACCTATTATGACACGGTTAAACCTTTCTACTAAGCCGTTGCCGGTTGTGTGGTATATGGATGTGTGTTTCGTCTTGATCCCGTTCCGCTCCATGTAATTGTACCATTTGTCGAAGTAAATTGGGGCCCATTGTCACTCAGGATGGAGCGGGGTATGCCTTCTCTGAGGAATGTGGTTGTTAGGAATCTGAGGACTGTTTCCGTATCCATCTCCTCCTGTATGTCTATTTCGAGCCATTTTGAATACCTGTCGATGAGGACACACACATACTTCGGGGTTCCCTGTGCATCCAGTACTGGCCCCAGAATGTCTATTGACACTTCCTCCCAAGGATTCGCAGGGTTGTCGAATTTCCCCAATGATGGCCTTAGTATGGATTGAGATTTATCCGCTCTCTGGCACTGGTCGCATTCCCTTACATGTCTTCCAATCTGGATGTCAATTCCAGGCCACCAGTACATCTGTTTTGTTCTCATCTTCGTTTTCACGATACCCAGGTGACCTTCATGCAGTACGGCTAGCAGGTGAGGTATCAGCGTCGTTGGGGGAACCACTTTGTTCCCTCTAAACAGGAATGTCCCCTGATCTCCAATGGACAACTCCTTGCGTACCTCTAAAAATTTTGTGAGTGCTGCCCTGAGATGTTTCTTTTCCGGCCATCCTTGTAGCAGGAAGTCCTTAACGTCCCTGATGTCAGGATCATCTTCTTGGCCACTTATCACTTTCTCCGGGTCTTCTGCGAAAGCCACAAGGGCTTCGTCCTCGTCTGCACTGATTGGCGCTTCCTCCATCGCTGAGGCTCTGCTGAGGTAATCAGCTACCTCATTCCTTGTCCCTGGAATGTACTCTACATCATACCTGTAGTCTAACAGTTTCAGAGTCATCTTGGCGATGCGGGGTGTAGCGCTGGCGTGGCCACATGACGTGAGTACTTCTACCAGGGGTTTATGATCTGTCTTGAGCTGGAACCTCGTGCCCCATAAGAATTGGCGGAATTTCCCCATGGCCCACACTACAGCTAGCATCTCCTTTTCTATTACACTGAACATTTGTTAAGTTGGGGATAGGGACCTGGACGCAAAGCTGAGGGTCGCCAATTCTCCATTCTTCCTTTCCTGCATGAGGACTGCTCCCAGTTCTTTTTCGCTGGATCTGCAGTTAATATGGACTGCCCATGTGAGTCATATCCTTGAAGAGGTACGGCCTTGCTGATCTCTTTCTTGACTTTTCCGAAGTCACTTTGCACCTCTTCTGTCCATGTATATGTTGTTTTGTCTCGTATGAGCTGCCTCAGGTGGTGCGTCTTGATGGCAAAGTGCTGCACAAATTTGCTGTATTATTTTGCCATCCCCAAGAATGACCTCACATCCTCTTTGTTCTTCGGTGCTGGTGCTTCGCATATCGCCTTTACGTTGGCTTGTTTGAGTGTGATGACTTGTTCGCCGATCTCGTGACCTAGATAGGTGACTGATGTCATTCCGAACCGGCACTTTTGCCATTCAGCCGTGAGGCCATTTCCTTCCAGACATTGGAGCACCTTGGCCAGCTTTTTGTTGTGGTCGGTTTGATCCTTGCCCATCACTAAGATGTCATCTTGGAAGTACTGTACTCCCTCTATGTCTCTGAACAATTTGTGCATACGTTTTTGAAACACTGCTGCTGCTGACGCTAAGCCGAAGGGCATGCGGCGGAACTGATAGCATCCGAAGGGCGTTATAAAAGATGTCAGTTTCCAGCTTGTGTGGTGTAGGGCTATCTGGTGATAGGCTGAAGTGAGATCAATGGTGGAAAACCACTTTATCCCCTTTTTTTTCGCCAGCATTTCTTCTATCTGTGGCAACATGAATTTCTCCACGATTATGCACTTGTTCAGTTCACGTAAGTCCACACATAGACGGACCTTAACATTGGGTTTCATTGCCACCACACACGGAGCTAGCCACTCTGAGCATTTTATGGGTTCAATGATCCCGTTGTCTTCAAGTCTCTGCAACTCTTGTTGTACTGCCTCCCTGACCGCTATGGGTATGTTCGTCACTTTGTGGGATACCGGCGTGGTCTTCTCCTTGAGGTCTATCCTATGCGTGAATTTCACTAATTTACCCACTGTTCCCCCGAACACGGTGGGGAATTCACTTTTCATCTTTTCGAACTTTGGTTGAAGCTCTGTGCTGGTCATCGGTACCTACATGTCTCCTCCTGGGTTCAATTGTATACCCAAGTCACCTTGATCCATCCACCCAAGGACCGACGGGCCCTTTTCAGCCACATATAGCTTGCACTCGGCGCTGCTACCTTTGAACTCGAACTTCAAGACTCAGTATCCTACCACTGGAATGGGTTCACCCGTGAACGTGACTGGCCGTATGTCTGGGGGTTCCAGGTGCAATCCCAGACTAGGTTTGAAGCTTCCGCTCCACACTGTCCTTTGGACGATGGTGTACGGGGAGCCCGAATCCGCTACCATCTTGATCGGTATCCCTCCTATAACGATGTCGCATTGTGGTTTCTTGGAGCGTCTGCAGTCAATGCCCAGCATTTGTTCTTCGACGCACAGTAAGTTGTCCTCTTCGTCCAGTTCTCCTTCTCTTTCCTCCCCCGGTTCTTGCGTCACGTATTTCACCGTTGGTCTCTTAGTCTTACGGTGACACACTTTTTCAAAGTGACCTACAATCCCGCAGTACATGCATTTCGCTCGGATCGTCGGACTGCTTTTGTCGTATGCCGCATAGGACAGGCTTCCGCACCTGTAGCACATGTTTGTGCTTTCTTTGTTCAGTCTTTTATGCTGTGCGGGTCTTGCAGTCCATTTGTTTTGCGCCTTCCCTTCCGATGTGATGGCTTTGCCTCTCTCTGGTGGTTCCGCTTCATCGACTTTATTGACCATGGGTCTCGGGTGGATTCTCTTTTCGTTGCGTCAGCGCATCTTTTGGATAGTTCCGCCTTTTTTACCTGGCAATAACTTCCTTCAGGGTTGCGTCTCCGTTCACCCATAGTTTGTCTTGAATTGCTTTGTTTGTCGTGTGCATGACTATTTGGTCTTTTATAAACTCATCATGCAAGACTCCAACTTTGCACGTGATTGCTAATTTTCTTAGTGCCGCTACACAGTCGTCTATAGATTCGCCCGTTTCTTGTTTCCTCTGTTAGAAGTTATATCTATCTATGGATGTGCACACAGCTGGGCGATAATGGTTGTTTAGATCCTCTATCGCGTGCCGACACACATCGTCATCCGCGGCTTGTCTCGGAGTGGGTACTAGATTCTGGAAGACCCTGATCCCTTCGGGGCCCAAGTTGTGTAGCAATATTCTTTTCTTCCTCTTGCTAGGATAGGCTTCTCCACTTTCATTCTCCAGGGCTTCTATGTAGTTCATAAAATATTCTCTCCAATCCTCCCACTCCATCAGGCGTTCACCTGGTTTGGGTAAAAACGGGATAGGATTCGTGAGTGAGGACGCTTGCGCGCACATTTTAGCTCGTCTTTTTGGCTCTGTCTCTTGTCCCCTTGGACTGCCCGGCGCGCTTGCACTTATGCCGTGCGTTTGGTTCAGTTGGGGCTCTAAGGCACCCTCTTCTCCGTGTTGCACTAGTTCCACCAGGGCCCTGGGTATCTTCTGGGCAATTGTGATGGGTGACGGCCTTCTGGTGGGGGGTTATCCTTCTCTGCCTCACTCCTTTCCCTTATGGTGGTTGGTCTCCTTGTGGAAGTGGCCTCCTACACTGCCGTGCTTATCTGCTGCTTGGTCGTGCTTGGATAGGCTTGTTCCTCTCCCTTGGTCTCTGTGTGAGCTCTGTTTAGGGTGGGGCTGCTCTCCTCCCTCTTTGTACTAGGAAATGGTCCTGCCCTTTGTGCCCCTGGTTGCTAGTGCCCTGGCTGCTTGCCTGTGGTGGTGATATCCTCTGCCACGCTCTCTTGCTGCTTGCTCTGCTCCCCTTAATCACTGCTCCTCGTGGTGTCTCCTTTCTCCTTCTGTACCTGGTTGGTCTGGTTCTTTTTTTTTTCCAGGAGCCCAGCCTCGTCGCCACTATAATGTACCGAGCTTTCCCAAATGAAGCGCTGGAGTCAGGGGAAGGATTGAAGGTTATTTATTATAATTTGCAGCAAGAGAGCACCGGGAACGTCCGGAACTCTCAATTCACTTTTCCTGAGTCCGACCTAAAATGGCCGCCTTGCGCTACGTCATCGCGTCGTTGCGTGACAACTAGAGCGCGACACTACACATTTGTTCCTCAATAATCTCCCTCCTGGTGGACTTTAGATTATGGTATGAATGCATGTCAGACTCAAAATGGCACCAGCTTCACCATTTCTGGAAAATACCTCGACAGCAAACCCAACTTGGCTCTGTAGTTCCCAATATGGGTCTGGTTATAAGAATGACAGATTTATGACCGCATGGAAGTAAGCAACATGTCAACCTTTTGACTCTCATACGTGGGTCACATCAGATGCTTCAGAGGATCCCTCTATGAGTGCATTGAGAAACAAATGTGGACGGTGACATTCTGGTGGTGTGTGGATGCGTTTTACTTTTTAGCAAGATGACTAGCATTAAAAGGCTGGCACCCACTAAGTGAGGGTGAGTTGACAGTAATGCTGACCCCTAATGTGTTTATATAGCAAGCCTTTGTGAAAAATTAATTCACGATAACTTAAAAATGTTAAGTACGGCAGTTATCTGAGGTAAATAGATTTACAGTCCATGTCAAGGAGGACAAACCACAAACTAATTTGAAACACAAAGTAATAGCACGGACCCCCTAGCAACACTGTCACCAACAGCAGGTGAAGTTTGGACCAATGGTTCAAGAGGAACAAAAAGGAGTGATAGAAGCATGGCAGCACACAGAGGCTACCGTAGCTAGCCTGCAACATAACGTCCAAAAGAGAAGCTTCCTGGTAAGTCTAGTAAGTAAGGCTCTGGCTTTCTCACAGAGGCAGGTGTCATGCAAGTAAAGTATTTTTTCATTTAGAATTCTATCCCTATGTGGGCCCATTGAGATATTCCTAGCTTCATCTTTCAGGCTCTCCATTACTTCGCTGGGCTTATTTGCCCTTACTGATGTTTTATTTGACCTGAAACATGCCCTATCTGTCTTCCTGAGGCTCTTTCACATAAGAGCACAGCACTCTACTGGAGATGTATATGGTCATAGGCGTAACACAAAATGATAGGGCACCCAAGCAGAATGTGAACAGGCCCCTTAGTCTCCCATATCTCACAAACATGTATTGCTTTTGGGATAAATGACAACCCCTGAAGGTTTGAGGGTTCCCTGAAGGGCTGCCGCCCTGCACCGCAAGGGCTTCATGGGCCTGCGTTACACCCCATTCTGTGATTTGTCTCCACTGAGCTCCATGGTTTAGTACTCTGAGCCCGGCAGGCTGCAGTCTAGCATCCAGACATTTGGTACCTTGGTATTCTGGCCAGCTGGAGTGATTCCTGCTACTGGTTACTTCCTTTTGTGATGATTGGTTTAAGTTGGCCGAACAAAGTTGGGGGGGGTCTCTAATGGGGCTTATCCTATGAAACATAACAAATAACCATTTATAAGAGGCATGGCCTCTAACTAGGGGTGAATTGGAATGCATGTGAACTGGAATTACTTTTATTCCCGGAGTTTTATATAGCGCAAACTTGACCTGAAGGTATCAGAGAGCTTTACATGAGCACCAGTTGCATTACACAAGGACACATTCATTTTTATTTTCATATACAGAGCCATTGGTGTTTCTGACACTTCCACTTTTAATTTATTTGCCATTTTAGAGGCCTAGTTTCGTCTCTAGCAGAGTAATTTCGTGTTCATTTCTACAAGTCATGAAAGAGGTTGTATCCAGTGCATTGTCTGTCAGATCACGTTATCTTACATATGTCTGTGATTCTCATCGAACGCAGAGGGAATTTTATAATCCCAAAAACTCCTGCTTGTTATTTTTAGGTGGCATTGCTGCAGTAGTGTTTTCTGCATTCTTTATTCTGTTTTCGAAGATTTCACATCAGATCTTAGTTTGCTTTGGGTTTTTCATCAGGTTTTTTCAGCCACGCCACTGAGCAGACCCGGATTAAGGAGGTGAATATGAGTTTGGCGGTCCATAGAACTGCCAAATCCGCAGTGGCTCAGCGGCTACCGCTGCAACGGCAGTCTGACTACCCTATTCTGAGCTTGGCAGTCGGACCGCTGCAAGCCTGCTGCAACCTCAAGGAAGCCACCGTTTCCCTGCGGTATTGCAGCAATGTGATGCAGTAACATGCTTGTGGTGCCGTTGTGGCACCGCCAAGCATTTTATTACGAGTTTCCTCACTGGCAGCCTTACTGGCAGCCTTTTCATTGGCAGTGAACCTGCCATGAAAAGGCTGGTGGTGAGGGAACTATGTGGGCTCCACAGGGCCCGCTTATGCCTCAGGCCAAGGAGATGCATGCAAAGGGGCACATGTTGTGCTCCCTGTGTGCATACACTCCCTTTCCTGCACAGCATGGACTGCAGAGTCCATGCAGTGCAGGAACAAGCTTTGGCATTCCCATTGTGGTGCCTTTTTCAAGGGCACCGCCGTGGGAACATCAAAGGACCACCCATCAGACAATGAGTAAGCTTATAATCTGATGGGCCGCAGGTGGTGACCTTAGGCAGTGTGGGAGCGGGGCAGTGGCATGCCGCCCCGCTCCTACACTGCCAAACACAGAATCATGCCCTAAGTGTTAGATGCAGCATTAAGGTAAGGCTAAACTGGAACAGGTGCCGTTTCAGACTCTATCCTTTCCTCTTACTGCAGTTTACTTTTTGCAGTCATTTAAGCCGATTCATATTTCTTCAGCCTTTCTTTCTCCAACCATTGGTATATGTTGTGAAAACTTTTCACTATTTTGTATGATGTGTTTGCTCTCCGTTAGAGAATGGGTCTACCACTGCTGTAGTATGTTTCTCTGTCACCACACTCAAACCATCCAGTCATGTGGCATCAGTTTGTTTTAAAGGGGTAGTGGAGCTGCAAGGGTGTGACGTCATCTCCCAGAGCCTTCTGAATCTTTGTTCTACTCTTAGGTTAACTAGTACTGCTCCTTACAAAGGACTGAGATGAGAAACAGTGACAAGATGGCAGCGAATCATATACCTTTAGTCTTCATTACTCAAGTCCGCTTCCTCCTCCCAGTTCTTACAAACCTACTTCACACCACCCCTCCCTGCCTTCATATTTCCTATTTTCAAACTCCATATCAGGAAATTGATTTGGTAGTTATATTAAAAAAAACAGACCACCTTCCTTCAATTTATATCTAACAGTAGCTCATATCTGAATAAAATATAAGAAAATCTGCTGGCAAATTTTAAATGGCTGCAAGTAAAAAAAGGTAAAATCTGTGTAACTGATGGTAGATAATCTTATGAATGTTTATAATACCTATGTGAAAAATGAGAAGAGTGCATCAGGCAGATCTGTTGAAATATGAGGGCATTTGCCATTTCGCACACATTTCTCATTAGTCACAGGCTTCAGTCTCTATAACACATGCCCTCTCCCGAACACATCTGTCAGCTGCCTTTCCGTGTATTAATGGGAAGATATATTGTATTGTATTGTATTATACTTGCATTTATATAGCGCTTATTACCCCTGACGAGGCGTCAAAGTGCTTTTTCGGCAAGTAGCACGCTACTCCGGGACCCATAGAGGATTAGTGTTGAATTAGTATAGTGAAACATAAAAGTAACTTTTAATTGGTGGATAGGTTAGTATGTTTTTTAATTCGGAAGGATAGAAGAGGAAAAAAGGTTTGTATTTATATAGCACTTATTACCCCTGATATGGTGTTGCAGCATTATTATTTTTTTTGGGCGAGTAGCACTCTACTCCGGAAACCCATAAAGGATTAGTGGTGAATTAGTAAGGTGAAATATGAAAGTAATTTGAGTGGTAGATATTAGTCAGATATTTGGCGTGAGAAGGATAGCAGAGGGATAGAAGGGGAAGAAAGGTTTGCATTCATATAGCACTTGTTATCCGTGATGGGTTTTGAAGCGCTTTTCTGGAGAGAGTAGCATGCATCCATAAAGGATAAGTGTTGAAAATGAGTATAGTGAAATATGAAGTAATTTGAGTGGTGGATATGTTATTTAGTTATTTGGATAGAGAAGGGTAGGGGAGGGGTAGAAAAGGGAAAAAAGTTTGCATTTAAATAGCGCTTGTAATCCTAATGGGGTGTTGAAATTCTTTATTGGTGAGTAGCACTCTACTCTGGAACCCATAAAGGATTAGTGGTAAATTAGTAAAGTGGAATATGGAATATGAGAAGTAAACATGTTATTCTATTATTTTGATTGAAAAGGACAGTGGGGGGATAGAAGAGTGAAGGATGTGGATTTTTATTTTGGGAGGTCATAGCAGCAGGATGCGGCTTTTGGGTGAGTAAAACGAGGTTTTGGAGGAGAAGAGTCAGAGGGAAGAGTTTAGAAAGGTTTGTTTTGTGGGATCGGTATAGTAAAACGAGATGTCAAATGATGCAAGGAGGGGAAGAGTAGGGGGGAGTCTAGAAAGGGTTATTTTGGGGATCATAGTAGTGGTATGGGCTTTGGGATAAATGAGAGTGTGGATGTAGAGGATATGTTGATAGATGTATAGGGTGAGAGATAGGGTAGTGCAGTGGAAAGAGTAGTAGAAAGAAGTTTGAGATGAGTCAGAAAGTAGGCCTAGAAGATATTTTGAGAGAAATATAGGCTGAGAAATAGGATAGGGCATTGGGAATGCTAAATTAGAAGAAAGTGATAAATATATAGATCCATAAGTACATTGAAAGTATATAGATATATAAAGAAGGTAAGTATACGTAAATTAAAGATATTGATAGAGGTACAGGATGAGAAACAGGGTAGTGCATTGGAGATGCTTTTCTGGGGGTAAAGTAACATACACATAAACCCAAGTACAAGGAGGGACATAGATGCACAATGTAAGCAAGTAGATGTAGACTCAAGATTTTCTTTTTTATATATATATATAACATTATTATTCTACATGTTTATACAAAGCAATACACAGAGAAAGGTACATATCCATGGTGAAAATAAATGCTTACATACAGAAGGATATGCTGTAAATTCCTGTTTGCGTATGGTGTTTATGTGTGGAAGAGCCAATTCTTGAGTAGTTTTCTGAAGATAAGGTGGTTGTTGGTGGGTCTTATGTTGGAGGGTAAAGAGTTCCATAATTTGGCTGCTTGAACAGAGAAGGATGTGCCACCCATGTTTTTCTTTTCTTGTATCGTGGGATTTTGATGCAAGATGCCCCTCTAGAATGGATGTTCCTTTGTTGAATGTGTTTGGTGATTGTATTCTTAATGAAGAGCGGTCCCATTCCATGTATTGCTTTGTGGGTGATATAAAGTAGCTTGAACGTGGATCTACATGAAACCGGTAACCAATGCATGGCTTTCAAGGCAGGTGAGATATGGTCTAGCGGTTTGATACGCAAGAGTAGTCTGGCAGCCGAGTTCTGAATCAGTTGTAGTCTTTTCATGGTTGTTAAAGGTGATTTGTGGTAGAGGCTATTGGCGTAATCGAATTTGGACAGAACAAGGTAGTTAGAAGCTTGGACCTTGTGTGGAAATCACAAAAGGGGAAACATTCCTTGCAGCGTTTTTATAGTGACAAAGCTTGATCTTCCTACTTTGTTCACTTGGGCATTCATCAATAGCTTGGAGTCCATGGTCATTCCGAGGCTTCTTCCTTCCTTCGATAATTTAAGCGTTGATCCCAGTTCATCAGGCCAGGTGGCAAGCAGGTCATAATGTTTCCAACGCCTCACGTGAGTATTTCCGTTTTGGAAGCATTCAATTTGAGATGGCTCCAAGTCGTCCACTGATCCACGGCTCTGAGACAACTGAAAATTGGGGATTTTCCGATGTCTTTGGGGCATTCCAGTTGAAGGAGTATTCGCGTGTCATCTGCATAGTTATAGCACATGTGGTGAAATTGATTGATCAGTACCAGTAATGGCTTCATGTAGATGTTGAAAAGCATGGGCTAGATGATAGAGCCTTGAGGGACCACTGCTTTTGTGGAGTATGGTTTGGACAAGAAAGGTGGGGTATGGATGACATTAGTTCTATTTCGAAGATAGGACATGATCCAGTCTAAGGCAGTTCCCTCTAGGTAGGCTTCATAGTCTTTGTTTGAGTGTCATGGTCAACAGTGTCAAAGGCAACCGAGAGGTCCAAGAGGAGTAGCGCAGCAACCCCGTTGCTGTCTACTGTATTCTTCAGGTCATCCCAGATGGCAAGGAGGGCAGATTCAGTGCTTCTTCTTGGATGGAATCCTTTTTGGAAGTCTGAAAGTATGTCATTCTCGTCAATGAATTGTGACATCTGGGCAAACGCTGCTCTTTCTTTCTGTTAGTTTGCCCAGTAAAGGTCCATTTGTAATGGGTCTGTAGTTGCCCAGGTCAAGCGGGTTCAAGTTTGTTTTCTTCAGTAAAGGGTGTATGTGTGACTGTTAGATTTGGGGGTCTCTAGTTAGAATAGGTAGGTACCTTTGACAATTAGGGACCCTTGCGTCTAGTCAGGGTAAGGGGGTATACTCCTAAAATAACCCCTGCTTACCCCCTTGGTAGCTTGGCACGAGCAGACAGGCTTATCTCAGAGGCAGTGTGTAAAGCATTTGTGAACACATACAGTAACCCAGTGACAACACTACAGATGGACACCACACAGTTGTATATTAAAAATAAGTATTTTTATATAGACATAACACAAGACCACAAATGACAAAAATCCACAATACTGTACTTAAAAATGGTAGAATTAGCTTAGTTCTCTTAAGATGTTCAAATGCAACACTTTGAGTCAATGTACCTTATGATGCGTATCGCTATACAACGAAAGTGTTGCAGGGAAGGTGATGCGTCGGTTCCTTACACGCAAGAGCGTTTATGCATTGGTTCCCTACTGCTGCGTAGGGGACGGTGATGCATTGGTTCTTCTCTGCGAAGGTAGTTGATGCGTCGGTTTCTTACTGTGCTTCCGTGGTGATGCGGCTCACAACGCCGTGATGCGATGAAGATCTGGTGCAATGAAGCAAAGATGGCGTCTTCCTCTTAATGCGACACAATGCGGACCGCGACAGGCCCTGCGACAAACTTCTCAGTGATGCGGCGGCATCTGATGCAATGTCAGTCCTCTTCTCCGGTAATGCGAGGCGCTTCGGTGGCCCTGCGATGGCTCAATGGGAGTAGCTTTCTCATTGTGAAGTGACAGCGGCAGATTGGCATCATGCTTCTTGCTCTTGAGATGCGCTTCCAGCTCCTTGCGACATGCAGTTTCTCAGAAAGCCCAACACAACTGCAGGCACTTCCAAAGAACTCTTAGGGAGCTGGTGGGTGAAGTCTGTTGTCCCTGAGACTTCAGCAGGAGGTAAGCTCTTTTCTCAAGCCCTATGAGATCCTTCACAAGTTGACGAAAGTACACACAAATCTCCTCTCTCCTCTCTTTGGCACTAGCAGTCAGGCAACCACTGCAGGCCAATCCCCCAAGCAGCACTTCAGTAAAGGGATAGTCACACCTCAGTCTCTCTGGTTCCTCTCCTCAGCAAAGGTTTCTTCTTGTTTCCCAAAAGTGATCTTATTTTCTGGGGTCTGGGTCCCCCTTTATTATACACAGTTTCTCTTTGTTCTCTGAAGGCAGAGAGGCATTTGCCTAATCCAAACCAGTTCTGGTCAGCACTCTGTTTACATGACTCCTTCTTTCTTTCACAGTGCAAGGCAGAGACATCAGACGTACCACAGGAGGTGGAGCCAGCATTGTGGAGGGAAGGCACAGCCCTATTCAGGTCCCTATTCAGGTACCATGTGCAACTCCTCCCACCCATCTGCATGTAGATCTCTCTATTCAGTCCTGTGCTGTCTCACCCTGTCTCCTGGAATCCCCAGCCCCTGTCACTCAAACTCCAGAAAAGGAATAGACAATCTAGCAGAGGCAGGCTTGGATGGTTAGACAAGAAAATACCTCCTTTTTAAAGGTGGTATTTTCAAACACAGAATGTTAAAACCAACTTCACTA
The DNA here is from genome assembly GCF_964263255.1 of Lissotriton vulgaris. Taxonomy (NCBI): domain Eukaryota; kingdom Metazoa; phylum Chordata; class Amphibia; order Caudata; family Salamandridae; genus Lissotriton; species Lissotriton vulgaris. The sequence goes on from NC_141689.1 coordinate 1,634,646,272, forward strand.
AAAGATGTATTTTATCATTCTGAGTTTGAGCATACTAAACTTGAATTTCCACCTGGTTCCCTGAGTCAGTTAGGATTATAACATGTAATAATCAAACTGCCCATTCTGACCTATGCAGAACAGGTAGCCTTGCAATATTGAAAAACTAAAATGGCTGTAATTCACTATTAGGACATGCTACACACATCAGGGCTTGTCCTATTTTTTACCTACAATGCACCCTGCCCCTTGGGCCTACCATAGGGGTGTCTGATATGAAGAAAAGGGAAGGTTTAGGGACTGGCAAGTGGGTACACTTGCCCAGTCAGCTTGGCAGTACCAGACTGCGCACAGGCTCTGCAATGGCAAGCCTTAGACACACTTTTACAGGTCTGTGGGTGGCACAACCAGTGCTGCAAGCCCACCAGCAGCATTTGGTTTACAAGCCCTGGGCACACTCAGTGCACTGTACGAGCGTCTGACAAGTAAACCAAACCAGCCAATCATGGAGTCACTAATCCATACATCAATTTACCACAGGGAGCACTTGCACTGTGGCACTGGATAGTTGTGGTACAGTGCCCAAAGCATCTAACACCAGCAAAAAGTGGAAGGGAGACCCACACCAAGTTGCCTCTGTCTAACAGTGAATATTTTAGTTCTTCTGGAAATATTCCGGTAGTTGAGGAATCGTTGATGATGATTCTTACTGGAGTCGCAGCAGAGGTTGTTAAAAGAATTGTCTTGAAACTTTGTGGTGGGCATGGGCCAGAAGGGCTGCCGCCAGGCCTACTTGCTTTGACCAGGTCCATAAATTCATCATGTGATATGTGTTGGAAGGAACGGAGAGGCTGGGTTAGAGTATTCTTGGATTGTTGGTATATACAAGGGTTAGTGCTGGTGCTTTGTTTCTGTTTTAAGTATGAGTCTGAGTCCAATGTGTCTGCTTTGTCCGTGTGATGATTTGCCAGTTTGTCTGTGAAATCTTGAGTAACAGGATGAGTTCCTTCTAGGCAATTTATTTTGCGGAATTCATAGAGTATTTTATAGAATTCTTTGCACATTTAGCATTTTGAATTCTGTCTGAATAGCACCTTTTCTTAGCTTTTTGATAGCTGACTTGTATAATCTGTTAATTTTCTGAAGGTGAAGTTTGTCTTGTTTGGCGTTTGTTTTGAGCCAGGTACGTTGCAGCTTTCTAATTTGTTGTTTATGTCTTTTATTTGTATGTTTCTCCAAGGTGTTTTTCTTTTGTTCTATTGTGTGGTTTTGAGTGATATCAGGATGTCAAAAGCTTCCTATAGCCACTCATTTAACAGAATTTATTATTTCTAGATTTGTACTGGATGTTAGTTGTGTTTCTAGGTGTTCCAAATTGAGTTTGTTCCACGGCCGATAGGTGGATGGATGTAAGGTGGTTTTAGGTGAGTCACTTAGTGTTATTTTATGTTGGAAAGCAAGCAGGTGGTGGTCTGACCATAAGACTTGAGTTATAGTTTGAAAGGTAACTAGTTCCCACAATAAAGCACATACGGCCAGAGGGGTGCCATGTTCCCAAAACACCATAAAATTACATGCCACATGAAGTTAGGAACACTCAGCTAATCAGAGTGCACACACAGTATATGCAGAGATCACACACTCCCCATACCAGACATCAGAACACTTCACCCACTGGCTTTCATTGTGTTCAAGCATGATCGAGATCCATCAGGTGGCCCGATTTACAACCCCATGACTAGGCCTGCATTCCTTTCTGTAAAATAAGATCTGAATCTTTTTATGATTCTCCAAAGACTTTATATATGCACATAGAATGAATGTATGTTGACAGTCCCACAGTTCTGTGGATGTTTCCTGGCCGAAGCATTTAATTAAACCAACTGTTCCTGTTTTGCCAAGTGCTTCATATTCCTGCAACAGTAGGATTTAGTGTATTTGAAATGGGGACTCTATCTTCCCAGAGGTGTTCTCTGGATGGTCCCATTATCTTTTTGGGGAATGAGAACTGAGCTATCTCGACCAAGAGGTTGTGTTTGCTCCTTATTAAGATAAACCCCAAACTGGGGTACCTCACCACCTCAGAAGCTGGCCCCATTGCCCAGGGTGGATTGGTTAATTACCTGTTCCTTCGTGAACTGGGTAAATTTGTGGCTACCTTAAATAGCCTGGACAAGGCCTAGGAGTCCATCAAACATCTTTATGACAAGGGTTTTCACTGAGGCTGGCCGAAGCACAGGGCGTTCAGCCAGCTGCAAACACCCTGCAGCCGCCGGCGAAATCTATGACAATAGAAGGGGGCAATACCAGAATGCCTCGAAGTTCGGAAACTTCTACCCCACCAGAGGTTATCCCAAACACTGGGGTTCAAGAGCCAAACACAGAGTCGGTGGCAACCAAGTCTCTATATGTACTATTGCACACCTTTACTCTAGACCTCTCAATACATTCAGTAACGAAGACCTGGAAACATGGAAACAAGTGTGCACTCAGGTGTAACATCACTAGGCCACTAAATTAGTTGGACTTGGCAGCTTCCCTGGAAGACTTACTAAGTAGGTGTCCGGGTGCGTCACTGATATAGTGCAACCATTGCAGTGGCACTTGGCTTGAAGTATATGAGCTGCTCAGTTGTAGCACACACTAAAAATTGAAGCATTTATTTAACCTACCTAGCCCAGTATCAGTGTGTTTTTAAGGGTAAGCAGTTTACATGCATGCCGGGCATGACAACACCACATTGAGTAATGATTGCGAAGAGGAAGGCCAGGACAGGAAGTACAGCGGCCCAGATTTACTAACACTTTGCGCTGGGTTTGTGTTCTATTAGTAACACAAGCCCAATGCAAAGTGTTATGCTGGGATTTACTATCCAACGCAAATCAGGATTTGCTTTGAATAGTTTACCAAAGTAACGGAAAGTTTTAATATGAGGTGCTATGCATCACTTTGCATTAAGGGGTCATTCAATGGGTGTTATATGGGTGTTCCCATGCAACCACCCTGGGTTTTGATGCAAACCTGCCCAAAATCATATGCTCCCCCAAGTTAGGCGTGAGGAGAAATATTTTAATTTCTCCTCGTTTTTCCTACCTTGCCTGGGTGCTGAATTGTACAGTACTCATATAAAGCAGGAACAGTGGTAAAGGATAGCTTTTGTACTGGAAGGGTCCATTTCATGTATAAAACGGTTCCTTCCAAAACACACACAACATTGCACTATGGCACAGAGAGAGAGGAAAAGAGTATGGGGCTTATTTACAAGCTCATTGCGGCGCTGGTGCATCACTTTAAACATGGGAAAAAGTGGCATTCGGGTGGCACAAAGGGCTTGGAAATAAGCCCCCAAATATCTTAGTAAATATGGTTCTCGTCTGCTCTCTCCTTTTTTCGCAACTCAGCAAAGCAACTTTGGTTCCTGCGCTCCATTACTTGGATTTTGGTAAATCTGGGCCAGCATATTTATTGATAAGCTTCAGAGAGGGTAGTTCTGTTTTGTCATACAGAGCTAGGCAAATTTTAGGAGTAGACA